>NC_139564.1:53429538-54029538 GCF_965112155.1 Podarcis liolepis
GGATGATGGGAGTTGTAGTCCAACAACATCTGGGGACCCACAGGTTGAAAACCACTGGTCTAGAACATACATTTGTAAGGATAAAGATCTTCCATTAATGCGATTTTTAAATTTTGTTACAGACTTGCACTAAGCCGATCTCCTTCCCCGAGATCTATCCGAAGCAGATCACCTAGTCCGCTTCCCAAGAGAAGTTCCTCACCTGGACGAGCGAGACTTACAAACGCCTCCCGACATGCTCGCCTTGTGGAACGCTTCAGTGACATTTATGCTCAGGAGCGCTTGGATGCTCAAAGCCTCCTGAGAAGTTATGTCGACGATCTGGAGATGGTTCAGAGAATAATCTATACTGCAGTTGTGGTAGGAAGTGTAACAATATTTCTTTTCAGAATCACTCACTCACATAACCCAGCAATAGACAAACCTTATTCTTACATCAGCTGGAGTCGACAACAATCAGTTGGCAATCCTAAACATACCTGGGAGTGAGCTCTGTTTAACTCGCTGCAGTCCGAGCAGACATATACAGGGTTGCACTGTCAGTTCATTAGCTTCTCTTTCATTGCTGGAGTTTCTGGCGCCTGGTCTCACTGCTGAAATGGAAAGTTATTGTAAACCTGTAATATGGCAAGCAGTCTCATTTTAAAAACTTGTACTGGTATAGAGGAGCTTAGGACTGAATGGGATCACATTTGAAAATAAAACAGAGTGGAATTGTAGCTCAAGGCTGGTAGAATGCTTGCACCTACACTCTTACAAACTGGTTTTAAAAAGCTTTCTTTATAGCCATATCAGAGAACCCAACCAACTCTGGGTTCTCAGAGGGGAAGCAGACCCAACTCACTTTGTGGCTGTCTGTGGGTTGTTTTTTTTTTTGTAATTTATTTAAGAACCCAATAGACACATGGATAGCAAATTCCATCCAAATATGATTTTGTCTGGTGCTGTTTTTGATTTTAGGAGTTTTTGATCTGCTGCTTATGCCTTGTCTTGGAATATTGCTGAATTGCCTCTTTTGTACAAATTCCTTTCATCTTTTTTATATATTTCATCTCCTTACCTGACCATGTTCGGTTTTCTTTCTTTCTTCTTTGAAGTGGTAGAATACTTTGTTAGTTTTGCTATAGATTTATTTTTTTTTAAGACCCCTGGAGCAGAAGTGATAAGTTGCCATCATGGAAGGATATGGTGGCATAACTTTGTGTTGCAAGGACTCAAGGGCTATTATTGGATGTCCAGATGCAAGCGCTGGAGCTGGAGCAGGGTTACTTTATAAGATGAATTATCGCATTGAGGAGCACTTACTCTCCCTGTGAAGTTAGGATTCAGAAAATTTACTGCATTGGCCCGAATATAAGCCTCACTTTTTTTTCAAATTCCAACCGTGAAAAGTTAAAGTGTGGCTTATATTCGCAACCTTACACCACCAGCAAAGCAGAGCGGCTCCCCCCACCCCCCCAGGAAACAGCCCGGGTATTGTCTTTTTTCCTTTTTGAACCCCCTTCAATTTTAAAGGTGCGGCTTATTTGCGGGTGCGGCAAATGGCCTCTGTTTTCTTGGGCTTTTAGATGTAACTAACTATTTTATCATTTGCAGGAGTCTTTCCGTGCCGCAAAGTTGGCCTTCAGGCAGTTCAAAATGCGTGTCCGAAAGACCCTGTCCCTAAGTTACTCAGGGCCTGAATCGCTTGAAGACATGGTCATGGACTACATTGTTCGCCAGGAGGATCTGTATGATGTTCAAGCCAGCGTCTGTGTAAGTCTGTGAGAACATTCTATCCCTTTGCCCATTATATGACTATTTTCCACCTTCCCATTTCGACTCTCTGGCACCCTATCTGCATAACCTAGCAATTCTAAAATATAGACACACTTTTACTCTCGCAAGATTGAATGTATTGGCCTCAGCTGTACTTGAGGGACTATTCCAACAGATTCCACACGAAAAACGCTTATGTCCCTGTGGAGATGGCAGTACCAAATCGGTGGCGCATGTCCTTATGGCTTGCACTCTTTATAAAGACTCTAGGAATGAGGTTATCACTTCTCTTTTATTGTCCATTCTGGGTCACCCAGCCACTGCCACAGTGTCCTTTCTCTTGGCAGATCAAGATGAGCAGATGATAGCAAAGGTTGCAAGGTTTTTAGCTGGGGCAATCAGTATAAGATCCACTATTTGACTTTTGATTCAAAACCCTAAAATGTATTTTATATAATTGACTTTTTATTTCTGTTCTTTGTATATCGTATTGTTGTTTTATTGCTATGGCCAATGACTGATGCAAATTTGATTCATTCATTCATTCAAAACATTATATCCTACCAATTGCTCTGCTTAGCTTAATGAAACTTGAGAAATGTGTAGATGATACCTTCCTGCCCCCCTGCTCCCAAGAAACCACCAGTGAACACCATGTACATATGACAACTTGCATGAGTAGGGCAATTGACACTTTGGATACATTAATTGTATTCTCTCTCGCTTACAAAAATTTCCGTCAGTTCAGTTCTGTGCATTTTCTAGAAAATGAACCGTTTCTGTCCCTTTCCTTTCAGGAGGTCATTCGTGCAATGAATATCAACCCAAAAATTTCCTTCCCACCGGAAACCGATTTTATCATGATCAGCGGCTTAATACGCGAGTTGTGTCGCGTCGCCTTTTCAATGCAGACTTTGGATCCTCCGCTTGACATTTCTTTTGGTACAGATGGAGAACTTTTCAGCGAGTACAAGTGAGTGGAATGAAAGTATGCGGTCTTGTGTTTCCAGTGGGGAAAATAAAGTGTGCCAAAGTCATGGCAGTGTATAAGGATAGAAGAAGAGCCTGCTGGATCAGCCCAGTGGCCCATCGACTTGCACATCCTGTTCTCACAGTGGCAGCCAGATCCCTATGGGAAACCCCCAAACATTTTGAAAAGTAATTGTGATGATCAGATTAGATTTGTAGGGTTGCAGGAAGTTTTGTAAGGGGAATAATTTGAATTATTGCACTATTGGATGAAAAGGAAGGTGTTAGTTAAGATAATTAAAGGCAATATGAATGTAAGAAATGCAGAAGAAATCATAAAAATGGGAGATCATCAGAGGTGCTGATGGAAGTCCAAAAGGTTGTATAAGATGTGAAATTTTGTGGAATGTAGGACAATTATTGTTTAAAAATTATATATATATATAAAAAAGAAAAGCTCTTACGGAACAAACAAACAAACAAAGGAAAACCCTCAAACAGGATTTGAGCACAGGAACAACCTCTCCCCTCTTGTGGTTTCCAAAAGCATATTCAAAGCTTACTGCCTCCAATCATATGTCAATTCTGTTTGCACATGCTGAATTAGAGCTAATTTTAATAATAATAATAATAATAATAATAATAATAATAATAATAATAATAATAATAAAAATAAAAATAATAAAAATAAATAAATAAACAAATAATAACTTTATTATTTACATCCCACCCATCTGGTTGGGTTTCCCTAGCCACTCTGGGCGGCTTACAGCATATATAAAAACATAGTAGAACATCAGACATTAAAAACTTCCCACGACAGGGCTGCCTTCAGGTGTCTTCTAAAAGTTGTGAAGCTCTTTATCTCCTTGACATCTGAAGGGAAGGCGATCCACAGGGAGGGCACCACTACCAAGAAGGCCTTTTGCCTGGTTATTGTGAATGTTATTTAATAAAGTCATACCTTGGAAGGCAAACAGCTTAGTTCCCGAACATTTTGGCTCCTGAACGTTGCAAACCTGGAAGTGAGTGTTCCAGTTTTTGAACTATTTTTGGAAGTCGAATGTCCAGCGGGGCTTCCGATTGGCTGCAGGAGCTTCCTGCAGCCAATGAGAAGCTGCTCTGTGGTTTCCGAACGTTTTGGAAGTCGAACGGACTTCAGGAATGGATTCTGTTTGAGTTCCAAGGTATGACTGTAGTTATAATAAGTAATTAGAAACTTGGCAAGGTGCATTCTATTGTTAGTCACTTTGTACACATGTGATCAGAAGTGGCCTGTGCCACATTGTGTACGTACATTGCTGCTCAGGACCACAATGCCTCAAGGACTGCCTCTCTCCATACAAACTGGCCCAGACCCTGAGATCATCATCTGAGGCCCTTCTTCATGGGTCTCCTCTGCAAGAGGTCTGGAAGGTGGCAACATGAGAATGGGACAGGCCTTTTCGGCAGTGGCTCCCTGTTTGTGGAATGTCAGCTCTTTTCTGTGAACCTCTCAGAGACCTCCAGGTATAGGCTAGTACCGTATATAAATTCAATAAATAGTAATAATAATAAAATTACATATCCTTAGGTACCAGGCAAAAAACATTTCTCTATAACCAGGCCTTCGGCTGATGTAACATTTTATGGCCTTTTAAATGTTTTTGTGGGAGGGGGTGTTATTATTTTTGTTTTATTGTGTATTCACCTGATTTTTAAAAAAGTTAATTGGGATAGCTCCATGTTCTGAATTACTTGAAAGAAGATGGAATAAAGTAACTGCGAGAGGAGCATGTGGACTGCTAACTCTGTTGTAAGCTAAACCTCTTTGCACCTCACCAGATATCGTCGCAGCTACGACTCTGAATTTACAGCTCCCTTGGTGGCCTATCATGTATGGCCTGCTCTTATGGAAGAAGATACTGTCCTGGTGAAAGGAGAGGCAGTCACAAGAAGAGGCGCTGTGGTAAGTATTCTTCATTACTCTGGTTAAGATTTAAACTGATAGACTTGGATCCTAAGTTGCTTCCCAGTAATGAGGTGGTGATTACTGCCAACTCCTCTTTCATCTACAGGTCCCTGCGACATATCCCAAGCCATTCCCAGAGGCTTCCAGGAGTAGATTTGGGGCAAGGCACAGGGCTCTGTAGAGGGGAGAGGGAGGCTGAAAAAGCCCTGCTCTGTGAACATAGCTTTGCTTTCTTTACAGAAGCAAAGTTTGGGTCCAGGTCATAGATTCCATCCCAGAAATGTCTGAATGAAGCAATTCACAAACTGGCTGGTATTCTGGAGCACCAGCTCCTTCCCATGAGTAGTATTCTTGCCCCTATGCAACACCCTTCTGTGTGGTGGACAGAAGGGCGAATCCATGAGCAGAGATCTGTTTCTGTTTCTGTTCAGCCACCGAGTTTGGCTGATTTATGTTGGAGACTTCTTTATTTATTTAAGGCATTTGAGGCATTTATATACCACCTAGTTACAGTCGTACCTTGGAAGTCGAACAGAATCCGTTCCGGAAGTCCATCCGACTTTCAAATCATTCGGAAACCAAAGCACGGCTTCTGATTGGCTGCAGGAAGCTCCTGCAGCCTATCGGAAGCCCCGTTGGACGTTCAGGTTCCAAAGAATGTTCGCAAACTGGAACACTCACTTCTGGGTTTGCAGCGTTCAGGAGCCAAAACACCCGAGTACCAAGGCGTTCAGGATCCAAGGTATGACTATATTTGCATTTCTAGTTGTGTACATAAAAAACATCCACAGAAAGCAAGGAGGGAGCCTGATTAATGTCAGTTGGGATAGAGTTCCACAGGCTTGGCGCCTCTACACCAAGCACATTGTTTCTAGTAGTTACAAGCCGTGCATCTAAGCTGTGGAGGACCATCAGCAGAGCCTCCCTCAAAGATCTGAGTGATTGGGCTGGGGTATAAGGTAGTCTCTAAGATATCCTGCAACTTGTAAGTTAATACAAGAACCGTGAACCTTACCCATTAACATATGGGCAACCTATGGCCCTCCAGCTGTTAATTGAACTCCCAGCACCCATCAACCCAGCACGTTGTGAATTACACCAACAGTGCTTTAGATTATGACACTGACATTGATAGGTTTCTTATTAGTCAGTCCCTTTCATGACTGAGCTGAGAATATGCTTGGAGCAGTTATCAAGAAGTAGTCCCTTCCACCAATGTAGGCTGTTATACTGCTTTGCACAACCTGTAGTTCCAGTGGCGTTTCCAGGAGGAGCTGAGATTCCAAAGGGGCTTGTGTATGGGACAACTCCCAAGAATATAATTTATTTATACCACGCCCATCTGGCTGGGTTTCCCCAGCCTCTCTGGGCGGCTCCCAACAAAATATTAAAAATACAATAAAGCACCAAACATTAAAAACTTCCCTAAACAGGGCTTCCTTCAGATGTCTTCTAAAAGTCAGATAGTTGTTTATTTCCTTGACATCTGATGGGAGGACATTCCACAGGGTGGGTGCCACTACTGAGAAGGCCCTCTGCCCGCACATGAGGCTTTAACTGGGAAGCACGTTAGAGTCATGCGAATCCAGCCTATTCTTTCGGAGAGCAGCCTTCCTCTCACATAATGTAACCACAGTGACTGCTGCTTGCTTAATATACCTTTTCTCATATTCTATATTTTGTTTCAGTGGTCTCAAAGGGGTAGAAGCAGAAGCCGCAGCCGAAGCCGCAGCCGCAGCTGTAGCTTGAGGCCCCTCTCTCCTAGTGCAGGCCACTCCCGACATTTGGTAAAGTAGAATAGCCTGATCAGCGTAATAATCCAAGATAAAAACAAAGCCAGTGGTAAATGAGAGGTATTGCAAAAAGGAAAGGGGGCTGAGGGGGGGCGCTTATGCCCCTTTGTAATTTGAGCATTGAATGATGAGGGCAGGTTCAGCATGGTAAAAGCTTGGAGATTTACTTGTGAAGGAGGGGAGTATAGACAGATGTGTTTACCAATCTATACAGGATGGGCACAAGCCTATCCCTTAACATCTGTCTGTGGATGCATGAGAATATCTTTTTGGACTAGGTGGTGACTCAGTTTCGGGTATATTTGGAGGAAACTAGACCAGTTTCAGTCCAATTTCAAGCATGGTCGTAGTACCAAATCTGCCTTGTTTATTCTGGCTGATGACATGTGTCTGGAAAGAGAGAGGGGAGTACAGGCCTTTATGTTCTCCATTATCTTTCTATGGCTTTTGATATCATTGGACCAGTATCCTTTGCAGCACCTCTGGGAGGTGTGGTTTGTGGGAGGTACTGTATTACAGTGGTCCCACACCTTCTTTTGGGGGCTGTTTCCATAAAATAATTATGGAGGCCCATTTTTTTGTGCCATGGGAGTAGCCCTGTGGGGTTCCATCTTGCTCCCCACATCATTTAACATCTGTTTGAAACAGATGGGGGTTGACATCGTGAGTGAGGTTTCCTCAATATGTGAGTGATGCCCAGCTCTGTCTCTCCATTCCACCTGTAATCAGGAAATGTGGTTCAGTTGCTAGACTGGTCCTGGAATGCTTGCATGGGCTGGATGTGAGCCAATGAAATGAAACTGAATCCCGATAAGAAAGTTCTGAGTTCTTAGGTCCAAGGGATGGGGAGATTTCTTGTTCCAGGCAGGGTTTCACTCTTCTGGAAGAAGCAGATAACATAGCTTGGGGTTGCTACTGGATTCAACATTGCACAGGTGTCCTCAGTGGTTAGGAGTGCTTATTTCCAGTTATGGCTGGTTCACTAGCTTTTGGATACAGATTAATTGGTCACTGTACTCCATGCTCTGGTGACCTCCAGACTAGATGTTTTAACAGAGCTGCAATAGTTACCTGTTTGTTTCCAGGCCCAATTCAAGCTCCTCTCATTAGTGACTTAAGACTAAAATATCTGAAAGGCCACCCCTTTCCTACAGATCCTCTCAGGTGTTAGTTTGGAAGAGGGGGTCCTTTTGGTAGTTCTGCCCTCAAAGGTTCAGGTGGGTGAGGGCATTCTCTGTGGCAGCCCCTATGCTGTGGAATTCTCTCCCCACAGAAGGTCATCTGAAACCATCATTGTATAGCTTTTGTCATATGCTGAAGATATGTGCTGTGGTTTTTGGCCCGTGAGAGAGAGATTTTTAGGACCCACCCTATTCTTCTAGTTGCAAATTGTTTTAACTGATTTTATTATTGTGTTGTAATATTCTTGTAACTTGTTCTGGCACCATCTAGTGAAGGGCGGGTAAGAAAAGTAAGAAAATAAATAAGTAAAAGATCAGCATTCGTGAATTAATCCATGAATTAAAACACTGGGTGTGTTCACAGCATGTGTTTCGACCTCATGGCTGTTTAGGTTAATGGATTTGCCATTCTGTAATTTACCATTGATGTTGTGCATACTATATGCACATATGAAATAGGGAGCCCTCTATTCCTTCAGAAGCTTCTCAGTACTCTCTGAATTAAATTTTAACAGTATACAGTATGTATAAATAGCGCATTGCTAAATCCTTGTGACTCAATCACCGCTATTAACAGGCTGAATGTACTTGTCTGTGGCGATGAAGGCACAATGTGAGGGAATAAAAAATGGATATTCTTCAGCAACGTTAATCTATGGCCTGGTTTAACCAGTCATATCCTGGTTTAATAAACCAGAATATGTACAATCTCTGTGCACCCGCCCACAACCTCTTTAACCCTTTGTTCCCACAAGTGGGGGAATTAACTGGGAAGCTGCAATTAGCCATCATTTTTTCTTATGTGTGAACTGGGATCTATGGTTATTGACTTCCAAACAATCCAGGATTCACATGCCATCTTCTTTAAATCATGGCTTCATATCCTGGTTTGTTTGGAAGGCATTATCCATAGTTCCTAATCTATACATAACAGGAAGTTATGCTTATCTTCCTGGGTTGTTTTCCTGCTTCAGTAAAGGGAGGAGCAAATGAGTTATATATAGGTTTGTGGACCTTGTAGATATCCCATCTTCTTAAGTAATAAAGCCACATTAGCACGGAACCCAAAAACAAACCAGTTCAGCAGGATTCAAGCCGATTTCTTGTTCTCCTTAATTTGTAAATTGGATTACCTCTCATTTTAAGTAATGTTAATCTGGTCATTTCTCTTACTATATATGAGTTGTCATTTATTTAATCTGTGTTCCTCCCTTCACTTTTTCCATGGCAGGCTTGGCATGAAAGTGAGCACAGCTAAGCCTCTCTTCCCCACCCCTTTTGTCTCCTTTTGTGGGGAGGCAAGGACAGCAGGAAAAACTAGCATGTTTACTTACCGTTCAGGTTTCCCTTGTGAGACCCATGCCTGAAGGCTGCTTCATGTGCAGGAGCACCATTCTAGTTTTTGGCCTGTGAGCCAAAATAAGGGACCATATAAGGGGAATATTGGTTGTTACACGTATCATAAAGTGAAGGAGAATTGCACAAAATTTTAAGTAAGTGGAGGCCATTTTTGAGTCTTGCCCAATTCAAAAATGGCCTCCATGCCATCTTTGAAGCTGCTGCTCACAATCCCTCATCCGGTCCAGATTTTTCAAAGCACACTCTTCTTTTACCCGAGTAATGTTGCTCTGGGAAAGAACTGCAGTATGTATAGAGATTTTCTCCTCCTTCAATGTGACCAAACAGGTCCCAGATTACCCTTCAAATGTGGGAAGGACCCACACTGCAGTGTAAGAAGAGTCTAAGTTCCCCAGTGGTAATAGCTGTATTTAGCTTCTACAACATAATGCCTTTTTAGAATGAGTTGGGAGGAATCAGACTATGTTAATTTTTCCTGTTTTGTGTGTCTTTTAGCGATCCCGAAGCCGCAGCTCTTCCCCATTAAGGAGCGGAAGCCCAAGTAAGTGGGCCTGTGCAGAACTTAGACGATCATGGCTTTGAAATGCTTGAGCAATCAAGTAAAGAGATAATGTAACAATCTGCAGGGTGTTCTTTTACATATATACATATATATAAAAAACGAACACATTGGTCTTCATTTATGGGATTTTCATTTTTTTGTTGATGTTGTAGACAGACTTCTGGTCTTTGTTTATATAATTCACATTTCATCCAAATTGTCCCAAACCATGACACCTTCTTCGTATTTGTTGTAATTATACAAAATCTCTGGTGGTGTCTTTTAGACTTGCCTTTCTGGAGACTAATCTCTCAAAGCCGCAATCCAGCACAGATCTAAACACAGAACTAAACAACACTTAATATCATACTTAATATAATTGGCTCAACCTCTAGGATAAAAGCCATTTCCATTGCCATTACTACTGCTGCTAGCCCTTTGACTGATCACAGATTAACCCAAAGTGCTTGTGTTCATGCACACACCATGTGTACATAGGTGTAGAGAGGAGCCAATCCACATTCATAGGCCTGCTAGGGTTGGGTAAATTTCTCCACCCCGAAACAGTTTTTCTTTACTGTTGTCTGCCAGATTGACACCAATGGGGTGGAGGGAGAGGGAAATATGTATGCTTGGGGTCCAATCACATTCCATAGCTGTGTTGGGGAAGCAAGGGAGCTTTTAATCCAGCAGATACAAGGCTCTCCCAACACAATCTGTTTGCTGCTAATCGCTCTAGGCCTGCAGGGCTTTTTGTGTGCGCATCTGGATTTCTGGAGTGGACATGCTTGCCCTGTTGGCCAAGCTGCCACCCTCAAAGAGAGAGTGTTATTGGATCAACTTACACAAAGAATGTCTGGATTGCCGATACAGTCCTATCTTGAAGTCCTTCGATTGCAGAAGTTTACCCCCCCAAAAAAGTTACATACTGAAATATGTATTTTTCTCCAATAGGAATTTAGGTTAACTGGATATGATTTTTTGATTCTGTACATCTGGATCAATCTGCTTCTGTGGTGCCGCTTCCAGTTCCGAGAGTACCTCAAACCTCACTTAAAATAATGTGAACAGCAGCTTTGAATCACTCCAAAAGGGGAGTGAATGGGGACTGGTGATTATTAGTATGGGTGGTTTTGTTTTTTGTGTTGGTTTTTTTGTAACCCATTTTTGAAGGGAATGGATGCAACAAATCTGATTAAAACTTGCATAGGCGTTTTAAAAATATTGTTTGATGTTTAAAACTTGTTTACACCATTCTTCTAGCAACGCTTTCAGGGAAATAGTTACTGTCACAAGGAGTGCAGTGCCAAGATCATCTTTATCTCACAATGATACACTTAACAAGAGTGTTAAGTATTCAGTACTATGATACATTGAGATACACTTGAGATACAGTACCTGGTGCTTATTTAGGGCTCAGCTGATGTGAAGTTAAGGTCATTAAAGTCCCAGAAAAATCAATGGGATGTAGACATGCTGGGTCATGCCAATAAAAGCTGTTGGGACAAAGCACAGTCATAAAAGCATAAAATCTGGTTAAAGTGTTTGATTTTGAAATTACAGAAAAAATAACATTTGCATTTTGAAGATTATATTCTGGCTGCTCTGTTGTCCAGTTGTAACATTTGGTGCTGATAACAGTGTTTTTCTTCCAAGAGATTGAGTGTTTTTCTCTTCTATACCCCAAGTGGAACACAATAACTGTAGCTAAGGTCTGCATGGGTCAGAACATTATTCTAATGAGACCAGTCTCTCATTTCTGATCCCGGACATGGTGCTTGAGCAAAATTGTGGAATTTCCTTTTGTTACTACAAAACAAAATGAGTTTTGCATGGTTTTCTTCACTGAAATTATTTTGCCCTCTGGAAATAAAATTATTTAGTCCTCTGGTTTCCATAGGGAGTGTAGGCCTTCCCAGTTTAATGTACTTTGTAATTTTGCTGAGTAGTGCAAAGTTTACAGCAATGTTGCAAATCCCCCATTGCCTGCTTCAAATAAGTGATGGTCATGTAGACCAACTGAAATTCCACCACTGCTTTACATGACCTGGGCAGACCTTTGAAGCTCTCCATCCAATAAAGCTCATTGAAGAAATGAGCTGGCAACCAGTCTAAGTGTAAGAAGCACTCGCCCTTGATTATGGCAATGTAAACATTGAAATTTTTACACCAAGATAAATTTAATAGAGAGTTGCAATCATGTTGTATGATATATGTCAGGCATAGGCAAACTTGGCCCTCGACATGTTTTGAGACTACAGTTCCCATCATCCCTGACCACTGGTCCTGTTAGCCAGGGATGATGGGAGTTGTAGTCCCAAAACCTCTGGAGGGCTGAGTTTGCCTATGCCTGATATGTGTTTTGAAGCACTTGTTTGCTTATTCACATATTTTTGACACTTAAATTAGAAAACCTGGGGGAGCTAACCCCCCCCAAAAAAACCCCACTTTATAAAGGATACTGGATTGGTTCAGACCTGTTTCATTACCATAAGGAGGCAATCAAAAGCTCCCACTCCTAGCTTTAAGCTCACCATTGTTCTACACCTGAATGTGGAGAACTGTGGTTTAGTTAAAGCAGGCATCCCCAAACTCGGCCCTCCAGCTGTTTTGGGACTACAACTCCCATCATCCCTAGCTAACAGGACCAGTGGTCAGGGATAATGGGAAGTGTATGGTGTAAGAACAAGCCAGGATCTCAAATGGTGATTTCATAGTGTCCTGTTCTCACTAATCATGGCTAAGCAAGCCACAGTTTCTGAATTTGAATGTGTCAGGGAACTGTGGTTTGTTTAACACTGGAAGCGGAAACTTCCTGCCTTCTCCTGTAGCATATAAAAGGGGGAGCAGGGGGGAAGCATGCAGACCCAAGATTTGTCAGTTTTTTCATGTAGCAAAAAACACTGTTTCCCATTCTACCTGAACTTGACTTTGGTATGAATTGAAGCTCATCTACATACCAAGGCCAATGCATAGCAGTGTGAATTTTTATTATGTTTCTATCTGAGCTCTGTAAAGAGAATATACTATCTTTCATCACATATCCAAGTGATTAGATTAAAGGAACTCTAACAAACAATTCAATAGCATATACATGAAGGATGGTATTCCAAACATTATACCAAGACATCCGATCAAAATTCTGTTCCAGGTGTTAGTAAGGCATTGTACCTGACACAGGTTCATAATGTTTACTAAAATAATCATTAGGCAGTGGAAATGAATATGATAAGCATTGCTAATGCTGTGTGATTTTCCAGTACAGTGTTATTTGTGATCGGTGATAATGCTGTTACATTGAGCTACACTCAGAGCAGATGTATGCTCCGCCCAAGCTTATGGAGAATGCAAGTGATGTAAATTTGCTCCTCATGCATACCAATGATTTTGTGTGTGATTTGTTGTGGAAAGGTATATAAAAAATGAAAGATTAAATAGACGCAGTACATTAGAGCTTTCAAAACTAGTGTGGGTGTGTATCTGAAGCAATTTTTCACTTCTCCTGGATTAAATGAGGACACATTCAGATTTTACATTCCTGGTTCCTTCCAGGTGGCCGATACCCCACCAATTATGTAGAGATTCTCCATACAAATGCATAAAATCAATGTTCAGCACTGATCTGAATATGCTCTGTTTTGTGGCCATTCCCACAATAAGGAGTATGACGTTAGGTCCCCTTATTCACTCCATTGTGCTTTTTGGTAGGCAACCTGTGGTGAATGAGCTTCCTTCCCATGCAAACTTCACCAAGCAGTTTGGAGCAGGCAACATTTGCATGTGAATATTGCTCTCCCTGAGCACAGCTCCTTATTAGGATGTTACCAAAGAAGCATGGAAAGAAGCCATAGGAAAGTGGCTCCCAGATCTCTGTGGTACTAATGTATGGAGTGTCCTTGTCAGAGATCTAGATTTGAAATGAATGATGGGGTCATGTATAACCATGTACAGTGGTACCTTGGTTCTCAAACTTAATCCTTCTGGAAGTCCGTTCCAAAACCAAAGTGTTCCAAAACCAAGGCGCACTTTCCCATAGAAAGTAATGCAAAACGAATTAATCCGTTCCAGACTTTTAAAAGCAACCCCTAAAACAGCAATTTAACATGAATTTTACTATCTGACCAGACCATTGATCCATAAAATGAAAGCAATAATCAATGTACTGTATTATAAAATAAATAAGACAGTATTCTAGCTGAACTGGATTCCACAAACACACATTAATTGAAAAAGCCTCAAAAACAAAAACACAAAATAAATAGCGAAAACAAAAGCGCCAAACTTAATCAGTTCCGGAAGTCCATTTGACTTCTGAAATGTTCAAAAACCAAGGCACAGCTTCTAATTGGTGCAGGTGCCCTGGAAACAATAGGTGACAGCCACATCAGATGTTCAGCTTACAGAAAACGTTCGAAAACTGGAACACTTCTGGGTTTTTGGAGTTTGAGAACCAAAGTGTTTGAGAACCAAGGCATTTCAGAACCAAGGTACCACTGTAGTAAAATGGCTAAGTGTCA
The DNA here is from genome assembly GCF_965112155.1 of Podarcis liolepis. Classification (NCBI taxonomy): domain Eukaryota; kingdom Metazoa; phylum Chordata; class Lepidosauria; order Squamata; family Lacertidae; genus Podarcis; species Podarcis liolepis. Next base: position 53,443,608 of record NC_139564.1, read on the forward strand.
ACCCAGAGATCATGCCTGTATTTTTAAAAACCTGGAACTGCAAGAGAGCACTTCAGCCATGAAGATCTTTGGGTGACCATGGGCAAGTCACCAACTCTCAGTCTGGCAGTGTAGTTTCCCAACTGTTAGGGAAATTATACATACACTTAATAATAGACATCCATTTTTTGGATCTACTGATCTGAAGATGCCATCACATCAGTAATATTTTAGAAGACTTTTCAATATCTTTCAGAACCACATTGCTGTAAAGTCAGAAATAATCTTGTTTGTCTATTTGCATTTTTTGGTGATCTTTTTATATGTCATATATTTTGAATTGCTGTTTAACTGCATAATTTTTTTCTTAATTTGTGTTCATATATGAAGTACACTGGAAAACCAATATTTTGTAGCAAATATCTTACCATACATCATTTGAATACAGTGCTGATGCTGTATGTTTACATTTCATGAACTATCGTGTGGATAAGGTGCCTGTACAATGTTTTATAATCAAACGATACTGCAATAAAAGTTTTCAAATATGTAGTGGGACAATACTGAAATAAATTATGAACAGTTAGGGATGAATGGACATGTACTTGACTTTTGAGAATGCATCATTTGTTGAAGATTGAGTTGTATTGGAGGAAATATGATTTAAAATTGTGAGTTACACGGATTGATAAAGGAAAATTAATTCTGTTTGGTTAATTGGGGAAATAGTCAAGTGGGTGTCTAAACAGGAATTGAACATGCAGAGCTGATGGAAATAGGAATTGATGGGGAAGTATTAGAAATTAAGAAAAGGTATTTTACTGTAAGCAGTGAAGGAGGGAGGGAATAGAAGCATTTTGAAGAGGGGCAGAAAGTCAATTTTTAAATTTGTGTTACATCTGTATTAATTTGTTGTTACTTTGTTTAAAATTAGGAAAGCTAATAAAAATTAATTGGGAGAAAGGGGGGGGGAGAAATAACATTTCCCACTAGATGGCACTCTTGTTTAACACATCAATAAAATGAACTTTCCAGCCAATATGTACCCATGTTCAGCTCCCAAAATGTCAGAGGCTAGTAAAACGTTTTTAGATAAAAGTCATAAATGTCAGAGGTTTAAGTGGCTGCAGTCCCATGCCACACACAGATACTGTTCTAACCGCAGTGAAATAAAGGAAAATTAGCTCAGGATTGGCCACTAATGGGTAAGGCTTTGCAGTGTTTTCAAATGGAAGTAGTGTTGGTGGTAAGAAAAAAATAGGTATAAAAGGAGAATTCCTGGATGCCAAGGTCCAGGTTTGGGACAAGTGCTCTTTGGTGAGAATCCCAGCAGAGATTTAAAAAGATGACCTTGTGAGTTCCAAAACTCCCCTCTTCTCCCAGCGTAGGAAAAGACCACTTTTGGTAAGTTAAAAATGGATTTACAAACTCTCCAAATCTCAGATTTATGTGCTTTTCCATACATCAGTCAGAAAACACAACAGTAAAACTTGGCTTTGTTACAGTGGTGGAAGTTTGGGAATTATTGGTTCAGGAGTATAAGAAAGGCTTGTTAGAGCCATGGGGTCTGAGCTTTGAGCAAGCAGCTCAGACCTCTTTACATGCTGAGCTTCTCAGGCACACTGAAGGTGAACAATAGGCTTCATTAGCTTTCTTCCAAGGTGAGCAGGAGTGACCTAATTAAGGCTGGCAGGACTGCTTACTCTATGGTCTTAACCCCTTCATGCGTTAATTAAACTTAAGCGTATTGGTTACATGAGGCTGGTTATCCCACAAGTGGAACATTTGAAAAAGTGGCACAGCTTTGGAACCGTCAGATCATTTCATAAATTGTGAAAAATGCAAAGTTATGGGAAATGTTGCTGCTTTTCATTGTTAAGGAGCTTCACAATTACAGATACAGTGGTACCTCGGGTTACATACGCTTCAGGTTACAGACTCCACTAACCCAGAAATAGTACCTCGGATTAAGAACTTTGCTTCAGGATGAGAACAGAAATCGGGCAGCGGGAGGCCCCATTAGCTAAAGTGGTGCTTCAGGTTAAGAACAGATTTAGGTTAAGAACAGACCTCCAGAACGAATTAAGTTCTTAACCCGAGGTACCACTGTAATAAGTCGCAATCAAGTGTCCAATTAATTTTTGTGCCAGGGTGCCAAATCTATTATCTTCAGATCTGCTTTGAGTCATATTATCTACGGTGAGCAGGTATGCTATAAGATTCAGTAGAAATTCTTATTTTTACCTGGAAGCAGCCTTGAGTTCTGTCAGGGGAAAAGGTAGGGAATAAGAATAATAATACTTTCCCCTCATTCCTGCATGAGAAGAAGCACCTTCTGCTTATGCAGCAGGATCCAGCTGCTTGTATCTCCTGTTGAAATATGTATTCTTAGAGGGAAGCCCCCTACCCCACCCCACTCTTCTGGAAATATGCACTATGGCCAGATGGTGCTCATCAAGGGATGGTTCAGTCAGTAGAGCCTGAGGCTCATCCAGTCCAGCCCCCTGCAGTGCAGCAGGAATACAGCTGTCCCATATGGGGATAGAACTTGTTGTTGATATCAGGGTCATGGGTTCAAGCAAGAGATTCCTGCATTGCAGACGGGTGGACTAGATCACCCTTCCAATCATGGTCCCTTCCAATTCTGTAGTAGAAGTAATGGGGACAGGGAATGGGACACTGATACATCCCTGTTAATGACATACAGAGCAGAAGGGATAGAGGATATAATAGTCTTCAGCTATGAAGCTTCCTCAAAATATTTGCAATGCGTCAATTACTAGTCTGTTAATAGTTCCTGCATCTAATCAAACAGTGGCTAGCATCACCCTTTATTCTTAATTCTTAGCCTGCCTTCTTGGCACAGCTAGAACACACAGTGCATTTAAACCCTTTGGGGACATAGGAATGAACTGAGGACAGGACATTTTCACAGGCAAGCTTCCTCCCTCAGCTGCTGCCAAATAGGCTTTTCAGAACCAGAATGAATATGTCATTCTCACCCTCTTCTTTAAAGACAACAGCAACCCATGCCCTGCAATTTGATCAAATAAATGAAGAGTTCAGTGAATGGCAAAAGTTGCCTTAGAGAAACAGCCGCTGGCATCTGTCCCCTCTAATTAAAATGCACACTGAAAACTCTTCAGCCTGTGAGAATAATTAATAAAATGCCAGCCATAGATAAGCAACAGCTAATTCTTTGTGCTCATTGATTTTGTTCTAAAATTAAGAAATGCGAGATCAGCCAAGCTGATTTTGGTGTGTGTGTGTGTGTGTGTGTGTGTGTGTGTGTGTGTGTGTCATTTATTGCTTTTCCACTTCATTTGCTGAATTGGAAGATGACCATGAAAACAACTGCAATTATTATTATTTATTTCAATTTTTAAATCAAAGATTCTACAAATGGAGGAGTACGTTTCTACAAATATAAGTGTTCTCATCCCATTTACTTGCTTTGGGTGAGCTTGAAGGTATCTCAGGAGCTTCCACTCATCGTTAATCTGGAGGTAATCTGGAGGTGCAATAGAGATGGCCATGTTTGTGTAGTACCCATGCATCTTAGTCCTTAGTTGGGACTGTGATTGTGCGCAGATTTCATTGGACACCCACATCCATGTTGCACAAGTCTTGCGCAAAGAAAAAAGAATGTGACCCCAAATCTCTCCCTCCCCCACTCCTTCAGTATGATTGATTGGTCTCAAACATATCAAGTATATAAACATTGGCAGCTCTGAGAGTCATGTTTCCTTCTGATCTTAATTGAAGCAAGCAGCAGACAGTTTATAGGCTCTCCCAAGTTAACCCACAAGAGCTCATTTGGCATAGTCTGCATTTCTGACAGCTCACTGCAAGCCTAATCAAAACCAGACTTGTTCCAATGTGGAGTAGACTAATGAGCATTTATTAGGCTGCAAAATGACCAGGCTAAACAATGAGCCACTAGCATGGAAACACCACTCATCAGCCCTCTTTATGGTCGTAATTGCACATTGACGTTGCAACAACAAACTCAAGTTTGTTTTGCCTCTGCTGTTCCCCCTTGCTGAAAAAAAAAAATGTTTAAATGTTTGGGAGCCAAGCCAGTGTGCTAGTACTGGACTCTCTGACCTTGCTTGGACTTTAGCCAGGAACCTAGATTCTACAATCTAGTGCTGTGTCTGAGAAAGCATTGCTTAGGAAACGAGCGTTCTGTCCACAAGAGCAACTATCAGACCTTTGTGCTGGGGTTAGAAATACAATGATACCTCGGGTTAAGAACTTAATTCGTTCCGGAGGTCCGTTCTTAACCTGAAACTGTTCTTAACCTGAAGCACCACTTTAGCTAATGGGGCCTCCTGCTGCTGCTGTGCCGCCGGAGCACAATTTCTGTTCTCATCCTGAAGCAAAGTTCTTAACCCGAGGTACTATTTCTGGGTTAGTGGAGTCTGTAACCTGAAGCGTATGTAACCTGAGGTACCACTGTAATGCTGAGTGCCTTTCTAGACCTGTGTTGCTGAGGTAGCAGCACCTATTTTCCCCTGAGATACTTAAAAGTTCTCAGCATGTGCAAGGCGTCATGGGAAGATACTGGTTGCCAAGGCCATGCGAAGCCCCAGGTCACATGGGAAATGTAGCTCCCATTTTGATAATCTTTACCAAAGAGTTCCCCTTTGCCTCTACCAGGGCGACTTGGAGTAGGCCCCCATCAAAATTGTATGCCCCATACCAACTGGCCTACCTCTCCCTGCCCCCGCCCCCAGTTCTGGCCCTACCATTAGGCACACTGGGGCGATTGCTTTAGGCAGCTGATTTGGGGTGTCATGAAAGAGCAGTAAATTGTTGATTGCTTCATCTATCATCGTCACCATTGTCTTTTCACTGCCAGAGAAGGGGAGAGAGACTTGTGGGACTTCCTGTTCTTAACTAACTGGTCTTGGGAACCATCACCTTGATTTGGGGAGAAGGGGATGCCATTTACTGTTCTGCCTCAGGCAGCAAGATGCTTTAGGCCCACCATCAAGTTTGTTAGATGTTTCTGCTCTCTTACCATACATGCCTTTTGTGTTCGCTCCAAGGCAGGCAGGCAGGCATTTATTTTGCATTGCTATAATGTCCTTTTTCCATTTTATGCTCACAGCAGCCCCATGGGTGACTAAACTGAAAAAGAGTAACTGGCCCAGATGTTCTATGATGACAGATGCTCTGTGATGACAGAACATCTTACTGGTTTCCATGAAATATTTCCAAGTAGAGGCATTTATAATCATGCTGATTGGTGTGTGTGTGTGCGCACGTGCGTGTGCACAAGTGTGTATACATTTGTATTTGGAGGGGGGCCATCAATGTGAATGGCATTTTGTGGAGTTACTTAAGCAAAGAAGGGGATTAGACAAATTCACGGTGGATAAGGCTGTCTGTGGCTGCTAGCCATAAGAGAGCTATGTGCTGCTTCCAGAGTTGGAAATAGTGTGATTCTGAATACCAGTTTTTGGGTATCAAAAGTGGGAAGAGTGCTGTTGCACTCAGGTCCTGGGCTTCCCCTTGGCATCTGGTTGGCTACTGTGAGAAATGAATGTTGGACTAGGTGGACCTTTGGCCCTACAAATTGTCACAGCAGAAAGAGAGGAGGTGAGGGCATGACACAGTCATAATGTAAGCTCTTGGAAAACCTACAGGCTTCAATGGTCAAGAATGGTATACGCAATTCCACCACTAAAACCTATGACTTCAAAGCAGAATTGGATAATCTGTGGCCAGATATCGATAAAGTTTGTTGTTTAGTCGTTTAGTCGTGTCCGACTCTTCATGACCCCATGGACCAGAGCACGCCAGGCACTTCTGTGCTAAATCGATAAAGTACAATTCCCATAATTATCAGTCATTGGCCATACTGGATGGGGCTCATAGAAGTGATAGTTCAGCCACTTCCTTGGCCATGCTTCTATGACCTATCTAGCTGCCAAGCCACCCTACCAAGTCCTAGGACCACTAGCCACCACTGGGCCTACCTCCCTGAAGAGCTAGCTTTGGTGACTGAAGGACCCTTGCTTGATTCTGCAGGTTCTGACTCTTACTGTGGAAGGGATGGGGATGTCACTGACTGGGGCCTCAACCTCCTAGTCAGAGGAAGGTAGGAGAGCGATGTCCTCAGGCTGGAAGGGCTCAGAGGGATATGCTTCCATGGCCACCCCCTGCACAGAAGAGCACCCTGTATTTCTTTGACACTTGTAGTACAGGGTAGTACAAAGGGCTGGGTTCAGAAGTCATGACAACTTCTCTCATACACCCAATAAGGGACAAGAAGCAATTTCTAGAGAAGTGATCAAGGTTAAACAGGCATGTCCAAAGTCTATTTCGGGGGCCTAATCCGGCCCCTGTGGCAGTTTATTTCCTGGGGTCAAATCCCAAAGCACAACAACATCAATCCTATAAAAAGGTCAACAACTTTGGTTGGCCCTCATGCATGTTCACTTCATCAAAACTGGCCCTCTTTGAAAAACGTTTGGGCACCCATGAGGTTAAAGGTAAAGGTAAGATAAAGGACCCCTGGACGGTTAAGTCCAGTCAAAGGTGACTATGGGGTTGTGACGCTCATCTCGCTTTCAGGCTGAGGGAGCCAGCGTTTGTCCACAGACGGCTTTCTGGGTCATGTGACCAGCATGACTAAACCGCTACTGGTGCACGGAGGACCATGACAAGTGCCAGAGCGCACGGAAATGCAGTTTACCTTCCCGCCACAGCAGTATCTATTTATCTACTTGTACTGGGATGCTTTCGAACTGTTATTGGCAGGAGCTGGGACACAGCAATGGGAGCTCACCCCGTCACGTGGATCCAAAGTGCCGACCTTCTGATCAGCAAGCCCAAGAGGCTCAGTGGTTTAGACCACAGCCTCAGAAGCATCTCAGAAGTGATCAAGAGTGAACCTACAACACCAGAAGGCCACATGATATTAGGCAAGGGAGCACTGGTTCCCTACCACTGGCATATGCCAAAACAGTTGTAACCCTTAAAGAAAAACTAATATATTTACATCCTGAACTCAGTCCATTTTCATTGACATAACTGGGGATTTGAGACTATCCAGTTTCAATAACCAAGTATGAAATTAGAAAAGGACTTTTTCATCTCATATTGTGCTATTCTGGGCAAGAGTAAGAACGTATATATGTATAAATAACTGTGTTACATTCCACAGCGGGCAATAAAAGTGAGAGATCACGATTGTTCTCTACTTTTCCGTTAAACCAAAAGAAAGGCTTCTTGAGTTGAGAAGTAGGTAAAGACCTTCAGGCTGACAAGAGTGGAATTAAAACTGAATCCAGTTTCCATGAATGCACATCATTAACATCTTAATGACTAGATATGCAAGTAGTCACTTTGCATCTGAATGGCTTTGTCTGATGAATCTTAATTGATCAGACAATGTTTCAGAATGCAGACTCCCTTTTGTATTTCTAGTTTCATGAATACCTGGGGGGAAATCCTTTATGCATTGTATGTTGAATGGAAAACAGTTTTCCAGCTGGACCTTAACAAACTGCATCATGCTGGCCCATTAGCGGGGGAAGGTTTGCTTTTCAGAAGTTATGTCCCAAGCATGATGGAAGAAGCATGGTACTCACTGGATTAGGCACCTGATTGTCAAAAGGCCAGGTGGTCGGAGTTATTTACAGCTGCCTGTATACATTTGTATGCAACTGCCTGTTTCTGTTTTGCTCAGGACTTCAATGAGGATGTCTTAGGCATAAATGTGAGTGTTTTGCATGCAGCCACACGCAAAATTAGAGGTCACTGCTTGGCAGAGCTTTCAGATGGCCTTACATGTATACTGCCACTGAAATTTTGGCCTAAAACAAAACAAAGTTATTAAGGGTGTTTTCTTGGGAGGGAACATCCGAACCATTTATGCTGTTAGAACATAAAAGTACTAGAAAATGTATTCCTTCCAGTAGCACCTTAAAGACCAACTAAGTTAGTTCTTGGTATGAGCTTTCGTGTGCATGCACACTTCTTCAGATACTGTGCATGCACAGTATGCATGCACACGAAAGCTCATACCAAGAACTAACTTAGTTGGTCTTTAAGGTGCTACTGGAAGGAATTTTTTATTTTGACTATGGCAGACCAACACGGCTACCTATCTACTACTAGAAAATGTATGTTTGTAAGGGAGACGGGCAGTCGAAAACATTTTCCTGCCTGAGGCAAAATAGCAAATGCTTCCCTCCAACAAACTCATATATAGCAGCCAAGAAAAGACAAAATATTGTGCCATTTGAAAAATCTCACAAGCATAAAATTGCAATAAAAAATAAATAACATTTGCTGGCTGGCCTTTCATGTCGCTCGCAACCACCTGCCTGTTGGGGACCCCTTCCTCTTCCCGATGATATTGCAGGCTCTGTTTGGGTTTTACAGATCCATAGGTTGCCAGTGCGTTTCATCTAAAGCAAAATTTATTGTGAATTTGAAGGGTCCTACCCTAGCAAAACATTGGAGAGGTTTTGGGGGAAGTCAAGTGAGCTTTGATAGGTTGGGCAAAACTGAGTGGCTTACGCAGCATATTCACACCAGAAGCACAATTGTAGTAAAACCAAGAAATGTTGGCAGGGGGGGGGGAGAGGTTGAAGAAGTGATGATACAAATGAAATAAACTGAAATCACGCTCACACAAAGTTCGGTTTCCCCAGAATAAATGCTGAGTAGGCAACAGTTGGAAATGTATTTTGGGCAGTACAGAAGCTGCTTTTGTCCCATTGACAAGCTACACTTTCAAAATATGGTACAAAGTGAGTTTTCTCAGAAACTAAAAACAGTACTGTAGTGATTTTTGGAGCAATTTCTCTTCAGTTTCAGAGTAGAAACTGCTTGGGCCCCCCATATCAGCTCAGCAACTGTGGTAAAGTGCTGGCTTTTGCCTGGAAAATCTCTAGACATAACCTTATTGACAATTATTTCATTCCTAACATGACATTAAAAAAAAAAAAAGTTGTCAGAATTTGAGAGCGGGGTGGTATTTAAATCTATTAGTGGTTACGGATGAACAACAATAAAACATAGAGTCATGCCCTTTATATCTGTCTTTAAGAAGAAGAAGAAAATACCTCCCTTCAATCTCTTATTATGAAATACTGCTATATTGCAGCATAATTTGAAGAGAGTGGAAGGAATTCCTGCTACTTGCCAGAACATAAATAATGGATTTAGGTTTCATTTATACCGTGCCTCTTGCAAAAGCCAAGTCATCTTTGCCAAAAGAATTAACGGGGGAAGGAGGGGAGGGAAACGTGAGGAAGAAAATTAAAATACTCTGTCTTTCCATTTATTTCTTGCCAAGGCTTTTCAGCTGCAAGACCCAGTAAGGGCCAAAACATTTGAAACTTATTAGAATTGTCATGGCATTCAAGGAGAGTGCATCTGAGATACAGATATGGATGAACACTGCAGCAGTCTCATGCAATGCAAGGCTTTTTCTAAAATCGCCCACCCAGTGCAGTTTTTAAAGGGTAACATCTGTCCATAATGATGGGGCGCCCCATGACTCAATATGGATTTTAAAATTTTATTGGTATTGCAAATTGACATTTTAACACCTTTTCAGCAACTCTTCCAGGGTAGAGTATTTGTGCAATTTATAAATATAGTATTTTATCCACATATTGGACAGGACCAGCCAAAGTGGAACACATTCATGCATCTATTTTTTCCCCCTGGTATTCTGCTCTTTGTCACAAGAGAGTCCAGGGCAATATACCGTATTTTTCTGTGTATAAGACCATATTTCCCCCCTATTTTTTCAAGCTTCAAATTGAGGGTCGTCTTATACATGGACACACACAAAACACGGTATTTGGTTACCTGATGGAAAGGACAAGAAGCGCCTCCCTATTCCAGGTATAGAAGCTGGTTTAACTGCAAGTGTAATCTTATTTCAACACTGGCAACAGAACACACCTCAGGGCCAGAAGTTACTGTATTTTTCGCTTCATAAGACGCACCTGACCATAAGACGCACCTAGTTTTTAGAGGAGGAAAACAAGAAAAAATATTCTGATTGAAAAAGTGGATGTATGATTTTTGGGGTGCAGGCTGTAGCCATGGACATGCTATGTGATCTGATGGTGAATTTGGGGTGACCCAATGTAAAAATCCTGAGGATCCATGGGCTTTTACCTCCCCCCTTCCAGGCAGCCTCCGCTAGCGTCCCTTATCTCTCTCCCTATCCCACCGATCAGCTGCTTCCTTTCAACACTCCCTGCCCTCTTGTTTGTCTTAGTGTCTTTTCCTTAGCTGGAGCAGTTTTTTGCTCCTCCTTTTCTTCTAATTTCTCTCCTCATTGATTTAGTCTTCCTGTTTTCCCCCTTTGCAAGTTGCTGTCTTTACCTCCCCCCTCCCAGGCAGCCTCCTTTATTGCTAGCATCCCTTATCTCTCTCCCTGATTGCTTGCTGATTAGCGGCTTTGTTTCCACACCCACTTCCCTCTTTTTTTAAAAAAAAGCATTCTCTGCTTTTTGCCTCTGGGCAATTTGGCTCCAGGGACCACGCATTCGCTCCATAAGACGCACAGACATTTCCCCTCACTTTTTAGGAAGCAAAAAGTGCATCTTATGGAGCAAAAAAAACGGTAGCTAATGATAGTTCAAGGCAGATTGAATGGCAGACATAGCTCTATCCTCCAGCACGGGGGCAGCAAACATGGGGCCCTCCAGATGCTGTTGGATTCCAGCTCTCATCAGTCCCAGCCAGCATGGCCAATGGTCAGGAATGATGGGAGTTGTAGTCCAGCAACATCAGGATACCACCATGGTGTCTGTCCCAGCTCCAAAATCTCAGAACCTAATTAAAATACAGTTTACTGAGAACTTCCAATCTGTTTGGTATATTTGTTATTAAAAACTCTGAACTTACAATATACCTTCATGAAAAAGAGCTACAGTTGTTTCAGTTGCAGGCTTTCCCTCTGGGCTTTTTGGCGAGACATTAAGAAAAGGTGTTTTTGCAGAACAGGCTGTTACATCAGAGGCGTACTCAAATGGTTAAGACCAAGGCAGAACACAACAGGCAGTTTGTTCCACTGAGCTGTCTCTCTCATTACAGCAACTTCTTTATTTCTCTCTCAATGACGTTAGCTACAGGCTTTGCCAAAAACAGACATTTGTTTTCCGTTAGCTGCACATTTTCTCTGTTTATGGGCTTATTATGACTTGATATACATTACGGGACATGGCTCTGATTTATGTAAAGGCATCTTTAGATAAGGATAAGAACCTTCACATTCAAAGATATTGCGCTTCCTTGCATTCCCCTGCCCCAAACAGTGTGGAGTAGCCCTTCTCTTTCCCTTCAAGAGGTCTCTGGCCTTCCCAGAGATAGGTGCAGTACTATACCCAGAAAGGCTGGCAGAACATCAAGGTATTGAATGGCACTGAGGCTTCAGGAACCCTAGAACAGTCACTCTTTGAGTCTCCAACACAATCGTAGTGGCTTTAAAATTCAACCCATCTGTCTTTTTTTTCAGCAAGGGAATATATAAATACTCCAAAGAAACTATTTGAAGACCCTGCTGCAGAAGAAAACTGTTTTATCAATTTCTTTTCTTTTTGAACAGTGCTGAAAGTTCAAAACGCCACAAAAACTGTTCTATGCGAAATCATCAATTACACATAAAAGCTGCTGTGGTTTTAGTACCTTTTCACAACTGAGTTATTGTTATGTCCAGGTGCTGGAGGGCTGCAAGTGAAACCTGAGCTTTTTCTTCTGTATAATTTCAGTTGCCCTTTACTCAGCCTCTTCTCTAGCCTTCCGGTCCCAACTCCTTCTGCAATACACAGCCTGCCTACTCCCACTGCAATATTCTTGCACTCATCCTTCGAAGGCTTTGTGTACTTTTCTCCTCTCCAGACAACTTCTTGCCACTTTCTGTTTATAGCATTGCTTTAGTTCTGGTTTTGTTATTCTCCCTTTTGCACCCTCTGCCCCCGGGTCTCAACTGCTACATCCATGTCTTGATCTCCTCCTTCTGATCCTTAAATCAAGAGTGCTGGTGTAGATTCCACATGATCATCAATAGGAAGAACTACAAAACAACCCACAGCAGACATCACAACTTCGCATGGAGCCTCACCAAGAAGTTGTCTCCCATATAGGTAAGAGAATGTGAAGAAAATAGGCCCTATGTCCCATTCTTATCAGCAAATCTGTCCACGCTGGGGGATTGGAGGTCCTGGGCTGCCTAGATGCCAAAACTGTCCCCCTGGCCTTGTTGATGCAGTCCAAAGGAAAGCAGAGCAATATGTTTGGCACCAGCTTGGCTGCAAGAGTTGCTGGAAGAAGACATACAAGGCACCATCCAACCATCTTGGGGACTCCATTTTGGATCTGTAGAGGGTATACTCCTTAGACTTTTTTTCTCCTGAAGATGTCCTATTAGGCAGTAGATATGGACTGTTCCTGAAGGTTTACTCCCAACACCTTTCTTACGAATGCAGCAGAAGTTGGGGATAAGAGTTTTCCTTCTCCTAGATGGGCTACCTTCTCAGGTCGATGAGCCCCTCACTTCCTTCTACAGCACATGAAGAAACTGCCTTCTTGATTACTGACTCACTATTGGTCTTATCCCCTCAATCCATTGGAGCCTGTCTTCGCATGCAGGAGAAGTCTGTAACTCACTGAGGGTGTGAGACTTATCAGCTCCCCTTACCTGGTTTAGCTGTCCAGGGTGTGGCCACTGTTGCATGCTGGCAGCTTCAAGGAGCCACAGGTGAGAGCTGAGTGCAGGGTGGGGACCAAAGATGGACAAACTATCCCAGAAGGAGCATGACATGAACTCCTCCAGAGGTACTACCCTTCCCCTAACCCCCCATATACCTCACAAAAGGGGTGGGTCTGGGAAATCTCCTGAATCTGGGGGTATATGAAGTCAATAGCTTTATCCACATATACGTAAGGACTCAAGGCAATGGAAAAAGTAGAAGGAACTAGTTCAGCCTTCCTCAGCCATGCAGGGCGGGACTCAGAGAGATTGTAGTCCAAAGAGCAACAAGTTTGGGAAGGTTTAATCTGAGCCCAAGACTTGAGTTAGACCTCTAGAATGCAGAAGATGGCCACAGTGACCATCTTGGACCCTTTGTTTAATGAGGAAGACCTTGTTTAAGAAGTTAGCCAGTGGAGTTGGTTTCTTCAGGCACATCCGGTCAAGGCCAGTGAAAGAACAACAGAGGCCATTTCACCCCATTTGTGGATGGAGGAGGAGATCACTCAAGTACAAATTCTTAATTGTAAAGAGATGCGAGCGTCCCAACATGAGACCTGAGGTCACAGGCATAGATGGAGTCTTGGCAAATACTTGTCATGCAGAAAGTGCATGGAGAGACGTTAATGTGGTCAGCAGCATCCTGTTGCCTTTGGAAGAGGCATTGCTCAGAGCATGGGCAAATTGGCTTTGGGCCAGCCCTTCTAAACTACAGGGTGAGCGCAAAACGAAGGAAATGTGTTGATTGGAGCTGGTGATAATTTTTTATTCCAGCATGAATAGCCCATAGCAAGGAGACCCAAATGACCTTCTTGGTGAAGCATGATCAGAACAGGAGATGTTTACCCAAGGAAGAAATAGCTATAGGGAAGCTACAGTTCGGATTTCATTATTTTGGCTACTATACACTAGGAAATAATCCCTAGAGAAGGTTCTTAACTATTTTAATATGTATCTCAATAATGCTGTTTGAAGGAGGCCCTGAGTTAACTATTTGATTGCTGCTCTGTAGCAACTACTGGTACTTCTGTACAAACATTCATTCCTGGATTTTTTTGTATTCTTTGTAACATGCCTGGCATTGAAAAAGTGGTATTCAGTGAAATGAAGCCACAGAGGCTTCATGTGGTACACAGAAGTGGTGGGATGGGAAACATATTCCATATATACTTGGGAGGTGGGACAACTCATACAACTCTCTGCGAGTGGGATTCAAAAGTTCCCTTTCACAGATTGCACCAGAGCAGAAAAGAAAAGGAAAAATTGGAAGTCTGCATCTCTCACACTTTATTCTACCCATAATTCTTTGAGTTGCTGCTCAAATTCACCATTATATGAAATGATTAAATCTAGTATTTCTTGCAAGCATAGGCTCAGCCAGTCATACTGAGGTGACACGGGACGCGGGTGGCACTGTGGTCTAAACCACTGAGCCTCTGGGCTTGCCGATTGGAAGGTCAGCAGTTTGGAGCCATGTGACGGGTTGAGCTCCTGTTGCTCGGTCCCTGCTCCTGCCAACCTAGCAGTTCGAAAGCACACCAGCGCAAGTAGATGAATAGGTACTGCTCCGTCGGGAAGGTAAACGGTGTTTCCGTGCACTCTAGCTTCATTCACAGTGTCCCATGTGCCAGAAGCGGTTTAGTCATGCTGGCCACATGACCCAGAAAGCTATCTGTGGACAAAAGCTGACTCCCTCGGCCTGAAAGCAAAATGAGCACCTCAACACCACAGTCGCCTTTGACTGGACTTAACCATCCACGGGTCCTTTACCTTTACCTTTTTTATCTTTTTTACTGAGGTGACAGCCTCAGCCCCTGCAGGATTAGCACTGTGTTGAGATCTAAATGCTGCAGAAAGGCTGAAGCAAATTTTCGGAAAAAGCAGCATATAAGCATCCGCAAGTTCATCAAGCGGCTTCCCAAGTCAGTAAGGTAGCACTAGCTGGTCCAAAAGCAGTCTATAAGATAATAGTAATATAATAATAATTTAATACTTATACCCCGCCCATCTGGCTGAGTTTCCCCAGCGACTCTGGGCAGCTCTCAATCAAGTGTTAAAAACAACCCAGCATTAAATATTAAAAATTTTCCTCAACAGGGCTGCCTTCAAATGTCTTCTAAATGTCGGGTAGTTGTTTATCACTTTGACATCTGATGGGAGGGCATTCCACAGGGCGGGCACCGCTACAGAGAAGGCCCTCTGTCTGGTTCCCTGTAACCTCATTTCTCGCAATGAGGGAACCGCTAGAAGGCCCTCGGCACTGGATCTCAGTGTCCGGGCTGAACGATAGGGGTGGAGACAGTCCTTCAGGTATACAGGACCAATACTGCTCTTCAACCAGCAAGTGCATGCCCCTCCCGCACGTCAGCAGATGATGGCATGAAACACAGACTCGTGCAAAATCAGTGAATCACAGCGGAATGGAAAATAAGAGCCGCAAGTGTGAATGAGCATTGGAATGGATTGAGGCATGCTCCTACACTACTACACCTGAGAAGTAAGAAATATATCCAACCTGGTATAGGGAGATGAGTTGAAGGGGACCAGCAGCATTGCATCCTGTGCTGGTGCCCACGGTAGGCACAGAGCACAGAGTGGTCATGGGGCTGTGGTTCTCCACCTGTCCACCCACCCACACAAGGGGAGCTGGCTGGCCGATGTGGTCCTTGGAAGGCCGCCTTGCCCCCTTAAGTTGACCAGGCGGCCATTCAGTGAGGGGGCCAGGGGCACGGCAGCAAAGCCAAGCTGGGTTTTGGTACCCAGAGACCGCAGGCTGCAGGGTGAGCAGGAGGGGGATCCCTGCATTGAGGCACCTGGTTCGCACCCCCTCAAAATCACACACCCGGGGCCACAACCCCCCTGGCCCTCCCCATGCTACTCCCCTGAAGGGGACTAGAAAACTCGACTGAGGAACAAAATGTAGGCTGTCCATCCCTAATCTTATTTAATTGTTAGTGTTCTGCACAAAGTATTTCCTCCCCCACTGTGCTACAACTGGTACTATATCCTAAATACATTTACTCAGATGTAAATTACACTGAGGATGCTTTCCGGGATTATTGCATAACTACAGTATTGTGTGGCAGGGGCCTTTATAGGCAATGAACCAACCTCATCTGATGCCCAGTGAAAAATGGAAGCTGAACTGGGAACTGTCTTTAGAGAGGTGAACAGGAGTTTTTGCACCGAAACTGATTTGAATAGCTTCTCTGTGAAAATATTGTTTCAGCTGCAGCTTTTTGGACTGAACAGCCAGGAGGGAAGCAATGAATTGATTGTTAGGCTAGCAGGCTGGGGCTGGCAGTTAGGGTCCATAGGCTTCAAAGAAAGATAAATCTTATTAAGCTGATTCTCCAATGACACATTTACGAATAGCCTGCTTTTTGAGCAGGACTTGACACTTTATGGATTTGTAGGAATAGAGAAGGTAGGTGAACTCTCCCGTACTTTAAGGGAATTGTCTTTACTTGGAAAAATCTAAGTTCTGGAGAAGATGCCACAATTCTGAAAAATCCTCCCTTTCCCCAGTTTATTTCCCTTTGCCAAAACCTCTGTGTTTATTCTTCCCTCTTGGTTTTTCCATTCTTGACCCTGCTTGCCTAGCTTTCTTTTCACCAGGTACACAACAACTGGTTTTGCATGGCTTTATTTGCTCTGCCTCCTAGTCTTCTATTCCAGGCATAGGCAAACTCAGTCCACCAGATGTTTTAGGACTACAATTCCCATCATCCCTGACCACTGGTCCTGTTAGCTAAGGATGATGGGAGATGTAGTCCAAAAACATCTGGAGGGCCAAATTTGCCTATGCCTGTTCTATTCTGTCACACCCAGGGCTGGCCCAAAACATTTTGGGTATCTGAGGCAAACCACACAATGAAGAGCCTCTCTCAGCTGGGAAGAAGTGGTGAGTGAAGGTCTGCATCAGGAACAAGTGGGGAATAGAGATCTATGGTACATTGGGATCTGCTGCTCATGTGGATTCTTTCACCTGAGTCAGTTGCCTCAGACTGCCTCATGGGTGAGCCAGCCCTGGTCACACCAATTCAGATATCCATCCTTGCAGTTGTACATCCAACCAGGATAGAAGGCAGGGCAGATATATGCAGAAAAGGCCTGACAGAAAAGTACTAGGTATAAGCAGGTTTGTAATAGCCATAGAGGTCATATTGGCTAGCAGCTGGTGGCAGAGGGGAGCTGACCAGCATATTGACATTGCCCTGGCACTCATGAGACCAGATTGTCAACCCCAAGGTTACGTTTGCAAGACAGTGACTTGCCCAAGCCCACCTTCCAGTTGATTAAGCAGGTAGTTGAACCCAGGTTTCCCCAGATGAAATCAAGCATTATATTTGCTACTTCTTGGTGACTTTGGTAGAGATTGATATTTTAGAGCACTTCCACATGGCTTTCTTACTATATTTGTAACCAATAAATATTTCTAGATGGACTAGACAAGAGGAGATTGGCAGTCTAGGCCAAATTGACAGGAGTGTCCATTACATATCATTATCAACATGGTGTGTGCCTGAATTTCGGTATTGGGGATTCCACGGACAAGAGTCTAACGTTGGCTCTGTACTTTTTTATGGGCCTGACCCACATTTCCTCTGTCTGAATAACCATCATCCCCTGGCTGAACGAATGTACAGATTTTGCTTGTAATCCAATTATAGAAAATAAACACAGGCCGAAAACATGAAGGTGCTGGAGGGTTAGCAAAAGGTCACGAGACAGTATTAAATTATACTGTGTCAATAAACAGAAGACTGTTTGTCCTGTAACAATAAAACACTACTCTTAAAAATACTCACGAATGTACAAACTGGGATTAAATTTCCATTGCTATTCTCTTGAATCCTTTCATTTGGTGACGATGAAGTCAGAGAAGTTGGGTGGAGGAGGAGGACAGATGGTACCTGAAATCCTCTCAAACACATTTAGTCTAGCTGAAATTACCCTTGTAATGTTGACAGAGTTGTAAATATTTATGTTGCAAAAAGTGGGTGCCCCAAAATTTAAACAACCCTGAAACATCTGCCTCCCTGATATGGTCATATCACATGGCACTAGCGGAGAGTTGCTAGGAACACAGAGAGCTGGGTTCAAATGCTTTGCTCAGGCTTAGCCTTGGATTTTACTGGGTGACCCTCAGTCAGTCACTGCTCTCTTCTCCATGTAACCCTAAGCCTTGGCATGAGTGTAAGCTTCCAAAGAGGACATGTTGTGTGTTTTGCTCCTCCGCAGTGATTCTGCTGCTGTGCTGACATAACCCATGGTTTGTCCAAGCTTGAGTTTGTGGTTTAGCTCTCCCCAGACAAACCACAAGCTGCAAATCAAGAGCCAGGACTTTGGCTTGTTTGTGCTAAGCCATGGTTTGGATTGCCATTATGTGGGGACTAGGCCACTGACTGCCAAACCTGCCTCACAGGATGTTGTTCCAGCCATCAGGAAGCCCCTGGTTCCAGGCTTACCTAGTGGTAACACCTGGGGTTGGGAAGTCATTCAACATGTTAAATTCCCATAATGCTCAGTCCAAAGCAATGCTATATTGGGTGTTTCAGGGCATTGTGGGACATTAAACATGGCAGGTGGCTTTCCAGATGCAGCTATTGCCACCAAATAAGCTCATTCCTAGAGCGATGGACAGGGACCCCCATCGTTCTACCCGGACCCTGAGGTCCAGCGCCGAGGGCCTTCTGGCAGTTCCCTCACTGCAAGAAGCCAAGTTACAGGGAACCAGGCAGAGGGCCTTCTCGGTAGTGGTGCCCTCTCTGTGGAACGCCCTCCCACCAGATGTCAAAGAGAAAAACAACTACCAGACTTTTAGAAGACATCTGAAGGCAGCCCTGTTTAGAGAAGCTTTTAATGTTTAACAGACTATTGTATTTCAACATCAGTGTGTGTAGGTATCAATCATACATTCATCCATCTAAAGTAATCCTGCCTTCCACTGACCCCCTTGACTCTGCAGGGTTTTATCTGCTTATAGCTTCCCACCTCAAAATATTCAGAGACCAGACAATGGAGGAATTTACTAAAGGCAAGATGTTCAGCAGAAGACAGGGCACATGGGAAGTGTCATTTTGAGGTTTTTGGCACTGGTCCTGGATCTCTCATTTCAATCACTGGCTTTTCACAGAACAGGATGCCATGAAGACAATAACCACAATGGGGAGATATTGTTAAGCCTTCCATATCAAACAAGAAAGAGAGTATGAATCGTTTGAATTTTACATTGGGGAGAATCAATGGCTGCTATGTTAATGTTAGGCTTGTAAGATTTATTCTCATTGTTGGTCTCGGGTTATTTTGTATCTGTATTATGCCTAGGAATTTTGAACCGACCTGTATTTTCAAAGCCTTAATTGAAAACACTGCTTTGTACATTCTGGACTGAATCTTGTCACTGTCACTGTGGTAGGGATGTCAGCACAGATTCCCTGAAACTAGCTTATATTTGAACTCCACTGGTCAAACAGGATTCCATATCATGCCCTCACACTGATGATAGGCTTGCACTGTATGAGTATGATGGACTTGATTATCACTTCTTAAAATCTCTATTATTGTTGTTGTTGTTATTTCCATTATCATTTTTATGTGACTAATGGCTGTCTGCTAAAACACAATAAACTGATTTGACTTCTTGATGTGACATTTCCATGTGGCATCTTCAAATTCCTCTATAAGCTCCCCCAGACGCCTCTGTTTATTGAGCATTCATTCTCGTTTTCTTGCACAAAGCTTATGCAGAGGTTAGACCAGGGGTAGGCAACCTAAGGCCCGGGGGCCGGATACGGCCCAATCGCCTTCTCAATCCAGCCTGCAGACGGTCCGGGAATCAGCATGTTTTTATATGAGTAGAATGTGTACTTTTATTTAAAATGCATCTCTGGGTTATTTGTGGGGCATAGGAATTCATTCTTTTTTTTCTCTCTTCAAAATATACTCCTGCCCACCACATGGTCTGAAAGACGGTGGACCAGCCCACAACTGAAAAAGGTTGCTGACCCCTGGGTTTGACTATGTCCAATCTTTATTAAGCATTCCTTCTGCTTTCCTTGCGGGGTGGCAATATGACGATGAGCATTTATTCTCATTTGCTTGAAGGGTGTATATACATCTTCCTGTTAATCATTCATTCGTCCCACATTTTTCTGCACACTTTCTCATCATTTTCCTAATTACAAAAGTCTTTTTTTTTTAAATAAGGGGGTTGTTGCACTAGGACAAAATGCACTTTAATCCCTTTTAAATTTCCATTGGGCACCTGAATCCCTCCAGCAATATAGTGTCAGTCTGGAGGCAATCTATGTTTTGAATTTGACCCACTAGCAGCGGGTAGTAGTAGTCAGAATCACTGCTTCATTGATTCATGTGAGATTCGGGGTCAAACTTGACATAACGCTAACCACATCTTTGAATCCCGTGCTTGGGATACTTCTCATCTCTGTCCCCCCCAACCCCAAGCTAGTAGTTGTTTCAAAGCCACTCAGTCTGGATCTGATTCATGGCCCAGAGGGCATTTTCAACCTTTTACCCCTTTGATGTTTTCCTGCTGAAAATCTCCCAGACCACCATTGGGGGTAAATCTGTATCACTGTGCTTTCACACAGCTGACTTAAAAAAGAAAAAAAGAGAAAGGAGGATTGTTTCAGGAATGAGATTCAAAGGTGTGGTTAATCTCAGATCTAATTTGACCTAAGGGGAAGCAGCTGCAATTAGGAAAATAAAATAAAGGGGTTATGGTCCCCTGCACAGAGACTTCCTGTACTCAGTTAAGTTTTCAATGTGATCAAAATAACTAACGCTGCATGAGAGCAAAGTGACATGGAAATGGTATGGTGTACACTGTCCCATTTCTTCATAAAAAATATGACCAGAATGTCACTGAAGAAATTAAGGATCACTTCTGATATAACATTGCCCTCAAATCTACTTTTCTTTTACCCGAATGCTAGCACTAATTATTGTTTCATTGAATGCTTTTAGATTTACTTTCTGTCCCTAGACAGAGATCTGGAGAAAGCTGACAGTTTCCAGAGGCAGCTCTGCATTGTGTTGCCCTTGGAATCTGCCCTTTCCTTCTTGCTAAGGTAGAATTGATGTATTTAGATGGCAAGCATCGCTGTATTTTGCCTTGTGGCAAATACTGTGGAAACCTCCATGTTTAAAGCAAGGAAACAAATGTTCAGCCTCTTCCTTGCCGCATGATGGCAGTGCTTTACAATATGACAAATATCTGCATACCGGTCCTTTGACATGTAACCAGTCTTCTTTGCTGACGCTGCTATTTTTGCTCTCTCTGCCGTTTCTGCTCTGCTTTCATTTCTGGTTATGCTATGGTGCTTTCAATTATTTCTTTTGTGTGTGTGCGGGTGTACTGCCATTTATGTGGCACTGTATTGCTTTTGTCATTTTGTTATTTAATTTCTATACTGCCCTTCATCCAAGTATCATGGGATTTACAATAGAAAAACACAAAAAATGCACAACACAGTAACAAACAAAAACAATAACCCCCACAGTTTATTTACTTTTTAATTTTAATGTTTTATTTAAGCATATTTACAAACAAACAATAAAGTACACACACTTAACCCAAAAAACCAAGAAGAGTAAAGGGAAAGGGTAAGAAAGAAAAAAGGATAAAGTACCACATCCATTGGACTCCCCTCCACCAGCACTCGTCATCTTTGAGTCATTTAAGTTCTTATTTACATTGCATATCTTTTATCGCTGTAATTACTTCTTTTATAGTAGCATTATGGTTAACATCAAGTCACTTGAGGTAACCCCCACAGTTTAAAAGGCTGTAGGTTGTTTAATTAGTCGAAGGCTCCCAGAGCCTGGTAAACAAGGCACATCTATCTATCTATCTATCTATCTATCTATCTATCTATCTATCTATCATCTATCTATCTATCAATATAAGTGGTACCTCGGGTTAAGTACTTAATTCGTTCCGGAGGTCCGTTCTTAACCTGAAACTGTTCTTAACCTGAAGCACCACTTTAGCTAATGGGGCCTCCTGCTGCTGCAGCTGCCGCGCCGCTGGAACACAATTTCTGTTCTCATTCCTGAAAAATTTCTGGGTTAGTGGAGTCTATAACCTGAAGCGTCTGTAACCCGAGGTACCACTGTATATGGAATTAAATGCATGCAGGCCTCTACACAATGAAAACAATCCAGTATTTCCAAGCAATATTTTTTGCAGTGCACTGAAAGCATCACAAAGACCAATAATCTGGAATGGTCATATGAAATCTAAACAGGTATCTAAACCAGTCTACAGCAAATCTGCTGAAGAGTTAAAGGAATATGTATGTATCCTAGAAACCTTGTGGAATTCATTAGGAATCTTCAGATTCTTTCCCCCCTAGGAAGTGAATGCACAGAGCTTCAACAGCATGAGGTAATTTGCTATTCAGAGCTCTTAAAAAAAAAATCCCTCCTGAATTTTAGAAAAGCAGAATGAGATCATTTGCAGGTGATAAGTGGGGAGGTTGGTTGGTATAATAAAAACAAGGACTTAGACTGTTAACAGAGCACTGCAGTCTAAAGCTATATACACATTAGCAGCTCAAAACAGAGCAAGTTTGTCTCCCCACTGCATTTCCAGTTACATTTGCACATTGCTGTGCACACCAGAGGGGGAGTTGAGATGTCTTAAGGTAAAGGTAAAGGGACCCCTGACTATTAGGTCCAGTCGTGACCGACTCTGGGGTTGCGGCACTCATCTCGCTTTATTGGCCGAGGGAGCCAGCGTACAGCTTCGGCTCATGTGGCCAGCATGACTAAGCCGCTTCTGGTGAACCAGAGCAGCACACGGAAACGCCGTTTACCTTTCCGCCAGAGCAGTACCTATTAATCTACTTGCACTTTGACGTGCTTTCGAACTGCTAGGTTGGCAGGAGCAGGGACCGAGCAACGGGAGCTCACCCCGTTGTGGGGATTCGAACTGCCGACCTTCTGATCAGCAAGTCCTAGGCTCTGTGGTTTAACCCACAGTGCCACCTGCGTCCTTTGGAGATGTCTTAACCTGATACATATTAGCTGTTTGGTTTCCCTGCACTGCAATGTGCCCCTCTCCTATTCATGAAGTTGTCATCTGCACGTGTGCCTTGGTTCAAATGTGCACACCTCAGTTTAACTGCAAAGTGAATGTGGTTTGCATCCTGTTTTCAGAGTGGCCTATGGGAAGTCCACAAACAGAAACTGAGCCCAACAGTGCTCTCGATACATGCAATTCCCAGTGACTGGCATTCAGAGGCTACTCCTTCCTATTATGCTTCTTTATGATCCGTGAATCTGTCTAATCCTCTTTTAAAGTCATCCAAGATCGTGGCCGTCCTGATGTCCTGCAGAAGCAAATTCTATCGTTTAACTATGCATTCTGCGAAGAAGTACCGTATTTACTCAAATGCAATGTGCACCTTTTTTGGCCCAACTATGTCACAAAAGGGACACAGGTGGCACTGTGGGTTAAACCACAGAGCCTAGGAATTGCTGATCAGAAGGTCGGCGATTCGAATCCCCGCGATGGGGTGAGCTCCCATTGCTTGGTCTCAGCTCCTCCCAACCTAGCAGTTCAAAAGCACATCAAAGTGCAAGTAGATAAATAGGTACCACTCCAGCAGGAAGGTTAGCAGCATTTCCGTGCGCTGCTCTGGTTTGCCAGAAGCGGCTTAGTCATGCTGGCCACATGACCCAGAAGCTGTACGCCAGCTCCCTCGGCCAATAAAGCGAGATGAGCACCGCAACCCCAGAGTTGGTCACGACTGGACCTAATGGTCAAGGGTCCCTTTACCTTTACCTTTATGTCACAAAACTAGGGTGCGCATTAGATTCAATGGCACATTCGATTTGTGTTAATATGGTAGTTCTTTTTGTCTGTCCTGTTCAGATTACTGTTTTATTTTGCATCCAGGGTGCTCCCACTGCTAGTTTTCTGAAGCTGCATTTACGCAACGTTAACCACAATCCATATCGATCTCGTAGTTTCCTGGCAAGTGCTGCTGTTTGATGCATTTGTTTTGTCAAACCAGCAACGATCTGGTGCACGGAGTAAGCAGTCAGTACCGTGGGCATGCCCTGACAGCTGTCTCTCGTGAGCAGATGACAGCTCCGTGAATAGTTCATGCGGAGATGGACTGCAGGGGTGGAGAAACCTGAAAACAACATGTGTGGTGGGGTGAGGACGCCTACCTCTCTCTGATGTGAACAACACTGTGCAAATGCAGCTTGCAATGCAGCAGGGACAAGTGACCTTGCTGCATTTTTTTAACCTGCTCAGGTGAAGATACCCTTAATCTTCCAATATTCAGCTTCTCTCTTTCTCCACTCGCTCCACACGATGCTTAATTTGCACACCTCTACCATGTCCTGTTTTAAGCACCCTTTTCCTAAACTAAAAAATCCCCAGCTGTTGTACCCTTTTCTCCTAGGTGATTTACTGAACTTTTCCCACCTCTATCCTCTCTGGAGTGTGGTGACCAGAATAATATGCCATATTCCAAGGGCAGATTTGTATAAGGGCACCATGATGTGGCTGTTTGATTTGATTTGATTTGATTTGATGAATGAAGACAAAGAGTTTCATCTATAGCCTTTGAATTATGGACCTGCTATGGATTGCTACAGCCTTGTATGACAGCACTTGCCTGGTAGCCAGCAGAGCCCAGCAGGGCTGCACCCTAACCCTGTGGGCCTGCCTGGTTTTCCTCTCTTCCCAACACTGCACACTGCTGCCTGTTGCCAGAAGGGAGAGGGGACGGGACAAAGGAGCAGGGAGTTTGCCTTGGTGTAGGTGCACCAACAGAGCCCATCGAAGGCTCCGATGCCATGCCTACATCATGCCCAGCTCCCTGCTGCCTTGCCCCTCCTGCTCTTAGTAACGGACAGCAATGCATAGTGTTGGGAAGAGAGAGAAAACACACAGTCCCAGCTGCACAGCCTTACCAACTGCTACAGCTCGTAGCTTGTGCGACATGAAATTCCATGCAGGTGAGTAAGTGAAGGAAAAGCAATGGAGTGCTCCAGGCTTCCTTCGTGCCAACTTTAGAAACCAAGTGGGTTGCCAGAGGGAGGGATCCCCCGTTTTCCATACCCAGCGCTGAAATCAGTTGGCTCCCGGAAAAAGAACAAAGCTCTCTGTCCCTCCCCTGTTGGCCCCCCAAAAGCTAGTACAGTGGTACCTCGGGTTAAGTACTTAATTCGTTCCGGAGGTCCGTACTTAACCTAAAACTGTTCTTAACCTGAAGCACCACTTTAGCTAATGGGGCCTCCTGCTGCTGCGCCGCCGCCGGAGCACGATTTCTGTTCTCATCCTGAAGCAAAGTTCTTAATCTGAAGCACAATTTCTGGGTTAGTGGAGTCTGTAACCTGAAGCGTACGCAACCTGAAGCGTATGCAACCTGAAGCGTATGTAACCCAAGGTACCACTGTAAGGTGATTTGTTGTTGTTGTTGTTGTTGTTGTTGGCGGCTAGTGGCTTTTGCGAGTTTGTTTCCGTAGGTATGGAAAATAGTCGTTTCTGGAATTGTGGAGGTGCTATAGGTCTGTGGTTCATGCCCCTGTCAAACTGGCTTTCTAAGTTTTTGAGTGCTTCAGGCAGTATAGGGACACAGAGGCAGAGAAAGGTGGGTGTGGTGGGTGTGGTCCGCCCTGGGTGCCATCCCTGAGGGGAGGTGACATGCAGCGCTGCCCCCGATGTTCGCTTGCGAGCAGTGCCTCCCCCAGGACGCTGCAGCCGGTGCACCTGCCAGGACACTATTCCTGCCCGCCGGGTGCACGCCACTCCAGGTGCTAGAGCAGCTAGTTCCACCTCTGTAGGGACAAAGTCCCTATAAGTGTTATCAGCTCAGGTGCAATAACACACGTTTTGGTGTTGTCACTTTTGCCAACTTCTGTTAGATTAGTGCTCTCTACCGCGTTCTGTGCTTGTGTGCTTTGAAGTACTTTTATATTACTGGCAAGCAGAAAAATGATGCTATGGTTTAATTTTGAAGGTGCCTACCACATATGATAATTACTAGATAGTACCATTTAATTGTCCCACTGGAATTTCTGTCTTGGATTTAGGTTTTGGGAGTTGGTGTTTTTTTGCAATCTGCCCAATTTTACAGTAACCAATGAAAAGGCTCATTTAGCCTCATATTGATTGTGTGATAAGACTCCTTTCCAATTATTAAATGCAGATGGGAGCCATCCTGAGCAACTGAATACAATTGGTAATGTTTCCAATAATAATAATCATCGTCATTGTGCATATCTAGTGGATGAAAACAGCATGCTAAGCAAGAATTTCATATTATATCCCCTTCTTTTGATAATATCTGACTTGCAAACAAAGCAGCTCAATTTATTTGGCTATGAAGATGAAGTTTTGTGCTGTGCAGGTGCTTACTTCAGCTAATTGCTTCCCTGGGAACAATGAAATATCAGCTAACTCGAGCAAAAGAAAATAATAACCCAAAAGAAAATTCCCAGTTTGAAACAAAGCATGGATTTTATGGCATTCAAGGTTAAATTACTCTCCATAGGATGCTAAAGGGGTGGAAAACCCAATATGAAGTTCCAAGAAAACGTGTTTAAATTTCCTGCCTGTTAAAATATTTCTCATTTTAAAGGTGCAAAGTTAGTGGAAGGAATATTTCTTGGCAGCTGGACTCTGAACTACAGCTAAGAGGGATTTTCCTTTCATTCAACAGCAGCTAGTTGAATTTTAGCCCTACTGCTATATCAGCAAATCAGGATATATCCTCATGGGGTGGGGTGGAATGGTAAGTGCTGGTTGATGGGTCTTTCTGGTGTGTTGAGTTTATCCAAGTAATCATTTTTGATGCAGAAGCATGGGCGTAGCCAGGGGGCAGGGGCAGGAAACCCCCCCCAAAAAATCAATAAAAATACATAGCCCCCCCAACAAAAATCCTCACTATGTCCATACGCAGAAGTTGTAGATTTGCAGAACTGAAATAGTTTCAACAATACAAACAGGGGGCAAATGGGAATCTGATTATCTTAGGGCATATTTGCGTTTGCTCTGTCAAACACCAGACATTTAGCATCAGAAGAAGAGATCTGTGTATGTGGTCAGCTCTGTGTTTCCTCTGCAGTGTAGCTTCTGGAGGTTGATATGGTAGTACTTCAAATTATCCTTTCCAAATACAGTGGTACCTCGGGTTACATACGCTTCAGGTTACATACGCTTCAGGTTACAGACTCCGCTAACCCAGAAATAGTACCCCAGGTTAAGAAATTTGCTTCAGGATGAGAACAGAAATCGTGCTATGGCAGTGCGGTGGCAGCGGGAGGCCCCATTAGCTAAAGTGGTACCTCAGGTTAAGAACAGTTTCAGGTTAAGAACAGACCTCCAAAACACATTAAGTTCTTAACCTTAGGTACCACTGTATATTGTTATGTGTTTGGACGGTGGGGGTAGGCTGTTTGCATGACTCCCTTCCAATTCCTGGATCCAGCAGGGATTCAGTTGCTGAATTAGCCAGGCAACGGCCATCATGGCCCTAAGTATGAGTTGTTAAGGGAAGTGGCTGCACCAGAGAGCAAATGGGTAGTTAACTGTCTGGTAGTTAGAAAGACAAAATGTGTACCAAACTTGTGAAAACATTACAATAATTCTGACAATTTTGGATTAAGCAAGCTCACACATTTCTCTCCCCACCCCAAGCATGCTGATCCCTTTCCTTTTGTGTTCTTAAACAGAGAGTCCTACAAAGGTTGTGGTGGGAAACCTGTGGCCCTCCAGATATTGTTGGACTACAACTCTCATCATCCTTCACCATTTGCTATACTGACTGAGACTGATGGGCATTGGAGTCCAACCATTTCTGGAGGGCCACAGCTTCCACAACACTTGACTTAAGCCCTCAGGTGACAAAGGAGGGTGTTATTTGTTTTGAAATGGTTGGAATTACTGCTAGAGGGAAAATACAACTATACCACATGCCACTAGATGTCAGGAAAATCACATGGCTCAGCTTAAGATAAAGCTCTGCAGTCCTTAAATATATTACCTATGTAAAACAAGTGATCTTTATATTTTTTATCTGAAAACTCCAGGTTGATTTCATGGATTTCATTCATTAATTCAGTCATTAAATTATTAATTCATTTAGTTATTAATTCATTCAATTATTGTTGTTGTTTAGTCATTTAGTCGTGTCCGACTCTCCGTGACCCCATGGACCAGAGCACGCCAGGCACTTCATCAGCTCTGAATCTACTTGTACTTGTCCTCCGCTCTTCCTCAGTAGCATGTTGGATGCTTTCCGACCTGAGGGGATCATCTTCCAGCGTCATAACTTTTATATGCCTGTTGTCTTTGTCTACGGAGTTTTCTTGGCAGGGATACTGGAGTGGCTTGCTGGTGTCCTGCTCCAGGTGGATCACGTTTGGTCAAAACTCTCCACTATGGCCTGTCCATCTTGGGTGGCCCTGCACGGCATAGCTCATAGCTTCTCTGAGTTATTCAAGCCCCTTCGCCACGGCAAGGCAGTGATCCATGAAGGAGATTCAATTATTAATAACATTAATAATGTTCACTTCAGGTGGCCCTCTTAAAAAGCCTTTTTATGGAAAAAATAGAAGCCATGAGTTAGGATTCTGATAAATTTTCAAAATGCATGACTTTCAGGAAATGCCAAAAAAAGCACAAAAATTGACAAGCGACTAAGGATTTGGGGAGGGGGGAATAAACAAAGTGATACACAAAAGTTGGCTCATAGATAGGATTCTTTGTAGAAAGCTTCAGAAGAATGCCTCAAAATGTGATTGAGGTTTTAGATGGGGGGGGGAGTCCCCAAATGTGACCAGGATTACTGCAGGTTATGCTTTCACTCATCTTTTGCAGCCCTGATGCTTGGATCACCTTTCCCCTCATTTTTCACATCCTGACCTAAATGTCATGTTTTTTACTCATATATTAGAGTCTTCCTGATCAGGTCACATTTTCGTTCATTTTATACCTTCGGACTCGTGAGTCACATATTCGGCTATTTTTCAGAGTCCTTAAATGCAGGTCAAGCTTTTTTGCTCATGCTTTGCCTTCTAACCCATGGGAGCAGCGAGAATGAACTGGAAGAAACCTACTGGTATCTGAAGAAGTGTGCATGCACACAAAAGCTTATGCCAAGAACAAACTTAGCTGGTCTCTAAGGTGCCACTGGACAATTTTTAAATTTATATATATATATTTTGACTGTGTCAGACCAACACAGCTACCTACCTGAATCTGGAAGAAACCTATGTTATTGCAATTTATCCCTTATATATTTTGACCGGTACAAAATGTGCAACTATTCTATAAAAGAATGCTTTCCTGAAATGGAGATAATCTCAACACCCAAGGAGTTAAAAAAGGGGAGGAAATTGATTAAAATAAATCACAAAGCTTTCTGCCACCTCGCTATAGTCGATTAGCACTCCTGCTGAGATCAAACAGTGTTCTGACATCACTGGAATGGGCCTTGAACAGTGATGAGAAATATCAAAAGGTGCAGATTTGGGGGGTTGGGTTTTTTGTATTTTGTTTTTTTCATTTTCATTTCCAAGACAGATGGAGGATTAAAAAGTAATTATCACACAACTGTATGCAACTGAGTTCAATGACCATCATTTGACCACCATTTGCTGCATTACATTGCAGTTGAGCCTTAAAGAGGCGTATGTATGATGTAAGCCTATCTGTGCAATATGATAATCATTGGTTATACAGTGGTACCTCGGGTTAAGAACTTAATTCGTTCTGGAGGTCCGTTCTTAACCTGAAACTGTTCTTAACCTGAAGCACCACTTTAGCTAATGGGGCCTCCCGCTGCCGCCATGCTGCTGCCATGTGATTTCTGTTCTCATCCTGAAGCAAAGTTCTTAACCCGAGGTACTATATCTGGGTTAGCGGAGTCTGTAACCTGAAGTGTCTGTAACCTGAAGTGTCTGTAGCCCAAGGTACCACTGTATCTAGGGCTGTGCAATATCTGATTTTCAACATCACATTTTATTGCCAGCTAAACATTGCAATATGTACCAATAGATCATGGTGTTTGAAATAAGAATGGAGCTATGTAGAAGCACTGGCTGGCTTTGTGGTTTTTCTCACATTGTGATTTTTGCACAGCACACAACCACACATCATGATTCACAATATATTGCCAGGTCAAAAATTATGAAACAGATATCACAATATGGACTTCAAATCAGTTTTGGACGATATATTGCCCAGCCCTAGTTATAATATAAATTTGGGGTTCTGGTTGTAAATGAAAACTGTAAGTGAACCAAAACAATTGCTTAAGGTAACCCTCTTTGGAGCCAAACACAATTTGCAAGAATATCCGCCCTCCCTTCCCCACAGGTGGGCGGTGTTTGCGGCACCAAGCGAGGCTCACCTGGGTGGGTGCCACCCACCTGCCTGAGCTGGCCTTTGACCCGCCCTCGGCCAGGGAGGACAATGGACGGCCGGGCCGGGGGTGGGCCTAAGGCCAAAGAAAAGAGGCTGACTCCCGGGCTCAAGCCTCTTTTGCTGCTCTTCCTTCTGGGATCACCCACCCACCCTCCCTCAATTAATATTTCTTGCCTTTTAATTTCAGCTTAGGTCAGCGATCTTCAGTTTAACGATTTCTTCTTTACAGGCTAATATTTTGCGTTCCAGGTCAGCGGGCGCTGCTGCAGTCGTAAGATGGTTGCTGTATTCAGAACCGGGAAGGAATTTCCCCTGCATTGGCAGGTTTCGCCTTCCCCGTAGCAATTTCATCACAACTTTGGCAGTTTTAGGCCTTGGCAAGGTAGCCTTTAGTCTAACATCAAGTTGGGGGGGTGCATTCATGCTCCCTCCCCATGCGGCGATGTTTGCAGGGCCCGTTAAAGGGCAAAACCGGGAGTCCCTGGCCCTAGAGCGGTGGCATGTAGGTAAAACTCCCCGGACGAGGTCAGTGGAAGGGCATGCTGTGTAAGTTTGCGCTTTGCAGTCCCCTCTCACTGGACCTCAACTGCCTGCATATCCTCAGCCAGGGGGGCTAAGAGGATTACCTGCCAAGGCCTGTGCCAAGTTTCCCACTTCTAAAATTCAATAATGTTGTGGCCAATTTGAACCCATACTCTGGTCTCTTGTGTTATCATTTGGGGAAAGGGGTAGGCACCACAGACAGGGTTTAGCGCGTGTGCCCGCAATATTCTGTTCCTTCCAACTAGATATGCATAGAACTGGAGTGGTTCCTTATTATTCAACAACACTTCTCATCGGGTTTTGTCTCTGAGACTTAACCCTTACCCACCCTGTTTAAGCTCCCTGCCTCTGTCCTAAGTCACAATGTCAGAGTCATGCCTCTAAGGCAGTGTTTCCCAACCACTGTTCCGCGGCACACTAGTGTGCCGCGAGATGTTGCCTGGTGTGCCGCGGGAAAAATTTAAAAATCCGAAAGATTTTTTTTTTTAAAGTCAAATTTTCGATTGGGGCGCCGTCACTAGATGACCCCTGGGGTTCCCTCCCTCCCTCCTGCTCTGCGCCTCCCTCCTCCTCCTCCTCCGGGGAGGCCCTTCCTGGCTCTCGGCCAAGGCTTGGCGGCTGCCACTCACTCACTCGCTTGCCCACCCGTCCCTCCATCCCTGCACCCGGCCTCTCCCCCTCCGTCCCCGGCGCGGGGGCTGCCGGGATCCGTAGTCCCCTCGCCCTTGGGCTCCGCGCCCGCGCGGGGTGCGCAAACTACATTTCCCAGCGTGGCCTGGCGGGCCGGGCGTTTTGTTTGAAGCGCTCTTCTCCCGGCCATGGAATGAGCGCGGCGGCGGCGGCCGGGCGGGCAGGGGCTCTTCCGCGCAGACCCCGCGCAGCCTGCCTGCGCCCCCGCGGAGATTGGGCGGCAGGATGGAGCCCGGGGATCCCCGCGGAGGCGGAGCGGCGGAGGCGAAGGCTGCCCCCCAGGTAGGGCTGCGTCGTGGGGTTTTTATTTTTGCAATGCTGCATCCGCGCCGGAGGGGACGCATCGGACCGCGGGGAGACCCCTTGGCGGGCGTGCAAGGCAATGCATGCGTGCAGGCGTTGCATGGAGTGCAGTGCAATGCAATGGTAACGCGGCGCCCTGCATGCATGCCTGCAACTTCCACCGGCGCTCCGGACTTGGCAGGTGAGGGGGGTCCCCAGTGGGCGGCAGAGAGAGCCGGGAGGGCGAAGGGGAGCCGGGGGAAGCAGCACTGCTCCCCGAGCCGAGCCCGGGGGGGAACTTCGGCGTCGTTGCGCCGGGTGTTGGAAGCGGAGGCTGGCGGGGGCCCCTCACCTGCAAAACCTGGTCGCCTCTCATATATTTCGTGCATTGCATTCATCGCCCGCTTTCTCCTCCAAGGAGCTCCTGGGGGCGTGCGTGGTTCTCCCCGTGTTATCCTCGCAACAACAGCCCTGCGAGGTGGGTCAGGCGAGTGGCCCAAGGGAGCACCCAGGGATTGTCCTGGCCAGGTGGGGTGATTTGAACCCTGCTCTCTGCCCGGTCTTCGTCCTCATTTAGCCCCCACATGTGCATGACTGTGCATGACTGAGGTTTCCCCCCCTCGTCTTGGCTATGGTGTGAGTCTATGCTGTTAATTAATGGGGTTCCGCCTTCGGAGAAGATGAGCCAGCCCTCAAGGAGGTGATTATGTAATTTGCTAGCAATTCATGTCCCTCCCGGTGTGACGCTGCGCGCTGACGTCACGGGGCTGTAATGGTGGTGTGCCTCGAGATTTTTTTCATGAAACAAGTGTGCCTTTGCCCAAAAAACGTTGGGAAACACTGCTCTATTTTTTTTTTTCAAATTCTTTTTATTTTATTCCGTAAAGACAACATACACACAGAAAATCAGCGAGACACAAACATATAAAGAAAAAAACAAAAGTTCTCAATCACAACAAACAAGAAAAACAAAAGCGCGCAAAGTTCTTATTTCCATAGTTTTTTCATAACATATTTCTTTCTTTTGGGACTTCCTTCAGCCTGACCACAAATCATACGGAATCAATAAGTAAGGTCACACGTTTCTTCTTTTATATTGTCATTATGTCCATTGTTGATCTCTATTTTCCTTAAACAATAACCTTAGTCTATCACAATACATCTCTAAACCCCCTTAGCGTTATTTGCCCATCGCTGATGTTTTCCAGATAGTTTGCATATTTTCCCCAGTCCCTGATAAACACTTGGTCTTTTATATATCTGATCTTTCCCGTTAATTTATCTAACTCTGCATATTCTGTTAATTTGCATCTCCACTCCTCTACTGCTCTAAGGCATGCCAGAACTACTGACCATACTCACACAAAACAATGGCCCAATCATTCCAACAGAACTACCTTCTAACTAATTGTTTGTCTATACTAGAACTTTCTTCAGGACTTCGGGTCAGTGACAATTTAAAGGCAAAGGCAGAAGAATGGACAGCACATCACACAAAAAGTTACAGATGCCCCACCCCCTTTTCTCCAGATGTTCTGTCTTCTGATATGAAGGGATATAACATTTATGTCAAAGGATATAATTTTATATTATTAATTTGGGGGGGGGAGGAGGAATTTGTTTTAGGATATTGTGTACCTATTTGGTGCACAATACCTTCTGGTGAAGAACATGTAATAAAACAAATAATAACAATAGTTACAGCACTCCCTTGTTGCCCCCAATCTGAAGGAATAGGTTTTGAGCCACTCTGATATACAGTGTCTAATGGCCACATTCCTACATGAAGGTAACCCCTAAGCCTTCACTTACTGTGCAGGAGCTAATAGTGCTTGCCTTATTCCTCCCTGCTCATGATTCGGCAAAGCAAACCACAATCCCTGACTTAATGTTACATCCAAACCAGGAATCATAGCTGTTTCATTCCAAACAAACCACAATGATAAGCCAATGTTTGTTCTGGGCTTACCAGTCATGGACTAGAATCCACTTCATGAGATACATGGAATGTTGCTCTGAATTTGCAAGCTAGGTGCTTATTTGCATGAGTTACGAGCAAGCGGAAATGTTCGCTATGGGGGTCAATGGGAAATTAAATGCAACCAATTCAGAGCAGTGGATATAGATCAGTGGTAGGCAACCTAAGGCCGGTGGGCTGGATCTCCTTCTCAATCCGGCCCGCGGGTGGTCCAGGAATCAGTGTGTTTTTACATGAGCAGAATGTGTGCTTTTATTTAAAATGCAGCTCTGGGTTATTTGTGGGGCATAGGAATTCGTTTGTTTGTTCTTTTTTCAAAATATAGTCTGGTCCACCACATGGTCTGAGGGACGGTGGGCCAACCCATGGCTGAAAAAGGTTGCTGACCCCTGATTTAGATTAAAGTTTAGCATTAGATGTAATTGAAAGAATTGCAGTGACCATTCACAAAGCAGTGCTGATGATCACACACAACTTAGCATAAAGTTTTTACGCTACGATAATCTTTATTGTCATTGTCCCATACAGAACAACAAAATTGAAAAATCTACATAAGACATTCAAAAACCAACAAGTCTGCTATCCCAGCTATCCCAACCTGGTTAGCTCCCTAAAAACTCCTGATACCCAATTTTTAAATACAATATACTCCCATACAGACTCCTTACAATGCATTTAAAACAAAAATCGCCTTTGGGTAGAAACTGTTTCTCAGGTCCTAGTCTTTAAAACCCTTTTTGGCCTAGTGTGCATTTTTTAATGATTCTTTTTAGTCTGAGAATGTCACCAAATTAATTACATTATTCTCTGCACAGTTTTTGACATTTTCATTCCATTGAAATACATTGCAGCTAATTACATAACTAATTATGTTAGTTTAGGCTGTTGAGCAAGGGAGATGAATCACATAGGTTTTAGCAGAAGCCAAATTACAGAGGAACAGAAACAGCACTGATTGTGACAAATGCCGGATGGCATGATTGGCACCTCCTAGTTGCAGCCTCTGTTGCATTACTAGACATTGCACAAAACATGTAGCTGCTACTCAAATCAGCCACTGCATGTTTAGCATCTCCACTAGTGCTACCTCAGTGAGTTTACCTCATATCACAATGGCTGCATATTCACCATATGTTTAAAGCACATTTAAAGCACACCCCTCCCCCAAAAAATCCAGGGAGCTGTAGCTTTTTAAGTGTGCTAGGAATTGTAGTTTTGTGCAGGGTGAACTACAGTTCCCACAATTCTTCTAAGGGGGGGATATGCTTTAAATGTATGGCATGCATGAAGGAAACATTATGATAGTTCTGATTTCCTAACACCTGAGAGACAATGATGCAAAGAAGAGAGGAGTTGTTCCGTTAAAATGTTACAGAGTAGGAGGGAAGTCACATATACAGTTGCTATTTTCAAGGTAACATCTAGTTTGACACTTAAAACTGCCAGCAAGCTGTGGATATTTATTTTAAAACTCACCCGCCATATCTCTGTGTGTAAATGAGCATGGGGGGGTATGCAAATCCCTAGCACAAGAAGCTGGTAGAAAGAGATAGCTGGGAGGTATTTAGGAGCCTAGATGAATGTTATAAGATATGTAAATGTGGCTATGGATGTAGAAGAAGGTGTGAGGTAACTTGAAGGCTGCAGGGGAATTTTTTGTGGGGGTGGGCTGGCCCAAGACATTTTCCTGCCTGAGCTAAAACAGCAGATAGCCCCCCAGCCCCCAAATCCAGTCACACTATTTACAGCTGCAGAATATCCTACAAGCACCTCTCCTTGGCAATAAAAATACATTAATAGGAAACATTTTTTAAAAACCAAATATTTGTTGACGTCTATTTGAAGGGCTGTGAGGGGACAATAGAGAGTGCCTGAAGGAGTCCTCTGTTTGAAAAGCTGTCTGGTCTGAGTTCAGTCGTATTTTATCCAAAAGAGGATACATATTTGCATCCTCTTCATTGGTGACACATTTCCTTTGGGGAAAGGTGATGCATAATATCCTAACTGAAAATCAGGTCCCTTTGATAAACAATTGGGCTGGCCCAGGTAGATACTATGCTCATAAATAACTTCACTTTCTTGGAAGCAAAATGAGTTAGTGAATATGCCCCAAAGATAAAAAAAGTCTCTGATAAATAGCTACAATTTTAAACAAGACAGTGTTGTTTTGATTTCTATTTTGTATATATAAATATATAGCCATTCTTCCTTGATTAATTGCTGAGGTATTTTGCACCTTTGAGGTTTTGTTGCATTAGAAGTCAGGTAAACAGCTGATGGGGACGTGGGTAGCACTGTGGTCTAAACCACAGAGCATAGGGCTTGCCGATCAGAAGGTCGGTGGTTCGAATCCCTGTGATGGGGCGAGCTCCTGTTGCTCAGTCCCTGCTCCTGGCAACCTAGTGGTTCGAAAGCACATCAAAGTGCAAGTAGATAAATAGGTACCACTCCGGCGGGAAGGTAAACGGCGTTTCTGTGTGCTGCTCTGGTTCACCAGAAGCAGCTTGGTCATACTGGCCACATGACCCGGAAGCTGTACGCTGGCTCCCTCGGCCAATAAAGCAAGATGAGTGCCGCAACCCTAGAGTCAGCCACGACTGGACCTAATAGTCAGGGGTCCCTTTACCTTTACCTTTAAACGGCTGGTGGGGGGGGGCAAACTGAGGCAAAGGAAATGACCCCACTCCCAAAGTTTGGATTTGCAATGAGGTGGTTGTGACTAAATCAAGATCCAAGCAGCAAAACGGATAGAAAACGCATAAAATCTGACACACAGCACAAAAGTTTCTTTAACTCTGGCATTTGGGTCAGAAAGAGTTCTTTTATACTTCTGTCCCAAGAGGTTGGCATAGGAGAGGAAAACAGGAAACGGTATTTGTTTTACAGTCTTGGTTTTCCAAGCTATAGTCGCTCAGGCTGTTTATATCCCCAGGATAATAAGGCCCTCTGTAACTCACAGTCTTTGTTTGAAACTGCCCCTTTTGGAATACTATGTTGCCTTGAATATTAGACTTTCTTCTATTCCCAAAACAAACACCACTCATCCAGCAGCTTACTCTTAAAGAGGGAGAGGGGGAGAGATATATATGGCTTGGTCAGAAAAGTAAGCTTGTAAAAAAAATTAAGGAAAATTGGGGCTCTGCCCCATAAGACAAATGAATTATGGGTATTAAAAGTCCCCTGTAGGGTTTGGGGTTTAACACACAAATCTCCTTCCCCACCCCCCTAATTAATTTCCTGGTGTATTTGCCTGGAAGTAAAGACCGTACCTTCCAAGTGCCCTAGAAAGAAAGGGGCATTCCATTTTTTTCCTCACGAGATCTTGATGGCCATTTTGGGTGCTGCACTCTTGCCTTCACAAAAGCACGTTTTGGGGGCCGCAATCTCACCTCTCAAAATTTCATAGACAGTAGATAGAGCAAGTACCCCTTGCCATTTTCTACCTAATAATAATCTGCGTGGAGTTTAAAAGCAGATGGTTTTTAAAGATTTTTTTGTATGAGGTTAAGAGATCTTACTGTGGGCAACTATGAATGATTCTGAAACTGAGAAAGTGGGAGAAAATTTCTCTATGCCAAAATCCTGTCAGGTTTGCGTTTCACCTCCAGAATTACATTGCAGTTTATTGCCACCACATTGTGTGGGGATGTTACGACGTCTTGTGTGCTATGCTTAGATTTTGCTGCTAGTATCTAATTTTTACTGTGTTTCTAAAACTTTAGTTTCAGATTTCACCCAGAACAAAAGCCATTAACAGTCAGTTTATGAAGCAGGCAAAAGCCCTACATGGAGCAAGCTTAGTCACTTCAGTGAAGTTACTCCAAATATTACACCCTTTTAAAAAGTTCAACTTTTATGTTTTTATGGCCATTATTACCATTGATGGTTGCCCTTTGTAAGGGATGGGGAAACTGTGCCCTTCCAGATGTTGTTGGAATATTTTTTCTCACCATCCCTTACTCTGGATCATGGTGGCTCCAGCTGGTGGGAATTAGAGTCCAAAAACGTCTGAAGGTTCCCCACAAGTTCCCCGCAATTTTGACACAATGTCATTGCTACAATGCATTTCTTGATTAGATTCAGCTCAATACACCTTGGCTTTTGAAAGCCTGTGACTTCTCTGCTCCTTGCAGCAATGCCAAATGTGTGTGTTTGTCTTTGAAACATGAGCTTGGAACCCCAGGAGAAAAGGCAGCTGGGTGTTTGTGTGGGGGAGTCGCAGAGGAAAGGGGGAAGCCCCTTTCCTTCCCTGTTCCAAAAGCATTTTTTCTTGGAAGATGAAGCTTATTGACCTTTGAGTATACACGCGTTTGTATGTAATAGGCAGTTAGTGTCTATGGCAGAAAAGTGTGAATGCCTTTACCCTCATGGTGGAAATAAAACAATCTAACTTAATGTGTAGAGATAGAGCTACAATGAGTACCAGTCAGTCGGACTATGGCAGAATTCTGTTCCCAGAGGCGGACTTTGGTATTTCAGATTTCAGTGGTAAAGGTTAAAAAAAAAAAGGTAAAGGACCCCTGGACGGTTAAGTCCAGTCAAAGGCGACTATGGGGTTGCGATGCTCATCTCACTTTCAGGCTGAGGGAGCCGGTGTTTGTCCATGGACAGCTTCCCGGGTCATGTGGCCAGCAAAACTAAACCGCTTCTGGCACAATGGGACACCGTGGCTGAAATATACTCGGAGTCGAGTGTGGATTTCATGCTCTTTATTCAGCTCATAGTAGTGAGGAATTGAAGTTCCCCCGAAATGTCTGCTTTATATACATTATATACACAATGGGCCCCACGTGATTGGCCAGTTCCGGGATTCTCCTGTAGGCCAATCAGGTTACGGATTCACTTCCACCTGGAGTTGGATTGGGTGGCTCCTGCGGATCAATCAGACTGCTGCATTCTGGATCCTATTGTTCTAGGACCAATCAGACTGCTGCAATTTGGATCCTATTCAACTCTGTACATAACAGTGATGGAAGCCAGAGAGCCCAGGAAAAACCCTTTACCCAGTGGCGGAGCTTCGTGTTCCGGCACCGGGGGTCAGAGAGCAGGCGGGAGCAGGGCTGGCATGCGTCCTGGGGGTGTGGCGTGCTGCCTGCAGGGACGGGGTGCCCAGCGAGGGCGGGGCGGCAGCCGCGATGGCACCCTGCCAGGATCGCACTGCCAGGAGCGGTGCACTCCCTCCGCACTCCTCTTCCTCCGCCAGTGCCTTTACCTTCCCACCGGAGCGGTACCTATTTATCTACTTGCACTGCCGTGCTTTCATACTGCTTGGTTGGCAGGAGCTGGGACAGAGCAATGGGAGCTTATCCCGTCGCGGGGATTCGAACCGCCAACCTCCTGATCGACAAGCCCAAGTGACTCAGTGGTTTAGACTACAGTGCCACCCACATCCTTTACCTTTACGTTATTTCAGTTTGTGAGGCCAGAATTTGGCACTTTCCATTCTGCACATGCACTATGTCATAGCTGCGATGCTATGTGGCACCCCCCTTGGCTCGGCACCCAGTGAGGAGGAACCGATTGCACTGCCCTAAATCCACTTTTGCTGTTCCTTTCATGCACTGCTTGTGTAATTCCTAGAAGTGTCAGTCTACCAGTGCTGGAAAAAGGATGCTGGACTAGACGAAGCCTTGATCTGATGGAGAAAGTTGCTTTTTTATATTTATAGATTTCATGCATCACCATACAAAATACTCATTGTTTGGGATTACTCATGGGAGTAATTCTGCATGAGCTAACATATGAGTCGGCTTTCAGTTCTGGCTCTCGATTAATTCATTAAATATCCAGAGTAGAGAAACTTCCAAGGCATATTTGAGGTTGGATACATACAGGGCTGGAAGCAGCAGGGGGCAGCAAGAGACAGAGAAGAGGGTCAAGACCTGTCTTCTGTTTTTGGAACACGAATATTTAAATTTGATGGATACACTCCAAAATAGAATTAAACATAAACTTAAGCCCATCAGAATTGGCTTCAGCATGCTCATTAACTGTTTGTAAGACTATGGCTTGCTATTTTCCATATAACTGAATCTATATTCCATATGTCCCGTCCTCTGCCCCAGAAACAGGCTTGAGAAAGGGTGGAGACTGATTAAAGCATAATCCCAAATAGGATCTCCCCCCACCACCCAATTTTAATTTTGAAGAACCAGAGCTGGATTAGAAAAGAAGATTGTTTTGAATTCAAAATATATTGGCTAAATTCAGTGGTTAAGACACACCCTTTTCCCACTGCTCCATCTAATCTGTTAACAATTAGTAAATTACAGGGAATAATTTGTAAACACTATAGCCTGCCACAAAAAATGGCAGGTTAGGGTGCTTACTCGTGAAGTTCAGTTCTGTTTGCATGCCTAGATGAACCTACCTAATTCATACTTTTGAAAATAATATGCAAACCGAAACAGTGACAGCCTTTGAAATTTGCACCTCCTAATATGCAGTGTGGGATGTGGGTGGCGCTGGGGGTCAAACCACAGAGCCTAGGACTTGCTGATCAGAAGGTCGGTGGTTCGAATCCCTGCGATGCGGTGAGCTCCCATTGCTCTGTCCCTGCTCCTGCCAACCTAGCAGTTCGGAAGCACGTCAAAGTGCAAGTAGATAAATAGGTACCCCTCCGGCAGGAAGGTAAACGGCGTTTCCGTGCGCTGCTCTGGTTCACCAGAAGCGGCTTAGTCATGCTGGACACATGACCCGGAAACTGTACGCCGGCTCCCTCGGCCAGTAAAGCGAGATGAGTGCCGCAACCCCAGAGTTGGCCACGACTGGACCTAATGGGCAGGGGTCCCTTTACCTTTACCTAATATGCAGTGCAGTTCCCCAGCCCAAGTACAGTGGTACCTCAGGTTACATATGCTTCAGGTTACGGACTCCACTAACCCAGAAATAATGCCACAGGTTAAGAACTTTGCTTCAAGATGAGAACAGAAATTGTGCTCCGGCGGCATGGCGGGAGCAGGAGACCACATTAGCTAAAGTGGTGCTTCAGGTTAAGAACAGTTTCAGGTTAAGAACAGACCTCCAGAACGAATTAAGTTCTTAACCCGAGGTACCACTGTATTAGGTAAATTGCTTTCTAAAAATGCATATTACCAAATTGAATACAAAAATGTGCACGTGATAAGAAATTGCACTCAAATGCTGCTGAATTTTCACAGGGACCTTAAAGAAAAAAGCAAACCATTGTGGAAATGCAGAGAACTGAACTGAAGAGTGGAAAAATTAGAAACTGAGAGAAACCAAAACTGACATATTCATCCATCTCTACTCATGAGTAGTTCCAGTGCTACTACTTGTGATATGTATTGAAAGATGACAATGAAGTGAATTTATTTTTAATGAGCAACTCACTTTCCTGCAAACGACGGCAACAACCAGCAGTGCAATATTTGTGAGAGATGGGGAGGTGAGATGAGCAGCAGCTCTGCCCCAACCCCCCGGTGGAAAGTTGGCCCTTACCATTGCAATAGACAGGAAGGCAGAGGGGAAATTAAGATCTTCATGCCCAGTGGGCTGTTTTCAAGTGGGATGAAGCTACTGGGTTGTTTTATTACAGCCCTTCTGCTTGGTGGCATTGATTTGCATCATTTCCTCCTCCATTTTGTAGCTGCTGGACCGAGTCTCGAGTGCAAAGGGGATCAGCACACTCTATTAATTCCTTGACCTCTCAGCTGAGACTGCAAGCGGGGTCAGAGGATGTGATTTGTACTGGTGACTTCTTCTTCTACGATGTCACTGCTCTGCTGCTTAATGGGCTGAGGTCACCCACTCTTACTGCCCCCAGACAGCTCAGCAGGAAAACATTTCGCTGAGCAAAGACCATCATCAGCAAGGCAGGCTATCTATAATGTGCCAGTGGTGTGCTTGTATGGTGCTCTGAAAATGTAAAATGTCTTGTTTTAATAGCAGCGAAAACCTTCCGACTGTAAATGCTTAGAATAAATTCAGGGAGTTTTTAAAGGAAAGGCCTTTCTGCTTAGTTGGTGGATATTCTGTAGATGTAATGCAACAGATAACTCCACTTGGCATGTGTGGTGTGTGTGTGTGTGTGTGTGTGTGTGTGTGTGTGTGTGTGTGTGTGTTGAGCGATGTGGGCACTGAGCATCCTGAGTGCTGGCTTCTCCTCTTCTTCCTCCTCCTCCTGCTGTTGCAGCTGCCAAGGAAAGAGGCCTTGGCTCCTCCTGATGTTGTGTTGAGCGTTGTGCATGCCACGTGTGATGTACCACATGTGTGGCATTGGGAGTACACAGGACCTCTTTCTCCAACAGCGGGAGGAGGAGGAGGAGCTGCAGCTCCATGCTCAGCTTCCACTGCCCCCTGAACATTGGGGATGGGCCCTCTGCCCTGGCCAAATTATTATTTGTGGGGCCCAAAGATCTCTGGCCCTCCACCCAGGTGGTGCCCCTGGGCTGGTGCACTTGCTAGGATCCTACTAGGGCAGTGTTTCCCAACCACTGTTCCGCGGCACACTAGTGTGCCGCGAGATGTTGCCTGGTGTGCCGCGGGAAAAATTAAAAAATTCGAAAGATTTTTTTTTTTTAAGTCAAATTTTCGATTGGGGCGCCGTCACTAGATCACCCCTGGGGTTCCCTCCCTCCCTCCCGCTCTGCGCCTCCCTCCTCCTCCTCCTCCTCTGGGGAGGCCCTTCCTGGCTCTCGGCCAAGGCTTGGCGGCTGCCACTCACTCACTCGCTCGCCCACCCGTCCCTCCATCCCTGCACCCGGCCTCTCCCCCTCCGTCCCCGGCGTGGGGGCTGCCGGGATCCGTAGTCCCCTCACCCTTGGGCTCCGCGCCCGCGCAGGGTGCGCGAACTACGTTTCCCAGCGTGGCCTGGCGGGCCGGGCGTTTTGTTTGAAGCGCTCTTCTCCCGGCCATGGAATGAGCGCGGCGGTGGCGGCCGGGCGGGCAGGGCTCTTCCGCGCAGACCCCGCGCAGCCTGCCTGCGCCCCCGCGGAGATCGGGCGGCAGGATGGAGCCCGGGGATCCCCGCGGAGGCGGAGCGGCGGAGGCGGAGGCTGCCCCCCAGGTAGGGCTGCGTCGGGGGTTTTTTATTTTTGCAATGCTGCATCCGCGCCGGAGGGGACGCATCGGACCGCGGGGAGACACCTTGGCGGGCGTGCAAGGCAATGCATGCGTGCAGGCGTTGCATGGAGTGCAGTGCAATGCAATGGCAACGCGGCGCCCTGCATGCATGCATGCAACTTCCACCGGCGCTCCGGACGTGGCAGGTGAGGGGGTCCCCAGTGGGCAGCAGAGAGAGCCGGGAGGGCGAAGGGGAGCCGGGGGGAGCAGCGCTGCTCCCCGAGCCGAGCCCGGGGGGAAACTTCGGCGTCGTTGCGCTGGGTGTTGGAAGCGGAGGCTGGCGGGGGCCCCTCACCTGCAAAACCTGGTCGCCTCTCATATATTTCGTGCATTGCATTCATCGCCCACTTTCTCCTCCAAGGAGCTCCCGGGGGCGTGCGTGGTTCTCCCCGTGTTATCCTCGCAACAACAGCCCTGCGAGGTGGGTCAGGCGAGTGGCCCAAGGGAGCACCCAGGGATTGTCCTGGCCAGGTGGGGTGATTTGAACCCTGCTCTCTGCCCGGTCTTCGTCCTCATTTAGCCCCCACATGTGCATGACTGTGCATGACTGTGCATGACTGTGCATGACTGAGGTTTTCCCCCCTCGTCTTGGCTATGGTGTGAGTCTGTGCTGTTAATTAATGGGGTTCTGCCTTCGGAGAAGATGAGCCAGCCCTCAAGGAGGTGATTATGTAATTTGCTAGCAATTCATGTCCCTCCTGGCGTGACGCTGCGCGCTGACGTCACGGGGCTGTAATGGTGGTGTGCCTCGAGATTTTTTTCATGAAACAAGTGTGCCTTTGCCCAAAAAAGGTTGGGAAACACTGTACTAAGGCATATGTTATGTACTGAGCTGAATCCTAGAACAATAGGATCCAGAATGCAGCAGTCGTATTGGTCCATAGGAGCCACCCAATCCAGCTTCAGGTGGAAGTGAATCAGCGACCTGATTGGCCTGCAGGAGCAGCCAATCAGGCTTCTGGAGGAAGTGAATCTGCAACCTGACTGGCATACAGGAGCAGCCCAGAATTAGCCAATCACATGGGGCCCATTGTGTAAATAATGTATATATAGCTAGAGGTTTTGGGGAAAGATTAATTCATTGCTACTATGAGCTGAATAAAGAACATGAAATTCACACTCGACTCCAAGTGTATTTCAGCACAGAAAGCTTGTTTTCAGTGATCCACGCTTTGCTCCCCATACTTGTCTTAGGGGATGGTTTGATAAGCCATGAACTACAGGCTTCATCAGTGGGAGCTTTAATACTACAAACCTCACTGCATAAGCAACTGTGCATTGGGATTAATTGGCTCTGAAAGCCATGTATCAGGTTACGCCAGTAAAAGGTACAGTTTGCTTCATTTCAAAAGGGAAGGCAGCTTCCCTGAGAGTTTCCCCGTTTTTGAAGTTTGCTTGACAGTAATTGCTAACTGGGCTAACGAAAAATAAAGACAAACAGCCCCGTCCAACAGGAGAAATCTGCATTTGAG
Source organism: Podarcis liolepis (assembly GCF_965112155.1). Taxonomy (NCBI): domain Eukaryota; kingdom Metazoa; phylum Chordata; class Lepidosauria; order Squamata; family Lacertidae; genus Podarcis; species Podarcis liolepis. Next base: position 53,487,788 of record NC_139564.1, read on the forward strand.
AAGCTGGCTTCCTTCATCACAGCTGACACTTTTAATAGGTTGTAGTCCACTTTTCATTCCTTAGCTACCCTTCTGTTCTGTGAGGGTACTTTCAGATGCAGGTTTATTGCTGGATCAGTGCTGCTCGCGTATCAAAAGGTTTTTTTGCAATGTTCACACAACACTGTTGACATCAGAATGCAAGGCCTTATTGAGCCCTCCATTTAATCTGGATGTTCCCTTTTTACAGAAAACACTATTGCCAACCACCTCTCTGTGATAGCTGAAAGACTCATTTACAATTTAAGCATGTCCCACTTGCAATATGAAGCCCTCATCTCCAAGCATCCTAAGTTAGTTACAGTGCATGTTTTGCACTGTCACTGATCACAACTATATTACAATTGTTTTGAGTATTTTTTTATTAAGCCTTTGCTTAATGATGTGTCAAACTAGAGAACTGCTCCTATAGACCTGGTTTTGTTCATGAGTGCATTACTGTTTCAACGGCTGCTTGTTTAAACTCCCCAAAAACAGAGTTCTCTTCAGAGTCGTACGCCACCTGAATGCAGCATGACTAGTGACACAGAGAGTTGTTTATTGGATGAGGAAGAAAGGAAAGTAGGGTAATTGGATTTTAAAAGCGCCATTAGAGACAAAGTACTCCTCTGGCATAATGCCTATTTACATCAGTGGTTGGTGGATTGTGTTTGGGAACTGAATGTTTATACAAGGCATCCCAGACTGGGTATTTAAGTTACCCTGTTAGTGTGGTGGCGGCAGCAGCAGGACTCCTCTCTGTGCCAGCCTTGACCCTAAAAAACCACAACACACACACCTGGATTGACACTGGTAAGAGCTGTAGCATGGGCCCCTCCTGTCTGCTTTGGGGTTTCTTGTGTTCCCACAGTGATGTGGTAAGGAGAAGTACTGGCAAGCTGGCCCAATATATTTTTGTGCCCAAGACAAAGGACAAGATGGTGCTCCCCTCATTCCCTGTGCAGAATGACAGACAGCTGAATCTTATTTTAACACTGGCAGTGGGAGAGCACCCTCCGCTGGATTTGAGGGCTGCAGGCTAGCACCTTGGCCACCATTCTCCTCCCCTCCGCATCTGCTGCCTGTGGTGGCTATCTCACTCTGCCTAATGGTAGAGCCAGTCCTGATGTCAGGTTCTGCAGTCAGACGCAGGTTAGCACTAAAGTAATGTCACCGATGCCAGTGAAATTCAAGTGACCCTAGGCTCAGGCCTAGTGATCTCAGGAACCTCTCCCAGTAGGTCTTGCCCTGATGAGATAGTTGCAAGGACTGAAGGTCCTTGCCTTCCTATCCCCCTCTGAATCTCCTCCTTTCCAGGGTTTCCCCCATGCAGTCCCAAACTGCATCTGTGCACAACTAATCTCTGTTCTGCTCTTTTTATTTCTCTGCTCATTCTCAGGAAACAGGGGGGAGGGGAGCTGGTAGCAGCTGGAGGAGGAGGCTCCCTGGATTTTTCAGCAGCCTCTTGACATCCTCCCCTCCAGCCTCTGCTTCAGCCTCCAAGTCTGAACTGCACTCTGCCAAAGAGTCTTCCAGATCACTAAACCCTGTTGCCCCTCCAGCTTCTGACATTTCCTCCTCCCAGGCTGTCCCTCTTCTCCCTCTCACCACTCATTGTCATCCCACTCCGAGCCTTCCTCCCCTGGGGGTTCAGCTGAGGATTCCCCAACTGGTGCCCCCCCTTCTTCTGCATCCTGCCAATCCATGACACCTGAACACCTCTGTGCCTCCCATGATACTAGGATAAAAAGAGCACTCGGGTGTTGACTGAATTCAATGGTCCACACCTCTCACTGTTTCTGTGATTTTCCCCTTTCCTCAAGACATGATTAGTGTGTTGGAGACCTATTTCATACTATTCACTCCTGGTTGTATCTGTGCAAGTGGCTGTTTTGCTTTCCTGTTTTTACGTCTAGCTGTTCCATAAAGAGCTGCCAAAGCTGAGACAACTGGATGCAACCCCAAATAAGTACATTCCAGTGTGTTGAAAGGCTTACCATTCCTTATAGATGGTCAAGTTCAATTAAAATTGCATAACCTTTCTCCTAGATGCTCAGTAGCCTGGAACCTCACCAGGGTGTCAATTAAAATTCCAGCAAAGTTGAAGGATTTCTAGGGTAGTGAGAGTCATACATGCCTGTTTAACTTCTTTGAAGGAGGACGGCTTGTTTGGATTTTGGAAGAAGACTTATGAATAGATCTGAAGATATTATCCTTGAAGATAGAAACCAGATGATATTCTTGTCTGTTCCATTACCACCTACTCATAAGCTAACCTAATATGTCAAGGAGAGGTAACGGGGCCAAAATAAAACAGGATCAAAGAGTTGTTAGAGGCAAGTAGCAGCACATTTGTGCTAGAGACAGACCCAAGCCAAAGTTGTTTCAGTTCTCTGTTCAGCATAACAAATGATTGGCTGATTCTAGCATTAATCAGAACTACTCATACTCTGGATGGTTAAAACAAATGGCTATAGTTTTAAGGTAAAGGTAAAGGGACCCCTGACCATTAGGTCCAGTTGCGGACAACTCTGGGGTTGCAGCGCTCATCTCGCTCTATAGGCCGAGGGAGCCGGCGTTTGTCCACAGACAGCTTCCGGGTCATGTGGCCAGCATGACTAAGCCACTTCTGGCAACCCAGAGCAGCTCACGGAAATGCCGTTTACCTTCCCGCCGGAGGGGTACCTAATTATCTACTTGCACTTGACATGCTTTCAAACTGCTAGGTGGGCAGGAGCTGGGACCGAACAACGGGAGCTCACTCCATTGCAGGGATTTTAACCACCGACCTTCTGATCAGCAAGCCCTAGGCTCTCTGGTTTAGACCACAGCACCACCCGTGTCCTTGGCAATAGTTTTAGTCTACCCTAACTAGTATATCATTATGTAACACTTCACCCATGTGCAACAAAAGAGATCCCCATATAAAAGCAGGTTTCCATTTTCTGGACTGGGAATCACAGGTGCAGATGGGGCAGATGAAGTGTGCATCTGCGTTATAATTTGTCCTAGTCATTCAGATGTGAGGGACTCAGTGCAATTCATCTGCCCTACAGTTTGGATAGGGATATATGCTACATGACCATCTTATAAGGCAGACTTATAAGGCTTATCTCAGGAAGCCACTAGTTGCATGCAATCCCTTCTTGATGGGGATGGGGTTGTATTTAACTTTTATTCGGAATAGACCCATTGAAAGTAATGGCCTCATGTTAGTCATGCCTATTCATTTCAGTGGGCTTACTTTGTGTAGGACATATGCTGAACACAACCCATGATGGCTTTACCTACACAATAATAATATTGGCTTCCAACAAAACACTAAAATACAATAACCTATTAAACATTAAAAGGGGTTTACTTAGTTTTTAAGCAGTTTTAAGTAGTGCTGGACCTCCGCAGCCAAGCAACCATTGCACTGAGATATTTATTTAGATTTTTTTCAAACTGTTTGCCTAGTTGACCAACACCTGCCAGCATTCTACAGCTTAGCCCATGGCCTGCACTTTGGGAGGGTATCAGGAAATGGAATACATATAACAGTTCAATTGTTTTGGCAGGAATGGGAGAAAGAACAAGACCCAAAGGATGGATACACTGCCCTAGTTACCTGGGGTTGGTAGAGGCCCATATTCTGGAGATATAGAATGACAATCATTTATAATAATGGTTAAATGAATAAATAAAACTGGGGGAAACACAGATGAAACAGAGAAAATGTTTTTAAGAGAGTTGCTGGGGGGAAATCACAGAAAAAGGAGGAATGTTCAAATGTAAAGCAAAGCTTAAATTTAAAAAGCTTAAATTTCAGCTAAGCTCTAGATATATGGACCCCAAATTCTTGAACGTTGATTGTGAGTAGTAAATCTCTGAGATGAAGTGTGAACTGAATTTTCCCTTTTTGAAATAGCAGATTGTGCGGAAAAAATAAATAACTCCTTCCAGTCTGACTGTACTTGGCTACTTTTCCACGTTACCAAAACAGAGGGCACACATTGCCCAAAGAGAACAAGAGAAGGCAGATTTCAATAAAATTTACAGTTGCTCATTTATATCAATAAATATGGATTTAAAAATAATTCCTATAATTTAAATATAAATGCAGCCCTACCCACCATGGTGGTGTTGGGGCAAAGGGGGCTGTTTAGTAACACACTGTAGACAAGACAATTGTACACTTCCATTGTGGATTCAGAAACTTGCTTTGTATTTTGGCATTCAGGCTTCTCAAGTGCTCCTGTCAAATCTATGGAAATATGGGATATTCCCCAGCCCCCAGCAACTAAGAGCTCCCTGGGCTCATAGTGTGGAAATAACAGTGTAAGTCTGCTCAGAAGCAAGTCCCATGAAGTTCAATGGGGCATACACCCAGGTATAGGATTTCAGCCTCTACCACACAAGTTGACCTAAAATATGTGAACAGATATTTCTAAAAACATCAGTGCTGAAAAAGAATTTCCCTTGCTTTCCGCATAGCCCCCTCCTTACAGGAGATTACTATGATCAAAGACATAAGCAACTGTCTAATTAATTTTTCTTTTAAAATGGAATATGGTCTGTTGGCCACCCTCAGACTTAATCCAACATCTTATCACGGAAATGCAAAAAAACACTTCATAGCTTCAGATCTTGCAATTGGTTAGCCTGGACAACCGAGGATGAAAACCTTGAAGTATTTCCTTGAGCTATGAACATTTCTGTAAAGCCCTCGGGTGAATATATTTTCATGTGTTTTAGATTTATGTTGCAGACGAGGAGAGAAAGTTGAGCGATAGAAGCTGTGCTTTGTTTGGTTTTAAAATTGGTATTTCTTTTCTTTTCACAAACCTTATATCAGTAATAGCTCCACAACCTGGGGTGGGCATAATATGAAGGAGGTGTTCATTCTGTAGGGTTGGAAGGGGAATCTTGGTCTATGGATATTTGAGGGTAGATGGGGAGCCAGAGACCCCAAATCTTGAGACCCGTGTCTTCTACATTGGCAAGACTTGTAGCAGAAACATATCAGAAGATGTGTTTCTTTTTAAAAGTTCTCATTCCAATATATAGGTAAAAGGTAAAAGGCTGATCAGCAAGCCAAAGAGACTCAGTGGTTTAGACCACAGTGCCACCTACCATTCCAATATATACCCTTTCCCTGGTAACTTTATTTGATTAAAGAAACAGATTTATTTTAGAATATCTGAGCACAGGAGAAGCTTACAGTGGACTGTTAGCCATTAGATGGCACTGCTGTTATTAGTGGACCACCCCCCAAAAAAGCAGAAGAGAAATGTAAAACTAGGGCAAAGTTAGTTTGCATTAACCCTTCCTAAGAAGCTAATTTGTACATAAAAACCTACAGCTGCATTGTTTTAGAAGAGGGCTGATCTAATTGTATTGAGAAGTGAAACCCAGCTATTCACTGAAATTTCCACTTCTCCAAAAGTTGCAATGCAGTTCTCCAGCCATGTAATGTGTACAAAAATGCATATACAAGGGCACCAGCAGGCACAAAAATGTGTATATGAGGAAGAATTCACCTCAAAATGCTGGTGAATTTTCACAATTACCTATGGAAATAGGAAGAAATGTTGAAAAGCAACGTACAAAACTGCAACAGCAAATATTTTCCAGCACACTATAAAGATGAACTGTTAGATTTCTTCAACTATGGGATATAAGAAAGCTCTCTGAATTTAATAATATTTCCTTACTTAGCACAGTGTTAGCTTCTATGTTAGATAGAGCATCTAAACTGCAGCATGTTTTAAAGGATATGATGTACAATGTTTAACCATTAAAATTCCAAAATGAAGTTCACATCTGCTTATTACTCCAGCAGCACAAAGCATTTTAGAAGAAGGTTGCCATTAGAAGCAACTCTTAAACAGTTTCCATAGTGATAGTGTGACTAACTGTACCAAAAGGCTAAAAATTTGTTTTCAATTACAGGATATTTAAGAGCACTTGTATAATCAATTTCAGATTGTTGCATTAAGTTATTTGTCCCCAGGGGCCAGCTCCCATCAACTAACTGTGCCATAAGTGTCGAAGCATTGTATGAACACTTCATCTATGCCACCAAGACAGAGATTAACATATGCAACCAGTGCTTTTTTCCTAGAAAAATAGGTGCCATGAAGTTGTTATAGTAAGTGACAAACTTTTCAACAACAAAAAAGAGGTGCCTATACTGCATACCTTTGAGTACCCCCTGAAAATAGCACTGGATGCAACCAAACAGAAACAGAGTTCTGGTAGAATGACCAACCAAACCTCGACAGCATCTTAAAAAGTAGAGACATCACCTTGCCAACAAAGGTCCATATAGTTAAAGCTATGGTTTTCCCAGTAGTGATGTATGGAAGTGAGAGCTGGACCATAAAGAAGGCTGATCACCGAAGAATTGATGCTTTTGAATTATGGTGTTGGAGGAGACTCTTGAGAGTCCCATGAACTGCAAGAAGATCAAACCTATCCATTCTTAAGGAAATCAGCCCTGAGTGCTCACTGGAAGGACAGATCCTGAAGCTGAGGCTCCAATACTTTGGCCACCTCGTGAGAAGAGAAGACTCCCTGGAAAAGACCCTGATGTTGGGAAAGATTGAGGGCACAGGGAGAAGGGGACGACAGAGGACGGGATGGTTGGACAGTGTTCTCGAAGCTACCAGCATGAGTTTGACCAAACTGTGGGAGGCAGTGGAAGACAGGAGTGCCTGGTGTGCTCTGGTCCATGGGGTCACGAAGAGTCGGACACGACTAAACAACAACAACAGAATGACCAACACATCCCATCTAAATATGGCTGAATTCTTCGTAAGCCTTTGCATGTTTACCAATGTGGCATCAAACTGGCTATAAAAGTGGATTTATAGGGGCAGAGCTATACTAACCATACAGTTATTTTTTTTAAAAGGGACTATTATGTTTAGCCCTGCACAGCTTGTGAGCCATCAACTTGAACACACTGGGCACTCTGGGAGGTTGTGTGAATCAATTGCTCTTCTGTTTTTACTGCCTCTCAGCTGCAAAGAAAAAAGCCAACAATGGGAGGGGGAAAATGTCAAGTATCCGGCAGAGTGGTGGGTGGCATTCTGCCTGGTGAATCACAAATTGTCCAGCCTGGGGGTTAGCATAATCATGGTTGCTTACTTACTCACTCAGAGAATTTTGTGCCATTCTTCAGAATGAAACTCACAGGGCACTGTGAATTAAAATACTACTTTAAAAGTGGCTATACAGTGGTACCTCGGGTTAAGTACTTAATTTGTTCTGGAGGTCCGTTCTTAACCTGAAACTGTTCTAAACCTGAAGAACCACTTTAGCTAATGGGGCCTCCCACTGCCGCCGCACGATTTCTGTTCTCATCCTGAAGCAAAGTTCTTAACCTGAGAAACTATTTCTGGGTTAGTGGAGTCTGTAACCTAAAGCGTCTATAACCTGAAGCGTCTGTAACCCGAGGTACCACTGTATAGCCATTAAAAAGCTCTGGATGAAACAAAGCAGTGATGAAACCTCAGCAGAACTAAAAGCAGCCACAGTTAAGCCCAATTTAGGCTGTGTTCTGGAATGCCTGCAGCAGATAAAAAGCTCTTCAGGGGAATGTAATGATAGTTGATGCTGGGCCTGGTTCCCATGGAAGCAGGGCACCACAACCAAAAAGGCCCTATAGCTAACTTCAGAAGGCACATGGGGGAGAATTCAGGTAGTCTCCTGCGGTAAAAAGTAGCCTTTCAGGGAACCAGGTCCAAACTGGTTTAGTTAGGGCTTTATATTGATTATTTGCACTTTGAATTGTGCCCCCTCTCCACACAACAGATGGATGGCTGGTGTTCCAGTGTTTCTGATGGCCCCTGTATTTTAAGTGAAGAGAAAAGGACTGACAATATTTTGGGTGTGTCCTAAACCCAGCCTTGGCTGTTGAGGGCGGGGTATAAATAAAAATTATTATTATTATTATTATTATTAGTTAAGGGAAGATTATCAGTGCTATTTTTCTAGAAAAAGAGGTGCCAAAACACACCATGGGCACCTCCCTTGTTCTCTTAGAATGGCAATGGCACCCACCTGGGAGGTGCTGGAACTGAGTTCCAGTGAGTTCCGGCTGAAAAAAGCCCCACTCCAAAGTATGTATGAGTATTATATATGTCTGTGCGGACTTTTAAATCATGATGCATTGATAGAAAACCAAGCAAGTTTTTCAGCACCCAGCAAAAGTATTAATAGATGTTCCTTTAGCATCTGCCATGAGTGAATGAATGGATTTATGAGTAACAAAAATAACACATGGAGTTTTCTTAATATAGAACCTCAGAAAGGAAAAGAACATATGGTGGAGCTTAGTCTGTTATGGGCACATTTGTGTTTTGTGCACTGCAGACAGAGTTCTGTTGAAAAATGCAGGTTTTTATTTTATTTTCTTCAATATAGGAAGTGAATTCATTAAAAAATAAAATAAATACAGGTGTGTGGTGCCTCAGTGTGGGACACCGATAATTCTTTCCATGGATAGGGAGATTTGTGGGGAAGAAATAATTCTATTTTTTCTACACTGTCCTTTAAGGCAAATAGCTGATATACAGATCCAGCCAACATATTCTCAGCCTGGAATAATATGAGGATCTCAGCATAATATTTGATAGCTATAGATGCGACAATAGGGTTGTATTCAACTAAAGTTTACTCAGAGTCAACCATTGAAACTAATGGACCTAAATGAGCCATGGCCATTAATTTCAATGAGTCTACACCTAGTAAAAGTAAGCTGAATACAATCCACAGAAACAAAACCATAAATGCATTCTTACTTGGTAAGCCAAGGATCTGTACCTTGGCATCCTTCAGATGTTTTTGGATTCCGACTCCCATCACCCTCAACCATTGGCCATGGTGGCTGGGTCTTTTTGTGTTGAAGCAATTTTTGTTTTAATGTGGTGAAGCCTTCAAGAACATGATTCCAGCTGCAGATTGAAATGGTGTCGCACAACAAAGGGGTGTATGGTGTGATATTCTTGAGTGTGTTCTGTACATTTTTACCTGTAAGTCCTTTGGTCACTTCTGTGTTGTGTGCCGTGTGTGACTGATCTCAGCTTCCCACAATATATTTATTTTTTTCATTTACTTCCTAAAGCACAGAGGCATCTTCCTCAAATGCAGTGGGCCTCATCATCTAAGTGAGCTGAGGTTTTAGCAAAGAAAAAAAAGTTCTTACTTATTTAGTTTATTTAAAGATATGTTGTTATGATTCCTAACTATCCATTCTAGAAAAGTGGCTTATTACCAGGAAAGACTCCATATTTAAATATGGCTACAGGAACACAGAATGATTCTAATAGCCACTAATGATTTGCAATTTGTTCTGAAATAGACAAGTGTGTTCCGGTTCATCGCAAGAACAAAGATATGCTGGATTCTTTATGTAACAGAACATCATAGAGAATTCCTTGAATTTTGCTAGTACATCAAGCTGTAATTAAAAACAGCAAATTGTAATGATGTACTTTCCCCCTCATTCTAAGTAGGCAGAAGAAACAAAGCAAAACAAAAAAGCCTGATGTTTGTTTGCTAGGGGAAATAAGCATTCAGTAATCCAGGAAAATGTCATATGCTTTATTTTCATATCTTCCTCATTTTCCAAGAAATGGAATACACAAACTGAGCTTTGAGGAAATTACAGAGCCTGTTTTATCTTGCCTATTTCTTCTAGCTGCTTACATCGGTGCTATTCTTAATTAGCCATTTTACCTTAGAGTTTTTATTCTTTTCCACTCTCAAGTACCCCAGTCACACATTGGACACATGGAAGGTACTTGGAAGTGCAAAGTGCTGTTTTCAGTGTGATACTTGGAAATATTCTCTCATTTATCTTATTTGCATCTTTTCTACAGACTTTGGAAATGGGAGGCCCAAGTTCAAATCTCTGCTCAGGCATGAAATATCCTTGGCAGCCTTTAATCTTCTAGTCTGTAATATGAGGTTGTTGTGATGATGAAATAAGATAAAGATGAAATGCAGCCGTTGCACATGGTAAGGAATAGATATGAGGGCTGAGCAAAAGTGGACTCCCAACACTGTCCATGCTATTTATGAACAGCAAGTTGGGAGAGGAGTACTTTGCTGAATATTCTCCGGGGAGAATTCTCCAACACTTCAGGAACAGCTCAATTCAGAAGGTTTTCAAAATTTGTCAGAAAATTATTTTATGAGAAATGTTGGCTGACATAATGTTGACAAAAGTCTGTTATTTATTCAGATTGGTGGGTGGTGGAAATAATGGTCTGGAAGAGAAGGACTGGAGGTAAGAAGGATCAAGCCCATTGCTTGGCTCAACAATATTAAAATAATAATGGAAATATGAAAAATGGATCCACCATTGCATCACAAATCATGAAACGTGGGAGCCTGTTTTGCCTAATATCATTCAGAGGACTAGTGGAATTATCCAGTAGTTCAAGAAGAACTCAAAATCTATCAGAAAACTTTCACGAGAAATTTCATCTCAGCCCTAATTAATATGGATCCTCACGAGGCAGGGGTTACTGTATGTGACAGTAACAATTCAGATTAGACCCATATAGCACATGATTTGTGTATGCAAATCTATCACCTATTAGTCACCTTGTGTGTTCTTGACATCTGACAAGTGGGTGGCCTCATCCTCTGTCAAAGTTGACCTGTAGGGTGAAGGGGGGAGATAGAGATCTCACTCACCAAGCCAAAAAGTTTTCCCACCCCTGTTCCACAGTCATCAAAACCCTTGCAGCCAACCTTCTGCTGCAACCGCAGAACAAGCATTGACACAGAGAGTGAAAGGAAGAGGGGATTTACATGCCAGATCCAGAATTGCAGCTCCTCTCACTGATTTACACAGCAACGTGGTTCCACACCATCCTAGTTGCAAGCTGAAAGTCGTAACCCTAAACCAGGCACGTCCAACTCCAAAGAGACAGCGATCTACTCTCAGTATAAAAAAATCTGGCAGTGATCTACCCATTGTCATTGATCAACTTAATAAATCCAGTAATTGACCTGCAGCACCCCCACGATCGACAAGTAGATCACGATCAACCTGTTGGACATGCCTGCCCTAAACAAATGAGGGAGGTGTCATGCCAACACATTCCAATAATAATAATAATAATAATAATAATAATAATAATAATAATAATAATAATTTATTATTTATACTCTGCCCATCTGGCTGGGCTTCCCCAGCCACTCTGGGCGGCTTCCAAAAGAATATTAAAATACTATAATACATCAAACATTAAAAGCTTCCCGAAACAGGGCTGCCTTCAGATGTCTTCTAAAAGCCTGGTAGTTGTTGTTCTCTTTGACATCTGGTGGGAGGGTGTTCCACAGGGAAGGCGCCACTACCGAGAAGGCCCTCTGCCTGGTTCCCTGTAACTTGGCTTCTCGCAGTGAGGGAACTGCCAGAAGGCCCTCGGTGCTGGACCTCAGTGTCCGGGTAGAACAATGGGGGTGGAGACGCTCCTTCAGATATACTGGACCAAGGCCGTTTAGGGCTTTAAAGGTCAGCACCAACACTTTGAATTGTGCTCGGAAACGTACTGGGAGCCAATGTAGGTCTTTCAAGACCGGTGTTATGTGGTCTCTGCAGCTGCTCCCAGTCACCAGTCTAGCTGCCGCGTTCTGGATTAGTTGTAGTTTCCGGGTCACCTTCAAAGGTAGCCCCACGTAGAGCGCATTGCAGTAATCCAAGCGGGAGATAACCAGAGCATGCACCACTCTGGCGAGACAGTCCGCAGGCAGATAGGGTCTCAGCCTGCGTACCAGATGGAGCTGGTAAACAGCTGCCCTGGATACAGATTTGACCTGTGCCTCCATGGACAGCTGTGAGTCCAAAATGACTCCCAGGCTGCGCACCTGGTCCTTCAGGGGCACAGTTACCCCATTCAGGACCAGGGAATCCTCCACACCTGCCCGCCTCCTGTCCCCCAAAAACAGTACTTCTGTCTTGTCAGGATTCAACTTCAATCTGTTAGCCGCCATCCAACCTCCAACCGCCTCCAGGCACTCACACAGGACCTTCACTGCCTTCACTGGTTCTGATTTGAAAGAGAGGTAGAGCTGGGTATCATTCGCATACTGATGAACACCCAGCCCAAATCCCTTGATGATCTCTCCCAGCAGCTTCATGTAGATGTTGAAAAGCATGGGGGAGAGGGCAGAACCCTGAGGCACCCCACAAGTGAGGGCCCAGGGGTCTGAACACTCATCCCCCACCACCACTTTCTGAACACGGCCCAGGAGGAAGGAGCGGAACCACTGTATAACAGTGCCCCAGCTCCCAGCCCCTCAAGACGGTCCAGAAGGATGTTATGGTCGATGGTATCAAACGCCGCTGAGAGATCCAGCAGAACTAGGAAACAGCTCTCACCTTTGTCCCTAGCCCGCCGGAGATCATCAACCAGTGCGACCAAGGCAGTTTCAGTCCCATGATGAGGCCTGAATCCCGACTGGAAGGGATCCAAATGGTCCGCTTCTTCCAGGCGTGCCTGGAGTTGTTCAGCAACCACTCGCTCAATCACCTTGCCCAAGAATGGAAGATTTGAGACTGGGCGATAGTTGGCTATCGTGGCCGCATCTAAAGATGGTTTTTTAAGAAGCGGTTTAGTAACCGCCTCTTTCAGCAAATCTGGGAAGGCTTCCTCACGGAGGGAAGCATTCACCACCCCATGAAGCCCATCGCCCAGTCCTTCCCGGCTAGCTTTTATAAGCCAGGATGGGCAAGGATCAAGGAGACAAGTGGTTGGTTTCACTCATCCAAGCAGCCTGTCCACATCCTCGGGGGTAACAGATTGGAATTGATCCCACACAACTTGACTAGACAGGACTCTAGCACTCTCCCGCCCCGGCCCTGCTCCCACGGTGGAGTCTACTTCTTCTCGAATCTGAGCGACTTTATCTGCAAAAAACTTTGCAAAGTCATTGCAGATCATGTTGCCCCTACTGGGCCCTGATGGAGCAGGTGGTTCCGCTAAATTGCGAACCACCTGAAAGAGTCTCCTGCTGCTGTTTTCCGCAGATGCAATAGAGGCGGTGAAGAAAGTCTTCTTCGCCATCGCTATCGCCACTTGGTAGGCTCAACATTGAGCTCTAACCCGTGTCCGGTCAGATTCAGAATGGGTTATCCGCCACCGGCGCTCTAGCCATCTCAACGATTGTTTCATTGCCCTCAGATCCGTGGAAAACCACGGGGCTGTCCCGGCTCCATGCAATCGGAGAGGGCGCTTTGGAGCCAAACAGTCAATAGCCCTGGTTAACTCCACATTCCAGCGGGCCACCAGGGAATCAGCTGAAAGGCCATCAACATGGGATAAAACATCCCCTACCACTCTATGGAAACCATTTGGATCCATTAAGTGGTGGGGGCGGACCATCTGAATCGGTCCCGCCTCCCTGCAGAGGGGAAGAGTCGCAGAGAAGTCCAGTTGCACCAGGAAGTGATCTGACCATGGCACTTCTTTGGTTTCGCTTTTACTTAGTGTCAGATCACCAACATCCATAGAGGTGAACACCAGGTCTAAGGCATGCCCGTGGCTATGAGTTGGGCCAGACTTATTCAGGGACAGCCCCATGGAGGCCATGCTTTCCACAAAGTCCTGAGCGGCCCCTTGTAAGGTCGTGTCAGCATGGATGTTAAAATTCCCTAGGACAACCAAACTAGGTGTCTCCAGGAGGACATCCGCCACAACCTGAAGCAGCTCGGGCAGGGAATCCTTGGTGCAGCGGGGAGGTCGGTACACCAAAAGGAATCCTGTACTGCCCCAATTGCTCAACTTCCAGAACATGCACTCAGAGAACTGGGTCTTTCCAATAGGACGCCTGGTGCAAACTAATGACTTCCTAAAAATCACTGCAACCCCCCCCCTCCCCGCCCACATGGCCTGGGTTGCTGTGCGTAAGAGAAACCTGGTGGACAAGCGGCAGCAAGGACAGGCCCATCTGCTTCCTCCAACCAGGTCTCTGTCACACATCGTATGACACACTGTCATCGTATACAGTGCTCCTCGGGTTAAGAACTTAATTCATTCCGGAGGTCCGTTCTTAACCTGAAACTGTTCTTAACCTGAAGCACCACTTTAGCTAATGGGGCCTCCTGCTGCTGCCACGCCGCCAGAGCACAATTTCTGTTCTCATCCTGAAGCAAAGTTCTTAACCTGAAGCACTATTTCTGGGTTAGCGGAGTCTGTAACCTGAAGCGTATGTAACCTGAAGTGTATGTAACCCGAGGTACCACTGTAATGAAAGTTACACCAGTCTAGTAACGAAGAACAGGATGTTGCTAAAAAGAAATATACATGTGCAAATCTAATATGTATATATAAAATAGCTGTTTCAGTCACCATTTTGTCACTGTGTGCACCATAAAGAATTTATTTCTTTTTGCACATTTTCCTCCTGTGCCAAAAACAAAGAGAGCTGTGTGTTTATGTAACATGTACAGCAATTAGCCATCACTATGTTTCCGGATCTTGAAAACACCTGCACATTTAACAGGCTGATGATACGTCCAAAGTGCATTTTGTTGGTCTCTGAGCCCTGAGTGCAGCAATTAGATCTAGGCAGGCGGTTAATTTCATTAATGCAGAGTCCCTCAGAAGGCCCATCAATTCTGTTTGCTTTCTCAAAATCCCACTTCTTTTCTTAGTATTTTAATAGCATAGATCACGGCAGTGTTGGGACTTTATGCAAATATATGCACGTTGGAAAATGCTGCAATGCCTTCTACTACCAAGATGCCTTTTGAAACTTAATGTAGGATATCTTTAAAGCCTCAGCTATAATATAATTTGCTGGAGTATTAAGAACATGCTCTCTAAACAACCAACAGCATGAAACATGCTGGGTCTGATTGCATCCTTCAATGAACTGCTACAAATCCATTTCAAGCAATTGTGAGGAAATTATGTGTGTTTGACTGCTGAGGTCAGCAGATTTAAGGAAACATGGGATGCTTTTGATCCCATACCTAGACATTAACAGTGTGAACAGTGATATGACAGGTACCCAAGTCTTCGACAGGATGTCAAGAATGACCTATCACCCGAATGTGCCCGACTTTATTAAATTCTTCCTCTAACAAACTGAAGTTTCTTTGGCAATTTGGAGGATGAATGTTTCTTTGATGAACTCCATTCAAACTTTTTTTCAGCCTTCAAAGAGAGAGTCCATAGAAGGAACGAACGACAAGTTGACTGGACCCTCAAAATCCTGCAGTCTTCAGAGTTGCCAGTTCTTGTCCTTTTAATGAAAGTCTTTTGATATTTGGTATTTTCCTTTAAGCTCTTATGGGGGGGGAGGGGAGTTTTGAGTTATTTTCAAATCCAGCTTTTGTTTTATTTTGTGAGGGTAAGGTTCCCTTTTAGTCACAAAGAAATAAGATATCCTAAAAATATAAATGGAGTAGGCTTTAGAAGAATGAATACTCATCTGAAATTTTTAATGGATAATAGAGGCTCCCAGAATGCTTCATGTTGCTCATGCTAGTTTTCAACCAATCCTTAAAATAAAAAAAGACTTTGTTTTGTAGTATCATAATCAGAAGCTCGGATCCACAGGTACAGCAACTCATTTGTTGGAGGAGCCAGGAGAAAGCCCTGGAACCTGAATTCAGTTTCCTGCCTTCCCTCAAACAGGTAGTTTTTATTGACAAAGCTGAGATCCTTCACACATGTTTGGTGAACAAAGATGTTGGAAGGCTTTGCTTTTTGTTCTACTGTGTATTCATCGTGTGTACTACTGTTTCCATTCCCTTGCACTTTGCTTTCCACCAAAAACAGCATTATTATCATCTAGCTGTCCACTATGGTGAAATTATGTAAGTCACATAATTAATTAATTAACTTACATAGCTACTGTTATTCCACCACATTCATTTCAATACAAAGGCTCTGTATTGTTTTGAGAGTTAATTTTATAGTGTACTATTATATTCTAATAGCTTATGGAATATTACTTTATCTGATATAAGTCATTCCATTTTAAAGTTATGTTTTATTATGACTTTCTATATCGGATCAGATTATTATAAGGTGTGTGCTCTTTGTTGTGTATTTTGTTGCTGTAAACTGCCTTGTGTATAGTAATATAGAAATGTGGTATACAACTTAAAAGTGAATTGAAATGAAAGGAAACACAATGTAAATAGCTGTGGGAGGGGAGCATAACCAATTATGTATTGTTTGTAGACGGAACGTAACAACAGTGAATACCAATCATATTTGCTGGATTGATCTCAATTCCAGACAATTTGCACTTCCATTGCAATTTTTCTCTGATTTCTCTGGCATCACTAATGGTGAGGCTTAGCAAACCAAGGGATGCCTGTGTTAGGTCTAATTTTGCATGCCTAAAGGTTTCTAGCATTGAATATACATTGTGATGATGCCATTGACCCATGCAATGTTCCTGAGGTTTAACCACATTTGTGGTTTAGGGTGATCTGGTTATTCCATTATGCCCTGGTTCCATTGCACCAGAGAGGGGAAAAATCTGTAACAGTAAATGTTGGTAATTGGAACAAATAGCAGCTTTGAAGAGACATTTTTAGTGGGGAAGACAGTAGGAGGAAAAGAGTTAAGCCAAACCTGTATGCCATAGTCCTCCTGATCCAATTCAGCCCTCACCCTGCCTGAAAAAGCTGACTTTTGGGGGGCGGGGGAATAAAAATAAAAACGGACAATTTTCAATCACTCCAACATCACATTTAGTTTGACTGCCAGTGTAAGGTAAAGGGACCCCTGACCATTAGGTCCAGTCGTGGCCGACTCAGGGGTTGCGGCGCTCATCTTGCTTTATTGGCCAAGGGAGCCAGCGTATAGCTTCCAGGTCATGTGGCCAGCATGACTAAGCCACTTCTGGAGAACCAGAGCAGCACATGGAAACGCCGTTTACCTTCCCGCCGGAGCAGTACCTATTTATCTACTTGTACTTCGTGCTTTTGAATTGCTAGATTGGCAGGAGCAGGGACCGAGCAACGGAAGCTAACCCCGTCGCGGGGATTCGAACTGCCGACCTTCTGATCAGCAAGTTCTAGGCTCTGTGGTTTAACCCACAGTGCCATCTGCATCCCTGACTGCCAGTGTGGTCGGCCACAATACATTGTCTACATTCTGAAGTGACTTAACACAGTCAAAAGACAAGTACAATTCTGCTTCATCAGAGGAGGTCTTCGTATCTTTACATACAAGTGTGTGTACTTCTTTGGGGAGGCTTGAGTCTAATGTGGGGAAACTGTGACACCAGCAGAGGGGAGCGCAACTTTGGGCCTCCACAGAAGGTTGGGAAGAAGCACCTAAAGGCAGATTAAGGTTGATTGACATCTGTGACCAGGCACTAGGATGCCCAGGTATCAACATCTAAAGAACTATAAATATTTCCAAGAATGCATTTCCTTCTGAAAGCAGTTTATTATAAAATTCATTTTCAATTACTCCGTGAAGTCTTTTCAAAAAGGTCATTGGACAGCTGCCTGACAGGATATTGTTGAAAAGGAGTTAAGGTGGAAAGTAACTTGTTTTAAAATCCCAGAATCCAAAACCAAGGGAAATATGTGTTACCATATATGTGGATGGTCTAATTCCCCAACATTATTACCCTTGCAGCTTGAATTAAGCTTGTGGCACAGTGACACATGTTACACAATGTTGTTGTTGAAGAAGTACGGCGACCCACATTGCCGTTTCAGTTAAATTCTGCATGGCTGTCAACACTTAAAGCAAGTAAGTCAGAAAATATGTTTTCGTTATTGTTGCCTTTAATGGTTTCATTCCAGACAGTGAAATTATTTGGTCAACTGGCAGACTGACAAAGATGCCCACATTGGGTGGGAAAGCTGTAATAAAGAAACAGAACCACTTCTTGAGGGGCTGGAAAACAATTTAGGTCATTTATGTTCCCAGAAATAGCTTGGTGCTGAGTGGCTTTATGTAACACCAAGCTTGTCCATAACAGAGCAAAATGTGGCTTTGCACCTGCCTTGCTGACAAAGGTCTGTATAGTTATAGCTGTGGTTTTCCCAGTAGTGATGTATGGAAGTGAGAGCTGGACCATAAAGAAGGCTGGTCACCAAAGAATTGATGCTTTTGAATTATGGTGCTGGAGGAGACTCTTGAGAGTCCCATGGACTGTAAAAAGATCAAACCTATCCATCCTTAAGGAAATCAGCTCTGAGTGCTCACTGGAAGGACAGATCCTGAAGCTGAGGCCACCTCATGAGAAGAGAAGACTCCCTGGAAAAGACCCTGATGTTGGGAAAGACTGAGGGCACAAGGAGAAGGGGACAACAGAGGACGAGATGGTTGGACAGCATGAGTTTGACCAAACTGCGGGAGGCAGTGGAAGACAGGAGTGCCTGGCGTGCTCTGGTCCATGGGGTCATGAAGAGTCAGGCATGACTAAATGACTAAACAACAACAAACAACAATCTCCCCATTAATGGTCATCATCCACAAAATGATCTCCCCATCCCAGTGTTGTCCCAGAATTCTTCTCCTGTCTCCCCAGTGCTAATTCAAGACACATTAAATTAGGGGTGCAGGGGTATGAGTAATGGGCTCTGACAGAGTATTAGAGTCTTGGCAACTGTTATAAGAAAAACTGCTCCCTTTACCTTATGAGGCATTCCAGAGCCCGTATAGAGTTCTTATGTGGGTTCCCTATCAGTAGGAGAAAACAGAGGCCAACCAGAGTATACTGAGAAGCAAAGCGGCTAGTAAGCCTGATCTTTATTAAAGGGACTGTTGCAACACTCACCACACACAGAAGGGAGGAGAACCCTGAACAACAGTGCGCAAGCCCTTATATAGACTTTTGATATTGCCCACCCTGTAGCCCAAGACCACCCCCCAAAACATTTTACATACCTCACACAGGGAGGCAGTCTACAGCAGAAATCCTGCCTGCCAGGATACCTGATAATATTCACCGATTGCATTACCTGGGCAGCCTGGGCATTCTTTTGTGCTGGTTAATACTTTAGTTCCTGAATCCATGTCACAGGCTCACCCTAAAGAAGGTAAAGGTACCCCTGACCATTAGTCCAGTTGTGACTGACTCTGGGGTTGCGGCGCTCATCTCGCTCTATGGGCCGAGGGAGCCGGCGTTTGTCCACAGACAGCTTCCGGGTCATGAGGCCAGCATGACTAAGCCGCTTCTGGTGAACCAGAGCAGCGCACGGAAACACCATTTACCTTCTCGCCGGAGCGGTACCTATTTATCTACTTGCACTTTGACATGCTTTCGAACTGCTAGGTTGGCAGGAGCAGGAACCGAGCAACGGGAGCTTACCCCGTCACGGGGATTCAAACCGGCGACCTTCTGATCAGCAAGTCCTAGGCTCTGTGGTTTAACTCACAGCACCACCCACGTCCCTATTCAGACACAAATACACCCTTAAGACAGGATTTGCATGCAAAAAGACAATGGGAAGGCTTTCCCCGTTTGCCTCCCTTACTGCAGAGGAATATTTGAGGTCATTGAAAGAGTCAGAACAGCTTCAGGGTTGGTCTCCCATACTATTTCAGACACATGGTTCATATATTTAGATATGTGTGCATTTATTAATACTTATTCTATATTTGAGACCTTAAAGTTCTTATAACACAGTTGTCTGGCGATGCTGTGTCATGATGCCAGCCCTCCATAGCATCATCTCATATCTACTATATAGTAACTGCTCATTTCATACAATACCTTTTCATCTCTACAATTAAGGGATAATACTAATTTATAAACAGTTCCATTTTTTCCCAGAAGTATGTATGTAAATTTTATAATTATTTGTGTCACTGTGCAATACTCAATATAGTGAATCAAGATAAAGTGGGTGATTACATAAAGGTAGCAATTTGGCATAATCAAAGCAGAAGTCGAGGGCAAAGTTTCAGGTATCAACCATGCTTATTTTCATGGCATGTTATGAAGCTGTTGGGAACAAATCGTAGTCTGAACTTGGGGTGTTCACCAAGCTGTTTGGGGAAACCCCAAAGCTCAAGAAGGTAAGGGATGGAGAGATGGAAGGAATATTTTGTTTTAGCAGAGTTAAACATTTTGGAGCAGTGATTTCACTTCAGCAGTATCCCCTGTTTGGAAGGATAGTGTGGTTTCGTTTTACAGCACCCCCAGTTTAGGACACGGTTGTCAAGATGTGCATTTCACCTCTGTTGGGTATGTTTACCAAGAAAATCTGCATTAATCGAGAACAAAAGCCAGAGTTTTAAAGCTAATCAGATAACTTTGTAGTTCTTCAGATGATAAACATTGCTGACTAGCAATCTGGCAGTGTTATTCCTGTGACCCGCCAAGCAGTTTCGGGGGAGGGGGAGCTACTGCACTGGGGCATCATTCACCCTAAAAATAAAAAAGGAAAAAAGGCAGAACTCCAAATAGGTGTTAGAACTGACTTGAGCTGACCAAAATGAGAAAGAAAGAAAGAAAGAAAGAAAGAAAGAAAGAAAGAAAGAAAGAAAGAAAGAAAGAAAGAAAGAAAATAGGCAACTCTGTTGTTGTGTTTTGTTAGTTGCTGGGTTTTATCTTTTGTTTCTTCTTTGTGTCTCAGTTACCACCATGCATCTTGCTAGACAAACAGAGCAGTTTCTACAGTGACTGCTTCCCCAATCTCGGAATAAAATATTTCAGATCTTGACACTTAAAAGAGCCCTAGCAAAGGCCAGTTCTGGATTTGCGCCAAAGTATACTTTCTGTGGAGTTCCATGTTAATTTCCCTTTCCCTCTCTTTTTAAAATGAAAAGCAGGAATGGAAGAAGGACAAGTAGGGAAGGGGGGACTTGACACTTCCTTTGCCAGCCATTTTCCCACTCAAAAGTGCTTTTCTGATCTGTATCAAAAGAAAGTGAGAGCAGCAGTATTGAAAGGAAAACTGGTTTTCGGGGAAAGGTTAAAAACCATGCAACATCTCTGGTTTTTTGTTTGTTTGATGCCAGGTTGTCACTGGGGGCACGTTCAGGCATGAAATCCTTTTTTGCAGTGTCTGTGTGACTTCACTGGCAAAAAAAGGCCACTCCACAATTCCCCCTTTAATCTGGATTTACCATTTCTAAGGAAAATATGATAAACTGAAGAAAAAACACACAAAACAAAACAAAACTATTGCTGGTTATTTGATAGCAATATCTTGGCAACCCTTTACAGTGGTACCTCGGGTTACATATGCTTCAGGTTACATACGCTTCAGGTTACAGACTATGCTAACCCAGAAATATTGATTCAGGTTAAGAACTTTGCTTCAGGATGAGAACAGAAATCGTGCTCCGGCGGCACGGCAGCAGCGGGAGGCCCCATTAGCTAAAGTGGTGCTTCAGGTTAAGAACAGTTTCAGGTTAAGTACGGACCTCCGGAACAAAGTAAGTACTTAACCCGAGGTACCACTGTACAATAATAAGCCTCCATGTGGAAACCCATTTTTATGAGTTTGCCAAAGCCTGATAATCAACTGAGGAGCTGCACCGGTGGTCTCACTTTGCATGGCTCTTGACATCCATCTCTATCCATCTGTCTCGAGACAATGGAGTTCGCCTTTGGGAGTGAAGTCAAACTGCTGTGTTAGCAGCACCAAAGTGACCTCCCTGGGGCACAAGCCTGGGAAGTGTGTATGGAGGTCTTGGGCTGTCCAGACAAGGCCCTCCTCTCCATTCCTCTCAGACTCACTGACTTGGTCCAAAGGAAAGAAGAGCAATACACTTGGCACCAGCTTGGCTGCAGGAGTTGCCGGAAGGAGACGTACAAGGCACCATCCAACCACCTTAGGGACTCCATTTTGGATTTGTGTTACATTTACTCCTTAGCCTTTGTGGTGTAGTGGTTAAGAGCAGTAGTCTCGTAATCTGGTGTACCGGGTTCGCGTCTCCGCTCCTCCACATGCAGCTGCTGACCTTGGGCCAGTCACACTTCTCTGAAGTCTCTCAGCCCCACTCACCTCACAGAGTGTTTGTTGTGGGGGAGGAAGGGAAAGGAGAATGTTAGCCGCTTTGAGACTCCTTCGGGTAGTGATAAAGCGGGATATCAAAGCCAAACTCTTCTTCTCTTCTTCTTCTTCTTCTTCTTCTTCTTCTTCTTCTTCTTCTTCTTCTTCTTCTTCTTCCTCCTCCTCTCC
This sequence comes from Podarcis liolepis, assembly GCF_965112155.1. NCBI lineage: Eukaryota > Metazoa > Chordata > Lepidosauria > Squamata > Lacertidae > Podarcis > Podarcis liolepis. The sequence continues at coordinate 53,509,926 of NC_139564.1, forward strand.
CTCTTCTCTTCCTCCTCCTCCTGAAGATATCACACAAAGCAGCATAAGTTTAGAATCAGAGTTTTCTTTCTCCTTTTTTAAAAAATATATATATTAAATTTTCCATTTTAACAATCCAATCAAATCACATGAAGTATTCCAAATTATACAAATACATATCATATAGTCCAAATATTCTGCCAAATTATAAATTTTTGTTGAGGCTTCCCATGCTTCAAATTCAGCTTCAAGTTCAGTTTTCTTTCTCCTAGATGGGCTACCATCCCAGTTCAATGAGCTCCACGCGCCCATAGTAATAAACAGTGCTGGGCTTTTTATCTAGAAAAAGAGGTCCTGGAACTCACCATGAACACCTCCCTTGTTCTATTATAATAGCAATGGCACCCACCCGGGAGGTGCCAGAACTCAGTTCTGGCAAGTTCCAGCTTTAAAAAAGCCCTGATGATGATGATAAATAACTTCTACAACCTAACATGTTACATTACAAACTCTCCATCACATACTACCTCTCAGCTTTACGGTTATTTTAAGACAGCCTGAGCAGATGCTTTTAATTTTTTTTAATTAGAGGAAAGTAGCATAGAACACTACCGAACATGAGGTATGGCTCTTTGAAGGCTGCACATTGGAATAAGAAGGATGTTGCAGCCTAGGATTTAGAAGCCCTACAACAGAGTTCCCTGAAGTAGTCTTCCTGGCGCCTTCTTGTATCATGCCTGCCTCTTTGTTTTTTTATGTAGGCCTATTAATTTCACGACCACTGAGTGCCTGCTTAAAGTATTTACAAAAAAATTTATTGGGCATTTCCAAGGTAGACATCTTATATAATTAGACTTAAAGTAAATCTACTACACTTTGTTTATAACTGTGGACCACAGATTCTCTGGAAGGCTTAGAATTTCCTGTTGAGCAGGGAGAGCTTGACAGGCAGCAGGGATGCAAACAAAAGGGAACCAGCCAGCTCTGAAAGAGGTTCTGTTTTTTTGCCCATATTAAGCTAAACAGATGTGGTACAGAGTGGCAGAATTGCTAAAATACGCCCTTTGCTTTGTTTTGGCAACCATTGTATCATCGGTAGAGACACATGAAAAATGTAATCTGTTGCTGAATTTGTTGACGAGGCTCACACCAATGCCGTCATTTTCACACCGAGAATCGGAAGTGTTTTTCTCTAGCATAAAGGCAACAAATTCAAGTATATATTTTTTTTAATGCAGGTACGTACATTCCTTGAATAAACACAGATCTTTTTCACCTCATTTTTGGGGGAGGGTTGATTTTTATGATACTTCTGTAGCTGTTGTGAACAAAAGGGAGGCACAGGGTTATTCCTGAGATCTGCGGGTATAGGGCGGTATACAACTTTAATAAATGAAAATTAAATACCATATTTTTTGCAACATAACACTCACTTTTTTCCTCCTAAAAAGTAAGGGGAAATGTCTGTGCGTGTTATGGAGGGAATGCCTACGGGTGGCATGCCTATGGATTTTCCTCCTCTAAAAACTACATGTGTGTTATGGTCGGGTGCGTGTTATAGAGCAAAAAATACAGTAAATAAATTCCTGTACCCTCCTGCCTAATTTCTACTGCCCAACATGTACAAATACACGAATGAACCACCAAGTCCTCAGCTGGAATTCAGGCCACTGTAGATATCCATTTCTTCTTGGAAGTGAACCTTCTTTCTTGGTAACGCTAACTTGCTATGCAATGCCAATGCCCTCATATCCTGTCAGCAGGCTTCCCATAGGCATCTCGTTGGCCACCACAAGAATCAGTCTGATCCAACAGGGCTCTTCTTTTATCTACTTATGAAAAAGCAGGAAGACAGCTTATACTGAAAAATATACCTGGGTACTCAGTCTAGAGGCTGTTCTCTTAGACAAAGACAAGCTGGGTTTTGTTTTTTAAATCTTCTATCTTAATAAAATTGTTCTGACTAGCGAGCTACAATCTCTGCAAATGAGCAGAACCAAGCCACAAACATAGGTGTCAAGTTTGAAATATCCTTTGATTATTTGCTTTGCATGCTGACCCCCAAGGACCGATAAGCCACAGGGCAGTTGGAACAATTCCACCAGGGCCCGTGCCTGCAAGGGGTCACAGTGTGTGAGTTTCCTTTCTTCCTTTTTTAAAAAAGTCAGCCTTCAGCCTCTAACCCTTCCAAAGAGGAAGTTATCAGTCAAAATATTGAACCTGGCTGGAGATAAGATTTTCCTGAAGTGGGTGAAACAGGTTTCATATTGCTCTGGAGCAGAGCTGGCCAATTGATGAGGTGGAGCAAAGTACCCTCCTCAGGTGGTGGAAGTGCAAGAGGCGGCAGCTGGACTGGTGACTGGGAGTGGCCACCAAGACCATATTACACCGGTCCTGAAAGACCTACATTGGCTCCCAGTTCATTTTCAAGCACAATTCAAAGTGTTGGTGCTGACCTTTAAAGCCCTAAACAGCCTCAGCCCAGTATACCTAAAAGAGAGTCTCCAGCCCCATCATTCAGCCTGGACACTGAGGTCCAGCTCCGAGGGCCTTCTGGTGGTTCCCTCACTGCAAGAAGTGAGGTTGCAGGGAACTAGGCAGAGGGCCTTCTCAGTAGCGGCGCCCACCCTGTGGAACGCCCTCCTATCAGATGTCAAGGAAATAAACAACTATCTGACTTTTAGAAGACATCTGAAGGCAGCCCTGTTTAGGGAAGTTTTTAATGCTTGAAGTTTTATTCTGTTTTTAGTTTTCTGTTGGTAACCACCCAGAGTGGCTGGGCATTATTATCTGCCTGAGCACATCCACCACCTGGAATGTCCTTCTCTCACCAGCAAAAGGGAGGCATTCCAGCGTGAGGCATTGCCGTTCATCTTCCCCACCCCTGAAGCAAAGAGTGGCAATGCCTTCCATCAGCAGTGGAAGTGGTGGGTGGGGGGCGCACTAGAGGAAGCACATGGCAGCACATTCCCGTTTCGTCTCATGTGACAAAATGGGACGAGATACCCCTCTTCTGCAGAGCAGTTCCATAAATCGAAAGGGCTCTTCCCCTTTCACTCTCATTACCTATGAAATAATTCTCTCCCTCTTTGGAGAAAACTCTTGTGTGTGAGAGAAGTGGTTGTGGCCAAAGGTAGACCCATCTACCTTTTGTGGGGTTTTTGGAGGGTGTTTGGGGACTAAATACAGCAATGGAGTTGGGGCAGGGGACAGATTTTGTTGCACCTGGAGAGGAGGCTATTTTCTTTCCTGGTTGTTTTGCTGAGTTAAGCCCTATAGTTTACAGCTTGTGGTTTATGTGGGAGAGCTAAACCAAGAGCCCAGATTTGGATGACATGGTAAGTCGAAACTTGTGCTGTGTTTTTTTAAGATATGCACCTAAGAAGTTCTAAGTATGTCCCTGAAGTGTAAAGTGAAAATGTAAGAAAATAAGTTTTCAAACATGGTGCTCTTGTGATCTGATTTGGCTCCAGCTTCCCACTGACTGTAAATTCAGTGGCACAGTCAGGTTTGCTGTGTACAATGTGTTAAATGTTCCCAGAGAGTTTCTTATGGTTGCATGTCAGGTTTAATGTGATCATACCCCCCAAAATAAACAAGAAAATGGATAAAGGAAGAGAATTATATAAAAGTCTGAGGATTAGGACAACAATGTTGGTTTGGGAATAGGAAAAGAGGGGAAATGTGCAGCAACAGATATAGAGAAGATATAAAGCAAGAATGAAAGGTGGTTTTGCCAGAAATATCTGAGATATGCTCCAGGTGGAGAAGATAGTAATAACAGATTATTCCCTAGCGGGAGCAGAGCAATAAAGTCTATAAAGCCTGATGTTAGTAGAACTACAAGCCTCCCACAGAGATGTCCAAACATAGGCTTTTGAAGAATGAGCAGAACTGAAATTCTGACAAATGCTATAGCAACTGTCACCAAGGATACTGTCAGGAACTTTCTTATCCAGAAGACTCATGAGCTGTGGCATGTGTTAACAAAATTGGGAATAACTTTTTAAAAGCCAAAACAAGTGCCGCTTCATGATACCTCTGGAATGTGTGTGTCTCAAAATGGAAATAAGTCGCCTTTAGTAAAGCTAAAAGGCAGTGCTTTGGAAAAGATGGAGGCATGATAATATGGCTTTAGGAATCTACATGGATGTTTTTGTGAATGAAGGGAAACTTGAAAGGAGCCAGGGTTGAACTGGTTCTATCAATAAAGCCAACACAACATAATGGGTTATAGAACTGATTGAAATATAAGATGCGAGTTGAATAGAAACAAACATACAGTGGTACCTCAGGTTAAGTACTTAATTTGTTCCGGAGGTCCGTTCTTAACCTGAAACTGTTCTTAACCTGAAGCACCACTTTAGCTAATGGGGCCTCCCGCTGCTGCCGCGCCACCACCACGCAATTTCTGTTCTCAACCTGAAGCAAAGTTCTTAACCTGAGGTACTATTTCTGGGTTAGTGGAGTCTGTAACCTGAAGAGTATGTAACCTGAAGCGTATGTAACCCGAGGTACCACTATATGTTTAAAACAAAATGTCCAAGGACCAGCTCTAAGCCCACTGTTGGCTTAAATGTGGCACATATTTTATTATTATTTTATTATACACCTCACTCTTCCTTCAAAGAGCTGAAAGTTCAGGCACTGTGTGACCAACAGTAGTCACAGCAATTTTAGACCTACAGCAAATGCTGAAGTGAGAAGGACAATTTCAGTTTGTGCATAAGTGAACCTATACATTATTTTACTTGCCAAACTTGTTCTTATGTTCCCTCAGCAATTGTCTTGCTAATCAACTGCCTCGTTTTTCTATTGTGTAAAAAAAAACTTGAAATGTTCCCTCAGTAGTTGCAAGCCTTCAGGAACTTTTCTTTCCTGCCCACCACCAAGGCAGCTTTTCACAAGCACATCCCTCCTCAAAAGTGTGTTGCTGAAGACATTCAACAGTTGACTGAGGCCCACTCTCCATAGCAAGAGTGACATTCTTATCCACATTAGCACTCAAGCAGAGAGCGCCAGATGGATGGCTGCCTATATTATCTATTTCAGGGGGCTATATGCCTCACCATCATGCTGATTTTCTTGTATTCTTGCAGGACTGACTATTGGGAGACTTGCGCTCCCCTGTTTAGAGTGCTGCACTTGGTTCGCACCATCAACTGCAAAATGTAGACTCCACCACACCACACTGAACCCAAACACGTGCGCACGCACATGCACACATGTCACAGGTAGCTTTTGCATGGCTGGTAAAATAGAGCTATATGCAGAAAGAACCTGTTTCCGCATGTAGATTTCAGCTGTTCTGCTATTTGTTGAGTTGCTCTTGAACCTTAGAGAGAAGAACATAACACTCTTTACCTCCATCCCAGTAAACTAAACCATTCCTAAGCACTGCAGACGTCCAGTCAGTTATGTTTAAGAGCCCCATCAATAACAACAGAGCGGCCTGGTTAGCAGTAGCTAAGGAAATTTGGCTACACAGCTTGAGTCTAAGGAGGAAAGAGATTATCCACAATTAATGATGGGTGATTCTGCCAATTTCAATTTCTCTGTGTTTCTCGTTTTCCCAATATTAAGTTGATTTCTTCACATTTTCACAACTGATTTAAAACAAGCAAACAAAAGGTCTTTGTGAAAATTCATCAGCATTTTGGTACGGATTTATCTTAACATATACCTCCTTGAATGCAATTTTCCCTAATGCACACTTTTTCTTTATTTTTTTTGCAAAGCGATCTCCCCTAATGTAACACATTTTGCTTTGTTAATTTCACTACTACATGCATTTTTCTGCATGCATTATTTGGCTGGAGAACTGCATCACAAAATTTACAGTTCAAAGCATGGTTGAGTTTTAGTCTGTGTATTGTTTCAGAAAGTGTGAATTAGCTAGGTTCACCTTTTAATCCTAACTGAATCAAATCAAGGAATCAGCTAGATTAGTCAAAAAACACCATTTTGAATATGTTATAAACACACAATACTAGGTAGTGCTGGGGAGGAAAACAAATTTCTTTTCAATTTTCCATAGCAATTTTTTTTCCTTTTTTTTGTAATGATTTAATTTCTGACTTCTTTATAGCATTTCCCCCCCCCCCTTATGAGTAGATCCACCCAAGATCTCTTGCCCATAAACACGCCGTCATACAAAGATGGGAAACATTAACAAGGACCAAAATGGATTACATTAAATATGTGACTGCATTTAACATGCCTGGCTTCTTAAATTTTTAAAAAACTAGCTGTGTGTGTGTGTGTGTGTGTGTGTGTGCACGCACGTGTGTGTCTAGGCTGATAAAGCTCAAGATTAATCCTCCCCCCTTTTCTTGTCACAGTCCTGACAAAAATTGCCCCTCAAACTGCTAATTCATCCTTCCAGGGATCTCCCAATTGGCATTTTGTCCCTCATTGAGCTGCTGATGTAGTAACAAGTACGGTATCTGTTAAATTGTGACAAAGGCTTTCTATTAGGTATGCCCTGCTGCTACTAGATTTGCTAATCATTTCAGATGAACAGATTATAAGGTCATTTCCCACTTTCTCTTTTCCTGATATTGCTAGAACATCTTGCAGAAGGCCTTTTTAACCAATTTGGTTGACATGATGAGAAGGCTGGCTTCAAATTGCCAGTTTCCATTTTGTTCAAATTTAGTTTCTTACTGATGGATATCCCTTCTGGCAAGGTCAGACAATGTGCATTTAAAATAGGCTGCTGTGGAATTTTGAGAACATTGCTAGTGAAACACTTGAAAGTGCCGTGTATAAAAATTGATTCAGATATTCAGCTGGCAAAATATTCCCGTTCTTTCCATAGATGTGAAACAAAAGAACACGAGGACAGAAATGGTCAATAATGTCATCGGCCTTAATTTTCCACACTCTTATTTGAACGTATGAATAGAAGACTCTTACGCTCTGCTCCAACTATCTCTTGTGGACTCCAGTGCATACAACACACACAAAACAGCTCCCTCGCCTGCTAGGGCTTCCATGTTCACTTCAGTGGAGGGGCGAAATGCAGAATGCAGAAAAACACATGTGCACATTTCACATGTGCAGGCGTTCCACATGCTACATTTCACAGACCATATGGGACTCTAGACTGCAGTACAAGTGCTCATTTTATTTGCAAATGTCAACGTTAAAAGCATTGGGCATAAGCTTATTCTTCTGGCCAGCCCTGGGTTTTCATAATAGGCTGGTGTACAAAGCCTTGGTCAGAGTTCTTCAATGCTATTCAACAACAGTAGCAACAAATGCTGCTTGCTTTCACATTCCACCCACTATTGCTTCCAAGCTTGGGAGCGAACAAGGTGGTCATGGTAGCTCCTTAATGAATTTCAGAAATGGGTAGGTTACCCCTTAGCCTGATTAATTTGTGTGGGAGTCTATGTCCCTTTGTTATAGGTCACAGCTCTGAGTAGAGAGACATCTTCAGGCTCTATGGAAACATATTTTCATTTACCCTCTGTGAAGAGCTTGGAAAGTTCATTTAAAATAGGAACTCCATCTTATTCAAGCTCAACATGTCCACAAAGGAACTAATTCCAGATCATGTCCATCATAGGAGCCAACTTCTAAGGCTGAGGTCCATATGCCCCCCCCTAAAATATTTGAGGTGGTTGCAGGGCCCAAAAGTTGATGGGCATTGCCATTCAAATGTGTGCTACATCTTGTGATTGATTATATGGGGAAGGGCTTACCTGCCTCCCCCCATATTTTGTTGAAGTTGTCACCTCCATGTCCACCACAAACTAGTTCAGTTTATGTTCAATTCACAGTTCGCTTTAAGTTCACCTAAATGATTCTTGGGGAAGTGTTTTCAGCATTCAGAATGTTACAAGCTGCGGTGCTGAAGCATAAACTATAGCTAAGATGACTAAGAAAACATCAAGATACACAGAGAGAAGTATGTGGCTTGTTTAATGTACTTTCCCCAAAAATTATTTTCTTTAAGCTTAAAGGATCTAAAGAGCAAAAAACAGACGTAAGAGAATGCACCTGAAGTTGAACTAGAAATCGTAACCAAGTGCTGCCACCAAATTAATGTAATTCACATTCACCCAGCAATTACTTTCAGGTGTAGTTCAGAGATTTTTTAAACTTCTTTAAACTGAGCTAGGTGATTCCTGAGTGCTCACTGGAAGGACAGATCGTGAAGCTGAGGCTCCAATACTTTGGTCACCTCATGAGAAGAGAAGACTCCCTGGAAAAGACCCTGATGTTGGGAAAGATGGAGGGCACAAGGAGAAGGGGACAACAGAGGATGAGATGGTTGGATAGTGTTCTCGAAGCTACCAGCATGAGTTTGACCAAACTGCGGGAGGCAGTGGAAGACAGAAGTGCCTGGCATGCTCTGGTCCATGGGGTCACGAAGAGTCAGACACGACTAAGTAACAACAAGGTGATTCCAAGTACTGCACCTGCAACACAGAATGTGGCAGCGTGTAACCAGCAGGTAAAGTTAAAGGTAAAGGGATCCCTGACCATTAGGTCTAGTCGTGGCCGACTGCGGTTGCAGCGCTCATCTCACTTTATTGGCCGAGGGAGCCGGCATACAGCTTCCGGGTCATGTGGCCAGCATGACTAAGCCGCTTCTGGTGAACCAGAGCAGCGCACGGAAACACTGTGTACCTTCCCACCGGAGCGGTTCCTATTTATCTACTTGCACTTTGACGTGCTTTCAAACTGCTAGGTTGGCAGGAGCAGGGACCGAGCAACGGGAGCTCACCCCATCGCGGGGATTCGAACAGTCGACTTCCTGATCAGCAAGCCCTAGGCTCTGTGGTTTAACCCACAGCGCGACCGTACTCATTATCAAAATCCTAAAGTACAGCACAGTTGCTAGCCCCAAAGAACGATAGAGAAACAAAACAAAACAAAAGGATGTGAGGGTCAACTTCACATTATGGAAGAACATGCAGAGCAGAAAATAAATGTATATATTGGCCACCTAAAGTGGGGGGTGGGGGGAACTGCCCTCCTGAAGATAAACAAGACACATGTCTGACAGACATCCAGAGACCCATTGCTAGCCAGGTTCTTAGTAAAACATGCCTTTGCACATGTGTAAATTACTCTCCTTTGGGATGAGAGACACACTCACAGCTCCAGTAGTCAACCATTGATATAGACAGATGAAGCAGATTGAATGTTGTTTCCCAGCAGGGTGTGAAGATGTGTTTTGCACAAATTGTGAAGGAGTGGGGGAAATGGCACCGACTTCTCAGCAAATGTGCATTTACTCAACCTTTGTCCCGCTGAAGACAGTGGGACTTATTTCTGAATTTTCGCGCTTAAGACAGGATGCTCAGGATTGTTGCGCATTCAGCTGATTTCTGTACTAGACTGTACTAGACAGTCTAGATATGTACTAGACTGGTGAGAGTCTAGTACATATTTAAGTCTCTCCTTAACATCTTTAGGGCTTGAAGTAATTTGCCTTAATCCTGCTAGCATGGGTGTAACCAGATTTACGTCGGAGGGGGCTCCAGAACTAATTGATCTGTGATGCAATCAGTCAGTTAGTTAAGCATTTTTATTTATTTGATTGATTTGGGGGGACTGCCCCCTGCCCGTGACTATGTGCATGCCTGCTATATTCACACAGAAACTGACTTCTGCGATAAGCCTGGCTGCAGGAGGAATCCTACCTGAGAACAAACGCTGCATGAATCATTTGCAGCCTGATCCACTGGTCAGGGCTGTATATGCATAGCCTTGGCTAGAGATGTTGAATAGCATCTTTCAGCTGTTTAGGAGGGGGAGGGAGAGTGGGAGGGAGAAGGGGAAGGGGAGAGAAAGTAGGGGGCTGGCTGTGCATTCATAAATACACACACAGGCTTACATGGGACAGTGCCTTATACTAAGCAGACCATTGGTTCATCTATCTCACTACTGACTGCACTGACAGTTTTGACTGTGTTATGCCTGATTTTGTAAGAAAACTAGAAAAGGGAAACCTAGCATAGTAATTTTACCATTAAAAAAAACCCCAGTATAATTATCCGTATTTATTATCCAACTCAAATCATGAGATACAGCAAGGAAAAACATGTTGAACTGTATATTATAATATTTAAATATTATTTCCATCTTCTGGCTTTATTACCTGCCACAAAAAGAATATTGTAGTTAATGTAAAACACAGATATACCCTAACCCCTAAGTTGTTTTTTTAAAAAAATATTCACCAGTAATGCAAAAATTCTGTCCATACAAACATCAGCTCCAAACATTCCAGTTATACATTAATACTAGCTTCTTTTTATTTATTTTAAAAAGAGGTTCAACATATATCCTTAAAATGTTTGGCAGCAACCTTTGCAATGTACAAAACATCTGTATTACACTGATTAACACTGAACTAGAAAGTGCATTTATTCACCACAACCAGAGCAGCCTAGCTTGTCAGAAAAGTGATGGTCACACCTCGAGAGAAATGCTGTGCAATATAGCAAAGCAAGTAAAGGATTTCATTCACAAAAGGATCATATCCTAACCCCATGGGAGTCAATAGGACAGTTGTCTTTTGATGTAAATGGGCTTTAATGGAAAGAGCCCCATTGATTCCAGCTACTGATGAGACAAGCTAGCATTGTTCCAGTCCCAACACAAGGAATAGTTTCTATATTCTGTATTCTGAGGCAAGATCTACATGCTGTGGGCTGCTGCACACATGCCTGTTAATCACTTGATCAAATGATGCCTCACAGATGTGAATGTGCTAGCACAGATCAAAAGCCAGCGACACAACTTTCACATCATTGCCTAAAGTGCAATGCTTCTCAGATGATGTCCAGCTAGGTGAATGAAGTATGATAAGCCTTGGGCTCTCACACTCCTCCTGCTTTGCTTCTTTTGTGGCCATAATATTAGTTTTAAACAAACCACAGTCCCCCATTATGTAGAAACTTGGGGAACTGTGATTTGTTTAAACTCCAATAAGTTCCAAAAATAAAATGAAAGCTGGGAGGAAACTGTGGTTTCTAATCCTGGTTTATTTCCTAACTGTAGTTTAAACAAACCATAGTTTCTGCATAATGGGAATCTGTGTTTTGTTTTAAAACAGGAGTAGACGCGTCCACAATCTCCTCCTTGGAACAACAAAAGGCGAGGGTTTCCCATTACATCTGAAACAGGTCTGAGTCAATCGACATATCAAGCTGTCAGAAAGAAACCACTGAGGAATCAAGTGACGCATGTGTGTGTGCAGTGACAAAGACGACAGGCACAATTTGAGGTCTTCTTGATATAAACCCAACACTTCCATCCTTTGCTTCAGTGAGTAGCCTAGTCAGGAACCTGCAGACTAACGTATTTGTTCACAGTAACTCAATAGCATCAGTTATTCCATTTAAATAGCCCTCAGGCATTCTGCATATAGGGACCTATATTGTGTTCTTGCACTGAACACAAAAGGTGTACATTTTGCCTTCCTGAAATACTGAGCTCTAGATAATTAATATCACTGGTATTATTGGGTCAATGGTTTTTTGATGTTTAGCAGAACATAAATAGGTACATAGATATTGAATCATGGGGAAATGAAAAGGAACAGAGTTAATCACTCACATTGATATATATATTTAAGTATTCAACAAATCCATGAGGCCTAGGTGAATCAGAAGGACATTAGCTATAATTAACTCTTTTTCAGAATATATTACTGAGTATCAGATATTGAGGACAAGCAAGCAAGCGCTATTGCCTTTGTAGCTAGCCAGGGACATTTGGTTGGCTACTGCTTGAAACTGATTGACCTTTGGTCTGATCAGGAATGATTCTTCTTATGCTATATTCAGGACTATGTATATTTTTATACATTTGACGTCACTGTGCAAGGGTGGGATCTGGCATCTTGTTGAGAAGTCAGAATTCTTCAAATTGTTTTTAAATATATGTATTTCTAATCTTTGTTACCACTGACATGTTTGGAAAAGATGTGGGGAATGCCTGCTATAAAATTTAATTTGTCAAAATTGGGTCTGAGCAGGACTTCAAGTGGTCAGGCATACACACAGGCTTTATTAATCTATGTATAGGTGTCTGTTTATGTACACAGAGTATCCACAGCCCTGTTGAATAAATGGAATATTCATGCAAGCAAGACTCTCCCTCTACTCTGTTAGATCACGCAAAGATAAAACAATTTATGGCACTTTAAAGAATATCCAATTATGCTCATGTAAGGTGCTACAAAGTAGTTCTAAATGCACTGTTTCCTGTCCCAAATGCACAGTACACGGTGTTCTCACTAATACTGTAAGATCACCACAATGTAACAAGGTACACAACACATGCGCACAAGAAAGATTTTCATTCCCAGATGGAAAACCAGGATGCAAGTTCCAACAGTGTTGAATTATGGCAAAATAAGCAGCACAGCAGTAAAACTGTAATTAGATCTCTATTCAGAAAGTACTAAAAGGGGCTCTTTCCTAATAAATACATGCATATTTTTAAAAAATAGAAAAAATGATGTACATCTCTTCTGGAATTTTCTCACTTGAAGTCATACTCAGATCTGCACAAATCCAGGGTATATGTCAGCATGAAGTAGCTTTTGCACAATTCATTTATTGTATTCCTATTCGTTTCTTATATTGCAAACGTGAATATCTCGCAGGGTATTTATTTGCCTTTTATTTTGATCGAAGACCATGCACTGCACCTTACAAGTGTCAAGACAATCCAACTCTGCAATTTTAGATCCATTAATTCAGCAAAGTAGAAATTATTCCCATTCCTCTTCTGATATTTGCATTTAAACATGACTTATGCAATAATATTTTTAAACAGCTATTGAATAGCTAGAGTGCATTTATCATAACTAACAGGGAACACCTCAAAACATTCATATAGTCTTAAAACATAAGTTCATGCTAGTAAATTGCTCATGGCTGTTGATGCTGTTAATTCCTGCAGGGCCAAATGCTCTTCATGATTACACAACAAGCAAAATGCCTGCGAATATGATGAGCAAAAGAGCCAGAGATATTTGTATATTGCAGGTTCTACTGGTGGCATGCAGAGACACATATTTCCTCAAATGGGGAGTCTCACTCAGCACAACTTTGGCAACCCAGTGTTTGGGCCAGAGAGCATGCTTGGCCACCACTGCATATCCTCGAGATGGGAGCAAAATCTGCCCTTTCTCTTGGATCAGCAGCTCTGTATTTTACCCAACAGCTTTGCCAATTTGGGCCAGTTTTCTTTGTACTTAATGGGAGTAGCTGAAATTGGACCAGGTCCTATTTACTTTAGGTTTCCGGCGTTCATCACACTAGAGCGTGACAAACAGATGGAACCTAAAAAACTGATTTTCATTACATATGGCTACAAATGTAGTACATCTTTGTGCAATGCCACATAATTTGGCTCTCAGTGCAATCGGTGCCATCTGCCCAAGTCCACAGCTCTGCGTAATATGACGGCTATTCACTTAAATCCAGGGATTCTGATCTGCATGTAGGATCTCTTATGTGCCCATGATGCATCCCCAAACACCAGGAAGAATGAGAAACTCCTCTTTGCACGGAGCTTTGTACCAAAATCCTATGGAGCTTTGGATCATGGTCACTATTGCTTAATTGGATTGTACAACCAATACTTGCTTGCATGCATGATACTCATATAGACATGTGCAAACTCAGGTAAGCAAGGACATTTTGTGGTATTTCTTTGGGATAAAAGGATACTATCACTCATCACACAGTGAAAGTAACATGGAAGAACAACTCCCCCCCCCCTTTTCTTTTCAGTGCAAAATCTCCTAAAGCCTTTTACAGTGTGGGAATCCAAAGGAGCAGTTTGGCTGATCTGTGCTGTCACATGATAAACAGGAAGACTGGCAGAATTTGGTTCAAACGGGACTGAGTGACGTTGTGTTTTGTGGCTGCCAATTTGATATTGTTTCATGACCCAAAGCTTGAGGGGGATCGGGAGATAATAGTTTTCTAGTCGAAGAGTACCATGTGACATAATCCACAATCCAACCAGATTGAGGATCCATGAATATGAGTTACATTTCAGTAGGTATCTAAAGCAGCAATTTCCCAAACGTTCCAACTTAAGGGAACACTTTTCACATGGATTGCTCTGCCTAGGAACCCATGTGCATTTGCCAGAGTTCTTGCAAAAGAGTTGGGTGTTCTAGGCTGCACATTTCATTTGGAGTGTTGGCTAGGTTTCCTGGAACTCACTACTGTCCTGTGTGAATGGTGAGAGTGCCACTTAGGACACAGCCCAGTGCTCCCCACAGCTGCCCTTTACAGGTGAAGATTGGTAGCTGCAGGCAAGCTGCCATTAAGGGATGGATGTCTACCATTACTATTGCATCTTCTCATTGAGGAACCCCTGACAGGTATCTCAGGAATCCCAAGGTTCCTCAAAACATGGTCTGAAAACCACTAGCCTAAAGGAATGGTTCTTTAGAAACAGAGAACAAATGGTCCTTAGTGGTGGTGCAAACATCTATGCCACATTATACCTCAGTTCAGCAGGATTCAGCAAATGAACACGAGCTGTATAAATTTGTTCTTGCAGTAGTTAATGAGATTCAGACTAAAGAAAAAAAGATCTTCCAGTCAAAGATGGAGAGTCTTAGTTCACAATTTCGGCATGAGCTTATCACTGTCATACTGTATTGGATGGGTCTACATGGAAGTCAGTTAACAGTGTTGGTCAGTTTCTCCTCTCGGGGTGGAAAAAGTCAAGTGTCTTCCCAAGTCACTCTCTTGACTGATAAAATAAAATATATCCAGATTCTGAATTTTTAGATATATCAGAAGTCAGACCATAAAATTCTTCAATAGCCTGCGCATCGATTTTCTGCAAAGGTAAAATAATCAAAATGTTAACGGAGAAAAATTAAGGAAATGGATGTAACAATATTAAAACAAATAGGCTTTGCCCAAGGGGAAATTCTGTTAGAAATTTAGACAAGGTGGCAAAATAGTTGTCCAGCTCCTTCCAAACTCTCAATTTATGTAACACTTAGAGATAAACTTAGCTTTAAAATGCACAGAGGCTGGCAAGTTACTGCAATAGCTGCAGACAGCTGAGATCTTTCTCCTGTTTGTGGCTGGAGTGACTTGCAGTACAAACTTTTGGGAAGTAAGCTTATTTTGCATTGTCCAATTGAGAAAGAACATCAATTAACTTTATTCCATCCAAGTCCCCTCTATAGACCTTTTGTTCAACTTATTACTGACTACAATTTCTTTGGTGAGCAAGTGCCTCTAATCCTTTCACCAAGACAATGAGCAGGTAGGCTATGTGATACAACTGGCTATGCAAACATCAACCAACCAAGTACAGATAGCTAAAGGCCTAGGTAATCCTAGCTGCCTTCAGGTAACAGTTACTTGGTTCAAATATATTTTGCATTCTGTCGCAGCACGGCCCTTCTGTGTTAACCGTCATTTTTATTTTTCAAATCTATGGTGTCCCCTTTACTCCCAAGTTTCTGGGAGATTTTATTTATTTATTCAAAAATATTTACAGACAAACCCCCTCCATACAAAATAATAGGCTTGTGTACAGCAAAATACGCAGGTGCAACCGAACATAAAAAACCATAAACACAATATAAAATAATCACACAAATGACTGGCTCATCTTAAAATAGTTTAAACAACTGAGTAGGCCTGTTGGCATGAAAAGGTCTTCAAGAAATATCGGGAGGCAGGGCATGGAAGAATTACTGTTTGCAATGATGTTCCATTTATGAAGCAGGTAACTGGTTATTATTTTACTTGTAATCCCCCCCCCCCATTTTATCTTGGGCTGATTATGCTATATGCAACTAAAATTAGCTTGTGGGGGTAATTCAATCTGGGAAAGAAAAAAGCTTGTGCCAATGGAACAAATGCCAAGGTGCTACATTGAATTCCTTCCACAGTATATCAGAGAAAAGGGTTCTATCTAAGGGCTGCTGTGCTGGTTTTCTATTGATGGAGAGTATTTTTAATTAGGGAGAAAATCAAAAACAGAATCCTCTATCTACACCCAGAGGGGATTCCATCTATTCTGTTATCTTGCTCTGTTGCATATGTAGATTAGGTTGCAATGAACACCTGAGGGTAATTAAAAATTAGGATCCTTGCATAAGTCCCATTGGTTTTTATGTTTTTCAGTATTGGGGGCTTGCTCTTATGGGGGGGGGGATTAACCTTCAAGCTATAAGCCACATCCCAGGAACAAGTATACTGACCTCTACAATGTCATCATCAAACAATAGCCAAAAGCCATGACTTTTTACAATGGTAATATAATGTCCACGATTAGGTCCACTAAAAGAAAAGAAACACCATTAAATTTAAAAAAAGAATAAGGACACAACTGAGTCAACCTTCTAGACATAAAAGTTGCATTCCCTGCAACTATAATTCTCCCCTCCAGGGTATTGTCTATAAGATGTTAAGGCTTGAACAGGTGAATTCCATCTTCTCCCACATCCAATTTATTTTCCAACTCTGTTTCAACTGATACCTTAACATTTTGATTTTCAATCAAGGTAGTTCATATGTGCTTGTTATGCCATTTGGGTTTTAATAATAATTTGTTGTTGTTTAGTCGTGTCTGGCTCTTCATGACCCCATGGACCAGAGCACGCCAGGCACTCCTGTCTTCTTTAACCATAATAATAATAATAATAATAATAATTTAATTGACAAGCTTATATACACCTGCATACCTAGGTAGTACCCCAAATGTGTAGAAACCACATTTTTGGGTGCAGAAACCCTTGTTTTTTAGGTGACCCTGTTTTGTTTCCAAACTGACAGGCACTCCTGAGTACTAAAGGCAGTGCTTTTTTCTGGGGTTAAGCATACCCCTAAACATTTTGTGAATTTAAGTTTGGCCTCATTGAGGGGCAGTATTTCAAAATGAGTAGGAAAATGAGAGTACCACTAAACATTTTTTTTAGAAAAAAAGCACTGACTAAAGGAAATTATACTGCTTCTTCTGCACAGGATTTATTTTCTTTAATGAAACATCAATCTTGACTGTGGTCAGATTGATGCTTCATTAAAGCATCAATCTGACCAGTCAGACAGCAGAATTTACAACAGCAACTTACATTGCATCAGCACCAAGGGGCAGATGAAATTAAAAATTCCCTTTAAACTTATTTGCATTAAAAATAGCACTCCTTCAGTTAAAATCTATGTTCCAGAGTTTACCATCAGTTCTCATTCATCGACCATCACTGTCACTGCAGCCTGTCTTATCCTCATTGCCATAAAACAGAATTTTAAGACAGGCCTGGCGATCTTCAGCAAAAAGGTATTTAACATAGGTTTCCTCTGAGTGGCTGGGTAGTTTCCTTAGTAACAGTTGAATTAGCTCTTTTTGGGTATCACGATACAGTGGGCAATATAGAAGAATGTGCCAAATGGGACAATCCCATCAGAATTACATGGAAGAAGAAGAAGAAGAGTTTGGATTTGATATCCCGCTTTATTACTACCCGAAGGAGTCTCAATGCGGCTAACATTCTCCTTTCCCTTCCTCACCCATAACAAACACTCTGTGAGGTGAGTGGGGCTGAGAGACTTCAGAGAAGTGTGACTGGCCCAAGGTCACCCAGCAGCTGCATGTGGAGGAGCAGGGAATCGAACCTGGTTCCCCAGATTACTAATCTACCACTCTTAACCGCTACACCACACTGGACACCATCTCTGTTCCACTGGGATGTCATCATATGTGCCCTCTAATAATGCTGAAGGGAGAACAGTAAAGCAGGCTCTAGAAAATGCCCAACAGTGTTCAGAACTGTCCAGCGCACTTAAATCATTTGCTGGATAGGATTTTTAGTGTTCGCGTTAGAGTTTATAAATGAAAGAGAATGCTGCTTACCTGCCGCAATGCACTACTACAGCCACCAAGTCATACATGCGATCCAAGTTAATAGCATCCCCGGATGTGTTGAAGAGACGCAGCTCAAGAGGAAATACCACGCGGTAAGAGAGCTTGGTATACCGATGTAACTGCTCCATGTATTTAAATCTTTTCAGGTGCAATGCAAGGATCATTGGCAGCTTTTTGACCCTCATCCTATGAAGTCAAAATAATATCACTGGATAAGAACAGAACCTGTGCAGGTTTTTGTTTTTTTTTTCCTCCAAAGGGGAAAAAGCAACCAGCAATTATTTGTTATAAAAGCTATTTTTTAAAAACAAACAACAACAACAGTGTAATACTTTAAATATGCACAAAAGGGAGTCCATGATATCCATAATAAAAATGTACAATTAATAAGTGCCCATTCTATTTATAAACAGGTCTATGTTCCCACATAGGCACACCTCTGTTATTGTTTTTTGCAGAACTGAAAGCAGGAAGAATTTGTTTTATTTCAACCACTGCTTTAAAATTTATACTAGCCTCCCTGGGACCAGGCCACAAGGTGCTTTGCTTACCTTTTTTGTGCCTCTTGTTTGCTGCAGCAAGTCTCACAGTAGTACTTTTGTTCGCTGCACAATGTTTCTGTGTTGCTGAAGTCTCTGAAAAAATCAACGGAGGGAACAGTGCTTACAGTTTCATACTTCCCATCCCAAATGCATCCTGAGCTGGTTGCAAAATATTGTACAGTTGCTTGACTGTAACTCAAACACAGTGGTGAGAGAGAATATACTTGCAGGATCGCCTTACTTGAGAACTGTCAAGGGCGCTGAAAGTTGTTAGGAGACTCCCTAATCTTCTCACTGAGCTATAATTCTCAGAGTGGTTTAACTCTCAATCCTTCTTTCCAGGGAACTCTGAGAATTATAGTTTTGTGAGGGGAATAGGGGTCGCCCAACGTCTCTGAGAACCTGTAACACACTACAGTTCCCAAAATTCTTTGAGGGAAAGCAGGCCTCTTTAAACTACTGTGGTGCTGCTTTAAATGTGTAGTACAGATGGGCACTCATTCTGCTCTTCAAATTTTATTGAAGTGTGGTTTTCACAGGCATAAGAAATGCTTGTTTTACATTCAACAGATGACAGATTACTTCATTTTGACCTAGCTAAAATAAAACTTCTAATTTCTGGATAAAAGCTAGACATATAAACTATTCTTAGACAGAAATATGCTGGAGGTGTTGGTTTATTCATGGGGTAATGCTTTTCTAAGAAAAAAAAATAGAGAGAGAGGTAAAACTGACAGAACCAGCTGGCCTTTTCAACTCCTCGTGGAAATAAAAATAATTGATACATAATTTATTGTGTTATTTTATGAATTCCTCTTTTAATGCCAGCACTGATGCCCAGAGGAAAAGAATTATGTTTGGGGGCTTAAACACAAAAGGGCTTTTTCTTTCAACGATAACTTAGAGGAAAGAGAATTTGCTGTAGTATTAAAGGGAAGCAAGACTAATTGAGCTACTGCCTCTGAAATAGCTCCTGTTTACTTATTTCTCTTTCCTGCTCAACACTGTTTATACAATTAAGGTCAAACAATGCCGTTTCTGTTCTCAAACATGGCAATTATAATTTCCAAAATACACTTGGGAAACCTGCCAGCTAAAGGTTCGTTTCCATTGCACATGCGGGCAGACATGATTTGAAGTCACTCTATGTTAAGAGCTCATACTCTTACAAGGGGTTAACTACAGTGAGTCCAAAATCTTAATACAGTGGTACCTCGAGTTACAAACGCCTCAGGTTACAAACTCCGCTAATCTGGAAGAGTTACCTCGAGTTGAGAACTTTGCCCCAGGATGAGAATGGAAATCGTGCGCCGGCAGCACAGCAGCAGCAAGAGGCCCCATTAGCAAAAGCATGCCTCTAGTTAAGAACAGTTTCAGGTTAAGAACACACCTTTAGTTAATGGGGCCTCCTGCTGCTGCCGCGCTGCCAGAGCACGATTTCTGTTCTCATCCTGAAGCAAAGTTCTTAACCCGAGGTACTATTTCTGGGTTAGCGGAGTCTGTAACCTGAAGTGTATGTAACCCGAGGTACCACTGTATTAGCTTTGAGGGTTTTTGACTCTTGTAGATTTTTTATATATTCATGATTGGTAAAAAAAAAAACACACACACACACATTTTGGATTTTTTTTAATGTTTCAAATATTTTATTTTCATTCATACTGTTTTGCAACTTTGGTGTTGGCTTCGCAGGGCCCATTTGGGAAGAAGGACAAGAGGGAAATTTAAGAAGTAAACAAATGCCAGTAACATTCACAAAGGTTATAAAATGATGCCATGCACTTTCCAGACAAAGCACAAGGGAAGTCCCAGATAGAGTGCATTATGGTAGTCCAGTCCTGAAGTACTCTTCTGAAAATGCTTAGACTTTGATGAGTTTCCAGGATAAGGAAGACAAACAACTGTGGAAATGGTACTGAGAGTGCTTCTCTACATCCAGATTTCCACAAGAAAATGGGACAACCAAGAACAGAATGTATGACCCACTAAGCCAGGGGTGGAGAGCCTCAGATCCAGAGGCCAAATTCAGGTCTCCATGCATCCCATATGACTCTCCCCAGGCCACAGCCCCCCTTCAGCCACACCCTCCACCACTCCTGGTGGAGCTTCCTGCAGCCAATCAGAAGCCACAATTTGGTTTTCGAATGTTTTGGAAGTTGAACAGACTTCTGGAATGGATTCCATTCGACTTCCAAGGTACGACTGTATAAGCATTTGGGAAAGCACTTGTGTCACATGATGGGAAGCAGAAGAGAATATGATCCCTTAGGTAAGAGCTATGTTTTCATGTAGATGGACTCATGCAGTCACCTGCCTAAAGAGCTGAAGCAATAAACCTAAGAGAATGCATGTGTGTGTGTGTGTGTGTGTGTGTGTACATGCACAGTCAGGCAAAGGGGGATTTTTGACTTCCAAGTACTGCTACGTCTTGGACCCAACTGATAACAAGGCTCAAGCAGGTTCTGAACTCGGAAAGATGTGTTAAATTGCACTCTTAGTTTAGTATAACTCTGGTAAATCTCTCTGGTAAATCAAAATTCAAAGTTGTATTTAATTCAGTGGGACCTAATGGATGCTTAACGACTTCTTTCAGATTAACTGCTATGATAAATAAAGTTTTCTAATACTTGGGATAAATGCTCCATATTATTCATCAGTAAGCCCTTTGATTGACAGATGGTAATTACTTTCCCAGGAAGTACATGTTATGCATGCATGCACACCATTCTCAAGCGATTTGCTCCAGAGTAAATCTGCTGCCTTCAGTGGAACCTCCCTTGAGTAAGCAACTGAAAGATTGAAAAGCTGTAGTTTCTTCCTGAATATTCAATTGCAGCAGGACTGATTTATATTCCTACCTTCCAAAAAAAGTTCCATTTATATTTCTTGATTTGATTTATGCCATATCATACCGTAACTCTCATGCCGCTCTTCCTTTCAAATCCCACTAATCTAAAATGATCAGACAGCAAAAACCTGCTCCCACTATTTTCAACACACATTTCTGCAGCCACTCATTTACCTTAAGCAATGAGTAATCGATGTGTTCTGTTCCACATCAACAGAGAGATCGAGGAAATCTTCATCTTTGCTGCTAACCTGCAACAAAAATAGGAGGCAGTAATATTTCTGGGTACTGCACAACCAACAGCTTGATCCTAAGACCAGCTGCACCAGCAAAGCAAATGCCTACCATTATGTCAGCACAACATCAAAACCTAGAAGATGCCAACATTGCAGAAAGAATTAAGCAGTGGGGCAGATGAGTACACCAAAACAAGTTATTTAAAAGTTTAGGTTCAAGTTGTGGAGCTGAATGGTCCTGTCTTTGAAAGCAGTTTGGGAAAAGGAGGCATATTAATCTCTCGCAGCTCTATGATGGGATGCCTAAGCATGGTTTGTCTTCTGTAACTATGGTTACAAAAATGCCTCCACCATAGTTAAGGACTGGACACAAACCAGGACATGAAACTGTGATTTGAGGGTGTGTGGGTTTTTTGCCAACTAAGGTTTGTTTTAGCATAATTGTTACACCTGTATTGAGTATAGCATTCCCCCTTCCTCTCCAGCCTTCCTGCAGAGCCCAGACAGTGTACTGAACTTCATATTTTGAGAGGCAGTCTATAGCAGGTTCTGCCAACCTGGTGCTCTCCTGCGCTTTCAGACTATAACCTCCATCGACCCTAGGCTGCTCCCAAAGGCTTTTCTATACGATGTTGGCCACAGGTAATGAACTATTGCAAAGATAAGCACCAGCACCTTGCATTGAGCAGCAGAAGCCTGCAATATCAGTTGCATATGACCTTACTTCCCTTTGCCTGTCAGGAGAGCAAACATTCTGTAGCAATTGCAGCTTCAGAGTTGTCTTCAGAGTTGCTCTCTGTGGTGCTCCCCAGTAAGGGGCAGTGCAATAATCAGTCCTATAAGTTATAAAACCACAATGAAATCCCCCCTTCTCCGAAAACTCTGCATAAACTCCAGAACTGCTGCTACATGCTTATCCAGGAAAGGGCCAAGAATGCCCTCTAACTCTGGACCTGCTGAGGTAGAGAAATTCCTACCGGACCTCTCACATCCAATGCTCCAAAGACCCTTTCCAATACACTGGAGCTCCCTACCAGCCTCACCTCCATATAATTGGCCCAAGCTATGGCTGTTTTAAAAGTCTCTCTCTTCAATTTCTCTGAGTTGTGAGTACTGTTGCAAGTAGATCAGACCTAAATGTGGATCCCTACTCTCTAGTGCCATTGCTTTGATCCAATTACAGATTCTCTTGCTCATATTGCGAGGTGCTTTAAGAAATGCTTGCGTTTACATAATGTCACTGGCATCAGCAAAACTATAACCACACAAGTTTAGTTGAGTTTTTCTTAAGATTAGGAACTGTAGATACAGGCTCAACTGCTGGGAAGAGATTTGTGGGATGAAAGTTCTTCATTCCAGAGTTTGTCCTGCTGAAGCCCATTATATGAGTCACTTTGAACATGGGTATGAGAATACAATCCCTTTTGGACGTTTGCTTATACTGCTGCCACTAGACCCATTTCCCCCTGTTTGAAGGGGAGAAATAGATTGCTTCAAACAACAAACATTACTTGTTACACACAGCAGAAATAATATCTTGTAACTACTTTATATTGAAAGAATAAAATAAGGATATTTGCTTATTTCAAGAAACTGATTATGGCAAAATCTCATAAATACAGTAATTATGTGTTGACACATGGAATCTGGATCCAGGGCTCTCTCTTTCTCAACTAGTACCCTTTAGCACAGCATGCAACTTAATCCAAAAAAGCTAAACTGCAAAAAGAAGCATATATCAATCTTAGTCAAGATTTACCTTGCCCCAAATCTGACAATGACAATTCAGATGATAAGTCATATTTCTGACTGTTTTTCAGGTTGAGGGGTAAGCTAGTCAACCTGGAAAAAATGGCTGCTATCAAGCTCCACCTAAGAGTCCCAGATCCATCCAAATCCCAACTCTCATGTGAACCTCTCTGCCTCCTCGATCACACATTCTGTTTCTCACCCTATTTCTAAGATATGAATAAGAGTGATGACTTCACAGGGATGCCGCAACAGTGAATATAAAAAAAGGCCGCAATGGCCTTTGACTTGCACACTGTTACATAAATGGTCCTAATATGCCCTCATCAGAAAGTTGAAGCACAAAACCGCACGATACGATATTAGCGGTGCAATTATAAGAGATTGTCTTCATCTAATCCACTAATGACCAAACTGTTTTCCAGGGCACACTAGTGTGTGATGACAGGCCTGCTACTGATCGAGGAAAAAATTAATTAATTCCATCATTAGGGGCTCCGGGGAATCTGAACTACTCACTCAAAGTACCTACTCAACGCCTTACTGCATGAGTCACTGATTCAGCAGGACTTTAGCCTAGTTGGATAATTCTGGCTTGCTATCTGAGGAAGGCACAAACAGGGCAGGACTTGAGGGCAAACGTTCAAGGACCACTCCACAGAATGAGCAGGGCGGCCCAGCAAACACAACAGTGCTGGCTTACTGTATTTTGAAGTAATGCGCATTACCATCTACAAGATTATCTAAGCCAAGACAATTAAGTCTAAAATTATCTAACCAAACCACTGCCTCTGGGACACAGAAGGGTGCCTTTCATCATGGAATGCAAGAGGGCAGATGTGGGGTTCCCTCCCATGTACCTTCAGAGCACACCCTGGGCTCTGTCTGTGCCCAAGTCTGGGAGGCACATCTAGCACAGTGGCTGTCACAGAGGTGGGTTCTTTCGAGCTCTGGTAAGTCTTTCCGAGGGCTAAGTTTGTTCTGCTGGAACTCTGCATTTAGAGTGCCCAACAGGGGCTCTCTTCACATACCCCAACTTGGATTGGGGCTGCAGTGCTGGAGAAATGGGTCTAATCCTTCCCCCACCCTGCAGCACAGCCTTGATCCAGACGGCCCCCACCAAATTTTCATTAGTGACAGAAGTGAAATCCCAGAGCCTTAACAATGTAACAGCAGTTTGTGTGATGAGGTCATCTGGATTGGTGCATTAGCGTTAGACCACGGTTTCCCAAACTTGAGTCTCCAGCTGATTTTGGACTACAATTCCCATCATCCCTGACTACTGGTCCTGATAGCTAGGGATGATGGGAGTTGTGGTCCAAAAACAGCTGGAGAGCCAAGTTTGGGAAACCCTGATTAGACCCTCTCCTCACCAGAATGCAATCCTGTTCAGTTCTCACCCCCATGGGAAGAAAATTGGGAACTCCAAACACACTAGAGTACTAACCTAAGAACATAGATTGGCCCATGCCAACTGAGGTTTAAGAGTGATGTGTGCCTCCAATTCAGTTTCAGGAAAAAGGGGATATCAGAAGTTTGGAGAAGGGTAACCTCATTCTTATTTTGCCACAAGTAATTCCTGGAGCTGCTCCAAAGTCAAATTAACCTCAGTGGAGGCATGTACACATTTACAATACCTTAAGATGCAATATGTCACATGTGGGGCTCTCTTATGGGGAAGGACCAAAGCTTACATGTAGATCATCTGCTCTGCATGGAGAAGTCCCAGGTTCAAAACCTGACACCCCCAGTTAGAGCTGGGAAAGAATCCTGACTGAAATCCTGCACAACCACTGCCATTCAGTGCAGAATATTGAACTAGATGGTCTGACTCAGTATAATGCAGCTTCCCATATTTGTATGCAGAGACAAGGTTGGGGAATAATTTGTCCTTGTCTTAGGAAGGTTCAACACAGGGGGGTGGGGGTGGATTAACCAAAGTTATCCAAAGCCCCAAATAAATATACATAGACAATAGCTGCTTTACTCCATAGAAACACTCATATTTCTTGAACGGCTTCATAAAGCGACATATTTAGCTCTACAAGCTGCTATAAAGTAATCTAACTATTTTCAGGAAAACACCAATAAGCCCAGTACTTACAGTTTCACAGTTCAAGCATCTCGTTTCATTAGTCAGCGTTCCCTGAAAAATCTCATGCACCCAGGTGAGTTCTTGCTTGTTGTTCTCTTCCGCTTCGTTCATGTTGCCGTTTTTCAGTTTGCCGTTTTGCTTTTCCTGCTTCTTCTCCTCTTGCAGAATGTCAGCGACGGTATTCAGTAAGTAGTTTAAAAACTCATGGGCGTCTTGTTGCATGTAGTTGTCAAAGAGATCTGTAGAAAAAACAGGAGGAAGGCATATACAGTGGTACCTCGGGTTAAGTACTTAATTCGTTCCAGAGGTCTGTACTTAACTAGAAACTGTTCTTAACCTGAAGCACCACTTTAGCTAATGGGGCCTCCTGCTGCTGCCGCGCCGCAGGAGCACGATTTCTGTTCTCAACCTGAAGCAAAGTTCTTAACCTGAAGACTATTTCTGGGTTAGCAGAGTTGGTAACCTGAAGCGTATGTAACCCGAGGTACCACTGTATTTAAGCAGCCCCTCCTCCCCACAGCCTGAGAGCACAGTCCGCACAGGGCTGTCTTCACTTGCTTGCCCATGTGTGGTCCATGCAGCCACTAGGGCATCTGATTGCTCACCTGTCATTTCCCTTGGTGGTGATTTCTGCCTCTGCCCCCTCACTCACCTTCTGGTGTGACAGGGAGAATCTGGGCCCAGCAAGACTGCCCAGAGAGAGCACAAAAGCAAGCAAGGAGGAACCCTTGAAGGAGTAGCCACCTCACCCTCTGAATTGCATCTCCCCCTCTTTCTCTGAGCAGTGCAGCAAGGAAGACTGAGCGGCCACATTGCCCAGAGAGAACTACAGTACGGCCGCACCTTGGTTTTCAAACAGCCTCGTTCTCGAATGTTTTGGCTCCCAAACATCACAAACCCGGAAGTGACTGTTCCAGTTTGCGAACTATTTTTGGAAGCCAAACATCCGACAGGGCACCCAAATGACTGCAGGAGCTTTGGTTTCCGAAGGCTTTGAAAGTCGAACAGACTTCCAGAATGGATTCTGTTGGACTTCCAAGGTACAACTGTTCTAACTTCTGCCTCTGTCCTCAACAGGGAAGGACTGGGCCTCACGGGGGCTGCTACTGTCTCTACTCCCTTCTCTGGCCTCTGTCTCGAGGCGACACAGAGGACTGGACAGCAGAACTGACCAGAAAGCAAAGGCATATCTGAGAGGACACCCACTCCTCCCTCCTCTCCTCTCTCGGCAGCCTTCCAGAATGGTTTGGGATCAGGGCCGTGGTCTGAAAGGATGTGCGAATCTATACTTGCCATTCTCCTTTCGTAACCTCGAGATGAACTTTTTGGGTGGAATCACTCCAACTTTCTTCTTCTGCGTGGCAATACTGTGGAAAAGGTCCGCAAGGCAAGTCAGGAGGTTTTCCTTCTTTTTCTGCTGGGCCTTGTAGGACAGCACATTTTCCCGAAAGGGCCGGCAGAAATACAGGGCTTGCAGGACGGAGTTGCAGTAGCACGTGTTTCCAAACTGCAAAATATAAGTGGGGACGGGAGAGAGCGGATCATGAAGTGCAGCTTAGTGCAACACCCAATATCCTATCTCCCTTGCCTCAGTATTTTCTCCTCTCGGTAGAAGAGGAGAAATCTATAACTGTAGATTGAATGTAGGTCAACGGGTCTGTATGTGGAGCTTCAAAGTATTACTCTTTAGCTAGGAATAAAAATTTCGTAATGCTAAAACAGGCTTCTTCAGTTTTGTTCTGGTGTCAGGCATAACATGGTTTTAAAAACAGTGGTTGCCTTCAGACTTGGTGCTTTTTTGTGGATTCACAGTAAGTCTGCAACTTATGCAGGAGTTACACTCTGGGGGTTATGCCTAAAGCCAAAATCATGTATAGTCAAAACCCATTAGGTTCAATGGCAGGCAGGATTGCCAAACTCAATTTTCCTGGAATATTATGATTGTGATTATGATTGTGATTTTATTTATACTCCGCCCATCTGACTGGGTTTCCCCAGCCACTCTGGGGGGCTCCCAACAGAATATAAAAAAATACAATAAAACAGCAAACATTAAAAACTTCCCTAAACAGGGCTGCCTTCAGATGTCTTCTAAAAGTCAGATAGTTGTTGCTTTCCTTGGCATCTGATGGAAGGGCGTTCCACAGGGCAGGCGCCACTACCGAGAAGGACCTCTGCCTAGTTCCCTGCAACCTCACTTCTCGCTGTAAGGCCCTCAGAGCCCCGCACCCTTTCTGCTATCATCATCATCATTAGTCATGCACGTAAAGCTGAATGTGCACAAGTTAAATGCATGTAAGTTGCAGGCTTTCTGTATTCTGCAACACGTAATTGATGTAGTAACAGTGCATTAGTGCCAGGTTTTTACTGGACCATCCACACATCATTCTGCTTCATAGCTGTTTCACAATGCTCTTCCAGTATTACTGGATTTCACTACATTTCATTATAGCACAAAGGGACACCCACCACCTCTCTTGGAACACTTGTGGAATAAAATGTTACAGGGTTTCAGCAGGAAGCTACAGGACACGCACTGACTGGAAATGAAGTGGGACGTCCATTCCAATGTTTTTCCAGGTGCAAACAGCATTGAAAGTACCACTGCATAAAACTGTCCCATTTCCATCACGAGCATAAATAAAGGAATAATAAAAGGCACACCTGGAGGGGCCCAGTGTTACTATTCTAGAAGTTCCCAAAATCGGTATTCAAAGCACTCATCAAAATAAATTTTGTCTGTGACCCAGAGAGCCCTTTACCATGCATGACCTACACCTGAATATATATATGTATTTTAAAAACCTATTATGATAAGGCATAAATGCATGCTTCACACGCAGAACTCGCTTCCTTCTTCAAAACAGGGTGGCTGGACCTTTACAAATTCTATTTTACTTAAAGTATGGTCAACATGGTAAAAGTGGGCTAGTTCGGATGATGTACTGGCTCAACACACAGAGAGGCACATGTAGTTTCTCCTTCCTGCGCACCTAGCATACTATCCATACCTGTGCACTTGGGGGCAGATCATCTGATCAGTGACCACAAATCAGGGGGAATCACATGAAAGAATGTCCCAATCTATTGTATACAGAACATGTGGATGCACCTGCCCACACCTGTGTCCTATCCTGACCTCAAGCAGAAGCCCACGGGCCACAATATAGTCCACAATGCAGTGTAGAGTTACTGACCACTGGAAAACTTCCAGTGAGCAACTTACTCTAAGCAAGTCTAAAGCTGGATGGAGGGCTTTTATCCTTCTTGGGAAATATTACACTTTGCATGTTCTGCCCCTTCCTGGTAATGTAGAAGGCCTTAAAGAGGCAGTCATTTCACCTGGAGTGAGCACTCCACCCCAACACCAAGTTCATTGCCTGCCAGACATGGGAGTGGAGGTCTTTGGGGCCAAGAGACCAGTTCCTCAGAAGGTTTAGGCTTAGTGGTTGTTATCTCCAGAAATCCCAGGGGTCCCTGGCTGACAGGCTCTGGCTGAAACCAAGCTGCGATATTAGGATCTGGGCTGGTATGTTGTCTGTACTGCTGCTCAGGGTAAGGTTCATGATAACAACCAAACTGCATTTGATTGATAGGATTTATAAACTGCCCTTCCTCTCTAAGGAGCCCAAAGCAGCAAACATATCCACATTATAAAAAAAAAATTCCAAAAGCAGTTAAAACATTCTAAAATTACAAATAAATACAAATTTTCATCCAGAGATGTCAGGGTTGCTGGGAAAAGTATTCTGCAGCCACCAAATGCCTAGGCTAGCAAGAAGGCTTCAGATTCCTCCTGAAAGCTAATAATGATGCAGACAGTTGCACCTCACTAAGGAGGGCATCCCACAAATGAGGAACCACCACTGAAAAGGCCCTGTCACAAGTCACTACCACCAACCAGGCAGCCCCAGGCATGGAGAATGTACCATTCACACCAGGCTGCACCCAGATTGCCTTTAGACCTACTGAATTAGTCAATCTGGTCCAACAGTGCTCCTTTTATGCTCTTCTCCTGATGTTCTACCAGTGCTGCAGAAGCTACATATTCTCTCGACCTATCCTCCCATAGCCCTTTCCACTGCTGTGGGGCAACATGGGAGTTTAACCCAGCAGGTGGGGTGGTGGAGGGAGGTGTAGCAAAATGGAGGAGCTAGAGGTGTAACAAAATGGAGGACACATCTCCACCTCTAGACAGTACTCCGAGGTGCGACAGGGCAAGTCATAAAATATGTTTTCAGAAACTGACACCACAGCAGTAATACTTACATTGACCAGTCCAAAGTAGTGTTCATTGATTGGAAATTGCTCTGGCCCAATGTCTTTTTCCAGAGCAGAGGCATTGGTGCCCTAGGGAAAAGGAAACAGCCAGCTATTTTAGTTTCAGGTTAAAATATGACACAAGTCTGAGAAATATCCTGAAAGGTTAGGTCACTTCCTGCTGCCCTCCCCCAAAGCTGTGCCAAATGGATTGTCTGGAGTGTTTTAGACATTTCCGAATACTTACAGCCCAAGCCCTGCTCAGCCAATGACATGAGGCTGCCATGAACTCTGTGAAAACGCAACATCCCATTGAAAATGCTTGCTAAGAGAAAAGGGCTGTTATCCAGCATGCCAAGAAGCATATGCAAGCCCCATTGATTTTAAATTGGAAACAGAGCACAGGATCCATTCTTTCCAACACATGACATGGGAATGGATTGCCAAAGAAACCTCTCACTCCACATCCATTAACCTGTCATCATCTGGTTCCCAGACAGAGCAATATACAAAAATAAACAGGCCCTCCCCAGGGCTTTTTTGATGTTATTTGATTTTATCCATTTCTGCAATCTAATCTAACATTTCCTTATCAGCCCTTCTATTTGCCTGATTTGCAGGGGTTGGGAGAGAGGAACCAGAGCAATGTTTTCTCTCTCGCTTGGATGAATGCAAGCGACTCTGATTTTTCCCCAGCAAAATAAATGCTTTCAGAGAGCTGGAACGGCTGAATGAAAATCAGAAGAGATAATTGCGGAGAGCTTGTAGGCTTGAAATGTAAATCAACTTGCTTGCAGTTGGCAGCCAGTAATAAAAGTCACAAGCATTTGGGTCTGGTTCTTTTTTAAAGTTTCATGCGCCGGAACACTTTCCCTATTTTTGAACCTTAGGCTGCAGATGTTTTTGCATATCCCGTCCCAGCCGTTCCCACTGAGAACAAAGGGCTGTATTGAATTTCGTCAGGCATACAGAACACCTCAGTTCCCCAAGACACCTGAGCCTTTCCAAAGGAAAGGCAGACAATGCATTGTGGGTGACTCCAGTTGCCCAGGAGCTGAGCTACTATGAATCTGTATTTCAAATTATATCATTTGCATCCCAGGGAGGATCAGGTGAAAGGGTTGTTTTTTTATCCAACCCATCCATCATGCTGCCATCAGCCCTGAAAAAGGAAAAGCATTCCCAGAGTCCAGTTGACCTAACTTTCCATTGCTGCAAGGTGTACCAGGATTACTGATTTTGAAAGTGTTTATCTATGACCCAAAACTACGGGAGGGAAGAGATTAAATCGCCTTCCCTAAACACACCATGGTCAGGCAACCTGGCAGCTTAAAGAATAAAGGACATGCATATAGAACGCTTATACCCATTTAGTACCCATTTAGGATTACATGTAGTTTGGTCTCTATACATAGGGATGGTCCTGAAGACTTCAGAAGGAGAAATCTGTAGCTCAGGTGCGGAGCAACAAAACTTCATACAAAATTGTATTTGTCATTTTGCAGCAGCTGTACTGACCTCTTGGTTATTTATTGCACCAAATTTATGTTGTTGTTGGTACCCTATAAAGTTCTTTGTGGTCTAGATTCCTGTGTCCCTTGCCAAGTGTCTATCAGCAGTGTATCTGAAGAAGTGTGCATGCACACGAAAGCTCATACCAAGAACTAACTTAGTTGGTCTTTAAGGTGCTACTGGAAGGAATTTTTTTTTATTTTAGCACTGGAAATGTTTCTTTTTATACAAGAGGGCCTGAAAATATAGGATGCTTTGTGCACAGGCCTTGTGGCTGCTTTGTGTATGACTGGTTTCACTAGCTTGTAAACCATCTGACAGATTTATGTCTTAAAATAAACCATTTCACAGAGACCCTCTTCTCTCACTGATGTCATTTGCTAACTTGCTAAATACAAAGATGTAGGTCAGGTCCTTTTCTCCCACTTTTGTGATCTCTCTTACAATTGTGAGTGGCTGCTTTTCTTCCCCTGCAGCTACTTGTCATTCTATTCCCTTGTTGAGGTTTACATTGTCAGTTTCTATTTGCGAAGTTTTCATATTCTCTTTCTCTCTGTCGCTCTGTCTCTCTAACACACACACACAAAGTTTGTGTACACATGCCTACACTCATTCTCCAGCAGCTTATTCATTAGTCATGTGTTTTCAAAATTTCTCTCTTTGGCTGATCCAATGGGCTTTTAAAATGGGTTGGGGAGGGGGGTATTGGGTTGTTTTATTATGTTTTTATTATGTACTTTACAGTGGTACCTCGGGTTACATATGCTTCAGGTTACATAAACTTCAGGTTACAGACTCCGCTAACCCAGAAATAGTGCTTCAGGTTAAAAACTTTGCTTCAGGATGAGAACAGAAATCGTGCTCCAACGGTGCGGCGGCAGCAGGACCCCATTAGCTAAAGTGGTGCTTCAGGTTAAGAACAGTTTCAGGTTAAGAACGGACCTCTGGAATGAATTAAGTACTTAACCTGAGGTACCACTGTATTATGTAATTTTTTAATATTGTGTTTTTATGCTGTAACTGCCCTGACTCCTTTAGGGCAGGGCAGTATACAAATTTAATTAATAATAACAATAACAATAACAATAACAATAACAATAACAACAACAACAACAACAACAACAACAATAATAATAATAATAATAATAATAATAATAATAATAATAATAATTGCAGTGTAGATGTATAGTGCAAGGAATCGATTTATTTTTTTGCTCCTCTACTGCTTCTGAACAGGCTTGCTATTTCCAGACCTATAGACTGCACCTATAACTCTGTCCTTGGTGCTCAAGTACGTACTGTAGTCCACCCATTCAGTTTCTTTTTCTACAAAAACTAGCATCCTGCTTGCTGCCAAACATGGGATGTTTGGGCAGCTGCTAGGATCTGCCACTGTCAACCCTGTAACTGCAAAATTCTAAAAGTTTGAGGTGTAGTTGCCAGGCTTTTTATGAATCAAAAAATCAGGCCATACACTTTTCAAAGATGGGGTTTTAATAATAATAATAATAATAATAATAATAATAATAATAATAATGCCCAGAAGTATACAACACAGAATCACAATCAATGGATTTATTCAAGTCACAGATTCTCATTGCAGGGATTGACAAGCATTGGAAACAAATTGGCATCTCAAGTTGCTATAATGTGTGCGACAGAATCAGGAGCTATTATGACATGTTGAAATTTGGCACCAAACTCAAAACAGATAATTTTAGCTATTGTTCAGAATCCCAGGGAGGAATGAAGTGTGGGAAGAAAAGCCAGATTACTGCAGGTGGAGAAGATTATATATGGCAGCAATCACTCTCTTTCCTTTTCTCTCTCTTTCTCTCCCTCTGCAGCTGAACTGCAGCAACCGCTTAACTTCAAGAGTCTGAAGCTGCTGAACTGGAAGATTATGAGTGATGCAGAGAAATGTGCTGCAGAGGATTTGGGGGGAAAGTGGCAACACATCACAAGAACATCAGAAAAGCCCTGCGGGATCATAGAATTGCAGAGTTGGACGGGACCCCGAGGGTAATCTAGTCCAACCCCAAAAAGCACATTTAGTCCAGAATCCCACAGTGGCCAACAGGGCAATAGCTCTCTCCCACTGTTGCTCCCAGTTGTTCCCATCAGCTGGTATCCAGTGGCATGCAGCCTCCAAACTCAAAGGTTCCATATAACTATCATGCAGGGCCAACCCTACCATTAGGCAGAATAAGGTGACTGCCTCAGGTGGCAGATTCTGGAAGGCAGTGATAGGATTTTGGAAGGTAGAGCAGGCCTGCCCTTTGTCCCCTAAGCTCACCTACCGTCCTCAGGTGTAGTGGAAGACACTGGTGCATTGCTTTTATCAAACTTAGGCTGTATGCACACCATACATTTAAAATGCTCCCTACCCACAAAAAAAAAAAAAATACTTCCTAGGAACTGTAGGTGCTAGGAATTACAGATCTCTGAGGGGTGAACTACAGTTTCCAGGATAAATGGATGGTGTCTACACATTGTCTCTTGAGACAGATGGATGCCAACAGCACACCCTAAAATTCAATTGTCAGACTGATCAGTTTCTGCACATAGAATGCGCAGGGACAGAACCATGTCCTCCACTTCAGACGTCATCAACATGCAAGGGATCACCCTTGCCATCATGACTAGAAACCGTGGAAACAGATTCCACAATTGCCACCCAACTGCTTATTGGTTTTCCTTCTAGAAAGTTTGCAGACAACGCTTATGCGAGTTTGGACTAACCTACACTGGTCAATTAGTCCAAACTCACATAAGCTTTGTCTGCAAACTTTCCAGAAGGAACCGTGCGCTGCTCTGGTTCGCCAGAAGTGGCTTAGTCATGCTGGCCACATGACCTGGAAGCTGTACGCCGGCTCCCTCGGCCGATAAAGCGAGATGAGCACTGCAACCCCAGAGTCCGTCACGACTGGACCAAATGGTCAGGGGTCCCTTTACCTTTACACTGGTCAATTAAAACATTAAAATGTGTTATAAAAGTGTGACACCAGAGGGTGCTGTAGAGAAATTGCATTGAGAGTTATATTATGTGGGGGGTTTTAGCATTGTTGCTTTTCAAATCAGTGTATATCCTTTGAGAATGTGAACAAACACATAACGCACAGGAAATCTATTGCTCCAGCTGCTGCCCCACATATCACTGATATTGTTTTCGAAAGTCAGGGCTAGCCCCGTCTACCTGGCGAAACCAGAATACTTGTCACAAGAAGCAAGTCCTTAGTGGATGGAGTCCCACAACCAACAACCACGAGACAAGCAAAACCAGGGCACTGGAAAAGGGAGCAGCTAGCAACACAGCAAGATATAAAAAGAGGAACAGCGCCTATGAAAGAGTGAAACTCATCAAGGAGCACTGAAGGACCACAGATAAAAGGAGGGAGCAGAACTCCCGTCAGGCTGTGAGATGGAAGTGACACATGTTGAAATCCTCCTTCAATATAACAAACCCCTCTGCCAAAACCAGTCACTGTTCTTCTAGCATTCTCAAGGAGCCCATATAAACGGAACTACACCAAACGCACAAAACTAAAATTGAAGTTTGCCACACCCTCAATGTGGCCAATTTCCATAGCATGCTGGTCACAGCTTCCTTAAGCTGGAAGCATTTTCATGGAGTTATCACTTGACCTAGCCACAGGATTCAAAGATATCAAAAGTAAATACAACTAAGTTTGAGGACTCGAGTATTTCTAAAGCTGGCGCCAAACACCAGGTCAGGCTGCTGTATTTGGGAGAGGCCTATCTTCGTCCTTTTTCTTTTCCCAACTATTTCAAAATCTGGACTCCCAAAGGAACCTAGAATGAACTTAAATGGCTCAGGCCTTCCCTGCCTCCTTTATCCAGTTGGTGACATCTTGGTGCATGCAATGAGGCCAGAGGCCTCCCCATATATTGTGCACATCTTAGCCTGGCTCTCCCTACCTTGCTGCTGCATCACATCCCAAAACTCCTGTTGCGCATCCTTCCTCTTTCCAATTAGTGCAACACTGCAAGTTCTATGTGCTGTTGGGTTTCCTAGTTGGTGGATAAATTGACATGTCCCTGGGTCACAGGAGGAACAATTTTTTTCTCTTTCTTTTTTTAGCCTTTCAGCTTTGTATTTTAAAAAATCCCCAAAGCCCTCACGACCTTGCCATCTCCTTTTGTAATGATCCATCTAGTTCTGAGCCCAGGCACAAAATGCTGTTGCTTTGACTCAGGATACAGGTCTAGGCTTTACAGATGCATTTCTGAGCTCTCTCTCTCTCTCTCTCTCTCTCTCTCTCTCTCTCTCTCTTTCTCTCTGTGTGTGTTGGCACTTTCTGTGGGAAAACCCATATTTTACTGCTGAATCAGAACAAACAACAACCAGGTTTTCTGTGAATTGCCATTTGCTGTGATTCAGCAGTAAAACACAGGTTTTCCCAGAGACAACAAAACTGCTCTGACACAAAGCTCTCACAGGCCTGTGCCTGGAAAGCATGGTGCAAAAGAAAGTCTGGATGAGCTCCAATACCCTTGATATGAAGGATCCTTTCTTTTTGGTGGGGGCGGACCTCCTTTCTATTTAATATGCTGGAAAATAGATTTATTTATTTACTTGTCAGAATTAGAAGCTTCATCCTTATATCCCCACAAGAGTCCGAATAAATTCTGCCATTTCAGGAATGGTCTAAATGCTCTCCATCATGAGGATTCGCTCTTGTAAAAATGATCATCTTCAGGCAACCAATGGTAACTAAACAAGGATCCTTCTGGTTGCTCTGACAAACCAAATTCGATATGTCTAATTCCCCAGCGTTAATTCTCAATTTACAGTATTCATTTCAGGTGCACATGATAACATAATGTTTCCAAGTGAAACAAAACAAAAATCAATAGGAGAGTCCAGGATTCTTTCCTCCCAGTCAAAACATGGTTTCTTAAATAGTGTCGCTTATTCCAGGAATTCTCAACCTTTTAAGCTGGGTGTGACTGGGGACCTCAGCACAGTTCTCTGTACGGCTGTTTCTGGCAATGAAGGCAACTGAGAAAACTCATTTCAACAAAATATTGGCAAGAAAGAGGAGGGGATAGTGCTCATGACTCTCAAACAGCCTTGCAAGTGACCCCAGGAAGGTCAAGACCCCACAGGCTGAGAGGTGCACTACGTTATAGGAAGGATCCATTGTCCACCACTGATGAACGGCGCCTATGACATCATCAGCAAGGGACATGCAGGCTCACCGCAAGGAGGGAAGATAGTGACTGTATCTAGCTGCTCTTGCAAGAACCTGAAAATAAGGGGGGATATAAACTAAAACAGAAAGATGTTCTGAGGAATGGCTTCAGATATTGTACTTGGATACTTCCTTTTATTCTTAATATTTTTATTTATTAAATTTCTATACCGCCCTTCCTCTAACAATCACAGGGTGGTTTGCAATATACAAACACAAAAATATGAAACATAGGAGCAAAAACAGTACACTCCAGTTTCAAATGCCACAAAGCCAATTTTCCCACCTCTCCTTAAATACAAGTTAATTTTTACCACTAATGAAGCAAACATTTTGACTGAAGATTTTGTGGCTCTAAACAGGCAATCAAAATCCCCAGCAGTCAGATTTGGCTCCCGGCATTATTTTTATTTTTTATGTAATTTTATTTTAATTTTTATCCCAGGGATGGAGAAAACACAGACCCTTGGGACTTTCTCCAGGCCACAAATCCTCTTGAACCAAGCCCCTCACCAGCCTTCCTTGAGTGCTTCTGCATGTCTGGAATATGTCCTTGAACGCTGAGAAATCCTATTGCTTGTCTGGATGGAGGGCAGTGAGGGATGTGGCGTACTGTACAAATATAAAAGCCATTGCTCTGCTCCGTTTAGTCTCTGTTCCAACTCATCAAAGCCCATTGTTCTGTTGCGACACACGCAGAGCAGTGGCAAAGCCTTCTCTCATGTCTAGGATGTTGTTGTTGTTTTGCTTGGTTTGTGGCAGGGGGGCAGTAGAGCCATGGAGCTTTTTGTAATTGAGGCTGAAAGTGAGGATGGGGGACAAGAGCTTCCATGGGACCCAAACAGGCCTGATTTTTGTTTGCCCCCAACAAAGAAATCCCAAGAATGTTTTTGCACTGCAAAAAAAAAAGTGAGGAATTTCTCTGTGCCCCCCTACTGTTTCAAGGCGGCTTCCTACCGCTTCAAAGGAAGAAAGGAGTCTCTGTTATTGCTCTTCCAACTACAGAATCATCAAACGGCATGAAGGGAAGCAAAAAATACCCACCCATGTTATGCTGACTGCCTTTTCACTAACACAGAAAAGAATGGTTAAATGGGGGGAATCATTCAAACATGCAATCCTCCACACGCATTTTACAGCTCTAGGAAGACTGCACTGTGGACTTTTGCTGAACATGCAGATGGGCTCATGGGCGTAGTCATGGGGGGGCAGGGGGCAGCTGCCCCCTCCAATTCAAGTAAAACAATAGAAATACTTAACTCACTGATGAATCATGTGGGATCTGCCCCTCCCCCCAAAGTCCTGGCTACACCCAGGGATAGGCTATAAAACACACACAAAACCCATTTCAGGACTAGGTACTGGATAAAAAGCTTGCATCTCCCCAAGCAGTTTCTCACACACTTCAGTAGACAGAGCCCCTGCTCAGAATTGTAGAGTTGGAAGGGGCCACGTGGATTCAACCCACATTGCTATGTGAAAAGGTAAAGGGTCCCCTGACCGTTAAGTCCAGTCGCAGACGACTCTGGGGTTGCGGCACTCATCTCGCTCTATAGGCTGAGGGAGCCGGCAT
Source organism: Podarcis liolepis (assembly GCF_965112155.1). Taxonomy (NCBI): domain Eukaryota; kingdom Metazoa; phylum Chordata; class Lepidosauria; order Squamata; family Lacertidae; genus Podarcis; species Podarcis liolepis. Next base: position 53,547,819 of record NC_139564.1, read on the forward strand.
TTGTCCACAGACAGCTTCCAGGTCATGTGGCCAGCCTGAATAAGCTGCTTTTTGCAAACCAGAGCAGCGCACGGAAACACTGTTTACCTTCCCGCCAGAGCGGTACCTATTTATCTACTTGCACTTTGATGTGCTTTCGAACTGCTAGGTTGGCAGGAGCTGGGACTGAGCAACGGGAGCTGACCCCATTGCAGGGATTCGAACCACTGACCTTCTGATCGGCAAGCCCTAGGCTCTGTGGTTTAGATCACAGCACCAATTACTGTTGTTGTGAAGATCACTTTGCTTACCTACAGCTTTACACAGAATTGTCACAAACTGCAATTTTTTTGCCATTTGGACACACAAGTTTACAAATTTTTTCTCTCTCTCTCTCTCTCTATATACACATATATGGAATTATCCTTTTAAGGGCGAGCTTGTTGATGTTTATTGCTATTTTAATTTTATTGTGTTTTCATATGCTGTAATCCACCCTGGAACCTTCAGATGAAAGGAGGGTAATATAATAAAATGTCAACAATAAGACACACAAACACAACACCAGTCAACTGAGGATAACACTTCATGTATCTGGTAATGCAGACTCTCGCTAGTACATGAAAAGTAATGCCCTAATAAATATGTTACAATGAAATCCTATACATGTCTACTCGAAGGGAAAGGGTTATTGAGTACAGTGGGACTTATCCCAAGCAAGCTTATATAGGATTTCAGCTTTAGGAATTAACTTCAGAGTACGGTACTTTTAGTCTTGAAGTTGCCGCACGCCTCTGTTGTTGAAAGTTAGTTTTTGGCCACTAAGGAGAAGGGCAGAACATGTACTATCATCATTCTATTTCCCAAGTCACTTTTTTTGGTATATGTTTATGCAACCGTGAGTCATTTAATTGTCAAAATAAGAAAGTAAATTGGTTCTTCTAGGCAAGTGGTGTGTGTGTGTGTGTGTGTGTGTGTGTTGTGCTGCACGAGTCTCAGAACCTGTCCTACTACTGCATCTTGAGTATCTTCCAAATTAAAGGCAAGGAAACCAGACCAACTCACTGCTTAACAGCACACACAAGTTCTGTCACGAAAGGAAGACACCAGACTAGAAATGAAATACAGGCTGCTCCAAGGCCCACATTTTCAGAACCCCTTTTGACTTCAATGAGCAAGCGCTGGAGGAATCAGCTTGAAGACTCAGGTCTTACACTTCCTGTTATAAGCATGTGTTCTGACCACAAGGCTGGTCCATCACCATATTTCGTGATGTGCTCTCATATATTTTATTATTATTATTATTATTATTATTATTATTATTATTATGGCAGTTCACAGCATAAAAATACAGAAAACCATAAAGTACATAATAAGAACAAGAACAAAACCAACCTATAACTCCCCACCCCCACCCCCCAAAAAAACATTTTAAAGGCCATAGACTGTTTATCGGCCAAAGGCCTGGTTGAAGAGGAACATTTTTGCTGTATAATAAAGGGGCCAGATGAACGTCCCATAGGAGAGCATTCCACAAATGAGGAGGTGGTCCTTGAGCAGTTCAAGGCTTTATCAGTCAAAACCAACACTGTGAATTGGACCAGGAAGCTAATTTACAGTCATTGCTGTCAGGCCAGGATCGGTGTAATATTCACACACCATCTTGCCCCAGTGAGCAACCTGGCTGCTGAATTCTGCACCAGGTGAAGTTTCCGAACTGTCTTCAGAGGCAGCCCCACATCTAACACATTGCAGTAATCTAACCTAGAGGTTATCAGAGCATAGACGACTGAGGTTAGGCTATCCAGACAGGGGCACAGCTGGGCCACCAGTCAAAGTTGATGGAAGGCACTCCACGCCATTGAGGCCGCCTGAGCCTCAAGCGACAGCAAAGCATCCAGGAGGACCCCCAAGCTATGTACCCACTCCTTCAGAGAGAGTGTAACCCCATCAATAGCAGGCAACCTCCCATCCATACAGTCAAGGGAACCACCCACTAACAGTGCCTCAGTTGGCTCTCATCCAGTCCATTACCGAGGCAAGGCAATGTTCCAACACATCCACTGCCACAGCTGCAGATGTAAAGGAGAGGTAGATCTGTGTGTCATCAGCAGATTGCTGACCATGTGCTCCAAAACTCCAGATAACCCCACTCAGAGGTCTCATGTTGATAGGGGATAAATTGAGCAGAGCTTTTTTTTGACCCAGAACTCACCAGAATTCAGTTCCGGCATCTCTCAGTTGAGTGTCATTGCCAAGGGAAGTGTTCATAGTGAGTTCCGGCACCTCTTTTTCTAGCAAAACAGCACTGGCCCTGAGGAACCACACAATGAGGGTTCCACAGGGCCAAAGAACGTTCCCCAAGCATCACCCTCTGGAAACGGCCATCCAAGTGGGACCAGAACCACTGCAAAGGGGTGCCACCCACTCAAACTCCAGAAGGAAACCATGGGCAATGGTATTGAAAGCCAGCAAGAGGTCAAGGAGCATTAACAAGGCCACATTTCTCCTGTCTTTCTCCTAACAAGAGCTCATCATACAGGGCGACCAAAGCAGTTTCAGTGCCAAAACCGGGCCTAAGCCCCAACTGAAATGAATCTAGAAAATCATTTTCCTCCAAGAGTGCCTGGATCTCATCTGTGACCACCCACTCAAGAACCTTGCCCAAGAAGGGGGGATTAGCAACTGATGGGTAGTTACTTAGATTTTCTGAGAGCAGGAGGGATTCTTAATGAGTGGTTTTCACCACTGCCTCTTTCCAGCAGGCAGGGACCACCCTAGTTATTGATGCCCTCCAGTCTACGCATGTACACACTGGTACAGCAAGTAAGATCTAGGTAGTTGTTTTTCACACAATCTGTTACCTACAGGCACATAAGGAGATGACTCACTGGACCTGGTGACTTTTCACCCTTGGGGGGGGGGGGACTTGCCCACACGCTGCAAAATATTGCAATTCATTAAAGAGCTACTACTGTACAAGTTTTCCTGCAACTAGTTTGCATTGCCTCTCCTCCATCCTTCAGATAAACAACACTTTTTATCATCTAGCTGCCAATCTAAAAAGGAGAAAAATGTTTGGAAAATGTTGTCACATTAGGTCAAGAAGTTTAATGCAAAAACCTCATGGTTAACTAAATTTCTAAGAGAAGAACAACAAAACTGATCAAAGCCCAGCATCTAACTCCTGATTTATTCCTTTCACTCAAAAGAGAGGCAGGTTGAAGGCCATATCTCTTAGCTCGGCTTATTCACAGAAGCTTAAACAACTCTCATTTGGACCAGTTCCTTTTGGAGCACATGCTTCCTTGAGGGACTAGCACTGCCCAGACGGAAATCACATGTTCATGTTTGAACCTGCCCAACATGTTTGCACGCTGAAAAAAACAATTCCTCCCTTATTTCCAAAACCCAGTAATTCAGATCCCTGGCTCATCCGCACCTAGCACTGTACACCCGGTATTCTCCTGTGCAACACTGTGCAAACTTTCAAGGACGCCCCCCTCCTCCCCACACATGGTTCGGGTGCCCACCTCCAGCACCCCGCCCACCGGATCGGCAGAGAGATCGCCTGCATTTCCAGACTTCGGCAGCTCCTCCTTCCAAAATGGCCCCGATCCTGGGAAGGGATTACTCGGGAGCAAGTCCTACTGGGCTGCAGTGGGCCTTTTTACTCCCAAGTTCAGTGTGGCCCAGGATTGCAAGCCTGAAACTCTGGCAACCAATTCGGGGCGGGGGGGGGGTTGAAGCCTTGCCCTCTCTGCACGCACCTTTCTGTGGATTCCGATCTCCCCATAAATGGGTGGGTTGTAGTGGGTGGGGAGGCGGAAGAGTGTGTGTGTGTGTTTAGTGGGTGCGGGGGAGGATTGTGCGGCTCTCTCCCCCGCCCCGTGCGCCCCTCCCGCCCCCAGCCAGGCCGAGCAAGTAATACTCACCATATTACAAATGGAGGCGATGTTTCTGACAGTCATGAGTCTAAAGGTTGCAGTGATCCCGCACCGCCATCTTTATGAGGTGAAAACCGGAATGGTCATGGCTGGGGAGGATCGGGAAGAGGCCGGGAGGAGCAGGGAGAGGCGGCGGCGGGGGGGGGGGAGTGGAGAGAAACGGAAGCTCTGCCGAGGCGGGGGGGAGGGGGAGGGAGAGAGAGAGAGAGATCGGCTGCTCCGCCTCGGGGCTCTGCAAGATCGGAGGCAGAGGGCACCCACCCACCCCCTTTCCCTGCTCTGCCGGCTAATTCCGCCGCTCCCAGACCCGTCCAGGAACCGCTGGGGATGGCCGGGGTCTCCCTCTCAGCAGCAGCAGCGCGGCATTTCTGGGGGCGATCGGCTTCTCTCGTGGGCGCGCAGCCGCCACCAGGCGAGCGCGGATCAGCGGCGCTAGTTTCCAGCAGCTGGGACAGGCGCGATCTCAATCCCCCCGCTTTCCTTCCTCCTCCTCCTCCTCTTCCTCCTCCTCCGCCTCCTTCCCCCGCAGCGGGTGCTGTTGCGCCTCTTCCCTTCTCTCCATTGCAACGCAGCGCCCGGCGGTCAACTTTGACAGCGGCCGGGGAAGGGGAGGTCAGGGCCGGGTGAGTGGCGTCGCCACCAGCCAACCGCCCCGGGAAGGGGGCGCGCCGAGCAGCCAATGCCAGAGAGGCGGGAGGCGGGTTCCGCCAGCTACGGGTCAAAGGGGCACCAAGGGGTTGGGTGTTTCTCCCATCCCCACGTTCAAAGAGTCAGGGATCTCGCCTCTTTTTTTCCTCTTTTTTCCACGTTTTAGGACGCCAGGGCAAGATGCCGGCTTCAGATCCTGCAGGAGCAGCACTCAGAAGGGCGACACTTGAGCACACGCGTGCATCAAGTGATAGGGAACACTTGATGCACGCGCGCGTGGGGAAACGTCGCCGTTTCGAGGGCTGGGAGAGATTTCCTCTCCGCTGGAAGCTGCGCATCCCTCGCGCCGCCTCGGATGCAATTGCTTTCCCAGGCGAATCAGTTCTCACATCCTTGGTGCAGCCAGTCAACTGTGCAGTGATCAAGTGCAGAGAGGGACCCAGTGAGGCATGTGTGCATGTCTTGTAAAGCAGACGTTTGCTTCTGGAGAAAGAAACATCATCTCCCTCGCTGACAAGGACAAGGGGGAAATGTTAGTGATCCTGCTCTTCCACCACCAGTATCAAGAGACATATAACCAAGGCCACGCAGGAGGAGAGATGCCCAGTGTGTTTTTAAGAATGCAAGAGATCTGTGGCCTGCTGGTTCTTGGGCAGCATTCTGTTCCCAGAACCCACAAGCAAGACATGAGTGAAATAGCACCCTCCTTCTTAAAGAATGGTATAGAAAATGTCTTGTTTCCAGCCTGAGAGTTGAATCTTTCCCAGTGCTCTTGGGGGGGGGGGGGCGTTACTCAAGGGTTCACAGGACCAGCACCTTTCCTCCCTCCAAATGTTAAAAAGTACAGTGGTACCTCTGATTACGTACTTAATTTGTTCCGGAGGTCCGTTCTTAACCTGAAAGCGCCGCTGCTGTGCAATTTCTGTTCTCATCCTGAAGCAAAGTTCTTAACCTGAGGTAATATTTCAGTGGTTACATTCGCTTCAGGTTACAGACTCCACTAACCCAGAAATAGTACCTCGGGTTAAGAACTTTGCTTCAGGATGAGAACAGAAATCATGCTCCGGTCACAGCTGGAAACCCCATTAGCTAAAGTGGTGCTTCAGGTTAGGAACAGTTTCAGGTTAAGAATGGACCTCCAGAACGAATTAAGTACGTAACCAGAGGTACCACTGTATGGCACTTACTGTAAGACAGGCATTCCCGAACTCAGCCCACCAGATGTTTTTGGACTACAACTCCCATCATCCCTAGCTAACAGGACCAGTGATCAGGGATGATGGGAATTGTACTCCCAAAACATTTGGAGGGCGAAGTTTGGGGGTGCCTGCTGTGAGAGCTTCAAGGTACTGGCACCTTTAAAAAAAAAAAAAAGCACTGATCTTACCGGCTTTTAACACTGGAAACTGGTCAATATCCCCCAGGTTTAAGACACACAGGGCACACTGCGTGATGCGCAAAGGTCTGTCTGCAGCATCTCACCTCCCCTTCCTTGCCCCTGGCCTCTGCCGTCTGAGGCAACTGCCTTGCTCTGGTGGGGCAAGCCCAGAAGCAGGAGACATCATATCACCCCAACACAAACATTTATCACTGGAGACAGTTCGTGCATTCTCTTGCAACTCCCCAAGTGTTATGTGATGAAGGAATGGACACATGATTTATTGGGGGGGGGGAGAACCGAGTTATCTGTAATGCAATTGGTCAGTCCAGGTTTTTTTATTTACTTGATGGGAGGGCAGCTGCACCCCTGCACCCCCTGGCTATACTCATGGATGGACAGGAGTTTGCAAAGTGGGCCCAGTGCAGCTGATTCTGCAAAGTGCCTTTGTCTTGAGAGTGCTGTGCTTGAAGCGATGCCCTGTGATGTGTTCTGGCTGAATCCCTTACCATTCATTGCTTGCTGTTGCAGTTCTTGAATGATGAACAACCATGTGTGTGATCTTAGGCAAGTTTACTCAGAAGTCAGCTCCACTGAGCTCCGTTCATAGAATTGTAGAGCTTAAGAGTCTCATGATCTACCGACTGAGCTATCCCAGCTCATTAAATGTACACAGAACCGCAATTGTGCAGCACAATTCCACATATGATTATTTGGAAGCAAGTTCCACCAAATTTATTGGAACACTCTCCAAAGGGGATGGGAATGGGGTTGCAGCTCAGCTAGGTGATCGGCACTGCTGCTAAATGGGCAGCTGCTACACCAAGGCTTTTCCTTTCAGCCCGCTTTCAAGTTATGACTGTTTACTGGATTAGTCTCAGCCAGTATGGTCAATTGCTAAGCAGTATGGTGGCACTGTGGGTTAAACCACAGAGCCTAGGACTTGCTGATCAGAAGGTCGGCGGTTTGAATCCTCGCAACAGGGTGAGCTCCCATTGCTCGGTCCCTGCTCCTGCCAACCTAGCAGTTCGAAAGCACGGCAAAGTGCAAGTAGATAAATAGGGACTACTCCAGTGGGAAGGTAAACGGCATTTCCGTGCGCTGCTCTGGTTTGCCAGAAGCGGCTTAGTCATGCTGGCCACATGACCTGGAAGCTGTACACCGGCTCCCTCGGCCAATAAAGCAAGATGAACGCCACAACCCCAGAGTCGGCCACGACTGGACCTAATGGTCAGGGGTCCCTTTACTTTTACCTTATGGGAGTTGCAGTGCACCAACAATCTAGTTCCCAATCCCTTTTTTAAATACTGTATTCCACTGTAAGCAGCATCTAGCGCCTTCCATTGTGTGCTCCACCCCAGTTGTTTTTGCTTGTAGAGCAGGCTTCCTCAACCTCGGCCCTCCAGATGTTTTTGGCCTACAACTCCTACGATCCCTAGCTGGCAGGACCAGTGGTCAGGAATGCTGGGAATTGTAGTCTCAAAACATCTGGAGGGCCGAGTTGAGGAAGAGCATCACCCTGGTGTGAGTTTCTGACTATGTTCTGCTTCTCTCTCACCAAACTCCCTACTCCACCCATTCTGCTCTCCTAGCCAGCATAAGGATCCACCACTCAGTGTGAACTAGCATCAGTGATCTGCTGTAAATCCAGCATATTTTGTTTGTGTTCCAGCTTAGGGCAGTTTTACTAGTGATCCATTCCTGCCCAACAGGCATAACTGGAGGCTAGTTTAAAATATTAGTTCACGTTAATAAAATTAGAATTGATTTTATTTCGTCGTGCAATGTATATACTTGCCCTTCAACAAAATAACATTTTTTTAAAAAGATTCAGAAGCTAGTAGAAGAGCATTTCAGTCTCTCAGAACACTCTGTTGCTGACCTTAAAAGGGGTGATTCTCAAACAAAGGAAATTCAAAAGGAAATACCAGTATGAAACCACTAAATCACAACTTATCAAGATAAAAATCCAACCCAATCACTTGGGGGGTTAATAAAGATAACAGGATAGATCTTTCTTTATGTATGCTACAACAGCAGCAAGAATACTTATTGCAAAGTACTGGAAGACACAAGATTTACCCACTCTGGAAGAATGGCAGATGAAGGTGATGGACTATATGGAACTGGTGGAAATGACTGGCAGAATCCAAGACCAGAGAGAAGAGTCGGTGGAAGAAGATTGGAAGAAATTTAAAGACTATTTACAGAAATACTGCAAAATTAATGAATGTTAGAATGATGTCAGAATGAAGTTAAGTGGTTTTAGCAGCAATGTTATAAAGGAGTATGTAAAAATGGTTTGTTAACAGGTGAGAATCCAAAGTTACAATACATTAAGTTAAAGGATTAGGATAAAAGCAAAGAGGGAAAGGATTTGCTGAATTAACTAACTGAACTGGAATACAAAAAAGGGAGGTGTGAGGAGGTCAGGGAAACAAGTAAATGAAAGACAAGACATGGAAAGATTGATTTGTTTTTAAGTGTTTTTATTTTTCTGTATTTTGTATTTTTTCTTTTCTTTTTTCTCTTTTTCTTATTTTTGTAACCTTTTTTGAAACTTTAATAAATATCATTTTTAATAAATAAATAAATAAATAAAGATAACAGGTTTGTTTTGTTCCAATATAGGTGTTCATCAGCTTAGCCATGCCAGGATGTTTGCATTATTACAAATACATCACCTCACAATCTTGTTTGCTGAATGTCTTTGTTTGCGTGTCTTCTTTCAACCTTTCTTGAGGAGCTAACTGTAAACTCTGGTTTAACTACCACTGATGCTAAGTTGTTTTGTTTTGTTTTTTAAAAGTGGAGGCTTGGGGGGGGGGGCTCAACTCACACCACAATAAGTTTGTTGGTCTTTTAAGATGCTGTGAGATTGTGTCAAATACAGCTGCCCCTCTGAAAACTAGTAGCAAATAAGTGCAACGTTGGCAGGGTGCATATCACAAAGACGTATTTTCTTTTTAATGGTTGACAAAGAAATGTTGGGAAAGCAAGAAATTTTATTCTTCAAAATAGTATCAGGAGGATAAGAACACTGAGCAATTGTTCCCATTGTATCCCTTCATAACAAACAAAACAGCCTTGTGTTTCCTTTCTCTGGTAAGACAAAACGAACTATTTATAACACAACTGTGCTTATATAATTTTTATTGAAAGGTCAAAAGAACACTCACCCTTGCATTTCCTTTTCACAGCCTGCTGCTCATTTGCCTCCAAATACTCCCAACCAAAATGTTATCAGAAAATATCCATTTTGCTGTGGGTGGTTGTGGTAAGAGCCTCAAAGCCATACAGCTACCTAGACAAGCTAACATTGCTTCGCCTTATCTACATTTCAAGCTCATGCATAGAATTGGAGCTCAAAATCCATGAGCCACAGACTTCCCCACCCCTCCAAAAGCACACAGATTAATCCAAGAGTGAAAAGCCTGAGCAACAGACAGTATGAGCACACTGACCCCATCAGCTCACCCTGTTCCCTGGCAGGTCTACTAGCCTGGCTAATGTTGGGCTGTAACAGAACTGGTGGGAAGAGTGATGGGGTGTGTGGCTTGCTGCCAATTGTTAAGACATCCATGGAATCAGAGAATTGTAGAGTTGGAAGAGACCACAAGGGTCATCTAGGCCAGCCCCCTGCATTGCAGGAATCTTTTGCCCAGTGTAGTGCTCAGACCATGACTCTTGAGATTAAGCTTATCATGCAGGTCATCTGAAACAAGAACAACCAGAAGCTGATAGTAGGGCATAACAAGTTTATCACTGCCTTTGCTTGTTGTTTCATGCTGCTGCTATTTGTGGGGGATGGATGGTGGTTCTCAGTGAGACTGTGGAGTCCCAAGGGAGGAGGAGTAGCATTTATTCCAATCTCTCTGTGAGAGCTTGAGTCTGGGGGACAGCAGCCTGAGTGGAAACAGGCCTGCTGGCCATGAATGCACATGTACTTGATGTCAGGAGCTCAGCCCTACACTCGAGTAGGGCCCTGGCAGAGACACATGCCCAACTGGCATGTTCTCTCCCTCCTGGCAGTTCGTTTGGGAGCTTCGAAAGCTTTCTTCAGCCCAAACATCACAATGACTGATGCCAACTGGCACAGGCACACTTAGGGATCCGCAGAGTCTTCGTAGCTTGCGTGACAGACCTCAGCAACTCAGCATTTTGGCTAATCTACTTTATTTACATATAAACACACACAGAGCACTGCAACATGGCTCCCTCTCTCTCTAGCATCAGACAGCAAAGAGAAAAAACAAAGGACAATAGTCCCACTTCACGGAACACAGTAACACAAACATCCTGTCTCCGTCACTTCCCACTCTGTGGAGTCAAAACATACACCGTCATGTGATAGACAACAATCCCATGACTGCAATCATGGAGCAGGAATTCTAACACTTGACTGGGGTCAGAAAACTGGGTGTTTGTTACAGTCTGGTTCTGTAGCAGTGGCTTCTATTGAATCAGGATACTCTTGTATGCTGACTAAGTAAAGTGCATGATTATTAAGCTGGCTTGGTGGCAGCGGCAATGTATGCAACAATGTTTAGCTTCTGTCTTATTATTATTGTTATATATAATAAATTATTTATATTATGCATTTGCTAATGATAATACATCACTTGTGCTCTAATGATAATATTCTATTATGTCCCTGATTTTGTTGCTTATTGTGTGTAAGGCGCTTTGGCATTCATCTGAATGGAAAGTGACAAAGAAGGACAATCAGCCAAGAAAACCAACTTAATTGGGAGTCTTTTTTGTTGTGGTGGCTTATGTGAAACCATTGGGAATCAAAAACCCTTGTTGATTTACTGACAGCAATATGTAGGAGTTTCCATTACTTTCTGCCCACATCTATAAAATAGTTTTGCTTGTCACATGAATGAAATATGGGCTGATGGACAACGACACTGGCAAACCTTAACTCTATCACACTCTTTCTTTTCTTTTAGAAATTAAGCATTGGCCTCATGAATTTGGACAGCATCATGAGTACATGTCCTTTTCCTTTTTTTAAGCTCATCACTTTGATGGTACTGCATTCCTGTCCATGCCCACTCAAGTTCACCTCTGACCATTCATAAAGGTCCACAGTGGTCCTCTTAGTCATAAACAAAGAGGGTAGAAACCAGTGTTTTTTTCTATAGTGAGAAGGGAATGGCAGAAGGATTTGTTTTCTGTCTAAGAATTAGACAGCAGGCAGCCTCACACTGACCTACCAAATTCATCAACCAGAACAAGACATCACCAAATGCATAAAGCAGGTTAACACTTTGTGCTAATAGCAAGTTAGGGGCTTTTATTCCTACCTACCTTTATTTACAGCAGCTTTTTGTGGTTGGTCCGATTCTCCATAAATACCCCTGGAATATGATTATTTTATAGTATAGCCATTCCTTCCCCTACCTTGCAACTTAATTACATTTCAAAAAGTTGTATTCCCTGTGCAAATTAGTGCCTTTGTAGAGAGAGTCCCAATGAGACTAACCTTCTTTGTGTACATAATATTTGTCTTTATTGCAGCAGCTGCTGGTTGGTTCAAAAAATTTCCTGCCTTCTGTGGTGTAAAAGCTTGAATAAGGTTGCAGCTGTGACCTAATAATAATTTGGTAACTTGTTCAGTGAAGAAGTCATAAATTATACTAGCACTGGTGTCATTTAAAATAGGGGAAATTCAGCAGAAAATATTAATCCTTCCCAGGAACATATGATTTCCCCACCTTTCCTGATAATTGATAAAACATAAATTAACCATAGAAGAGACATATTGCTGTTCTGTTTTTGTTTTTTCAAGTAAACTAGAAAAGGGGGCATGGACAAATCCAGGGCAATTAAACCGATAGCAAATTTAATTGATAGCAAATTAAAATCTCACATGTTCAGAAGCGATATTCCACTTAATATCATTTTTAGTTGCATATTTCTCTTTCGTGGGGGTTGGGGAACAAAATATTTTTTGTCCTAGAGGGATTTGAACTAGTGATTCTAAGGACATGCTTATACATTTGTGTTGGCCTTAGCAGATAGTACAACAGAGGTCTCTTGAATATTCCTGTGACACTTTGCCTGGTTGTCTGTGCTTTCCCACCCCACTGTGCTGGGGGTGTAGAGCCAGGAAAAGGTCCCAGGACCATCTGCACCATTCCTGATTGGTAGGTTTTAGTAATATTTCCAGGGACTGTGACAGGGTGGCAGTCTGCTCTATTCACAGTGTTCTGGGATGTTTCTAGCCGTGTCATTCCGTCCTTGGGATTAGTATTGGATACAATGGCAGTTCCTTTGGCACAGTGATGTATCTACCCCCGGGTACAGGATTGCTCTTCTGCACCCCTCATTTGGGGAAGAGGAGGGGTGTAACAACATTTTGAAAGTGGCCTTTAAGAAACAAAGATAGCACATTATCACTGAAGGGCTGACAAGGAGTGCAAAACAGTTCTTCTGCCTTTATAAAATACATACTGCTTCTATGTGCTCTTTTCCCATCCAGCATTTGTGTATGGCAATCTAGAAATGTTAATTGCAGGGCATATGCATTGTGGAAGTCAAATAGTGGGGTGCACTGACAGTATGTGGGCTGAAGACATACTATGAGCTATTTTCAGCATCGTTTAAGAAGACCAACATGTATAGGGCAAGCATAAATCCATGCAATAGCAGCAGCCAGGGACTCCAAATTGAAATTGCAGCTCGACTAGCTTTTATTTATGGCTTGTATTCTTCATAAAAGTTCATGGGGTAATTTTGAACGAAGGATAAAAGTGTGTTCATGTTTAGTATTGCAATGCTCTCTGGGCCTTGCTGGTCCCGCTGCACAAAAATCTAGAATTATTTTTGAAGTTGCTTTAAAAAAAAGAAGAAGAACTGGCATGTTTGCTGCTTTGCTGGTGGAGACAGAGCCTGGCCCAGTTGCAAGTTGTGCTTCCAGAACCTTCCCTTCATATTCATGGAAGTGATTTATGGCAAGTGCAAACATCTCGCTGTTGGTGTCCTGCTTACTCTGGCCACAACTAGACAGCAGGGCTTTGCATCTGGCAACCCCTCTCGAATAGGATGGTTGTGCCCTGGCAAAGTCTGTGGCCCACATTACCGATCCAGACTCAACTACAAATGTTACTGGCAAGACCAATAATTCACATTTTTATAAAAAATAATAATTAATTTGCTATAAATAGCGTGGTGCTGATAATGCCAAGATCAGAGGTTTGATTCCCATATGGGACCAGCTGTACATTCCTGCATTGGAACAGATGATCCTCAGGGTCCCTTCCAACTCTATGATTCTGTGATTTAGAAAGGGAGGGCTGGATTAAGAAGGAAATACTGTACAGTATATATGGGATGCAGGTGGCACTGTGGGTTAAACCACAGAGCCTAGAACTTGCTGATCAGAAGGTCGGCGGTTCAAATCCCCGCAATGGGGTGAGCTCCCGTTGCTCGGTCCCTGCTCCTGCCAACCTAGCAGTTCGAAAGCACCTCAAAGTGCAAGTAGATAAATAGGTACTGCTCTGGCGGGAAAGTAAATGGTGTTTCCGTGCGCTGCTCTGGTTCGCCAGAAGCGGCTTAGTCATGCTGGCCACATGACCCGGAAGCTGTACGCTAGCTCCCTCGGCCAGTAAAGCGAGATGAGCGCCGCAACCCCAGAGTCAGCCACTAATGGTCAGGGGTCTCTTTACCTTTACCAGCAAGGCTGCTTGATCCAGCCTTTGCTGAAACCAGAAACACAATAGAGAGAAATAGGCGGAAGCCCAACTCTCCCGCAGCTCTTAACTGAAACTAGAAATGGCGGAGCTTGTGACAAAGTAACACCTTGTACTGTTACGTTGCAGTTCCACTTATTTCGTGGGCCAAACCTGCGCATCCAATAGCACAATGCAAAGCGATGGCGAACTGCCACCCCCAGCTCCCCATGCCACGAGGGGGGAACCAGTCGCGGGCTACACGGCAGGGCGACTGCAAGCCACCGTCTCTTAATATTTATCCTCCTGCAATGCGCAGATAATGGACAACATCTCCCTTCCCTCTGAAAGCAAGAGGCGCCTGCTGTAAGAGCGCAACATGCATTGCAGCGTGTAGGCAAAAGCGCCCCCCTTTCCACCCCTCTCCCTTTTCCATTTCCACAGAGGTTGGATGGCCACCTGTCCTGTTTGACCGAGTTCCCTGCATTAAAAGGGGGTTGGACTGGATGACCCTCAGGGACCCCTTCCAACCTCTCCCATTCCAGCATTCTATGCCTAGAGCTGAGCCCACCTCTCTCGCCAAGCCCGCCTTCTCTTTCAGATAAGTCACGTGCCTTCTCCTCTCCACCAATCAGCGACGTAGCCGGAAGAGGCGCTTGCTAGGAGTGGACGAATTCTCTTTCTTCCCACCCCACCCCCCAACATCTCGCGCCGTCCTCATCCATTGCGCGCGCCCTGGGCCCTAAGTCTCGCGCGATCGGCTTTGCCCGCTCGCTATATAAACCCGCTGAAGGCGCATTTGCCCCCTTTGCGCCCTTTCCGCTTCTGGGCTGCTTGGTCGGGGTGGCTTGAGGCTGCTGGGCCTTCCGAGGTTGGAGGTAAGCATGGCCGCGTGCGAGGTGGAGCTGGCCTTGAAATTGGTCTTTTCCCCGCGGAGCCCCTTAAACATTGCGCACCTCAAGCGTCCCGTGCTTGAGGTGGTCAACACAGGGGGGCAGAGGATTCCTCTCACTGAAACCCGGGGCAGGGCTGCCGCTCTCTGCTTCCGGATCCTGTCGTGAGAGACACGTGCTGGAGCTCTGCTTGGCCCAGGAAGGGTCATTTCGGTGTGTATCTGACTGTAGCGCTGGATGGATGAGGGGTGGGTGAGTGGCAGGCTTCGCATGAGCAGTTCGTCTACCCCAAAATAGATGCCCTGCACCCCCTTAAGTTTCCCAGCTTCATTCAGGAAAGAGCATTTAATCATAAAAAGCATGTCGTTGAACCCATGCATTCAGTCACCGGCCTAAATTGTAGAGTTGAAAGGGATCCCCAAAGCTCATCTAGTTCAGCCCCCTGCAATGCAGGAGTTCATAGCCTGTGAATACAGGCGAAAGAGGATAAAACATATTAAAGGGCTAACTAGTACCCACGTTTGTGTGGCTTGTCCTTCACTGCTCAGCAAGAGTTAATTTTGCAGTGCAAATAAGTTAAGAGTTGGATATGAAAGCCTGGCATGTCCCCTTGTATTTTATGCTTGGGCTGCATATGTACTGTACTTTAAAAGCACACTCAAGGGGTTTTGAGCGTTGTGGTTTACCCCTTAAAGAGTTGTAATTACCAGCAGCCCTTAAAAAGCTGCAGTACCCAAAATTATTTGAGGGAGGAAATGTGCTTTAAATGCACAGTGCGCACACAGCCTTGTACCCTGCTTTTCCCCAAAAAACGTTCAGAGTGGCCTTTATATATGGCCAGGCCTGCTTACAGCTGCTGGAACTACATCAGGTACCTTCAGACAATTTCTCTGGGCATTGAAAAAGAAACACATTTAATTATTACTTTTTTGCAAATTTTGTTGCCATAAAATTATTTTGAGTTTTCTCCCTCACAAAGAATCATGTCTTCTGTCTCTTATGTTTTGTTAATCCTACAAACATCCATCACACTGGACCAATAGAAATAATAAATATTCTTCATTCATTTATTCCCAACCCTTCGCCCTAAGGTTCCAGGGCAGGTTACAGCATTAAAACAGTTTCCAATCATAAAAAATAGGATGGGTCCTAAAAATATGTTGTATGAGGATATTGGGGAACAAGGAACCATCTGTGGCATCTTCCCACAATGTTCACTCTGCAGTATGAGTCTCTAGAGTACAACTTGAGGGTCAGGATAGTGCTCTGGAACAGCAAAAACTGACAGAAAATGCTGCTTGAATGCTACAGGAATTCAAATTTAAAACACACACCTGCTCAGAACCTTTTGGTTACTAGCATTGGGAAGAAAGCAATAAATCTTGATTGAATTAGTAGTATTCCCATGGTGCATTCCCCCTGGTTTGGTCTACAAGCAGTGGCATGATGAAAAACAGTGTTGCAATTCTTCAGATTAGTGGGCTTTTGATACATGTTATGACAAAATTTGGCACAGTTGCCTTGACTTACAAGGTTGAAACATTTGCTGCTAGCTTTGTCTTGTTCAAAAGCCATAGTAACAAAAGTAGCCAGTTAACTAATTCTTCTGTTGCAGGTATGTTCCAGTAAAAGCAAAACCCCTGTCATCTTACCCACAAGGCCTTCCACAAAGTGTTCTGCCACTGAACAAGCTGGAAGCAATATTCCTTTAGGTAGAAGGTAAGAATTAATGACAATCCTTTCTCTAGAACATCATTTGAATCTGTCTCTTGGCCCCAGAGCTTGCAGTGAGCCCCTTACACTAACTTTTCATCCTATTTTGCATACATTCCAAGCGCCTTACTTAAAACTCAGTGGCCTTGCTCCAGTCTTTTTGCCCTCATTTCCCATTACAACACTGCCTGTGATTCTTTCCCCTCCAGTGCTGTCTTACAAAGCTCTCTTCTAAACAATTCTACCTATGTTTCCTTGCTATCCTTGATGTCTGTGACTTATCCAAGGACACCTGCATGATACTATTTTTCTTCAAATCCTTCCTCAGTGCCACCCATTTTCCCAAGAAGTCATTGGCCCCTAACCCCTTGCTGCATATTGCATATGCATGCATGTCTCCTGCCTCTCAAAATACTGCAGCAACCAGTTGTTTGCACAGTTCTTTTTATTAAGTGTCCCGTAATTTGATGGTGCTAGATAATCATTGCTTGAGACTACTTGCTAATGGCCAGTAACTTGTACCAGTGTTGCACAAAATGCTAAGTAAGATAAGGGGCAGCTTTGTTCCTGTGTAGGAGATGCAGGGTCAGAACTGGGCTGATTAATAAAAAACAAAGAAACAATGCTAGATTTGTAAGGTAAAGGGACCCTTGACCATTAGGTCCAGTTGTGACTGATTTTGGGGTTGTGGCGCTCATCTCACTTTATTGGCCGAGGGAGCCAGCATCCAGCTTCCGGGTCATGTGACCAGCATGACTAAGCCGCTTTGCATTGTGCTATTTGATGCGCAGGTTTGACCCACGAAATAAGTGGAACTGCAACGTAACAGTACAAGGTGTTACTTTGTCACAAGCTCCGCCATTTCTAGTTGCAGTTAAGAGCTGCGGGAGAGTTGGGCTTCCGCCTATTTCTCTCTATTGTGTTTCTGGTTTCAGCAAAGGCTGGATCAAGCAGCCTTGCTGGTAAAGGGACCCCTGACCATTAGGTCCAGTCGTGGCTGACTCTGGGGTTGCGGCGCTCATCTCGCTTTACTGGCCGAGGGAGCCAGCGTACAGCCTGTACAGCGTACAGTCATGCTGGCCGTCATGGGGCCAGCATGACTAAGCTGCTTCTGGCGAACCAGAGCAGTGCATGGAAACACAGTTTACTTTCCTGCCAGAGCGGTACCTATTTATCTACTTGCACTTTGAGGTGCTTTCGAACTGCTAGGTTGGAGGGACGGAGCAATGGGAGCTCACCCTGTCGCGGGGATTCGAACTGCCAGCCTTTTGATCAGCAAGTCCTAGGCTCTGTGGTTTAACCCACAGCGCCACGTTCCTCCAGATTTGTGAGTAGGAAGGATTTAAAGGAAAAGGGCCTAATACAGCAACTGATGAATCTGAAAAGCATTGTGCTTATGTGGTTCAGTCTGTTTCTTGATTTGGTGTGAATGTTTGCAGATCAGTGGATTTAGTAGTTGCCAAGTGATAAACATCAATGTGTGAACTAAGTATTTGGAGTCAAAGTCTTTGGAGTTGCAGGCACTAGATTTCCCCCTTTTTAGCTTTGCCCTCTTAAGGCTGGTGGTGCTTTAAGTGGCCAACACAAAGGGGTAGAGTAATTCTCTCTTCAACCCAGAGGCGAGAACGCAACTTTCCTCTGGATCCTGTCGGGAGGAACAAACATAAGAAAATACTTGTTAAATGTCTACTGTGATACAATGATATATCTTGCTCTAGAATTACTGTGACTGATGTCAGTGGCATTTTAAACATCGGCCCATGGATTTTGTACTTTCTTGATAGGTACATGTAAAACTTTTTAGGAGGGAAAAGTTAAGATGGATATATTCTTTTAGCAGATGCCTGGGCGGTTATCCAGGGCTTTGAGCATCCCTGACAACTAGGAAGACCAAGCATCTGGGTGAGTACTATGAACAGCTGCAGATGACAGATAGGTAGCCGTGTTGGTCTGCCATAGTCAAAATAAAAAAATTCCTTCCTGTAGCACCTTAAAGACCAACTAAGTTAGTTCTTGGTATAAGCTTTCGTGTGCATGCACACTTCTTCAGATAGGTATCTGAAGAAGTGTGCATGCACACGAAAGCTTATACCAAGAACTAACTTAGTTGGTCTTTAAGGTGCTACAGGAAGGAATTTTTTTATTTTAGCTGCAGATGAATGGATTATAGATGGTTCTGTAGAAACTGCAGGTGTGGCAAGGGAAGATTCATTCATCTGGCTGGCATTTCATTACCAAGTAAAGAAGAGGCCCAATGCTGTAGCCTGTAGGAAAAATGATTTCTGTTTGTGCAGTGGAACTTTCCCCTCCCCATGCATGCCCCACACCTAGAGAAATTTTGAAACCATGTGAGAAAACAAAAAATATTGGTGTGTTTTTTTGTGTGTTTTTTGTTTTTTGAAAAATACATAGTCCTTCTGCCCACTCCATCGCCCTTTACAAATCAAAAGTTACTTTGCTACTTGAGAAACAAAGTTTTCTTTTACAGTGGTACCTCTGGTTACGAACTTAATTTGTTCCAGAGGTCCGTTCTTAACCTGAGGTACCACTTTAGCTAATGAGGCCTCCTGCTGCTGCTGCGCCGCCAGAAAATGATTTCTGTTCCCATCCTGGGACAAAGTTCTTAACCCAAGGTACTATTTCTGGGGTAGCGGAGTCTGTAACCCAAGGTGTTTGTAACCCGAGGGACCACTATATAACTTTGTTTACCACAGCATTACCATATTTGGTATATTAAAAGTAGTTTATTCAGACAATAATTACAAATTGAATTTACTTGTTATTTTGCTACAAGTAGAACCCCAAAACAAGCCTTTGATCAATTTCAGATTCTTCCTGTTCCTCTGTACTTTCTCCTACGAGAGGACAGAAAGCGACACACCAACCTTGCTAACAAAGGGAAGCCCACAAAGAAGGCACTGAATCTTCCTTCTGTGTTAATGGCAGTGCCTCCTAGAGGCCAAAATGCATCTTGCTCTTGTCCTCAGTGTACAAGAGACGCAATAATCTGATAGTGCAAATCAGTGGTTCTTAACCTGTTGCTCGCGACCCCTTTGGGGGTTGAAAAATCTTTTCACAGGGGTCGGCAAGCTTTTTTGGGGGTGGGCTCCTCTGACAGCCTCTGCCGCTCACAAGGGCAGGCACAGGAGCCACGCTTAGCAGTCAAGGCATGTGTCAACACTGATGGCATTCACTTATACCCATAAGTATAGCCAACTGATGTCTGTTTTAGCCTAACATTTCCTCCTGTGCTACTTTTTTCTGCTTCCAGAGTTTCTTGCATCCGGGTCCCACGCTTAAATTAAAACAGCAAAATGGAAAGATTCTTTAGTTTGGCAAGTACTAGTAAAAAGCAAGAACTTGTTGAGCATGACAAAGAAGAAGTTGATGAAGAAAGGAGCCGCAAATACAGAAAACAAGATGACAGTTATTTGTATTTTGGTTTCATTAGTGTGAACAATGAAGAGCACCCACAGTGTGTTTTGTGTTTGAAAATACTCCCCATTGAATGCACGTTGCCTTGCAAAATGAAACACCACTTAGAAAGTGTTTATAAGAACGATGTGGGTAAACCAATGGAATATATCTCTAGAAAACTAAGTCAGGTGAAAGAATCAGTATTTAATACACAGGTTACCGTCCTTTAGTAAAACTCTTTTAGCATCCTATAAATAACCTACCGGGTCGCAAAATGTAAGAAACCCATACAATAACAGAAGAACTCTTATTGATATGGTGTCTACTATGTGGCGCTGTGGGTTAAACCACAGAGCCTAGGGCTTGCCAGTCAGAAGGTTGGCAGTTTGAATCCCCGCGATGGGGTGAGCTCCCGTTGCTCGGTCCTTGCTCCTGCCAACCTAGCAGTTTGAAAGCACATCAAAGTGCAAGTAGATAAATAGGTACCACTCCAGCGGGAAGGTGAACGGCGTTTCCGTGCACTGCTCTGGTTTGCCAGAAGCAGTTTAGTCATGCTGGCCACATGACCCGGAAGCTGTACGCCGGCTCCCTCAGCCAATAAAACGAGATGAGTGTGACTTTTGGTTATTAGCCGTGACCCCCGCTAATTGATTTACGAACCTCGATTAGTGATATATGGCTGCCCGGTCCGGCGCGCTTCCCTCAGCTGCGCCACTCAGTCACGGCTCAGCAGAGTTTCACACAGCGGTGTAGAACTGTCACCAGCTTGATTCAGCTTCCAGACAAACACACAGAGTCCAGTTTGTCTATTTACAGCTCTTTATTCCGACATTCCCCCAGGGATTTCCTGGGCTCCTCTCCGCCATTACAGGCTACGTCTTTCTCCCTCAACGACCAGAGGGGAACAGACAGAAACTCTTCCCAAACTCCTCCCAGCTTGCTAGGCTGACGTCAGAATGCTGAGGCACCATGGGAACAACTTAACCAGTTAAGTTCCCATACCCCATACCCCCTCTGCATCACATTCTGACAAGACCTTTTTGAGTTCAACACCTTCCCCTTTGCCTTGTGCCCCTTCCCGGCATCTTTCCCAGGCACCTGTTGAACCCCTTCAACACTCCCAGAATCACACTGTGCGACACTTTTCCACGCACCTGTGACCTGATACCTGATACCCTACTGACCCATTAGGGCCAGCAGTTGTGTCTTCTCCGTCAGACTCTTCCCCCTCTGACTTGACAACCCTTCCGTGAGCTTTCTCCATTACGCTTACCGGAGATGAAGCCTCACACCTGGACATTCCTTTCACAACCCTTGGAGATGCCCAAACCTGCCCTGAACCCTGACCCTGGACCTGGTCCCCATCACCGGGTTCTGAACCCTGATTCTGGACCTGATCCCCATCACTGGGTTCAGCCACAGCCTCCCTTCTCCCTTGAGAAGACTTTGCACCCGTCACCTGTTGACGTATTCCCTTTTCCTTGACAAACTTCTCCAGAGCAGACCCAGTAAACTGTGACCCTCGGTCGCTCTTGAACCCTTGCACCCTGGTGGAGAACCTTAGTTCCACCTTCGCAACCCAATCTTGGAACAGTTGCGCCACCTCCCCCTGTGATTTGAGAGAAACTCTTGCCAAACTCCTCCCAGCTTGCTAGGCTGACGTCAGAATGCTGAGGCACCATGGGAACAACTTAACCAGTTACGTTCCAACTCCCATAATGAGCGCCACAACCCCAGTGTCTGTCACGACTGGGCCTAATGGTCAGGGGTCCCTTTACCTATGGTTGGAGTATCCTCTGACAATGCAATCGGCCACCAGATTTAGGAGAGGGACTTAATGAGCAGCTTTTAGAAAAAATGAGGAGGAAGGACTTTGGTTTGCAGTTTGATGTGTCCACTGATAGCAATAGAGATGCTCATCTAACCTGTTATGTGCGGTTTGATGATGATCTAAATGAAATGGTGGAAGTATTTTTTTGTAAGGACGTAAATGTAGGAGTAGCAGGCAAAGATTTGTTTGGAATTGTGGACAACTTCATGACAGTAAATAAAATAGACGGGGCTCATTGTGTCGGTGTGTGCATCGATAGTGCTCATTCTGTGGCAGGCTGTTACAATGGCCTAAAAGCACTCATTCTCAGCAGAGCCCCTGATGCAGTTTTTACACATCATACTACCCATAAGGAAGAACTTGCTTCTCAGCATTTGAGTGCTGATTTGAACAAATTCCTGCAAACAGTGCTAGATGTGGTTAACTTCATCCAAACTCAACCTCAGAAAGCTAGATTTAATCAATAAAATGTGCTGAGATTTAACTGTTGTTTTTGAACTTCCTCAAGAACTCCATTCTTACCTTGACCAAGAAAACCATGCCAGTGCTAAGTGTTTTCTGGAGGCGGACTTCTTGCTAAAAGTTGCCTATCTCTCTGATATTTTCAAAAAGCTGAACTTGTTCAATAAGTCTTCATAAGGGAGCGAAACTCATTTGCTTAGACTCACTTGTAAAGTTTCGGCCTTTGAAAATAAACTACTTCTTTGGAAGAGAAAAGCTGAAGGAGGAGGAATGGACTGCTTCCCAGTTCTACAGCAAGAGAGATACTATTTCACTAATTAGTGGACATTTAGCTCATCTCAGTGCCCATTTTGATAAGTACTTTTTTGAAAATGGTGACAGGTTTCAGTGGATTCAAGATCCCTTTGGTACTGATCCTCCTACATATTTAATACTGTAGAAGAGGAGGAACTGATACAACTTCCATCACATGCTTCACTAAAAGGAAAGCTTATAGACACGCTAGTGCCAAAATTTTGGACTTCAGTAAAACAGGAGTTCCCAACATTGAGTAACAAAGCACTGAAGATAATGATTAATTTTGCAACATCCCATCTATGCAAGTCTGGGTTTCCAGCCATGGCTGTCATAAAAAGCAAATACAGCTCAGGATTGGATGTGGAGAAAGAAAGAAGGGTAGCAGTAAATATTGGTGCCAATATTTGAAAAGCTGTGCAACAATAAGCAAACTCAGGTTTCTTGCTAATAATAAAGACTGACATTTTATGTGCCCTATGTTTTTACTGAACCTTTTTAAAAAAATGAAGAATAAATGATTTAGTGTATTATATCTGCTTCAAAATGCAACTTTGTATCTTTTCCCCATTGGTATATTCAGATTTTCTTAAATTATTTTTTATTTAAATTTGTTTTCAGTTTTCCCCAGCTTACAAAAAAAATAATTAGCAGGGCAATGAATGACTCATGATTTTTAAAAAAGCTTTTTCAAAGTTCTACTGCCTAAATGTTAAGCCTTAAAAATGATAGTTAAAACTGCTAAATGATGAAACAACACAAGTTTTAACCAGGTACAGGGAATCTCAACTTGCACACAATCTACATATGCGTTTCTGTGTGTACACATTCTGAAAAGGGGTGGGGGAGTAGAATGGAGCTGAGACACAGTTGGGGAATATTTCGATAGTTTCAGGCGAAAGGTTCAGTGACTATTTTTAATGATGCCATAAGTAATGTAAGGGAGAGCTGCAAGAGATATTGGGAGTATTTATTATGCTTTGCTCAATGGTGAGTTCGTTCCAAGACATTCTTTTTTCCTCTACTATACCATATCAATCTTTTCAAGGTAAACTAGTGACTAATAGCCAGCCCTAAGTGTTTGCCATTTTGATAAAGATTACATCCAAGCACAGCCTGTTTAGCTCTAAACAAGAGTGGTGTAGATCTTGAAGATACAAAGTTGCATTGCTTGAACTTTAATTGAAAGCCAATTTATTAGTTTAATGTCACACATTTCCTCCCACTTGGCAGTGTCCAACAATATAAACTCCACATAAGAATTAAGAATAATTTTGTTTCCTAAAGGCTAAAAGATAATGTGAATTATTGAATAAAGAACATCCCACAGTCTTTTTTTTTTGGGGGGGGGGCATCACAGAAAAGCCACTGTACCTTATACATGCTGCCTTTGCTTAAGGGGGAAAGCCTCCTCCCTTGCTTCATGAAACACAGTAACACAAACATTCTGTCTCTGTCACTTCTGACTTTGTGGAGTCAAAACATACCACGTCATGTGAAAATGTGAAAGACAACAATCCCATGACTGCAATCATGGAGCAGGAATTCAAACATCACGTCCAATGATCTACCAGTAGATCAGGATCTACCTGTTGGACAGGCCTGGTATACAGCATTCAATTGCTTTGGTGCTGGAAAACATGGCTTGATCTCATGTGCGCCTTCTGCTACAAAGATATTGAAAGCGTTTGCTTCACTTAGCCACAGTGGGTCACTATCCAAAAACAGACAAACACTGGATTTTACGTAATTATTTGTCCAAGCAAGCTAACTTCCAGCTGGTTTGTGATCCTGGCACATTTGGATAAACCATAAAACGTTCTGTATTTCCTGGTTACGTGTTGGCTTGCCAGATGCAGATGCTTCTGAAAATTCGAGCCGGTTCATATACACAATGCCAAACTGGTTTGGTGTTGCACCTGAGCCCACCCCAGCCTCTATAAAAGGCTAGAGATCAAAGTCATTATCTTCATTATTTTCCATTTGTGGTTGGGATGAAAGCAGTAGAAAAAGGTATGGCAGAAAGCTTTTGCTGAAGTATCAACAGTCCTGAAACTGGTTGTCTCCAGATGCAAAATTAACCCTTACCTTATTTGCCAGTACACAAAGAACTTGTCATATTCTGATTTGTGGAACCTTGATGAGAAGTAGCCAAAACTTTACAAGACAGACTATCTCACCATTGAATTTTGGTATCAAAAGGTGTGGCACATAAAAAAGTTAACACATCAGCTCAGGATTTCCCAACAAATTGCTTTTATATACCGTAGTCGTCCTTACTCAATTTGTTACAACCTTCTCAAACCTCAAATAAGTGCACTTCATTCTACACTTGGCATTTCTGTTGAACTACGCTTTACTTTAATTGCCTTGATTGGAGGTTGTCATTGTGACTAGTCTTTTGGTACCCACTTCCTTTTGAATAAGTTTTTAATGTGGAAAAATAAGGAGTGGGGCAGTGGAATCCACTTGAATTTACTCCTTAGTGTGCCATTCAGCACTCCCTGGAGAAAAAACAGTAAGTAATAAATAGATTTTATTGGTGAGGAAAGTGTCCTTACTTCACAAATGGTTGCTTTGTTGGAGGCTGCTTCCCTTGCTTAGTTTTCCTTACATAATCTTTTGGACTCTGTGTCAAGATAGCGGTCTAAGTCAACTATGGAAAAATGCCCTGTATATAAAGAACAGAGGTTATTCTTGATCGTTTGTCTCTGTACAGTCAAGGCAGCACACAAAATCAAGTGCCTTCAGCTTTAGAATTTATTTACATAATTTACATAGGATGCACAGAGAGCCAAGTCAAGGTTGTTTATATATCTGTTTGGTGTAAGACATGACCTTAACTTGCATCAATACAGCATTTTCTGAAAAGTGCACATAACTTTCTAAAGCTTTTTGGCAGCAGACGTCATCAAGCACAGCGGAATAAAACCTGCCTTTGCTGAAAAACAAGCAGAGGGAAATTCCGTATAAATTCCAGATAAAGTGAGATTTGAAGACTTCAGTATGTTTACCTACATCAGATCAGTTGACTCTCCCCCCCCCCCGAATTATTCCTCTTTCATCAAACTTTGCAAACACCGAACAAGGAAAAGTTATGAACTGCTCCATTATGCTAGCATGCAGTAAAAAGATAAAGGGACCCCTGACCGTTAGGTCCAGTCGCAGATGACTCTGGAGTTGCGGCGCTCATCTCACTTTACTGGCCGAGGGAGCCGGCGTACAGCTTCCAGGTCATGTGGCCAGCATGGCTAAGCCACTTCTGGCAAACTAGAGCAGCACACAGAAACGCCGTTTACCTTCCTGCTGGAGTGGTACCTACTTATCTACTTGCACTTCGTGCTTTCGATCTGCTTGGTTGGCAGGAGCTGGGACAGAGCAACGGGAGCTCACCCCATTGCGGGGATTCAAACCGCCAACCTTCTGATCGGCAAGCCCTAGGCTCTGTGGTTTAACCCAAAGCGCCACCCACATCCCATGCAGTACATTCAGTACCCATGTATTATTCCTGTTTGTCAGACTCATGGTGGAAAAGGGCTCAGTGTTTGAGCCTGACCTGCTAAAAACTATCCCATCAACCTTTCAGAGAACAATTATTATGCAGTCCAACAACAGTGAGATGCAAATGGAAAGACAATGGTTTGAAAGAACCAAAAAGCTGCCAATAAGTAAGGTATACCAAGCATTCCACTTTGTCTGGCAGCTTTTTGACATGGAGAAAATGGCTCCATCACTTTCAAGCGACCAACTCAAGTTCCAGCTTTCAAATGAAGACAGGGAGATAAAATGGGCTACTCAGAGCCCCTACAAATCTGAGCTTCAGACGTTGGATTTGTATGGTCACTGTGTTCCACTCATGCTTACAAGGCTCTGTATAATCATGCTGAATATTATCAACATCCTTGAGCCCTTGTCATTGGTTATTTACAGCGTTTCTGCATTTTTCATTGAGCTTCATCCTTAGCGCATTATGCCCTCCCCAATGCTATTCATAGACTTTTTGCTATTAATGCAAATAATACGTTTATGAAGATGAATTCTTATGCATGTCTTAAGGTTTTCAAATTCAAAACAGTATCACAACGTTCAAGGTTATTTTAACTTTTGTATGTTTTTAAGCATGGGTATAATTTTTTTCTTGTTTATATTGTTTTACCTTTTGTATTAAATGCTATGAAACAAATACACTGTAATAAATATCTTACTTAAAAAAAAACCCAACCTAAATGTTTGTTAGTTTAACTCTTTATTCCTTGATGCAATCAATTCATTTCCAAACCATTTTAAGATGCTCGCTATGACAAGCACTATGGCAAAAAAAGGCCTTAAATAATATGGAGTGCTTGTCATACCTTGCTTATTGATGGTTCTCTTTAATTCATCTGATTTTCTTCATAGTTCAGGTTTCAATACTTAGATGACTCAGTCCTGCAGTAATTTGAGTAGAGAAGGGGGCTGGGAGAGAAGGGGAATTGTCGCTTGTAATCTGAACATTTTTAAGCAGTTACAGCCACAATGGTAGAGCTGAATTCATTTCTCTCTCTGTCAGACCCTGAAATTAGTTATCCATGCTTTTATTACCTCAAGATTAGATTTACCACTTGGATTGCTTGAAAAAGTTTTGCATATAATTGAGTATCGAGGAACGTGCTTGCTGCATTCTTGTGGGGAGTGGGGAATAAGCTTCACAATGCCTTGCCTTATTGCTCAGAGAGGTGAAATAGCTACATTTCTTGTCAGACAAGCATGATATTTAATTAAGAAGTGCTTTCTAAGTCTTGTGAAGCCCATACCTTGGCATCATGCTTGCTTGCTTGCTTGTTAAGCTGGCAAATATCCACTGTGGCAAATACCTTTGGGACAGGTTCGATAAACTCTCAATTCTCAAGCCTTTTGGAAATATATAAATTTGAAATGGGATTTTGAATAGTGTTCTGCAGTGCTTTCTCAGCCTAAGGAATTCTGACGGAAGTGAGGCCAGTGTTGGGCTGCTAGCTACAACTCCACTAGTTCCAGAATGGTACAGTTAGCTTGGCCATATTAAAAATATATATATAAAATCCCAAGAAAAAAGCCACATGGAGGGGAATCACAGAATCAATCACTAATAATTTGATCCATGGCAGAGAAAACGTTTCATTGTCTCAATATGGCATCTAGCACACAATAATTCCTCAACTATGATGCAAGGAAGCTGGGATTCATGAGAGATCTCACTCCTACAGTAGCCAGTACAGTTTAGTACAGTCGTACATTGGATCCAGAATGCCTTGCAAGTCTAACGTTTTGGCTCCTGAACGCCGCAAACCCAGAAGTGAGTGTTCTGGTTTGCAAACGTTCTTTGGAACCCAAACGTTTGGCGCGACTTCCGATTGGCTCCAGGAGCTTCCTGCAGCTGATCAGAAGCCGTGCCTTGGTTTCCGTTCGACTTCCGAGGTACCATTGTAAAGGAATTTTTACAAACAAACTGTAAACGGATAAGAACATTGGAAGGATTATTGCAATAACCTGCAGTTTCATAAGAATATATAGATAAAAAAAGAATAAGTTGAGAATATGCAGGAAATGTAAAAATAAAAAATTAAGGATCTGCAGAAAGAGGAAGTTGAGTTTTGAAATGTTAGAATGATTGTAAAATTTACAGATTTTTCTCTTTTGAAATAAAATTATATGAAAATGATGTGTGGATGGTATATTACACCAGTACAGATAGCAAAAATGTATAAAACCAGGTCAAACATATGTTGGAAATGTAAAGAAAAAGAAGGGACTTTTTATCATATGTGGTGGGAATGTAGAGAAGAAGTGAGTGAGGAGCCAAGTCAACAATTGGTAGCCAGTCTGGGTGCAGGAACCAGAGCCGCCACGCAACAACAGCTCTAAAGAAGAAGCAGTGGAGAAATGTGGAGAGCAAAGAGGGTACAGTGGAACCTCGGTTCTTGAACATAATCTGTTCTGGAAGACCGTCTGACTTCCGTTAGAAAACTGAGGCGCAAAGGGCTGTTGGCAAATTCAACTGAGAAAATTGAAAAACACACAGCGGAAACCTTTCGACTTCCGAGACACGTTCAAAAATGGAAGCAATTCCGGGTTTTCGACATTTGGGTTCCGAAATGTTCATCAGCAGAGATGTTAAAGACCTGAGATTCCACTGTACTTTGCCTTTCTATTTGCTACTTTCCCTGATTCTGTCCCCACAGCTTCTTTCTCCCTCAGTGGGGTGAGGTCTAAGCACTCTATTGCCTGCCCTTTGTGGGTGTGGAGACCATGTTTCTCGGATCTGAATAGATTGGAAAATGCCAGGCTTAAGCTAACGAAGCTCGTTTTCTTTGTCCTTCGGTGAATTTCATTTCAGTCGCGTCACAAGCCGAAATGGTAATTGTGTGAACAAGTTTTAAACATCTTGAACTGATGGACTCCAAGACTCTCCTTCCTTTAATGTGTTTCGTCTGGTGGACTCTTGATGATTTAAAAGCAAATTAAGTTTTCTATCCCTGCGAGACATTTGGCATTTCATTTAAACTATGGTGCAACAGCAAAGCATGTCACTTATTTCAAGAACTTCGCAGCCATGGGGTCTTATCGGTGGATTTAAGAAGCGAGCAGTGGGGCTCATGCCAAGCCCTTGGATATAAATTCCAGATGTGAATTCAACTATAACCCCATTCTTAGAGGATAGCCTAATTTAAATGACAGTATACAAAACAGTACATTGTGTGCTGCTCTCCAAAAAGCTACCAAGCACTCCTCAGTGTTTATGTATTCCACGATATTAGAGAAGTATTAGCGGAGTCAAGATTTAATGTGATGTGTAAAGTTTCTCACTCAAAAAGAGGACAACTTGACAGATTGTCTGGGGGGGGGGAAATGGCAGTTAACCAATGTTTGTCCTTCAAAACAACAGACTAGAAACTAAAAGGAATTGGAGGAGGGAGGGTACATTGTTTTGAAGTAATATGCCAGAAGGAATATTGGCAAATACATTACTAGGATGGTTTCAGCTGTGCATTTTAGTATTATGAAACCCATCTTTTATAGCATCTATTTATGGCAATATTTGTTATCTCACCCCTTGACTTCACAACAATGCTCCCAAGATGAACAACAATCCCAGTTTAAAAAAAAATAATAATTTCAATTCCTGATCAACAAAACTGTGGATAAAAAAATAAAACCAGAATACAAGGGCAAGTCAGAAACACCAGCCACAAATACTTTATTGCAGTGAGGAACTGCAATACCTAACAGATATAAATAGTGAACATGTTACTGAAGAATGTGTCAGAGTTCTCACTGAGCCTGACTGCCACTGCTAAGAAAGCTCCAGCCCTTTTCTGTCATTCAGTGCATGTGGCTAGCCCCACCTGCTAGATGCCAAGTTGGTCAGTCAGGTCTCCTGCTCCCTTGGCAGGAGCATTGCAAGTCAGACAAATTCATGCAGCTTTGGGGCATACCAGCAGATTGTACAATCCTCCAAAGCAGTATTTACCGGTAAGTGGCAGAACTGAAACAATTGTTGCAGGTTGCATTTGTGGGTGGACACATTAAACCTCAACATAGTTGCCACGGAAGTAACCACGGGACAAGGGTGGAATTGGGAGCATTTATCAAAGAGAGAGGGACCAAATCTATCGTCATCTTTACCTTCTATATGGTCTTCCTTTGCACTCTGGGAAAGAAGAAACCCTGAATTTATTGTCTTGTCTGTACATCCTAACTATATATACAATTTGTGATTATCCTTTGACCTTCTCCATTTGACACCTCTTTTAAATAAAAAGAAAGCATTGCATATAATGGAAACTAACCACAGTACCACACACACACACACACACACACACACACACACACACACACACAATATTACTGCTGGAATGTGAAAAGCAAATACCAAAGTGTTTGTCTGGATTGTTTAAAGAGAGAACACAGAGGAGCCCAGTGTGGAATCGGCAGAACAATTCTGCACCGGCTGAAAGTCATCATGGAAACAACTCAGTCTTCCTTGGACGATAATTTAAAGTGCTGTGTTTCATAAACCAATTAAGCCCATGCTTCTTGGATTACGTAATTGTATCGCTTTGGTCAGCCTAAGTCAGGCATAGGCAAACTCGGCCCTCCAGATGTTTTTGGCCTACAACTCCCATGATCCCTAGCTAGCAGGACTAGTGGTCAGGGATGATGGGAATTGTAGTCTCAAAACATCTGGAGGGCCAAGTTTGCCTATGCCTGGTCTAAGTCAAGAGCTGGCATAAGGCTATGCTTACCAACTGGCCTGGGGCTGAAAGGCTTGGCCCACAGCATTTTGGTGTGCAGAAATGAGCAGGGGAAGTATTTCATAGAAAAGAGGTAAACATTACCCTTCTCCAGACCCTCCCTTCACCACGTGTCCATTGGGCAAGGAGAAGGAGGGTTCTGGCTAGTCTGGCCTCCAGCAGCTGCACATTCAGCAGCCATGAGAAAGAGGACCTGCGTGTACACATCTGTCCATGCACCAAGCTGTTGTGTGTGAATTAGAAACCTGGCCAATTAAGCTGGAGCCTTAATGTGTGTTCATATATATGCACACAGGCAGCAGCTGGGGCCACGTTTGGCTTGCATGTCACGGTTGGCTATTCTCAGCCCATAAAGTTGCTCTTCAACATCAGGGTAGGTTGAAAAGCTGGCAGCCTTCCCAGGTCGAAGTTAGCTGGTTTGGAGGTTGAGGTTGTAGATATTGTTGCAAGAAGTGGACTTTTGACCTGCTAAGATCAGGTTTGTAAGTATTGGGGCATAATACATTCAATCGTTACACTCCTCTGCAGGAACAGGTACGTAGCTTGTGGGTATTGCTAGATCCTTTGCTGTTGCTTAAGGCTCAGGTAGCCTCAGAGACATGGACCACCTTCCATGAGCTTGGGCTGGTAATCCAGCTGCACCCCCATCTTCTGTTGTCTACACTCCAGTATACAGAGAGCCAGTATGGTGTAGAGAGCGGTAGACTTGTAATCTGGTGAACCGGGTTCGCATCTCTGCTCTTCCACATGCATCTGCTGGGTGACCTTGGGCTAGTCACACTTCTTTGAAGTCTCTCAGCCCCACTCACCTCACAGAGTGTTTGTTGTGGGGGAGGAAGGGAAAGGTGAATGTTAGCCACTTTGAGACTCCTTCGGGTAGTGACAAAGTGGGATATCAAATCCAAACTACTACTACTACTACTACTACTACTACTACTACTACTATTCTTCTTCTTCTTCTTCTTCTTCTTCTTCTTCTTCTTCTTCTTCTTCTTCTTCTTCCAGTAACCTCTAGGTTAGATTACTGCAACACGTCATAAGTAGGGCTGCCTCCAAAGACTGTTCAGAAACTTCAACTGGTGCAGAATTCGCTGGCCAGGTTGCTCAATGGGGCAGGGCAGTTTGAGCATATTACACCAATATTGGCCTGACTGCACTGGCTGCCAATTAGTTTCTGGGCACAATTCAAAGTGCCGGTTTTGACCTAAAAAGCCTTAAAGGCTCATGAGTGCAATACTTCAAAAACCACCTCTCCCTGTATGAATCAGCCTGGACCCTGTGAGCATCATCTAATACTCTTCTTCATGTGCCGCCTCCACAAGAGGTCCAGAGGGTGGCTACACAACTACGGGCCTTTTCTGCAGTGCATCCCCATTTGTGAAATGCTCTCCCCAGGGAAGCTTGCCTGGCACCTTCATTATACATCTTTAGGTGTACAATGACAAAAACGTTCCTCTTCAACCTGGCCTTTGGCTGATTTACAAGTCTACATCCTTTTAAATCTGTTTGTGGGAGGTTTATCGGTTTGTTCTTGTTCTTGCTTTTCTTATGTACTTTGCGATTTTGTTCTGTTTTTATGCTGTGCACATCCCTGAGACCTTTGGATGAAGGGCGGGATGCAAATATAATTAAAAATAATAATTACCGGTATGTAGAAGAGGTAAATGGGGCAGTCAGAGCTTCTGCTGAGGTCCTCCCTTCTCCGTAGTGTACCTGTCCTCTCATGGCCAGTATTTTTCAGTGCTTGCAACTCTAATTTAAGAGCATATTTTTCATATAAGCACCAGGAGTTGCTTGTTTTTCGTGCTCTGACACCTGGCCTCAGGCTCTCCTTAGGTGCCGACAATCCCAGATTGCTCTAGTGCAGAATCCCCGCTGCTTCCAATTATGCTTCTGATGAACATTCATGCAGCCAGATCTGCTTACACAGAGAGATGTTAATTTTGATTTCTTCTTCTTCCAGCTTCAGAAACAAAAGCCTAAAGAGTTGAAAGGGAGGGCGTGATACCTGTCCCTGGGCAGCAAGCGGGTTGGTGTACACACGGATACAATATATAAATAAAAGCACACAATCCTGCACACCAAGAATGCTGCAAATGCTGCAGACAGTAGAAATTGTGTAAAAGGCAGATTTACGGCTTCACACATGTCACTGTATATTTTCACGGCTCTCAAAACAGCCGGTGAGAAATGGGGAATTTATTTGTTAAGTAGCAAAGGAAGGGCTGAATCCTAAATGAGTTTATGGCCTGCCTCTGAAAGCATTGGAAACCTTTTCCCATACAGTGGTACCTTGGGTTACATACGCTTCAGGTTACATACACTTCAGGTTACATACACTTCAGGTTACACACTCCGCTAACCCAGAAATAGTGCTTCAGGTTAAGAACTTTGCTTCAGGATAAGAACAGAAATCGGGCTCCGGCAGCGTGGCAGCAGCAGGAGGCCCCATTAGCTAAAGTGGTGCTTCAGGTTAAGAACAGTGTCAGGTTAAGAACGGACCTCCGGAACGAATTAAGTACGTAACCAGAGGTACCGCTGTATACGGTTTTGAAAGTGGGAAATGGGGACATTTCTAGCGTCAGACACTGTGGAGGAGGCAGGCTGGCCAGTTGCAAAGAGGGACTGCGCTCCTGCACCTTTCGTGGTCCTGCGGAAGAGTGACTCTCAGCTGGCCTAGCTTGTCACAAGATGTCATGAACTGACAGGACAACAGGGAGGAGGAAGAGGATCCCAGTGAGGGCACACCAGGGCAAGCAGGAGATGGAGAAGAAAGTACTTGCAGGGTGATGGTGAGGGAATGGGGGTCAGTGCACAGGAACCAGAGCAGCAGGACCCATCACCAGAGACGGAAGGGCCCTGTCTGCCCAAACCCGTCGTGCTCTGAGGCATAGGGAGCAGTGGGAGGGACACTTTAGGAGGCTGAGGCAGGCAAGGGGCCACAGCCCAGCTCCCTAGCTGGCCAGGTGGGGCTCACTAGCTCTGGGAGGAGGGGAGTGATTCCTCAGCTAGAGTAGGTCCAAAACAGGTGAGGATCACATGCCTCAGCATGCAAATATAAAACGCAGCAGAGCTGAGGTGCTGTGTCTGCTCAACTGCCCATATTGACTGAACCTCAGTTTGGGTGCTTCAGGATCTCTGCAGGACTGTGCCTCGGTTTGGACTTTGGACTGACCCTGGACATACTGACTTGCCACCAGGTAGGTCAAAGTTTCAGGATACACAAACTACATCTGCTGAAATTCCCATTTTTGCTCAGGTATTAAAGGGACCAGCTTCTATGGTTCCAGAAGTGCTCTTAGGGACCCCTCAGGGCAACCGTGAAAACATATTAACCCATCAGTGGTTATTATTCCGGTGTGTTTGAGTTCCTTTCCTCACCCCTCCTCTACAACATTCACAAGCCGGTGTCTCATATCCCAGTAGGTAGCAGAGACTGGTATGCTGAAGCTGTACTGGACCAGTGCATAGGTGAGAGGTGTTTAGACCAGGGGTGGGGAACACACGGTATTTCAGCCTGTGGCCACATTTCCCCCAGGAAACCTTCTGGGAGCCATGTGATAGCAGTGGGTGGAGCCATAGGCAAAAGCAGGTGGAGCAATGGGTGTGGCTCCCTGTTGTCGTCTTGTTGTTGAGCAACAATGTGCAGGACTTGATGGAGTGGGAGGCCAGACAAACAGAAGAGTCTCTGAGGTGTACTTGACTCAGCATCCAAAGTCAGGTCCAGTCCTAGGGTCAGGTGAACAGCAGTCTGCATGGTCAGGCAGTCCAGGGGTCAGGGAATCCAGTGATCATGGGGCTTTCCAGTTAGCTTGATCTACAACTTTTAATGTCAGAATGGTAAGACATTATCAAGACTGGAGTATCATGTAAGTTTCTTAAAAGGTTTTTGGGATTTCTCCTCCCCTATAGTTCACATTACAGCACTGTCATTCATACATAGTGCCTTCGCATCAAATCATTGTGACATTAAAAACATGGATGTTCTGGGCTTTTTAGAAACACAAGTAAGCCATTACTGATGGGGATTTTCAGAACAACAACTTAGGAGATGACCACATTTGCTATAGTCAGGGCAGATGACTCACCGATGTGATCGCTCAAGATTATTTTCATCTTGATGCATTAAGAAAAGAATATAGAGGGCAAAAATAAGTAGAGCATAACCAGATGTGTTTTTGTGAAGATCTCTCCTTTCCGAAACACACACACACTTATTTTCAGTGGGCTGTTGTTGTTTGTACTCCTTTACAAAAGATCATGACACTGTTCACAAGTGGGCAGGAGTCAGAATACAAAAGAGAGCA
The DNA here is from genome assembly GCF_965112155.1 of Podarcis liolepis. Taxonomy (NCBI): domain Eukaryota; kingdom Metazoa; phylum Chordata; class Lepidosauria; order Squamata; family Lacertidae; genus Podarcis; species Podarcis liolepis. The sequence goes on from NC_139564.1 coordinate 53,582,640, forward strand.
TGGACAAAGTCACAAATATACCCCACAAAGAGGAGAATGGATCCATGATTCCAGATATAAATGACAAACACACACACACTGCCAAATATCCACTACAACAAATATCAAGTCTCTTTTTAAAAAACAATTTGTATTAAAGCCTTTTCATAATACAATAAAAGAAAAGAAACTAAATAAAAACAAAAACAGAGGGAGGGAGGGAGGGAGGGAGGGAGGGAGGGAGGGAGGGAGGAAGGAAGGAAGGAAGGAAGGAAGGGAGGGAGGGTTCTCTCAAAGGTTGCACACAGAAAGGGGTGGACCCTCCCAGCTCTCACCTGGTAGCTGCCAAACTTTCACCCAAGATGCTGGCATTGTAGAAGGAAATAAATATGCTGCTGCTAGGTGCAAATCCCATAGAACATTGCTGAAGCTGCAACTGAATAAAATAATGTGCTAACAGAAAAGGTTACAGGACGATAGGTGGCCAAATGGAAAAGTGGAACTGCAGAAGTCATGCTGAGTTAAGCTGGTGTGTTGGATGGAGTCAATTTGGAACTGACTCCATCCAAATTGGTTCATACCCATCTGGGCCTACCATATTTTTCCATGTATAAGACGCCCCCTATTTTGGGGGACTCCAAATTAAGAAAACACCCCTCAGCACTACCCATGTATAAGATGAGCCCCAATTTTAAATCTAATTTTTTGGTTTAAAAATCTAGTCTTATACACGGAAAAATATGGTATATTGACTAAACGTCATCAAGCAATCCCACCTCCCATATGCGAGTAAACCAAGATAAGGGTTTCTGAGTAAGTCTCAGGGGTTTCGTATTTGTTTTACTTTACACTGCTAAATTCTGTTTCATGCACAGATTGTTCAACAATGGTTGGTTTGTAAAAAAAAAATTAAATTAAATTGGCAAGACAAGGAAGCACAATGTGACTTTCAAAAATTGTTACTGTTCATATTGACAAGTGCAGTTATTTTATACAGAGTTGCTTAGAACGCAGTGGTTTCTGCGTTTGTGGGTAGCTGCGATACAAAGAGAGCCGTCATATCAGAGAAGAATGCAGCTCCAATACATTCACCTCTGCACCTGCACAGGTCTTCTTTATAAAAACTCTCAGTTTCTTTGTCCTGTTGCACCTGAAGAATGTGTGCATGTCAGCATGAAATCTGCTACACAGCACAATGATTCCACTGTATCACTAGATAGATGCTACATCGTGTTTATAAAATGGAACAGTTGAGCTGCTTGCAGTGCTCAAAGACATTTTGTTGCCTAAAATGGAGCCCAAATGGTGGCTGTTCCTGGCTAAGACTACTAATGTAAAAACCTTGCTGCACCACTCAGACATCAATTCTTGCTATCATCTACAGTGGTACCTCGCAAGACGAATGCCTCGCAAGACGAAAAACTCGCAAGATGAAAAATTTTTTTGTTTTTTGAGTTGCTTTGCAAGACGAATTTCCCTATGGGCTTGCTTCGCAAGACAAAAACGTCTTGCAAGTTTGTTTCCTTTTTCTTAAAACCGTTAATACCCAGGGTGCATTGCTTGAACAGTGTACAATGGTGCTTCACAAGATGAAAAATTCGCAAGACAAAAAAACTCACAGAACGAATTAATTTCGTCTTGCAAGGCACCACTGTATCTTCCCTGCCCACTTCCACTGGCAGATACCATGGGGTTTTGCCCTACCATTAGGTAGAGTGAGTCAGTTGCATCAGGCAGCAGATTTGGGGTGTCCTGAAAGGACAGCAAATTGTTACTTATTTGATTTATTACTATATTTAGTAATAGGCTTCATGCCAGAATTATTTGGCCAGTCACAAGTCCTGTGAATCTTGACTTGAAGGAAGAATTTCATTGCCTCTTTGACTTAAGGCAGAAAAACTCTCAGACTTAGTTCTTCTTGGAATGGTAAGTCTGTGTCCAGGCTGTAGTACTCCAGATTCACTGAGGTCCAGCTTTGAGGGTCTTCTGGTGATTCCCTCACTGTGAAAAGTGAAGCTACAGGGAAGCAGGCAAAGGGCCTTCTCGGCTTTGGAATGCCCTCCTATCTGATTACAAGGTGATAAATAACTACACAACTTTTAGAAGACATCTGAAGGCAGCCCTGTATTGGGAAGTTTTTGATGTTTGATTATGTTTGTGTGTGTGTTGGAAGCCACCCAGAGTGGCTGGGGTAAAAAAAGGTAAAGGATTAAGTCCAGTCAAAGGCGAGTATGAGGTTGCAGCACTCATCTCACTTTCAGGCCAAGGGAGCCGGTGTTTGTCCATAGACAACTTTCTGGGTCATGTGGCCAGCATGGCTAAACTTTTTCTGGCACAACGGGACACCATGGTAGAAACCAGAGATCACAGAAACACCATTTACCTCAGCAGTGGTATCTGTTTATCTACTTGCACTGGTGTGCTTTCAAACTGCTAGGTTGGCAAAGGCTGGGACAGAGTAACGAGAGCTCACTTTGTCATGGGGATTCGAACCACTGACCTTCTGATTGGCAAGCTCAAGAGGCTCAGTGGTTTAGACCACAACCCAGCCAGATGGGTGGGGTATAAATGATAAAATGATTGTTTTTATTTTTATTAAGTGCTTGAACGCCCAACCAAAAATAAAAAGACCCCTTCACATTGAACTAGATATGAGAAAGAAGAATCCCATGTTTCTCATGAAACACTAGTTTTCAATGTATTTTCAGTCTGAGCACTACATGCTAGAAAAGTGCATCCATTTGTACTAATGTTGGTTGGTTCATGGCAGCATTTTGAACCAATGGAATTGCTGAGTCTATGTGGGGCAGCCCCACATAGACCTCGTTGCAGTAACCCACTCTGGAAGTTACCGGAGCATGGAGTACAGTGGCTCAGTATTTTCTGTCCAAAAGAGGCTATAGTTGGTGACCCACTCCTAGCCACCAAGGTCACCTGATCCTCTAGTGACAATGTTGAATTCTAGAGTGCCCCAAGCTGCAGACCTGATCCTTCCAGAGGGATGTAGCCCTGTCCAGAACAGACCATCTCCCCACCTCCCAGACACGAGAACTCAGGGCACAAAACCCACCTGTCTTTTCAAGCTTCAGCTTCAGCTTATTGGCCCACGACCAGCCCATCATTGCCTCCAAGCACCAATTTAACATGTCCCCTGGAGCTTCAAAAGGTGGGCATGGCCTGGGCCTCTCTCAGTCTCTGAGGGGACCTGTGTGTAGTTTGAACCTCAAGCTAATAAAGACCATAATGTGAGGAACAGTGGTGTAGCATGGGTTGTCTGTGCCCGGAGTCACACAGGGGGGGGGGGTAGGAGGGAGGGAAACAGGCGGAGTACACATGTACATTCAACTGCCTAACAGCGTCTCTGTCACCCAGGAGATCGCAGCCACAGAGATAAGAAAAGAAGAGTCGTTCCATCGTTTGGAGAGGTCACTCTCTGGTTCAGAAGGAGAAGCCATTTTCAATGGAACCCAGTGACGGAAGCACGCAGCTGTATTGAGGCAGCACTGGGTGTTGAAATTTTGCATCCCCTAACAATTTTGCCCCTAGGGCAACCACCCCTGTGCCCTCCCTCCCACTACGCCACTGGTGGGGAAACAGGTTTCTACATGCAGGTAAAGCTGATGCACAAAGGAGAAAATCCAGTATCCTGCAATTAAAATGCACAGAGTGCACCGTGCTCTGTGCACTACCTGACCCAGAGTTCACCCATGAGGCCCTGCACTCAATTTAAGGACACTTCTTTTCATACTCCCCTAATTCGTGACTGCTGCTGTCCATCAATAGTGCCTGCTATAGCAATGGAAAGAGCTCTATAAGCACAGATTCGGTTGACCTCGTGATAGTTTACAAGCTGATCTTTTTAATGCTTGGCATTGTATTCTCAGAACCATTCTTCAGAGTTTGCTGCTGCTGCTATTGTTAGCCTGTCATTAATGACTGTTATATAAATCATCTGTTCTTCTGAATGACAGCACAATATGACTCAACCTTTAGATGCTGTTGTGAATTTTCTCTTGACGGCAGCTGCCCAAGAAAAAGCTAAATAAAGATTGGTGGCTTATCTGTGCTCTTGAAGAAATCCATGCATTATTATTTTTTTAACCACAGTTCTGATTAGTTGTTGTTGTTTGAAAAGAGGTTTTTGCATTTAGCCAAGATATCCCTTATCAAACCACTGTTTCAATGTATTTGTTTGCTTTTGGATAAGCTCAGGCATGAGGAGCCCCCCTTTGCTACTAATCTTTATAGTATCCTATCTTCAGCAGTTAACTGCAGTGGCGAGAAAATGTATTGTGACAAGAGATGAAGTTGCATGGGCTATTGCCATGAGTCATACTCTTCTGTAAAAGAAGCAGAAAACTGCCTTTCCACTGTGTTTGGATATGGCCTGGCTATTGATTAAGGACAACAGGCACTGATAGGCAACTGACTTTTTGTGTGCAATAAAATCATTATTTTCCAAAATAATAAAACTTTTAATGACAATAACTGGGTGCAAGTCTAGTTATATAATACAGTCTCCACAGAAAACTTTACACTGAGTTTGTAGTGTCATTTCAAGCATATTCTTAAGACACTGATATACAGAAATTTGAGTAGTTGGTGGGAGAGACATCTTATCTTCTTCCCCGGAGACCAGGTTTCAGCAAAGGTATCTCTCTTCAAAGCACCTTCTAAGCTCTAAGGTAGTCACATTCCAAATATGGTTGAACCATACCTCAAGGGGTAGCTCAGACAGGCAACTGACTTTGACAAGTAACATTTTGTGTGTGCACAAACACACATCTGGCTGAACATTCCTAATAGCTGCATGGGGGCAAGTGGATATTTTCCCATCACAGCTGCAAAAATGTGCACCTGTTATATTTCTTCCTAACATGCAGATGATAAAGGCATAGACTGTGTTCCTGTTGAAGAAAAGGTTGTTTACCCGAATATAGTTGGTTACCCGAATATAGAAGCAAGTCCAATACAACTAAGTGTGAGATGCTGAAACAACAAAGACCACAGCTTAACACACAGTGGCAGCAGACTCTCTGGTAAGGTCCCTCCAGAGTTTTGTGAGAATCATTCTGTGTTTAGTCATGTGTTGTTCCACAACAGAGAGGTGGCAAAGGCATCAAGGTGTGCTGCTTTCTAGAGAACTATTTCCTGAATGATACAACCCAAGGCTTTCCCTTCCAGGCATTTTTTAAAAAGAAAAAAGCTCATGTCCAAAAATGGATTTCTGGCATTCTTGTTGTGAAACGGTCAATAGTTCACAGCCACTGCAGCCTTAGAACATGAAACGCTGAGCTGGAACAATGCAATGATCTTCCTAGACTTTCCATCCCATTTCACATCACAGGTGCCATCTTGGTTCAAAGGCCTAGGTTCATAGCAATACAAGCACCGGGAAATTGTTGCACAGCTAGATTCCCCAAAGGACACCAGGTTCTAATGAACAGACATCTGGTTCTTCTCAAACTGTTTTTCCAAATACCCAGAGACCTGGACAGTAAGGTAAAGCCGCCAAGTCAAGGGATTTTCTTGACTGATGACAGGATGGTTTAAACTCGGCCTGTATTAAGACGACAGTTCTGTGCACACTTACATAAAGGCTTGTACCTTAGAAAATAATGTGAGGAAGGAAGGCATGACCAATAGGGAAGCTTTAGATGTTTCATGTTTTATCGCGTTGTTGTTGTTGTTGTTGTTGTTGTTGTTGTTGTTATTATTATTATTATTATTATTATTATTATGTTGGGAGCTGCCCAGAGTGGCTGGGGAAACCCAGCCAGATGGGTGGGGTATACATTATAAATTGTTATTATAAATTATTATTACAGTGGTAACTCAGTTTAAGAACAGTCCTGTTTAACAACAATTTGGTTTACGAACACCACAAAACCGGAAGTAGTGTCCCAGTTTGCGAACTTTACCTCGATCTAAGAATGGAATCTGAACAGTGGAAGGGCACTGGTGGTGGGAGGCCTCATTAGGGAAAGCGTGCCTCAGTTTAAGAATGGTTTTGGTTTAAGAATGGACTACCGGAAGTGATTAAGTTCGTAAACCAAGGTACCAGCGTATTATAAACATTTTATGCATTGCATGGGGACTGTGCTGTTTCACAAAACTAGAAGAAATGAAGGTGAACACTGAGTCAGGTCAAGCAAAAGAAAGAACTTCTACACACAGTGCCTAGTTAGACCATGAAATCTGCTGCCACAAGAGGTAGTGGTGGCCGCCATCTTGGACAGCTTTGAAAGGTGATTAGACAAATTCATGGCGGACAAGGCTACTAGTCATATTGATTATATTACCCTCCAGCATGCTATGCCTCTGAATACCAGTTCCTGGGGAACATCCGCTTGGCCACTGTGAGAACAGGATGTTGGACACAATGGGCCACTGAGGGAGATTAAAAAAAACCCAGTGTTTGGAGGCATGGGATTGCCACTGTGGCAGGCAGTCCTTGCATTGCAAATTTCCATTTGATACCAGTGCCGAATGCATAGCAGTCTCATAAGATAGTGCTAGCCAAAGCTTTAAGGCAGGCATAGACAACTCTGCCCTCCAGATGTTTTGGGACTACAACTCCCACCATCCCTAGCTAACAGGACCAGTGGTCAGGGATGATGGGAATTGTAGTCCCAAAACATCTGGAGGGCTGAGTTTGCCTATGCCTGATTTAAGGGATATACCAAGAAAAAAAGCACACCAAGAACTCAGGCCAATGTAAGTTTCAGTAGTGGGAGTGGTCCCTACTCACAATTCAATAGTCAATAGTAACAAAAACTAATCCATTCAAAAGTTTGTATTCTGATAAGGATTACAAACTCAAATAGAGATTACAAACTCTAACAGAGATTACAAACTCAAACTCAAAGAGATATGTATAACACAATAATTCGTTACAAAGATTTTCTCTTTTTCACTCAACAATAATGTTGATCCTTATCAGCTTGCAGATGGAGACTCAGTTTCAATCATAGAGCAGACGTCAGAAGTCAATTATGGATTAGAAACCAGGACAGGGCCCTGTTTCGATGTATTCACCTTCATCAGCTGGAAGTATCAACTGATTTAAGGGATATGCATTTACTTCCCTGTGCCATGAAGTTAAATAAACTTTAACAAAACAACAACACCCAAATATTCCATTAACTTTTACTTATCAGTTTTAACATATCAATGAGACAGTTTTAAGCTACAATAGTCCCCCCTGTCCCCCCCCCGAGTCTATTAAAATATTTACATTGTAATAACTCAGGGGCTTGTCCCTCCTAACTGGAATGCCCATAAGTGGGTGAAAGTATTTTAGGGTAGGGTGAGACCGAAGTGATGTGACATGTAATTGATGCAAGGACCCTACAAGGTGAAGCCCAGGCCACCATAAATTCCAGGAATGCGGCGGATGTGACTCTCTCAGCATGCATAGAGGGCTGACAGAGTCTGACAGCTCCCATCTGTGAACAATAATGTGTAGAATGCAGAGCCCGGCGTGAGAACTGGAATATACCTATCGGACGTGAGGGGCTCTAACAATTTATGGTTTCTTATCAGCAACCACGGTCATGATTAGCTGCCACAGGACTTGGAATGAAACTTGGGAATTCTGAAGAGAGAGAAAAATCCACAAAGCCTCTCTTGTTAGAACAGAGTAATGACTTCTGTGCACAGGAGAGAGAAACAGGCAGGAAATAATTTTCTTTTTTTCTGGCAGTTTACCAGTCAGTGCTCACACAAAGCCATCAAAAAGGTATTCGGGTAAACCTACAGATACCTGGAACCAACGTCCATGGACATAAACATGCCTCTTCACTAGGGGTGGGAGAGAAGGTTATTTTCTAAAGCAAGCTCACACCCACTGGACATGACAGCTTTGCTGCGAAAATCTTTCCCCCAAATGTTCCAAAGTTCCCTTCAAGCAACGCTTTCCTAGAGATGACAAAAAGAGAGGTGAAAAATGGAGGCTTATTTTTATGCTCTTATGCTCAGCACCATAAGAGAAGCCTTGCAAAGAACATGGGTCTCTTGTAGCTAGCTTTGTTATAGCACTTGTCTTATTATAAACACAACTAAGAAACGTTCTCAGATGAAGGGATCCGCATACATCCCTCTTTGGCATCAGTAGGGCCATGAAGATTTATGCGGATGGTAAAATCCTGGCAGAATAGCTCCTGCAAACAAAAAAACAAAACAAAAAAACCTAGCTAAGAACAACTTAACATTCACACCCACCCACCCCTGGCTTCACCCTGTCACACACCCCTGTTTCCAACCCGCGCAACATATTCTCTTCTGGGCAAAGCACACACATTACACATGCAGAAGGTCACACCTAACTAATTACTGATTTTATTCTTGGAACCTGAATTTCACTGCCACAATTTGGCTAAGAATATCTGTTGCATTTCCTGAATTTACAAAGTACTGTAGTGATTTGCTAAAGTTAATGCTGGCATGACTCAGAATGTTATCTTCTCTAGCTTGGAATGAGAAGTTCTGCTAGTAAGGCTTGTCTGCAATACAAATTGAGCACCATGTTCCCACCCCCCAATTTATTTTCAAGCATAGGAGCCAACTCCTAGGGTCCACAGGGGCTTCTGCCCCCACAATAAAATATTTGAGGGAGATGGGTTCTCCCCCCAAGTTGATGGGCATTACCATTCAAATGTGTGTGCACCGCATCATGTGAGTGATTGTGTGGGGTGGGGCTTATCTGCCCCCCCATCTTTTATTCATGTTGGCACCCCTGTCCTCAAGCTTGGACAATAGCATAACTTTTGGGACAAATCAGCAGGAAGCCCTGGGACATGCAATTTTCCAGCGGACCTCAGTATCTGTTCCATTTCAGGGTCATGATAGTGTTTCCAAATATCAGAATCAGGCTCAGTAAAATATTTCCAGTACCGTGATATGTTTTCGCACAGAATTTACAGAGTACATCTGTGAATTTCCCATGTGGGTGAATGAGATTGTGGGAATCTGCCTTACAGACATATCCTATGAACTGTAGTTACTGCGGCCAGTTCTCAACGGGGCTTCCTGTCCCCTAGAAACACATTGCAGAACAATCATTAAAGGTAAAGGGACCCCTGACCATTAGGTCCAGTTGTGGCCGACTCTGGGGTTGCGGTGCTCATCTTGCTTTATTGGCCGAGGGAGCCGGCGTACAGCTTCCGGGTCATGTGGCCAGCATGATTAAGCCACTTCTGGCAAACCAGAGCAGCGCACGGAAACGCCGTTTACCTTCCCGCCAGAGCAGTACCTATTTATCTACTTGCACTTTGACATGCCTTTGAACTGCTAGGTTGGCAGGAGCAGAGACCGAGCAACGGGAGCTCACCCCATCGCAGGGATTCGAACAACCGACCTTCTGATCGGTAAGTCCTAGGCTCTGTGGTTTAACCCACAGTGCCACCCGCGTCCCTTTAAAAGGAAAGTGGGGAATTATCCCAAATGTTACTGAGTGATTGGGGTCAAATTTGAAGTAACTAGCTTGAGGTGAAAAGTCCCGGCTGTCATAAAGTTTGTCTCCCCATCCTCTGATCCTTATGGTGTATTTGATTCCCTAAAAGCTGTCAAGCATAAAGATTCAGATTACCAATAACCCAGCAACATGCATTAATGAGGGATTAGATAGGGTTTAGTATCCCTTCTTGTTTGCTGATGTTCCTTGACAGGCTTTCTCTTCTGCTAATGCTCTTAAAATGTTCTCTAGATGCACAAAGAATCTTATTAAAATGACTGCTGATAATACCATTGTAAGGTGGGTTTTTTTTTTTAGGTTTCAGTTTTCATGGCAACCTCAGATGAATTTTTTTTTTTTAACCAGCAATGAGAAAATTCAAAATGAATTTCAACAGGGACAAATGTAAGGTTCTGAACTTAGGCAGGAAGAACCAGATGCACAACTATAGGATGGGGGACACCTGGCTGACTAGCAATATACACGAAAAGGATCTAGGAATCTTGGTGGACCACAAGCTTAACATGAGTCAACAGTGTGATGCAGTTTAACACTATTCTAGACCAGAAGTATAGTGTCCAGATCAAGGGAAGTACCACTCTATTCTGCCTTGGTTAGAACACACCTGGAATACTGTGTCCAATTCTGGGCACCCAGTGGTGTAGCGTGGGGGGTGCCAGGGGTGCCGGCCGCACCGGGCGCAACATTGGTGGGGGGGGCGCGTTTGGCCGGCCCTTCGCAAGACGAAAGTCCATAGGGAAATCTCCGGGACAGCGGGGAAGCACAGCGCATCTTCCCCACTGTCCTCGGACCTCCTCCGAAGGCTGGTGGTGGGGCGGAGAGACCTCCTCCCGCTGCCAGCCTTCGGAAGGCTGCTCCGAAGCCTGGCGGTGGGGCGGAGAGACCTCCTCCCGCCGCCAGCCTTCGGAAGGCTGCTCCGAAGCCTGGCGGTGGGGCGGAGAGACCTTCTCCCCGCGCCAGCCTTCGGATGGCTGTCCTGAACACTTGTGGTGGGAGCAGTGGCGTAGCGTGGGGGGTGCACCTGGCGCAACATCTGGGGGGGGGCGCGGAAGAGACTCGAGTGCTAAAATCCACGGGTTAGGGGGCGCAAATTACTTGCCTTGCCCTGGGTGCTGAGAACCCACACTACGCCACTGTGGGCACCACAATTTAAGAAGGGATGTTGACAAGCTGGAACGTGTGCAGAGGAGGGCAACCAAGATGTTCAAGGGTCTGGAAATTAAGCCTTACAAAAAAAAGTTGGAGGTGTTTTTATACATTTTGGGTAATTTTACCGGAGTCAAATACCAACAGTACATCATTTTCATGTTGTTCTCTTTATTGTAAATTGAGCCCTACACTGTCTGCTCAGGAGGAAGTCTCTACAACAACCCTGTGAGGCAGGAGAGGCAGAGAGATTGGCTCAAGGTGACCAATGTTGATCTGTATATGACATTTATGTCTGTGGGAAATCAAATGTGGGAGAAGCTTCCTGATGTAGACTAAGATGTCCCTATTTTCACTGGAGAAATGTTGGAGGGTATGCTTGTGGCGTTTGCCCGTTCGTTTGAAAAATGTCTGTACAGGTGGAGAGAAAGGGTCAATATGTAAACCAATAGGAAAGCCGGAGGCGGAGCCTACCTGTATATAAAAGGGCTTAGCCCGAGATTTGAGTTAGTTGTTGGTAGTTGGTTGGTTGGTTTTAGTGGGTTGGTTGGTTGGGAAAGGCAGCTGGAAAAGCAGTTGGCAGGCAGTTGGAAATAGAGAGGCAGTTAGTGCAGTGGGTTCTCGTGTGAGGGGAGGTAGAAGAGGTAGAGACAGGATAAAGCAAGACTAAGAATGTAAAGAGTAACAACGTTTGGAATGCAGTTAAAGTTTGTTTGTGTCTGAAATAAACTACACTCTTCTTTGTTAATTTGAGAACCTGACTGAGACTAAGTGAATTACCGGGGAGAACCTGGTTGGTGGCAGCGGATTAGTGGTGTACAGGTCAATAGTCTGTGAGACGACCGGAGGCTCCGTACAAACGCTTCCTGATGTAGACTAAGATGTCCCTATTTTCACTGGAGAAATGTTGGAGGGTATGCTATACATGATTTTGGCTTGAGGTGTGACCCACCCGGATCATAACCCCGGTAGTTGAGGGCTTATTGTAATCTGGAGGACAGCAGTCTAGGATAGGCTGCAGTAGAATTTGCCATGTATCTACAAGAGCAATTAGAACAATCCAATTGCTGTTCTGTTTTGGTATCCTCCTCTTACTCAAACTTGTTCCAAATTTCTCATTGTACCCTGTCAAACTCATTGTGGCTTGCCAGAAAACAATATGTATTCTGGAAAACACCAGAACATGCAATTACAACACACCACCCCCTTTCCCATCCCCTGTTCTTTTCGCCTGCCAAAACGTTTTGAAATGTTTTATTTTCGGACTACCTTTATTTTCCCCTCTGCATTGTCCGGAATATTTCTCCGCTCTCAAATACATCCATTAGTTCTGCCCCTCGAAAGGATTCCAGTTATGTCTGCTCTCTTTCTCTCCCCCCCCCCCCCAAGGCTGCAGAGCAGCACAAACTTGGCAAGCAAACAAAGACCATTTGGAAACTATAAGAAAGGCGTCGCTGGAATGTTAACTCAGATTCAGAACCTGCTTCTTAAAATATTCCAGCAGCTCTCCTATTGGGGAAAAAAATCTAATGCTGCTGACTCTTCAGATGTGTAACGTCCGATTACAGTAACAGACTCGTGTTTCTAGAAATCATTCCCCCTTGAGCAATTTCTAAAGAAAGTTAGGGAAACCTTCAGAAACAAGCCAACTAATGGCTGATGATGTGGATTGACGGAACCAAACTGTAGTCCACTGCCACTTTTTGTATCTTTCCATGTCTTTGATGCCCCCTCCCTTTTGTTGTTGTTGGAAAGGAGGGGAAATGAGCTACTAACAAGCTACAGTACACAGTTCATGAGCTGAAGCTGGTGTGGTCATCCCCATGTTGCTCAGACTTGCCCCATGGCAACCCTGCTTAAGGGGACTATTTCAGTGAGGGCTTCAATGTACAGTGGTACATTGGGTTACAGACTTCAGGTTACAGACTCCACTAACCCAGAAATAGTGCTTCAGGTTAAGAACCTTGCTTCAGGATGAGAACAAAAATTGTGCTCTGGTGGCGCGGCGGCAGCGGGAGGCCCCATTAGCTAAAGTGGTACCTCAGGTTAAGAACAGTTTCAGGTTAAGAACGGACCTCCAGAACGAATTAGGTTCTTAACCCGAGGTACCGCTGTATTTCAGTGAAGGGACAAACAACATGCTCAGCAAAGTTCAAGCACTCACTCTTGGACCTCTTCAAGATCAATTTGTCAAAAAATAGGTATTGTTGGGTTTTTTGCAAACATTTGTTGTGATGAAGTATAAATAACTTACAAAAACTAGAGCAGTTTCAGATGAGGTTACTATTTTAATTTTTTTGAAAAAAGTCAAGGAATGTGTGTCTTCAGCATACAGATCTAGTACTTATGAGTATAAATTTCTTTGTAAAAACCAGCCAGTGTTTAGAAGAAATGAATGATCAAGATACAAAGGTCGCCTCAGGGCTGGCCCACCCATGAGGCAAGGTTTGGCGAGCGCATCAGGCAGCAAGATCCACAGGGGCAGCTAATCAAGTCTCCAATGAATGCACCACCCACTGCTGCTAAGGTGGCAGCAACAATGGCGGTCTGCTCCTTGGCCTCTTGGAGAACAGAAGGCGCTGATGGTCTTGTTTCCAATGCAGATCTTTATTCCCTCTGCTTGTTCCTGATGTAGCTTTTCACTCACCCCTTCTCCCCTCGTGTGTATGTGCTCATTTTGTGGTTTGTCTCAGGTGCCAAAGTGTCTTGGGCTGGCCCTGAATGGCCCTGAAGAATAATCCCATGTAGGTCTCCCTAAATAGTGCCTTTGTTACACATTTGCTAAAAATCACCTATCGTTTTCTGGGCTGACCTTTCCTGATGCAATTCAATGCCAACACCAAAAATAATAATTGTATAATGTTGTGAAGTGGGCGGGTCCCCTTTGTTGTATGCGTGACTTGTCTGTTAAGAGAGATGCCTGGTCTGTACTAGAAACACCCCTCCCCTCTCTGGGTGTGGCTCCCTCCATAGTTTGGTCAGACCTAGTTGGAACCATAGTCTTAACTTGTGTAACAAGCTTTAGCTGCTGTATTGTTTCCCAATAAATACAACTATTCCATTTTCTCTGACTCCTACTGCTTCCTATTATTAGGGCAGATCCATTGCAAAGTTTCCTCACACAGTGAATACTGTTGGGAAAGTACCCCCTCCCCCCACCCAACTTTTGTCTCTGGGAAAATGAGGCATGATAAATATATTTTTAAAGAACAGTCTGTTCTAAAGTGAGGAAAGTTCACGAGGCAAGTTCACAAGGCTGACTTTGCCAGGGGATGTAAAAATAAAACATTATTGCTCAACATAACTCAAGACAGCACTTCTTCCTTTAGCATCGGGATATGGTATCGGGCAACATACTGTACATATTTTACCTACGTATGAAAAGCCCATAAGGCTTTCCTGGGAGTTCATTAGCTCAGTAAAGTAGTATTATAATTGTTCTAGCCAACTAGCAACATATGACAGCATTATATTGATGGCCTATTCATAAAACAGTGGTTGGCTCTTCGTGTCTTTAAAGTTTAGGACCGAAGTCTCCCATGTTTATTCGGAACAATATGTACTATACTTATTCTCATAACACAATGAGGAACAACCTGTAGCTTAGAGAGTGTACAGATCATAATGTGCCTGGACGCTTTCCCCCCAACATTTCAAAGGGTACATCTGCCAAAAGAGCTGAAAAAGCAGCTACCTTTCACTAAGATGAAAGCAGCAAAGTACTCCCGACCGAGTTTTCATGTTTAATGCATGACTTACGGTAATATTAGAGCAAACATTTCTGCACTAAATCATTTCAAAATCCAATTATCAGTTTTATGATGTCTCGGGCATTTGAGATGCCTTTCAGCGAGAAGGTGGTTAGCTATACAGTGGTGCCTCGCAAGACGAAAATAATTCGTTCCGCGAGTCTTTTCGTCTTGCGACGTTTTTCGTCTTGCGAAGCACGGTCCATCACAACTGCGCCTCTTCAAGCGGCTTTAAAAAAAAGCGCAAGACGTTTCCATCTTGCGAAGCAAGCCCATAGGGAAATTCGTCTAGCGAAGCAACGCAAAACCGCAAAACCCTTTCGCCTAGCGAGTTTTTCGTCTTGCAAGGCATTCGTCTTGCGGGGCACCACTGTATAAGCCGTGAGTCAGCTATAGCGAAGATTCACTAGTAAAGGACTACATCGTAAGCTACACTTTTGTCCATTGATCATCTCGCTATCTTCCATGCATTAGCTACTCCCCACAAACCATTCAGGAAATAAAATGATGATGAATGAGCATTGTGCAAGAATGAAAGAAGAGCCCTGCTTGACCAAGCCAAAGTCCAACATCCTGTTCTCACAAGCGGCCAACCAGATTCCGATGAGAAGCCAGCACGCAGGACTTGGGTACAACTGGGCTTCCTCCACTTGTGATTGCCAGCAACTTGTGTTCAGAGGTATCTTGCTTTTGACAGTAGAAGCAGAACATAGCAATCATGGCTAGGAACCTTCATGAATTTGTCTCATCCTCTTCTAAAGCCATCCAAAGTGATGCCATTTGTGGAAGTGAAGTCCATAATTTAGCTATGTGCTGTGTGCATAATTATTTTCTTTTGAAGTAGTTCCAACATTCCACTCTGGAATGGGTCTCTGCTATATTTTGTGTGTGCCAAAAGAATAGACAAAGTAGTACATATTTGCAGGCACATTTGTGAGCATCACAATTCAAAAAAAGGTAAAAGGTAAAGGACCCCTGGACGGTTAAGTCCAGTCAAAGGCAACTATGGGATTGCGGCGCTCATCTCACTTTCAGGCCGGTGGAGCTGGCGTTTGTCCACAGACAGCTTTCTGGGTCATGTGGACACCATGACAGAAACCAGAGCACACAGAAACTCCATTTACCTTCCCACTGCAGTGATATCTGTTTATCTACTTGCACTGGTGTGCTTTCGAACTGCTAGGTTGGCAGGAGCTGGGACAGAGCAATGGGAGCTCACCCCGCCACGGGGATTCAAACCATCAACCTTCTGATCAGCAAGCCCAAGAGGCTCAGTGGTTTAGACCACAGCGCCACCCGCATCCCATTAATTAGAATTGGCCTGATAGTATTCAAATTCCAGCATATTATCTTATAAGATTTTAAACTTGTTCTGAACCACAAGTTAAAATAAAATAAAATAGACACTGAAATTATCAATAAACATTAGCATCAAAAGCAAGTTAACCTACACAAAATTCAAAACATCACACACGCACATTAGAATACACGTCTACCTTGCATTTCTGGGTAGATTTGCTTAAACGAAGAAGGTTTTGTCTGCTGTCAAAAGCAGTGCGGTGAAGTCACCCACTTGGTGTCATTGGGCAGGGAGTTCCAGAGGTGCTCCTACACTAAAAGTTGGTTTCCTTGTAAGTGCAGAATGAACATTATGGGACACTTGTAAAAGTTCTAGCTTGGCAGATCATCTTTAGTTTAGGACCACTATAATAAAATGATCAAAACTAATTTCCTGTTGAGGAAGGAGTGGAGGAAGGAGCACCCCAACTCAGACAGATTGATCCCCCCTCCCTTGCAAGAGTTTGCAGAACTGATAATCTGTGTAGCAGCACACAGGGCAAGACCTCGACATGTGCTTTATTGGGTCCTCTTTTCTGATCACCCTCCAGACTTCAACAAGAAGAAAGCTGTCATCAGATACTTTCTTCTACTCACAGTCCCCGAAAAGTTATGACAAATGACTTCAGCTGACTAATTGGACTTTACCGTACACAAAACGGCATCCTAGTTAATTAAACACCACAATTCATTTTGCAGTGTTTTGATTTGTTACAAAAAAAAAAAAAAGGAAAGCTGCCACAGGCATTTGCAAAATGAGAACTGGGCATTTACACCATTTGGATCGCAAAACCATATGATGAAAAGTGCCTACTCGACTGCTTTATTTATAATTGCATTCAAATGTAAACTAAAGCAATTTCTTTTATTTGAAATCCCTGCATATTAATGCTTAGAGTTTGTTCTGTTTCTGCCAATGCAGCACAAATCCCTAAGCCCTTAGGAAGAAACGGATGAATATAATGAGTACGGTGAAAATGGTAAAACTAGAATAGAACTTTTTGAATCACTTAAGTCTTCCTTGTGATTGGAGAGATTTACACTCCAGATGCAACAGGCTGCCTTTCACACTATATTCTCTGCAGAGCTGACCTAACATTCCAACCTTTGTGTTTTTGGTGCTTGGAATTTGCAGTTCCTCCAGAAGCAGAATTCTTTTAAGTGTTACTTCTATTTTTGGACATGCTCCATCCTTTATATAGAAAATAAGTCTCCTTCTTCTTCCTCCTCTTCTCAGGCTGTAGGAGACGATATGACTCATGTCTTTATCCAAACTGAGTTACTTCTCTTGACAATAGACTATTGCAGTATGATAACGGAAGGATTTGTGGCACAGAAACATTTTTACATAATGAAGTGCCACACTTCCCCATCTCTAAATTTTGGTGCATGCTTAATCACCTGAAGAGTTGGCATGTAGCAGTGCTGGTTCATAGCTGCTGCTGAAAAATTAACTCAAAAATGAAAGTATAGTGAAGGACAAACAAATAAGACTCACTTCAAAATGAATGTGCACAAATGTTAGTGCAATAGGCAATGGTGTTTTGAAGCATTGAGAAACAGAAGGCTTATATGCACTTACATGGAAGAAATCAGAAACATGATTGACAATTTGCTTTCACAGCTGTAAATCTCTCAATATGATGAAGGTTCATCATTCATTAATTGAATCGACGTAGTGGCACTTTGGGAGAAAAATCTGTGATGCTAGGAAGAGCTGTAGTATGTAGCATGGAAGGGCCTGCTTCTTTGAATCATCCAGATTGCATTTGCTGAAGTTCCTGCTTGTCCTATGCACAACAAATTGTAGCACCCTGCTTGTGGTTAACGCTTAGCTGGAATGAAATATTCAACGCAGCAATAGAGAAATTAAAATAATTATTTATTTGTCAGACAAATAAATGAGAGACACAGTGGTATATGGTTACCAATGCTCTGCCTGCCAGCCCTCATGGCCAGCACTTATATTCCCTCAGCCCAGTCCCCTTGCTCCTCCTTTGGCTGCCTCTGTCCAATCAGCCTGGTTGAATTTCCTATTGGCTGATTGCTAGAACCAATCATATCAGATACACCCATTTCCTATTACCTTTTATGGGAGACAGAGAGCTATATTTTCTTCTATTTATAAATGGCAAACAAGTAGCCATTAACCTCTACAAGGCACCTTAATTACCAGATAACCTTTGGCCTCTCTTTCCCTATTCCCTACAAACCAGATGGTTTTTAATTTCATTTTTAAACAGAGGCTCGGCAACCAGATGTCAGGAGTGCTCCGATAGTGCCTCCCGTTTGGCATGGGTCTGTGGTCTCTTCCAACTCTAGGACTCTATGTCTCTATGAAATAAGAATCTAACATCTAAATTTCATGCTTTCTAAATCCTTTGCATAATTACATTTAAGCCTATATATTTAATACATTAATATATATATACATTTAGAAGAAAGGGAACTTAGTAAAAAAACCAGTTTCCAAAAGCAACTTCCGAGAGAAGCCTCTTAGTTTACAGCCCCCTTTTGCTGCTAAAACAGCTGCTGTTCTAAAAGCAACTTCTTCAATTTACCCTTTGGGCTTAAGTCTAAAATGGGAGGCATAATAATTGTTTTTGCAACTTGATTATTCTGTAATTTGTAAGGTCAGTGACCTCGCTTCTCAGCCTTTTTATGACCGCAATAAACCAGGGGCCCTCTTTAAGATGAGCACATCTGCCGATGCACTCACTGCTTGGCATGAGAGATGCTGCCTGGCATGAGAGATACAGATATTTTAAAATATATTTTAAGCTCATTTTAAGAATACAGGTGTTTGATCAAAATATAAGCCTTGATTAAAATGCAGACTATGAACAGATGCCTCATTCCCCCCTTTCAAGCTCAAGGACCTTCATCCCAAGTGTCCTTGATAGCTTGACCTTCATCATATTCCTGAGGTAAAGCTCTGTATAGGGCCATGATATGAGGTAGAGTTTCATTTGAAATCATCTTGCTAATTGTACTTCTAAAACATGAAATGATACATGGCATCATACATAAAACCATTACCACTACTGTCAAGAAAAACAAGCAAGACAATAGTATCCCTTTGAGTCCTGTGACATTAGGTAACCAATTGGTGAGCCATCCCATATCCCATCCTTCCCATGTTTGTACTGGGACATGTGCTATATTCTCCATCTTTGTGGCCAACACACGGATTGCCTCACCATTATCTGAAATGTTAAAGCAACAGGCATTCCCTGTCAAGTTCAAGACTCCACATAGGCCTCCCTGCTTGGCAAGTACATAATCCATTCCCATTTTCAGCTGCAAAATGGCGGCTCTACTTTCATCCAACTGTTGTGCAATAAGTCTCAAACTCCGGGCCGTTGCATTGGTTACAAGTTCCACTACTGCTTGCAATCGAATTATTCTGTTTAGATTATAAATAGGATCCCGTGCCCCTTGTATGAGCTCACCAGGATTCCAGGAGGCAGGATCATAATAGGCTATAATGCGCTCTGGTGGCCAATCATCAGTACCGCTCCAACTTTGGGTACTTCCTCCTGCTATATGAGAAATATCAGCGTTTCTTCGTGTACGCTTGGGCAAATTAGTAGGCATAATCCACATTGGTGGTAATACCCATCCCAGGAAACAAGTCCCACTCCATTTGGAGGGGAGTTTCTTGTATGCCCATTCTCCACATATCCACCACAACCATCGGGTCTGAGGTCTTTGGTACGTGGAGTACAGAAGGCGAAATAGCAAAAGAGGTAGAGAGTTCACAGTGCAGTATGTTAGATTGCCTTTTTCTGTCACAGTTATGTTCCATACCACTTTCCATGCATGAATAAAAGGAGGTGCACAGGGCAAGGCATCCCGAGTTCGATAGGTAGTATCGTGTGCCCAGGTATTCTTAATATTATCCCAAGTATAGTGACAATGAGAAGAGCCTATCATGGTAGAATCAGCTGCATCTGATGATTTATGTACACAGAATTCCCCTTGTACAGGTATAACTCGTAATGGTTTAGTTGAGTTCCATCCGGGGAAATTCTGTACTTCTGTTTGGTGTGGTATTTCGCTTACCATACCAATGGCATCTAATGGTATCGGTAATAAGGGCATACCTCCCTCTGAATCATCTGGCCCAAGAGAGCAAACAAGGCAATTGGTCCTATTTGCAACATTGGCTACCATTTCAGCTAACCCTACCCACATATTGTGGTCATGGTGGAATCCATATTTAGTCAATTTGGCCAGATTCAAGGACCCTTCCCCTTCCCAAGGGATCAGGATTAATAATAAAATCATGTTGATGTCTAGCATATGCATTCCTTCCACAAAAGATTACCTTATAGTGATAGCAAATAAATATTAGTCCCAATATAATTCCCCCAGTGACAGAAATGGGGAACCACCAAGACCAAAACATATATCCCGAGGATCCCCAATGAGTAATATCTCTGATAATTGTTCCACAAGGGGGTGGGCAGTCAATTAATTGTATAAGAGAATCTGTCCTTTCACAATCGCTGGTTCAGATGCTCCTCAAGCTTCAGGCGTGCGCAGGTCAGCCAGCTTCCAGGTTGTGGCTGCAGCAGGCCGGTCGTCTAATGTTGCCCGTGACCTAGCCCGTTCCCGGTAGGGCTAGATACAGGGGTTTTTGGAGAGAGTCAGTTTAAGAGGATTAGAGGGGTCACCTTTGCACGTCCAACTGCCTTTGGACTTCTTCAAACGGGAGTGATGAATCCAGGGGGTCACCTCAGCTACCTTCACCGCTGTTGGAGTAGAGAGCAAGACGGTGTAAGGTCCACGCCACTTAGGTGCAAGTGGATCTCGTTTCCACTCTTTCACCCATACGCTATCGCCAGCCTGGAACTGATGAATCGGCTCGGCAATGCTGCACGGCGTGCGCTCGAGGGCCCACCTGTTAAGAGAAACAAAAACACGGGAGAGAGATTGCACTTGTTCCTGTGTCACATGGTCTCCTATTTGTTTGAGGTCAGCTGGAATATCCTGAACAAAGGAGGGCGGCCTCCCATACAGGAGCTCAAAAGGTGACAATTTAAGTCTTTTGGTGGGTGCACACCGAACACGAAACAGTGTTATGGGTAACACATCTACCCATCCCAATCCTGTTTCCTGGGTTAACTTTGCCAATTGGGTTTTCAGAGTCCTATTCATTCTTTCAGTTTTCCCTGAACTCTGAGGCCTATATGCTGCATGCAGTCTCCATTTTACTTGTAGGACTCGACATACTTCTTGTACTACTTGATCAATGAACGCTGGCCCATTATCACTTCCAATGCATCTAGGTAATCCAAACCTCGGGATCAATTCAGTGAGGAGTCTCTTAGTTACCTCTCGTGCCTTTTCAGTTCTGGTGGGAAAAGCTTCAACCCATCCGGTAAGAGTATCTACAAACACAAGGAGATACTTGAATCCCTTAGAAGGGACCAGCTCTGTGAAGTCCACAATTAGGCTTTCCATGGGGACATATCCCACATGTTGGATTCCAGGAGGTTGTACCGGTCCCTGCCTGGGATTGTTTTTAGCACAAAGAACACATTTCTGTGAAATGCAAGTTGCTAATTGTGATAGGTTAATAATATACAACTTCCGACTGAGACTCTCTCTGGTTGCAGTACCGCCAAGGTGAGTAGATTCATGATAATTTCTTACAATTGTGCCTGCTAGGTGATGAGGTACATAAATCCTATTGTCCGGCAGGATCATCCAACCGTCCTTCACAACTGCTCCTTCCTGTTCAGCCCACTTCCTCTCTTCTGGGGTATAGTGAGGTTTAACTTCTTCTGGAACTACCTCTGGTATGAGGGCTGCTATAAATCCTCCCACAGGCTTTTGGGCTGCCTCTCGGGCTGCTTTGTCAGCAGCATGATTTCCTCTGGTTATTGGATCCCTTCCTCGTCCATGACCTTTGCAGTGCATTACAGCAATCTGTTCTGGAGCCCATACTGCCTCCAACAGGATTTCTACTTCAGGTCCATATTTCAAGGCCTTCCCGTGGGCTCCTATTAGACCTCTTTCTTTCCATAGAGCACCATGTGCATGCAGGGTTAAGAAGGCATATTTAGAATCAGTATAGATGTTTGCCTTACATCCGGCTGCCAATTGCAGAGCTCTAGTTAAACCTATAAGTTCAGCTTTTTGTGCTGAGGTGCCAGCAGGCAAAGCTTCAGCTTCCACAACTTCCTCATTGGTGACCACAGCATATCCTGCTCGTCTGGCACCTTCATGCAGGTAACTGCTACCATCAGTATAATATACAACATCTGGATTTTTCAATGGTTCATCTTTCAGATCAGGTCTACTGGAATAAACTTCATCCATTATTTGGAGACAATCATGTGATTCTTCATCATCTACCTCTGGTAGGGGCAGCAAAGTTGCTGGATTGAGCATATTCACTACTCGTAGATGAATCCTGGGATTTTCACACAATAGGCCTTGGTATCTAGCCATCCTTGGGTTCGTTAGCCAATAACTACCCTTATATTCCATGAGTGTCAGAACAGCATGAGGTACATTCACATACATCGTCTGGCCGAAGGTAAATTTATCAGCTTCTTTGACAAGGCTTGCAGTGGCCGCTACTGCCCTTAGGCATGGAGGCCATCCTTTTGCTACTGAGTCCAATTGTTTTGACAAATAAGCTACTGGACGGTTCCAACTTCCTAATCTCTGGGTCAGGACTGCCGCTGCAATCCCATTCTGTTCATGTACATACAGCTGAAAGGGTTTTTCCGAATTAGGCAGTCCAAGGGCTGGGGCCTCCATAAGTCGTTGTTTGATAACTAAAAAGGCTTGTTGCTGCTCAGGTCCCCATACGAATGGGTCCTTTTCTGCACCTCGAGTGCTTTCATGTAAGGGTTTGGCCAGACTGCTGAAATCAGGTATCCATAGTCTACAAAACCCTGCTGTTCCCAGGAATCCTCTGAGTTGTTTCCTTGTGGTAGGTTCCTTGATAAGGCAAATAGCTTCTTTCCTCTCTGGTCTCAATGCTCGTTGTTGGTGTGAGATGTCAAAGCCCAAATATTTGACCTTTTCTAAACATAACTGTGCCTTTTTCTGGGAAACTCGGTAGCCAGCTTGCCAGAGCAAGTGGAGCAGTTCCTCTGTCCCTTCTTTACAGGTCTCAAAATCCTTTGCTGCTAGTATAAGGTCATCTACATATTGCAGAACCACCTTTTCTCCAGGTATTGAGGGGTAACTTGTTAGATCCTTCGCCAAGGCAGTGCCAAATAAAGTTGGGGAATTTTTGAATCCCTGTGGCAATCTCGTCCAAGTTAGCTGGCCTTTTGTTCCTGTTAAAGGGTCTTCCCACTGGAAGGCAAATATAGGTTGGCTCTGTGGTGCCAGCCGGCAACAGAAGAATGCATCTTTCAAGTCCAATACAGTAAAAAATGTTGCTTCTGGTGGGATCAAACTCAGCAAGGTATATGGGTTTGGTACATTTGGGTGCAAGGTCTCGATAGCCTGGTTTACGAGCCTCAAGTCCTGCACTGGCCTGTATTCATCTGTCCCAGGTTTTCGAACAGGCAAAAGGGGTGTGTTCCATTCTGATTGGCAGGGCTTAAGCAGACCATATTTTAATAGGCGGTCCAAATGTTTCTGGATGCCCTCTGCTGCTCGCCGGGGTAAAGGATATTGCTTTACAGATACAGGGGTAGCCATAGGTTTTAAGGTTACTACAATTGGAGCTATATTCTTAGCCATTCCTGGTGGGCTATTTTCGGCCCATACTCCTGGTGGCACCTGTAGGGTTCGGAGGAGCTTGTTTAACTCTGTATCCAATGTGGGTTGGACTTGCAGGGCTGACATTAGGCGCCATGATTGTTCCTTAGGTACTGAGAGGGAAATTATTCCTGCTGCCTTTGATGGCAGTTTCATTTCTGGACCTCGAGGAGTGAAGGTGATTTGGGCCTGCAATTTGGACAGCATATCTCTACCTAAGAGAGGTATTGGACACTCAGGTATATACAAAAACTGATGGGTTAAACGATGTCCCCCAATCTGGCATTCCAAAGGTTGGAGGAAAGACCTCTTAGCTGACTGACCAGTGGCACTTTTAATGACTACACTCTTGGATGCCTTTTTCTGCAATAGTTCTGGGAGTACTGAGTATTCAGCCCCAGTATCAATCATAAAGTCTATTAAATGGCTCCCTAATTGAATCGTGACCGTGGGCTCCTGGAAGCCTAACTTTATGGAGTCCGGTCGTTCCTAGTCTTGGGTAAAATCCTCCTCTGCCAGTCCAATGAAATTGTCTCTACTCTGTCCTTGTCCAGGTCTCTGATATCTTCCATTTCGGATCATTCCCCGTCCCCGTCCCTGGTTTCTTGGGCCGGAGCCTGGGCCTGGACCTGGGCCTGGGCGTACTTCTTCCAACCTCAGGGGTTCAGGACACTCCCGCTTCCAATGACCCTCCTTCTTGCAATTCGCACATTGATTCCTTCCCAGTGGTGGATTCCTTCCCCGCCCTCTCCCTCCATTTAAGGGGCGGTAGTCTTGCTTCACTGCTGTGGCTAGCATTACCATCTTTTCCTTCTGCCACTTCTTCTTCTCTTGTTTCTCAGCCTCATCCCTATTCCGATAAACTCGGCGTGCAATGGCCATAATTTGGCTCATCAGCATCCCTTCCCATCCTTCTGATTTCTGAATTTTCTTACGAATGTCAGAAGCGCACTGGGCCACAAAAGTAGCAGTAATCATTCTGCTGTTTTCAGGGGCTTCAGGGTCAAAAGGAGTCCATATACGATAGGCTTCCTGCAGCCTCTCTAAAAAGTCTCCTGGACTCTCATTTGGTCTCTGTTCTACTTCTGAGACTTTAGACATATTAGTGGGCTTCTGGCATGCCCTGCGGATACCTTGCACAAGCGTCTGGCGGTAGGTGGTAAGTCTGGCCAGGTGAATTACATTGTTTGGATCCCAATTAGGATCTTCCAAGGGAAAGTTGTCTTGGAGATGACGGTCAATATTAAAAATATTTCCCACTCTGGCCTGCTCACGCAAATATATCTGTGCCTTTTCAATTATGTCTCTCCTTTCCTCAGTGGTGAACAGAGTATTCAGGAGCTGGCGGCAATCTGTCCAAGTAGGACTATGAGTATTTATTATTGAAGTCACCAAGTCCATCATAGCCTGAGGTTTTTCTGCAAAAGATGGGGTGTGTGTTTTCCAATTCATCAGATCTGTAGTCGTGAATGGAATATATTGCAGGGTCGAAGTTCGAGGTGGCCGTGGTCCAGGTTGCCCGTTAACCAGCACAGGCTCCTCAAGTGCATCAAATACTCTTCTGAGAGGGGCTACTACGTGATCTTTCTCTTCGCTTTGCTCTAGAGGCCTCAAATCATAGGGGATGGTATTTGTCCCAAGGCGTTCTTTTAGCAGCCTTATACGCCTGGCTGTATTGCTTGCTGACCGATTAAGGTCTCCCTGTAACTTCTGTAATATTTCTCTAGGACTTGGATGTACAGGGGTTTGGGGTAGGCAATCAGTTGTTCCACTAAAGGAGACTGTAGATGGAGTTCTACTGGGACTCACAGATGGAATAACGGCTTCTGCTTGGGCTTTATTATAGGCCTCCAATGCCTCCTGAAGATATTTATCATAATCTATCAAGGAATCAAGTTCTGTGACTCCAGCCCCATTATTCATTCCACTTTCTTGCCTTGGGGTTACAACTGGTGGAGTGTTTGGATTAGGCTCCCTTCGATGTGGAGCATAGGGTGGAGGTGGAAGCACCTCTTCCTCTGGTCCCTCAAAAATGGGTTTGAGTTTATTTGGTAAGATTCCTTTCCTAGCTTCGGCTTTTACAGCCAATAATTTGCATCGTTGGACTTTGCATTCCCTTATCCATGGAGGATTTTTATTTAATGTGCTCAGCCAAGAATCTATATATGAAAATTGTTCTGGGCACCCTCCAGTTTCTTTGGCGATGTTAGACCAAAGTTTACTTACTAAATTTATATCAAAGGTTCCCTGAGATGGCCATCCAGTATTTTGTTTTGGCCACTCTAATTCACATAACGTTCTCAAGTGCTCTGGCGTCATTTTGACTCCATATGCCCCTGAGAAGGCTTTCTTAAAATTATTTAACATACATTCAAGAGGTGTATTTTCCCCCTTTGAACCTCCAACTCCCATTGTATGGCCCTGTGAAGTATCCACTCAGTCACTCACACACTCGTTTTCACACTCAGGTCAGCTGCAGATTGTACTTTCTCATACATACAATGCGCTGGATACTTTACCACACACTACCTCCCAACTTTCCTTTCCCTACACCAGATCACCATCTGATGTACCCAACCACCTAGCGTACTCAGTTCCCACTTACTGAGACGCAGAAGTTTGATCAAGACTTCTCTTCCTCCCAATTAATTGGAGGGCCAAAACCCCTTAGTGCACTTACCCTTAGCTGGTTGCCTGTTTATTTCTCTGGTTCCCCCCGGTCCGTCGCCGTCGGTGGGCAGGGTATCAGACAGACGAGACTTCTGCGTTCCCCTGGAAAAAACTTCCCAGTGCGCGCTGGGTAGGCAGTGAGTGGTCCTCTCTCTTGTACCCCGCCCAGTAAGGCGAAGGGGCTGCGTTCCAGCAGACCACTTATCCGAGTCACGGCACCATAAAATGTAGCACCCTGCTTGTGGTTAACGCTTAGCTGGAATGAAATATTCAACGCAGCAATAGAGAAATTAAAATAATTATTTATTTGTCAGACAAATAAATGAGAGACACAGTGGTATATGGTTACCAATGCTCTGCCTGCCAGCCCTCATGGCCAGCACTTATATTCCCTCAGCCCAGTCCCCTTGCTCCTCCTTTGGCTGCCTCTGTCCAATCAGCCTGGTTGAATTTCCTATTGGCTGATTGCTAGAACCAATCATATCAGATACACCCATTTCCTATTACCTTTTATGGGAGACAGAGAGCTATATTTTCTTCTATTTATAAATGGCAAACAAGTAGCCATTAACCTCTACAAGGCACCTTAATTACCAGATAACCTTTGGCCTCTCTTTCCCTATTCCCTACAAACCAGATGGTTTTTAATTTCATTTTTAAACAGAGGCTCGGCAACCAGATGTCAGGAGTGCTCCGATAGTGCCTCCCGTTTGGCATGGGTCTGTGGTCTCTTCCAACTCTAGGACTCTATGTCTCTATGAAATAAGAATCTAACATCTAAATTTCATGCTTTCTAAATCCTTTGCATAATTACATTTAAGCCTATATATTTAATACATTAATATATATATACATTTAGAAGAAAGGGAACTTAGTAAAAAAACCAGTTTCCAAAAGCAACTTCCGAGAGAAGCCTCTTAGTTTACAGCCCCCTTTTGCTGCTAAAACAGCTGCTGTTCTAAAAGCAACTTCTTCAATTTACCCTTTGGGCTTAAGTCTAAAATGGGAGGCATAATAATTGTTTTTGCAACTTGATTATTCTGTAATTTGTAAGGTCAGTGACCTCGCTTCTCAGCCTTTTTATGACCGCAATAAACCAGGGGCCCTCTTTAAGATGAGCACATCTGCCGATGCACTCACTGCTTGGCATGAGAGATGCTGCCTGGCATGAGAGATACAGATATTTTAAAATATATTTTAAGCTCATTTTAAGAATACAGGTGTTTGATCAAAATATAAGCCTTGATTAAAATGCAGACTATGAACAGATGCCTCAAAATTACTTGCCTCCTGTTCTCCTTTTGTGGGCAGCCAGGAATGGAGGGTAAAATCCCAGCCAGAGCTCCACTTCCTTGCCTCAACACACCCTTCCTTGTGGTTAAATAGCTGTTGGAGTGAAACGGGTTGATCCAGTGTTCTAACGTAACCCCCCCAAAACCTTATTTTATTACCACTGACAATACAATCAATGCATTATTTCCACCACACAACACCTATGCAGGGTAGACCCCAACATTAAGCTGAGTCTGGTGGTAGATGCTGGGTGGGGCGGGGCACATTTGCCACCTCTCTGGCTGAAACTGTCAACCATTCCCCCAGTTTCCTGGGAAGAGGGATTGCTAAGCCACTCTGAGAAGCAAAGCTCTGTGTAGTGAACAGGGGTCTCTTAGCTACTCTCTGCGCTCATAACAAACTACAGTACCCAGCATGCCTTGCGAGAAGCCATGACTTTAAAAGCGGTATAATAGTGTTTTAAATGAATCGTGCAGATATGACCCAGGATTCAGCTACCACCAGTCCTTCAGTTTCTGTATATGGATGGAATCTGTCTGCCTTGTCATTTTGCTTGCTTCCTTGCAGAGGCAGCTCTAGCTGTGCACTCAAGGGTGGCGCCAGGGGGCGGGGTGAGCATCCCAGTGGAGCGCTGCCCATGGCGAGCACCCCAGGGGACAAGACGACCATGGGGTGGAGCGAGCTGCCCGTGGCAGGTTGCTTCTTGGGCGGCGGGGGGTGGGGAATAGGAGTTGCACCGCTTTGCCAGCAGCCTTCCTCCCTTCCCTCTTCCTTTGGACAGCTCGGGGGAGGCTCCCCCCCAGGAAGCAGCCTGGGAGCGGGGGGGCAATGGTGCGCCACCTGTCTACAACTCTCAAGCCTCCCCTGAGCTGTCAAAATGAAAGGGGGAGGGGGGGAAGGCTGCCAACAAGGCAGCTCAGTTTCACCCCTTCCCCTGATGGATTGGGAATAGGCTTTGGAGTCGCAGGCAGGCAGTGTGCCGAATGTCACCCCCCTCAGTGATGGCACCCGGGGCGAACTGCCCCCTTCCTCCGCCCCTGCTTCCTTGGACAGGACTGTTGGAATGCACCCAAAGAAACGGGGGCAACTGGCAGGCCCCCAGCGGGCTCCAGCCCACTGGCCGGTGTGCCGGGCGAACTCCGGTCCTTGATGCAGCATAAATCTGCGGCCCAGGCTTCAGCAGAGAAAACGCTGCACAAACAGAATGGCACAAGAGGCTGTGTGAGCATATTTACAAGCAGGTTTATTCAGCATAAAAGGTAAAGGTAAAGGAACCCCTGACCATTAGGTCCAGTCGTGACTGACTCTGGGGTTGCGGCACTCATCTCGCTTTATTGGCCAAGGGAGCCGGCGTACAGCTTCCAGGTCATGTGGCCAGCATGACTAAACCGCTTCTGGTGAACCAGAACAGCGCATGGAAACGCCGTTTACCTTCCCGCCGGAGCGGTACCTATTTATCTACTTGCACTTTGATGTGCTTTCGAACTGCTAGGTTGGCAGGAGCAGGGACTGAGCAACAGGAGCTCACCTCGTTGCGGGGATTCAAACCACCGACCTTCCGATCAGCAAGTCCTAGGCTCTGTGGTTTAACCCACAGCGCCACCCGTGTCCCATGAGCATAGTTACAAGCAGGTTTATTCAGCATAGATCAGGACAAAAGGAAAACATATCTGTTCTCCTTCGTGTCCAAAGCAAAACAGAAAGCTATACACAAACGGAAGTTCCCAGCATACTGTGCTGGAATGTAAACAGACATGTGACATGCAACAATTCCACATGTCTGTCCCTTAAGATGGAACAAAGACAGGTGAAGAGGCAACAATAAAGAGGAGGAAGAGCAGGCCCAGGAAACTCAAGGGATTAGCAATCCACACACCCACCCCTGTCACTACAGAAGCATGGACCAACTGGTGCCCAGGGATGCGGACTCCTGACACTAGTCCTGGAAAAAGACAACACCAATCCCTAACATGGAAATCTGCATTGTGGCTTGCGGAAAGCTTGCAGGTACTTATGCATTCTGGCTTTATAGCTAAAGCGGGTGCTTTCATTCCAGCACATCATTGCCAGCATTATTTTGGGCTGCAAGCTTTAACCAGTCCTTGTGTCTCAGTCTGACTGCTCTTTCAGTGAGGATAAAATTGAGGTGCTGGGTTCTAACAAGTCCTGAACTCCTTGGAGGAAGGGTGGGATAATTTTTTAAAAAGACATTTTTTAATGGGAGTTTATAATAGGACTTCCGCCCATCCCGGTGCTTTTAAAATAAGCCAAGCTTTGAAACATGTGCAACTTGTCCCAAATCCTCTTGGTGAGATAAGGCAGGATTGAAGTTTAAAATAAATACGAGTGGCACATGGGCTGCCTTGAGCAGCAGGGGAAAAAGCAGCTGCCTTGGCCCAGCATGCGTGTGTTATGTAAGAAGGAAAAATTGGAAAAGGGAAAAAACGCCCCGCAAAAGCTTCAAAAAGTGATAAAAATCTTAATGTAGCTGCGGAACATTAGTTGGCCTTTTTTGTGGAAAGAGAAAATATGCCTGCTATTAAGACGACTCTAGAAGCCAACTGGCTTTTTTATGTGTGTGTTTTGCCTGGCCCCCAGCTCTGCGTAGTGAAGATCCTATCTCACACAATAAGCCCGACCAGCTGATCTTCCCCAGTACAAAGCAAAGTTGCCCTGCTTTTGTATTTAATTTCTTTTCAGCCCTGGCTCGGTTTCTTCTTTTGTTCTGGGCTTGTTTGAACGAGACGGCTTTCTGCTAAAGCAGCAAATATGGCAGTCTCAACAAGGTGCTTCCCGCCATGGTTTGCTGATCCACATCAGCTTAGACGAAGCAAGCAGGCAACACACGTGCACTCAATGCTGCACCAGCAGCTTCTGATGCCTGTGTTTATTTGTGCAAACTGTGCAGGTTGTTGGATGAATCCAAAAACAGCAACGACACAGGAGGGACCGGCACGTGTCCATTCACATGGCTTGTTTGCGTAGGCTCAGAGGTTCAACAGCACAGCGCTAGAGACAGAGGAAATGTTTGAATAGCCACGTTGTTTCTTTGAGTTCCTGCTAAACCCCAGAATGGATCGAGCAGCCCTGCACAAACCCCTGTTCATCTGAACACACAGGCCTTAGGAGAAATCTCCACGCAGAACAAGCTGTTTCAAAGAGAGCGCAATAATTATAAGAATTTTAAGATGTTGGTGTGATGCAAGCACGTCACATGCCACATGAGGAGCCCTGCTGATTCAGATCAGGTATTCACCAAGACATTTCCAGCACTGGCCAGCTAGGTACCTCCTGGAAGTCCAGAAGCAATGCTCCATTCAGTGATGCTAAATGCAAGCACTATGATCATTAATTATATTCATTAGGAACATTTTTGCACTCAATTGCCTCAAAGCAACTTACACAGAAAAGAATTCATGGCCAATGCATTAGGGCCGGGCGATATATCAATATATTGTCCAAAATGGTTTTGAAGTTCACATTGTGATAATTGTTTCATAACATTTGAGCTGGCAATATATCATGAATCACAATGTGTGCAAGGGCTAAGCGATATCTGGGTTTCAACACCACGATAACTAACCAGTTAAACATTGCAATAACTCACTAGATAAATATCGCAACAACTCAGCTAAACACTGCAATGTTAGCAGCAGCTAAACCTCACAATATCACCAGCTAAATGTTGCAATCTACCACAATGTCTGAAATAAGGATGGAACTATACAGAGGCGAACAGGACAATATCCTGGCAACTGCTACTACTTAGAGGTCTAAAACAAATAAATGGCAACATTATCAATCATCACACACTCAGTTTCATCAGCAGGCATCAATATATTGCGATGTTTAGCTGGTAATATATTGTAATATTGAAAACCAGTTATCGCCCAGCCCTACAATGCATCCATGCTGCAGGGCATTGATGGACAATAGTCGTTCGGGCAGGTGAACTGAGGGACTCGGCTACACTGATAAAGAAAAAACGCTTTGTCTGTGTTATAATAACACTGTAACACCAGATGGCGCTGTGGAGCCCTACTTTTCGCCAACGGGATTTCCCTTTATGAAGTTTACAATGTGTTTAACTGAATCACTTTTTCTGATGTGTCCAGATCCAGCCCTGGTTTAAAACAGATTTCAGTTTTAAGAAATGTGCATTTCTTAAGGTAGACTTTTGAAATGATACAAGAAAAGCATGCAAGACCAGAGGTGAATGTGGGATACCCGCACAAAGCAGAGACCACTCTTTCAAACTGCTTCCATATCTCGTGTGTGTGTGTGTGTGTGTGTAGTTTGTCTGTCTAAACCAGGATGTAGAACATTTTTCAGTCAGAGAGCTGGATATATAACTGATCAACCCACTGGGGACCATTTCTGACAGGTGGGTGGGTCCACCTATCTGTCAGTCACGTGACCACTGTATGCTGTCAGGTGATCCAAATTCCAAGCGCCAAAGCAGGCAGAAGGTTAAAAGACAGCAGGTAGCTAAGCCTCTGCATGATGCTTTCTAAAGAGCAAGCAGAGGTACATCGCCAGTCTTGCCGCTGTGTTCCCACCGCGCTGACCCCTAAAAACCCAGCAAACGTGAGGAATTTAAATGGATTGGGGCTGGGCCTGATCTAGTTTCTGTTACTCTCCCCCCACCCCCACCTTCAATTTTATTAACGTTTTCACAATACAATAAAATAAGACAAATAGAATAAAAAAATGCAGGAAAGAGAGAAGAAAAGAAAAAAAAGACAAGAAAAATACTAATAATCACGATAAAAAACAAAATTATATGCATATAGTCCTCTATTATAATCATATGTTAATTTTCAATCCACATAGGAAGAAGTACGTCTTCTCAGCTCTCACCTGGGAGAGCTTACCCCTTCCTCAGCCCCACACAGGTCCCTCTCATCTGTCCATCCCCTCTCTGTATGTATCTTCATTTGTCCCAAACATAAATCATAAGAAATCAAAATACAGTGGTACCTCGGGTTAAGTACTTAATTTGTTCTGGAGGTCCATTCTTAACCTGAAACTGTTCTTAACCTGAAGCACCACTTTAGCTAATGGGGCCTCCTGCTGCTGCCACGCCGCCGGAGCATGATTTCTGTTCTCATCCTGAAGCAAAGTTCTTAACCTGAAGCACTATATCTGGGTTAGCGGAGTCTGTAACCTGAAGTGTCTGTAACCTGAAGCATATGTAACCCGAGGTACCATTGTATATGGCATGGCGTGCTCTGGTCCATGGGGTAACGAAGAGTTGGACACGACTCAACGACTAAACAACAACAACAAAATTAATAGAGCGCTGTCTAAATTTAACAACCATGTGCTCTATATAACAGCGACTGAGGGAACTTCTCCATGGTCTTCTGGATTTTTTTGGGGGGGGGGCACGTCGTGGGCAAGCACCTAAAGCCCATCTGCTGGAAAAAACCAACCAACTCTATGTAATAACCCTAGTATTTCGGTTTGCAGTGGTACCTTGGATTAAGTACTTAATTCGTTCCGGAGGTCTGTTCTTAACCTGAAACTGTTCTTAACCTGAAGCACCACTTTAGCTAATGGGGCCTCCTGCCACCGCCGTCCGATTTCTGTTCTCATCCTGAAGCAAAGTTCTTAAACCGAGGTACTATTTCTGGGTTAGCAGAGTCTGTAACCTGAAGCGTCTGTAACCTGAAGCGTCTGCAACCCGAGGTACCACTGTACTTGGGTGCTGCAGCTGGAGCGATGTCAGCGCTTGTGCCAACACGCCCGCCCCCCCCCCCCCGCAGCCTCACGGACTCTCATCCTTTTGTGTTCTATCAAGTGGGAAATGCAAACTCCAACGTGGCCCGCCCAGCAGCCCTTTGCAACGGACGCAGGCGAGCCGGGCTGTGTGTTTACCTAGTGCCGAGCCTGGCGAGCCGCGCACGCTCCGGGCCTTGTGGAGCGCAGCGCAGCAGGGAGCCCCTTTCTCTGAGTCACCGAATGCCAGCAGCTCCCACGGCCGCCTTTGATGTCCACCGCGAGAGTTCGACGGCGAATTTTCTGCAGACCATTCCGGGTTCCTGGAGCGGGAGCTCGGAAATAAGAGGCGGGGGCTGCCCTGCGGCGCTCCCCCCCAGTCACCCACTCTCGGTTTGCCTTAGGTCATCTTGCTGCCCCCTGACCAACCACATTTGGGGAGGGGGAATCCCATTTGGCTCGCCAGAATTTTGTTGCACGCCAACTCCAACCTGGAGAAGGTAGAGCATGAGACTCTTAATTTCAGGGTTGGGGTTTCGAGCCCCAAGTTGGGCAAACGGTTCCTGCACCGCAGGGGGCTGGAATAGAGCACCCTCGTGTCCCCATCCAACTCTCTACGATTCTGTGGTCAGAGAAGAGGGAGCTTGCTACGGGACAAGGATAACTGTGACTTTAAAGATGAATTGGAACCCTTTACAACGTAGTTGAGGACGCAACAAAGCGAACTGGACTCCTTGGCAGGTTTTGAATAAAAATTCACAACCTTTTTATTGATAATAATCAGCTAAATCGTTTGAGCATCTATACAACTTTGTAACATGTAGAAAACAGCAGTCTCAGAGAAACCAAAGACTGGAACTGAGGGAAGTCGGTGGTGGGTGTGGGTGGGTTTTGTGTGGAAGGGTGGGGGGAGGGAGGAAAAATGGGGGGGGGGGACAAAGGATGATATGTTTTTGGATAATATGTCTTGTTTTAATTTTGAATAAAAAAACTTTTTAAAAAAAAAAAAAGAGAGAGAAGAGGGAGCTTGCAATCCGCTGCAGCTTGCACGCCGAGGGGCCGTCAGCCCCCACAATATTTTATCCAAGTTGGCACCCCTGCCCCCTTCCATCCCGGGAAGCAGAGCGATCGCCTTCCTAAGGAGCCAAGGCTCTCAGGATCGCGCAGCGGGAAGGCGGGTTTGCTAGGAGAAGGAGGTGGGGAGAGAGGTGGTGCCTGGCTCCGTATTGGCTGCTCAAAGCGAGGAGGAGGCGGGGCGGAGCTTTGCCCGGGAACCGGGAGGCGGGGCTTGCGGAAACCCAGAGAAAAGGGGCTCCGGAGCGCGGAGGCGGCGCAGAGCAGACGCGCTTCTTCTCCGTCTGTTCGGGTTCCCGTCGCGCCTCCTCTCTCCCAGTCCGTCCCCATCGCGGCTGGGCGTCGTTCGGCTTGCAGCGACGCTCGCCTCCCCGAGGGCAGCTGCGATGCGCCTGATCCAGAACATGGGGACCATCGCCGAGTACCCCCAGGCAGGGAGCACCCTCAGCGGAGATAGCTGCGGATCGGGCCGCCCCCGACTCATCAAGATCGCCGTGGTGGGAGCCAGCGGGGTGGGCAAGACCGGTAAGAGAACGGGACGCGCGGGGCTGATCCTGGCGACATGGAAAGGCGTGCGCTGGTGGCGGGGGTTGGACATAGGCAGACTGCAAGGACGCAATGAATATACCAATATTCAAGGCGGGGGGGAATCCTTCCCCAGTTGTAGCAAAAGGGCGGGGCGGGAAATAGAAACGCCCTGGAGGGTCCAGAGGGAGCAAACCTACTGCCATTGTGACCATCTGTTTGCCCGGTCCAAAGTATGGTTTGAATATGAGGATAGCATCCCTGCCAGCGATCCAAAGCGCTCACCTCTAATTTGGGGAGAAAGAGAGGATGGCTAGCTAGGTAGCAGCATCCTTCTTTTAGGTAAGCACCTGCTGCCAGATCAGGAATGGATGAAGATCAGTGACCAAACAAAAGCTCTGACACCCCCTGCTGCCCAAGCCTGACATGTGGACGCCTCATTAAAAGGATAACACCCATTCCCACTCCTTTGAAGATGCTTCTGTAGTTGCAACTTTCATCATAGCAGTGAATCCTTAACCTGTGAGGGGTGAATGATATTAGAAGGTGCCTAAATGCCTGTTCCTTCAGACTGAAAGGTGTATGGTGGATGACTGCTCACAGTTCCACTCTTAAAAGTAGTTACTCAGGAGTCAGCTGCAGTGGATTCTGTCTTTCCCAACAGAATATGCTTAGGATTGCAGCTTTTAATTTGCTTGACTGCTACATCCCAAGTTTTGATGGCTGCTGCTACTGCTAGCCAAAGGTAACTCTAGAAAAAGATGCACTCCCCCAATAGCCTATTGAAACACTTTCCCTGCTCGGGTGTTCTGTATGTGGAGTTTTTGGGTATGCAGACAGAAACTGGGG
Source organism: Podarcis liolepis (assembly GCF_965112155.1). NCBI lineage: Eukaryota > Metazoa > Chordata > Lepidosauria > Squamata > Lacertidae > Podarcis > Podarcis liolepis. The sequence goes on from NC_139564.1 coordinate 53,618,193, forward strand.
AAGGTTATTGCCCTTAAACACCAAGTGCAGATGACACTGTGTCTTCTGCTTTCCCCCCTTTCTAAGCTGCACCTTTTTATTATCAATTGCAGCCCTGGTGGTGAGATTTCTCACAAAACGGTTCATTGGAGACTACGAACGCAATGCAGGTAAGAAATGAGCCTTGCTGTATTCGCAGGTGTGCACTGCAGTGTATTTTGACTCCAGCGACAAACTCAATGAAGCCTTTGGTGTCTCACTTCCAGAAAGCTAGACTGTACAATGGGGATTTCACTAGGCAAAGTCACTATGCAACGCTGAAACCCAGGTGTCTGGCCAAGTGTTATCAAGAGGACAAAAAGAATTTATACACTGACCTACTTTAGCTAGCACAAGGCGAGAACTGCCCCGTTTTTATTCTCACTGCAGCCACATTGGGATGTCAAGCCCCTCCTCTATAGTTTGACTTCTGAAGTTTAGTCCTCATTCACCAATCTGCTACACACACACACACACACACACACACACACACACACCCATTAGAATGAAACAAGTTCTAAGCTAAAGGAGGTGGCTTCAGTCCTATAACCTTTTCCCACTCCTATATTTATGTAATCAACTTATTTATGCAAATAAGCTTGAATTCAAAGCCAAGTAGTTTGTTATTCATGAAGAACAGCAGACACACAAAATGAGGGCTTTCCAAGAAATTTCTGGACCACATGTGACCACAAAGAGGGTGGGAATGACCTTCTATAATGCAGATAAACCAAACCAAACTAAAGTTTTCAGTATATTGGGGGGGGGTGTTTAGGTGGCTCTCCAGGTGATGATGAGAGTTTGGGGTCCAAGCAAGATCTGGATGGCCACAGGTGCCCCATAACAAGGTGTACACCCATCAAAGCAATATTCCAATGTCCTGTTTTTGCTGTAATGAAGATGCAGTTTTATATTGAATGCATTTATTTCTTAGCATTCATTTCATTCTCCCTTACACAGGCTGCCTGTGTACTATAAATCTACTTGCACATATTGTAGATAAGCATTTGTAGCCACTTGGAGGGGTATGCATTTGCCTCAGCTTGAGCCAATAGTGTCAAGACCAAATATAGTTGATCTAGAATCAATTGTGACAAAGCCTTTAAAGTCTCTTGTATAAAATGAAAATGATCCCCCCTTCCCATTAATCAGACACTGTAGCTAAAATAGGAGTGTGTGTGTGTAGAGGGCAGGACACATCAGTGGCGTAGCATGGGTTGTCAGCACCCAGGGCAAGGCAAGTAATTTGCGCCCCCTAACCCATGGATTTTAGCAGGGGGCAGAGAGCTGTGAGTGCGAGTGCGCCCCCCCAGATGTTGCGCCCGGTGCGGCCAGCCCCCCCTGCACCCTCCACGCTACGCCACTGGGACACATTGATTTGAGGGTGGTGGTTTTTTAACAGCAGGCTGATTTGAGTGAAAAAGTTCTGTGACCACGCAAGATCCCACATTGTCAAGGAAGCACAGCATGCTCCAGTGTGGAACGTTGAAATCCTGCTAGTTCCAGTGTAACTGATTTTAAGCACATCCTTAACTTTCTTCTTGGACTCAGTGAAACTTAAATGAGCTTAAGTTTGGCTAGGAATGTGCTTCCCGTAAAAAGGGGCTAGACAACTAACTTTTTCCAAAGGTTAACTCTGCCAAGAGGTTTTTATGTAGGTTTGCTTCAGCATTTTAGCTTTGTAAGTGAAGCCAATTACTAAGAATTCTGTGGTTTTTTGCCCATATACGCCATGCTTTGCTGTGTTTAGGCTGTAAACACTTACCTGGGAGTACATCCCACTGAACTCAGTGGGATGAATTTCTCAGTAGACATGGGCAGGATTGTAGAGCCAGTCTTTCTTATGATGAAAACACCATCTGCCTAATGTAGCAAAAATGCCACTTTTTTTCAACAAGTCACAGATCCATCTCCACTAATGAGTTTTTTTCCTTTTCATTGTGCAGAGCTTAATGAATGTCAGTTTATCGTGCATGTACAATCCCCTCTCTGAACTTGTCTGATGAAGTGCATTTTTATTGCTAGGTAATTTGTACAGCAGACAGATCGAAATCGATGGAGAGTTGTTTGCAATTCAAGTCCAAGATACACCTGGAGTACAGGTGAGCTTTGTTCCTGTGCCTTGTACCACTTTAAAGGGGAGCTTCAGTTTTGGCACATTTCAAGAAGTTAATTGTTACATATATTGATTCATAAGAATCCCAGTAGGGCTTTACTTCCAAGTAGATGTGCAAGGATTGTAGTTGTTTGAATTGGGAGCCTAGCTGCATTGAAAAACTGTTTTGTTGCTATTAACTAGAGTTGTAAACAGTCAGACCTTGATAAACGGTCTGTATATCGTCCCCTGACAGTAAAAGAAAACAATCCACAATTTCAGCTAAACTTTTGTCTACTTGAAGATACAACCATTGTGTTTAGGAAACCTGCCTTTCTTAAAAGAAAGGGGGAAAACCCGAATGTGTTAAAAACAGTTCCTTGGCAAACTAAGAAATGCTTCATTTTTATTATTCTACTAAAGTGGACTGGAAATCTGGAAAGAAATTTCATTGCTATAGCCTAATCAACTTTAGTTTCATAAACACATATGCAAAAGAAACTAAAAGTCACAGCCCTGGCAGCTGCACTCATTAAAATTTGTTAGGAGTTGAGTTTATATTACGGAAAGTTTGAATGTATAGGCATGAGTAAGGGCAAATTTTGCCTTTTTGAACTGGGCCGTTCTCCAACTTTAAATGTTTCCAGCTCATACCTTTGTTCTTTTCTCCCCAGTCCCGACTCACTGTCTAGCCAGTTAATTTCCCATTCTACGGCACCACAAAGTCTTTTTCTCGAGGCAGAGTACAGCTTGAATATGGCAGACTTTGCAATAATTGAGTGTAGCATTTTTTATTTTATTTTTTTTGCAACTGGACTAACATGTGGAAATGTGGATTAAAATTTTAGAGACAACATGCAATAATAAACATGTAATGGACATTGTAGGCTTTCCTTTGCAGCCAAATATTTCCCCTACTTAATCTTTTTTTTCTCCCCCAGGTCCACGGACACAGCCTTGACTGTAACGAGCAACTGAACAAATGTATTCGCTGGGCAGATGCAGTTGTGATAGTCTTTTCGATCACAGACTATAAGAGTTACGAACTACTCAGTCGCTTCCACCAGCACATACGGCAGCTGCACCCAGGAAACAGAGTGCCTGTGGTGGTTGTAGCAAACAAAGCAGACCTCCTCCACATTAAAGAGGTAGAACCACAACACGGACTTCAGTTGGCTGGCATGTTGGGTTGCACTTTCTATGAGGTGTCTGTCAGTGAGAATTACAAGGAGGTCTTCAATGCCTTCCACAACCTCTGTAAAGACGTCTGTAAGCAACAAACCACCAGCAGCACGCCAGAGAAGAGGAGAAGCTCTCTCATTCCAAGACCAAAGTCACCCAACATGCAGGATCTAAAGAGAAGGTTTAAGCAAGCCTTATCTGCCAAAGTGAGGACTGTCACATCTGTCTGAAAGATCAAACTAAATGGGATGGGGTTTCCCTCCCCCTTCCCAGTGCATATTTCTATAGTTCCAGCTTTGGAACGTTAATTGCTGGTACTTCAGCATCCGAAAATCGTGCAAGAGTTCAGATGCACAGAAAGCATTTTGTAATGAAGGAGTAACACTGAAGCTTGAATAAGCCCCCAAAGAAGTGGTGGAGCATCGAATTTCTTGTTGCAAGCGCATTTGATTGACTAAATGGACAATATTTTCATGTTCTGCTGTGGAAGTTAGGTCATGTTGGTATTTGTATCATACTTACACAATGAAGGACAGGGAAGAAATATTCTGAATGCAGTCTTACTGATGGGGAACAAATTGGGTGTTACATCCATTAGCTATATTTTGGTATTTGGTGGAAAGCTGTCTTCTTTAGTGGTCTTTAGTGGAGCCGTCTGCTTTTTAAAAACCCATGGTTTAGAAAAGGGGTCAGCAACCTTTTCCAGCCGTGGGCCAGTCCACTGTCCCTCAAACCATGTGGTGGGCAGGACTATATTTTTTGTGGTGGGGGGAATGAATGAATTCCTATGCCCCACAAATAACCCAGAGATGCATTTTAAATAAAAGCACACATTCTACTCATGTAAAAACACACTGATTCCTGGACCATCCGCGGGCCGGATTTAGAAGGCGATTGGGCTGCTTCCAGCCCCCGGGCCTTAGGTTGCCTACCCCTGGTTTAGAAACACAAGCATGTCATTGAATGAGTAAAAGAAATGTCAGTATAAAATGTGGGGGGCATTATTAACTGTATTTCTGATGGTGTGATGAGACATTTTGGTACCACAACTGTTGTTTAGTATCATTTTATAGATAGCTAAAAGTTTACTCTCACTGTCTTTAAGACAGTATCATTTTGATGATTCTTCAGAGACTGGTCATCTGATGCAGTGCTGCAGCTTTCCAGATAAGACCTTTTTTCTGTATTCCACTCATCATGAGGATTGTAAAGTTCCCACTTAATTGGTCTGAACAGGAATACAACTTCCTATTGTTTCAATCCAATCCAATTATTTGTCTTAGTCTATGAAACTGTTCCATTTTAGCTGAGACTTATCTCCAGCTAAGGCATGAGGGCTATTCCACTACTGCATAAATGCTGTTTGTAGTAACATTTGAAAACACTGAGTTATCAGTCGTGTTATCCAGGATTTGAGGACTATGCGCCCGACACCAATGCACTTTAAAAACAAACAAACACCGTGCTTGTTCCTTAAGCTGTAACTTATTTATTTTTATGTTGACAGCAACTCTTTAAATGGGACATCTTCATTTTGTTCCCGTGATTAAACCAAACCTTGTTTTCTCATCTGATTGTTGTGTTTTATATTCAGATGCCAAACAAGCTAGAAATGAGTGGCAAGACTCGTGAGAGACAGGGAAGTCACCTAAAGGCATTCAAGGGCTAAGGGGACCTTCAATCATTGGCTTGGCCAGTGACGGTTTGCAGGGATTAGTGTCTCTCTGATTTCAGTAACACAACACAAATGCAGATGATCAAGACTTGCCTTTGCAGCCGTCTTCTGCTGTCCCCAACTGCAGACGTCTGTAATACAGACTTGTACTGCAGCAACTAAAGCAGTTACTGTATTATGCAAAAGCACCTGCCTCTTAAACCCTTTTTGGCATCGTTCTGTCATTCCTAAGATGCTGAAGACTGTGTAGTACAAAATCTGCACAATCCTCCTTTACCTCATCCTAAAAAACAAAAAGAAGCTATTGTATATCAAGACTTTTTCAGAGTACTGGGAGTATCCCTTGTCAAGACAGGGTCTCTTCCCACTGACTAAATCTGTATTTCCCACATTTTGAGAGCTATTCATGCCCGTTCACTTGTGACAATGGCATCAGAAATTCTGTACAAGCATCGTGTGGTCTTTTCCATTACATGCAATACACAGTGGTCCTGCAAAGCAAGCCCCAACTTTTATGTCTTGAGTCTAAACCCATGCTGCAGTTAAGCCTTGGCTCTCTGCATGCGAGAACCATCATGAACAGAGAGGAGCAGCCATTGAATGAATGAAGGTCTGGCTTCCCAACAGCCTTTGGGGCAGCCACCAACGGGCAGAAAACTGGTCTGGGTTTCCAATCCCATCAAGGAGACAAAGAAAAGATGCATCATCTCTGCCATATGCCCGTTTTCCTGCTTAATCTCCAAAATACTGACGTCTATTAACGCAGTGTAGCAGAACTGCAATGGTAACCATGGAGACTGCCAGCTTTTTCTTTTCTCTTCTCCAAGTGCTTGAAAACAAATAGCTATACAGATATGATTTGTCACCTGTCTATCAAATGCAGCCTGCGAGGTGGGTCCAATGTCTATTGCCATAAGTAAATGCTACAAAATGTGTCCTTTTCATTTAAGAAAACTTTGTCCATTGTTCCCCTTCTGTTAGCTGGGTTAGAGCCCAATTCAGATTACCTTCATGAAGGGCCATGAAATGAAATATGAAATGACTTTAAAAATGGGATGATCAGCATCTACTAGACTGGGGAAGGCCTAAACTGGTGGTCCACATAAATATTTGCTGGCTTACGCTGGAAAAAGGCAGTGCCTCGCTGTATTCTAACATTGTAAACAGCAGCAAAGAATCACTAGCTGGCTGGAGGAAAATCTCATATGCAATTCAGAAAAGAAAATTTTGTTTCTCTGCTTGATTTGTCGGGCATTCTTTCCTAATCTTAAACTATTCTACCATTGTTTTTTCAGAAAACTAGTTATAAGAGAAAGATTAGCTGTAGCCTTATAATGTTAAATCTGCTACAAATTTTTATCTGCTTCTTTTATAACAGAAGACACTAAGTAACCATTTCATCCAATAAACCCTGGTCTGGACTAACAAGCTCTTTGCTCTGGACTAACAAGCCGGCTTCTTCTATAAATGTTCTACATTCAGTAGCCCAAAGTGGAAAAGACTGATTTCAGCATGCAGTGGTAGCAGGTTTCATGTTTGAATGACTTTTGGTGGCAATGTCTAAGGGAGAATAGTTAGCATATTGTGACCACCCTCAACATTTGGGATGGAGTAGGCTAGAAGTCCAATAATACATGCAGTTGTGGGGGATACTCCATCTAGAAAACTAGTCATGCCTGGGAGATGTCTATGTGGAACCCTTCCTTCTAGTTTGTTAAAGGAAGGGAGGGTTTTTCATTGGAGGAAGCAACTGAGTTGAAGTGGGAAGGTCCAGAAGCTTTTATCGTATGTATCTACTGAATGTATAAACTGACCCTGTGTCTACATGACAACCCAGGCCCATACAGAGTTTTTTGCTCTTAGTATGACAATGTAAGTCCGGCAGGCCCCGGGTGAGCTCCTGAAGCCGGCTTAGACCTCAGAGGCCTGCTCCACCCTCCACACAGGCCTATGGCAACCCCATGGTGCTGTGCACTTTCAACAGTTCTGAAACAATCCTACCTCATTTGGGTGCTCAATTTTCCAACACCCTAAATGTCCAATCACACTGGGCTGATTCTGTAGTATATTAATGTATACTTAGCTATCAAAGGCTTGATATTTACCTTCTGTGTAGCACCACTGAGATGGACACCACTGACTCTACAATGGACCAATAGAAGATTTTTACATTTTTTTTGGAAAGCACTGATAGGCAATCCCAGTCCTCCCTCTTTCCTCAGTGATGTCCATTGGTTGCCATTATGAAAGCTGCCCAACATTAGAGCTCACTATATTAGAGATTGTGAAGAAGACATTAAGGCACACTTTGTTGTCACTGACATATTCTGCTCAAACAGATCCAACATTTTCTCCAGGGGTATCTTATATCACAAGCCAGCCAACTGCATAAGCAAGATGGAAGGAAAAGCTCAGTATAAAAGAAAACGAAGGAAAAGTTCAGCATAGAAATGGAAGCACTGATAGCCATCTTCAGTGGTTCTGCGATGCTCCGATGAGAGTGATATGGACAGGGAGGAACCTTTACCCTGTAGCTGCCAGCAAGAAAGAAAGAATTTCAGTTAAACACAGCATCACTGCAGAGAGAAGAACTGAAAGTTGGCTTGATGTCACAGGACTAATGAACAGATTTTCAAGTGCTATCTTAGTGTAGGTACTTTTCTCTTGCTGGCAGCTATCAAAGCAATTCCCCCAATGTTCAGATCAAGATCAGGAGTAATTTCAGAACCTCTCATTTTCTGCAGGAATGTCTCATGGGATAGAAGGCCAAGGGTTTTGATATTTTTCCGGCGAGTTGGGCTTGGTGCTCATCTTCTCTGATAAGACTCTTGGCTTGTCAAATGCCAATGTCTGGCTGGAGACGGTCCGTGGCAAACAGCAGCTCCAGGAGGCTAAGTGGTGTCAGGAGAGCTGTGGAGAATACAGTTACCTGAAAATAAAGAGAGATGCATAAAGAATAACAGAGACTAATCCCTGCCACCACTACCAGACACAGAGAAGTGTCAGGCACAGTTTATGACAAGGAGTTGCGTTTCTGCAGGCAAATAAATACAGCTTCACTAAAGCTCAATGTCTTATTATAGATAGTACTATTATTGGAAACATCATAATCAGAAAACTTGTACCCCATTGCATAATTTTCTTTTCTTTTCCCCCAACTTATGGGCTATAGCAATGTTCCTTATTTTAATTAATTGTCAATCTGAATATACCTGCAATAGGTTTACTGCAACTGTGTTAATATTTTTGTCAACAAATGATTCAATTTAAAGCTGTTGCTTCTTTTTGGCTTATGGTGAATTTTAAAAATCAAATGTGTTTTTATCCTAGCATGTGCTCAGCAGATTACAAAATTTGCCTTCTCGCATTTGTAAGAGATAATAGTTAACCTGTGTCATGCATTGTGCAGTGGTGGATGCTGGGTCTCAAATTTCAGCCCACAATCAGAGCCCCTCCATCGACTAAACATTTTCAATTGATTAATTATTTCTTTTAAGCTGATTAATCAACCAATTAAATTTATTTACATCTGTCAAGTACCAAAACCTCAATAGAGATGCCTTTTGAAATTCTTACCCATTAATAATAAAGACAATCTTTACTATTTCCTTCTTTCACAGTAAGAATGAAATAATGCAGTAACTAAAACAGGTGTAAAAATGATAGGAGTAATGGAAATATATCCTTTTTGCATTCTCTGGGTTGTAATCAATTCCAGTTATTACTAATGCCAGTTATTAATCACTGTTTGTTTCTGCAAGGTGGCCTTGTGCTTCTCTGAGACATTCACAGGTATTTTTAAGTACAATCCTTAACAAAAAGAAATGCCACGAATAAGCTATTTTCTCTTTGTGTTTCTCAATGAAAGGCACGGCTTCTCTTATCATCATAACCATCTCTGTATTTGAGATGTGAACTGTGAACTGAACCACACGTTCTTTAACTTTGCATTTAGTCTTCATTTGCTTATACTCCAACCAAACATTGGAAGTGATCGGTATCTGTTGACAGGCTCTTTGCTTGTTGCTGAAAACACTTTAGATTTAACAACCCTAATCCAATTCCTGTTTAAAAGGGACACCAGCATAAACTGTGAACTGCAAGGTGTTGTTTGAATAGAACGGTATGCCAATAGCAATGTTTTCATCTGGGCCTGAGATTTAAAAGTGAGTGACACGAGGCTTCACATAAACAGCTTTGAATAGTGCCAGGATCATTGAAAACATAATCCTGAACAGGTGGTCAGCATTCAGAGACTCAGAGGAGTCCAGGTAAATCCAGATGATTTGGAAACTTTATGTGAGAAAGACTCAGATAACTTTTTTTCAGGGTGGGGTGGGGAGAGGCATAGGATTCCCCTTCCCTTCCACTCACTCCAAAGCTTTTAATCTCTAATGTAACAGCTTTATACATAGGGGTATAAAACAATGAGTATGTTCTGAATTCTTTGTCTCAAGGGGTGACCCATCGTTGGTGGGGTCAAGTCAAAGCAAAGCAACACCAGATTCCATGTCACTCCTTGTCAAACCTCAATCCCTCTCAGATAGTAAGCCAAAAAGCCTGGCTACATAGTTTAAACTCTTCTCACTCATTAAACCTCTGCTTATCTTTCAAGCTGTAGTTATACATTTGGAGTTGGGATTAACTTGTCCATCAGTGTACTGCAAATTCAAGGTCTGCCCAGGGCAGCGAAGAATTTGATTCCTTGGGTTAAGGGGATAATTGAGAAGCAAAACGCAAGCAGGAGAGTTATCAGATGAAAACGTGTTGCCGGAGAAAGCATTTAAGGCTTGGGAACTATTGAATGAGCTCTTAACTCAAGAATGCCATTAACACGCAAAAGGCATCTTCTCCAGCCCTGCATTGCTTCAACGCCCACCCTGCTTCCACCTCCAACGTTTTCACTAATCAAACATGCGGCCACCATGATTTATGACAGGAGTGTTTGCATGCTGTTTGTAGAGCAAAAACATGCTATTTATGTACCATGGGGGTAGAGAAGGATGTCTGCCTGGATTTCTGGTGGAGCCCTGAAGAAAAGTGTCATGACAGCTCCTTGTAAGACTGGCCCACCCCAATGATACCCACTCAGAGAAGAAAGGAGTGGGGAATCTTTCTGTGAGTGTACAGTCGCAGCCAATGACTTATGGCTAGAAGTATGCTGTGAAGGCTTACAAAATTATAGCTGCAGCTTGGCAGACGTTTAAGCTGACCCTGACTGTGTACACACAATAATTTGCTGGACGACCAGCGTACAAAAGCGGGCCAGTGTTGTCAGAGCCTGCAAAACTGCCTAGGTTCCTGAAGCAGTTTCCCATCCATGTCCCTAGTTCTTGGGTAGGCTTCAGATAATTCACAAGGGGTTGGGGAATCCTGTCAGGAAGCTGTTTGGTAAACCGCCCTCTCTCTGTGGTGTAGAATTCTGGAGTCCCTCTCTAGCCTCAGGCCTCCATGTTCCTCATCCCAGCTTGAGGTGGTACTGTACCTGCTACTGCCATTCTCTGATAGGCTTACGTCTTTCTTATGTCCCGTCTCACTAAACTCAGTTGCCAGTGTGGTAGGGCTACACCTCACAACAGGCTGTGTGATGGACTACAACTGACACCATTCCTGATCAGAGAATCATAGAGTTGGAAGGGACCATGAGAGTAATGTAGTCCAGCCCTCTGCAATGAAGGAATATTTTGCCCATGCAGCTCAAAGAGAGGCTGTGTGGTGTAGTGGTTAAGAGTGGTAGACTTGTAATCTGGTGAACCGGGTTCGCGTCTCCACTCCTCCACATGCAGCGGCTGGGTGACCTTGGGCTAGTCACACTTCTCTGAAGTCTCTCAGCCCCACTCACCTCACAGAGTGTTTGTTGTGGGGGAGGAAGGGAAAGGAGATTGTTAGCCGCTTAGAGACTCCTTAGGGTAGTGATAAAGCGGGATATCAAATCCAAACTCTTCTCTTCTCTTCTTCTTCTTCTTCAAACCCACAATCCTGGGATGAAGAGTTTCATGCTCTACCAACTGAGCTATCTCAGATGGGTGGGGCTGATGGGAGCTTGAGTTCAAAAACACCAGAAAGCTACCAAGCAGCCTATCCCTGGTACTGAATGCACCACCCCATGTACTCAGTTATTTTGAGTGTTATTTGTTCCTATCTGGAACATAAACTAGGTAGGAGACAACTTTGAACTCCATAGCTACGTGTCCATATATGTCCTCCTCCCTCCAGCCTACAAGGCCGGTTCCACATGTGCAGCAGAATGAGGTGAGAAAGAAGCGGTAGAATAATAGAGCGAACCACCTCAGGCGGAGGAGCAACAGTCTGGAAAATCCCTCTACATAAAAACTCCCTAAATGGAGAAAACTAGCACTGCAAGGAGAAAGGTAACAAAGAACCTTTCTTCCTGATGTGCTAACTTTCAACCTGAAGGGGTTTTGTTTTATTTTTTTAACCTGATGGAGCATTCAGAAACGCCACTTGCCACTTGAAGTCGGAAGGGGCACCGTCTGCTCCATCACCTCAGGATTCCACCACCTCATTCTTCTGCATGCGGAGACCCAGCCATACCGTAGAGCTTTTCAGGTTTGCTTTATCCTGTGGCACATTTTGGGCAGGGGAAAGGCTTTTGTGGATTATAGGGGCTGTTTCTGTGAATGCTTCCCATTTTTTTCTGCAGAGCATGCCACTTCATTCAAGCCGAGAATCGAGTGTTTGTGACCCCAGAAAACTCTTAGCATCAGACTGAGGCTGAACCCAATAGTTCTACATCCATATGCGGAGATGTTCTTGTTCCGAAATGCCTAAAAAGAGTTTTGTACCTGTACTCCAGGCTTCTGCGCCATTACAAGGTCCTTTACCATTTTGACTTCAGACACCGTCACTCCACCAACCACAAAGATGATCACCAGAGGGTGATCACTAGGGTGAGGGCGGCTCACCTATTAAAGGAACAGAATTAAGATGGTTATGCAACTTGAGCTTATTTATTTAACCCCCCCCCCAAGTAAAGTATATACTACGATTCAGAGCAAAACCCTCCAAAGGTAGCTGACAGCAGAACCAGAATATAAAACTAAAACATTACACATTCAAACAGCAGCAGTTAAAACAATTTGGAGCGCCACATATTGAGATGCACCTTGAATAATGATAATCACCACGTTTTCAGGGTCTGTTTCAAAGCCAGGATGCTAGAGGCCAGCATATCTCCCGGGGGAGGGGGGAATTCCACAAGCAAGGGGCCACTCCAAAGAAGGCCCTCTCTTTTCTGCCTGGCAAGCGAACAGATCATGAACAGAGACCTCCTTTCCCTCCTCATTTACTTTGCCTTCCATTTTCTATGCCCATTTACCTATGCACCGTTGCTATGGTTGCAGCTTCACCCCTAAGATGGCTGCCCATCTTGTCAGATTAGAGAGAAGAGGAAACTGGATTCTCATTGCTTGATGACAGTAACAAAGCATGCATGTAACAGCCTCCTAAACCACTTCTAGGCTGATGGTGTGGAAACGTTTTGTAAAAATGCAACTTTAAAAATATAATTTGCTTCATGTTCTCTTGCCATCTCCCAATGAAAAGATGCCAGTAATAGGTTTATTTAAAACAAGTCCCTTTCTAGCTTAACTATTAACACTGACAAGCGAGGAAGCAGCAGATCTGAAAGGCATGGCGACATCCAGATATTCTGCTGCCTGTTCTGTAATAGATTTATGAGTCAACTCAAAGAAGCCCTTGAAAGAGAGAACTGTCCTTTGTAAAGGAAGACATAAGGGCACCCTAGGTGGACAGACCAGAATGGAGAGAGGGTTGCTGTGCTATGCTAGCAACTAACTGCCTCATCTTGCAATACCATTTGTTATATGCATTAGTTCTACTGATTGAAAGCACTAAAAGTTCCATGACCGGATGGAACCTGTACTGTCTATTATGGAGGGCTTCCATACTGCAAGTCTGAGTGTTGTTGGTTTTTTTGCAAGGCTGGTGAAAGACATTTCACTGGAAGTGGCAGCGTGCTCAGGATCCCATGCAAAGTGGCTCAGGATTCCTTGCAAAGTGGTTCGATGGGAAGCAAAACACGAAACAAAAATGCAAGGGCGATGCAGATTGCATTCCTTCCCTTCAGCCACCTCAAAGCAGGCAGGCAGCACCGAATGTGGTGGAGAGGCCACCAAACCGCATGTGTACCCTCCAACATTCCTCAGAGGGGAATAGGGACATTTCTCACTCACTCCCAACTGACTCTCCACAAGCCCCCCATTTTTTGTGTCTCTCCACCCAGTGGTGAAGCTGCAGGCTCCGCTACCGGGGGCGGAGAGCAGGCGTGGCGTGGCTGGCGCCCCCGGGGCGTGGCACGCCGACCATGAGGGTGTGACACTGTGGCGATCACACAGGGTCCCCGGACATTTAACAGTCTATTGATCCCTGTGCCACCACAGGTGGCTGTGTTGCCATGGTAACAATGGCCTGCCCTCCTATGTGTCATCTCCTGCTTCTCCCTTAAAAGCCACCAACTACAGGTGTCCAGTGTGGGTTAGTGAGGAGAGACAGAGAGGTGCAGTTGGTGGTGAGAGAGAAAGCAGAGGATTTGGATTTTCTTCTGATTTTGACTGCTTAAAGAGGAGGCGGAGCCAGCATCAACCATGCGGTCAGTTCCAGACCTTCAGGAAGAAAGAAGGTTCAGTGGACTTTTCCTTCGCGGAACAGAGTGGCTCAGGCGGCTGAGAAGCATAATGCAGCTTAAAAAGAGCAATAAAGTGGCCCCGCTCCAGCCCAAGGAGCAGCCTCCAGTGGCACCAGTTGTGACAAAGCTCTTCAAGAGTTTTCCAGAGCTTGAGAAGGCAATAGCCCGACACCGGGCCCGTATTAGGCCAGCACCTGAAGAAGAGGACATAATTGTAGAAGATCTGGAATGAGCTTCCGGCGTGACGGGTCAAGGGAAGGTGCTCCACTTTGGAAGAGTTAAAAGGGAGTAAGGGAAGAACGAAGGCAATGAGATCAAGGTAACCCTCCAGCCTCTCCTGAGCTGCAGAGGCTAAGGGCAGAGAGGCAGAGGGAACTAAGTTCCCACAGGAGGAGTACTTGCCTCCAGGCCAGGAGAGGCGAGTCACCAGAGGATCGTGGCCGCCCTATGCCTCAGGGCAGATAAAAGCCAGCCAGCCCCAGCCCCAAGTTGCGGGAGCAACATTGTTGGTTCCTGCCTGAACCCTGTCCTGCTTTCCTGCCTGAGCTCCTGATCTGCTCTGGCTCCCTGCTTGCATGCCTGTTCCTGACTTCACCCGACTCCCTGCCCTGCACCCATCAGGGCTAAGAAAAAGACAGGGCTGCATTCAGCCAAGTCACCCCATTCATACAAGGAGCTCTGTGTGCACAACAGAACTTCCCCCCAGTTCCCCCCCTTGCACTCCTCCAGGCTGCTGTATAAGCACGGCTATGATTTTATTAATGTACAGCATATTTTAAAGGTTTCCATACTTTTCATTTTGAATACTACGATACACCTTCCCTTGCTAATTAAATTAAACCACTGCTTATTTTGATCTTTGCTGGCTACGGCTAACCATTTGTCCTCTATTACACACAGTCAAGTTCCCTCACCACCAGTTCCTGAGCATGCTGTGTCACGCTCCTCAGAATGACTAGTAGGGGGTTTTGGTCTCTCAACAAGATTGTTTACAAAGTATGAAGACTGAAATCCCTGTCAAGCAGTCTTCCCAGGTGCACAGTTCTTGAACATGTACATAATTTAAAATTAGCATCGCCAATTGGCAATCAGATAATGGACCACCTACAGAGATGGGGAGAAGGGCAGACAGACAATGTGTGGGTAATGTTTTCTCTCCGCAATCTTCTTTTGCTGTGAGTTTTCAAGGGGAGGGGAGATTATAGTATGTTAGGACACACACTGGGTTGCCATTTTGGGCAACTTCCAATGTATATAAAAAGATAATAAAACGTTAAACATTAAAAAAACACCTTTTCCTATACAAGATTGCCTTCAGACGGCTCAGGGGTTGGATATCTCCCACATTTCTCCAATGAAAATAGGAATATCCTACCATACCCTTCCACATTTCTCCAATGAAAACAGGGACATCCTAAGGAAAAGTGGGACATTCTGGGGTCAAATCAGAAACTGGGATGGCTTCTTTAAATCAGGGATGTCCCTGAAAAATAGGGACACTTGGAAGGTCTGGTAGTACCTTGTAAGGCTGCAAGCCTATGCAGAATTATGTACAGT
The DNA here is from genome assembly GCF_965112155.1 of Podarcis liolepis. Lineage (NCBI taxonomy): Eukaryota > Metazoa > Chordata > Lepidosauria > Squamata > Lacertidae > Podarcis > Podarcis liolepis. Next base: position 53,633,388 of record NC_139564.1, read on the forward strand.
TTGCCAAAACCCGGTGATTTCCAGTGCAGGCTGGTCCATTTGGCAAATGGGGCATTGCTCCACCAACCTCAGTCAGCCCACACCTGCATGTTTCTTTCAAGCACCCCAAGGGGTTGTCCTGGCTGCCATGTTCCTCAGACACAGTGTGACCCTCGTAGAACTTAGCAGAGAGAAGGATGGGGACAAAATGAGAATCACTTGGCTCTGCCTGTCGTTGGCTCTGGTTCCACCTACTGTTTGTTGTTGGCTTTCCTGCCTTCTGCTCTAGTGACCCCATTCATTGACAATTTCAAAGGGCTTGGTTGGGCATGCCTACCTAAATGTGTAATAGGGTCAGGCTGCAAGTTGTTCCAAGATGTGGGTTAAAACACAAGGTGAGCGTATCCCTCACGTTTGCTAAATGATGACCAACCATGTTCAGGCTTGACATGTTGTTGTTGTTTAGTCGTTTAGTCGTGTCCGACTCTTCGTGACCCCATGGACCAGAGCACGCCAGGCACTCCTGTCTTCCACTGCCTCCCGCAGTTTGGTCAAACTCATGCTGGTAGCTTCGAGAACACTGTCCAACCAACTCGTCCTCTGTCGTCCCCTTCTCCTTGTGCCCTCCATCTATCCCAATATCAGGGTCTTTTCCAGGGAGTCTTCTCTGCTCATGAGGTGGCCAGAGTACTGGAGCCTCAGCTTCACGATCTGTCCTTCCAGTGAGCACTCAGGGCTGATTTCCTTCAGAATGGATAGGTTTGATCTTCTTGCAGTCCATGGGACTCTCAAGAGTCTCCTCCAGCACCATAATTCAAAAGCATCAATTCTTCGGCGATCAGCCTTCTTTATGGTCCAGCTCTCACTTCCATACATCACTACTGGGAAAACCATAGCTTTTACTAGACTCAACATACAATCTGGTATACTCTGTTCACAGCCGCTATGCATGCACTGGTTTCCCGGCAAAAGAAGAAAGCGATGGATGTCAGCTGTCTTCTTCCTGTCCGTCATCCTACTTCTACCGCAAGATGATATGCAGCATGACAGCATAGCTACGTTTCTGCAGAACCCAAACTATTTGCATATCATAAATAAAAGCACGCAGTTTGTGAAAGATCTCAACAGCCACACTGAAAAGTAGGTCAAACAAGACTCCAAAATTGCTGAGCAGTACAGCAATATGAGCCGCTGTGCTGTTCAGCGACTTGTCTGAGCTTAGCTGACATAAGTTAAAGAATAAATATTTATGAAGATTACAGACAGAACTATTGGCTACTCAGAATTAATGGTAGAATACAAGCCACAGTGACTGGAGGTCCCTGGGCTAAATCTGATATTGAGGGATACCATCTGCTACCACTGCCCTTGCCAAGATAAGAGAACTCATTGAAGGGGCTTTCCTGAAAACAAATTTCTGACAAGGGTCTTATATTTATTCTTTGCCCCCCCCCAAAGAAAAGCTCAACAACTTTTGCGTACGGATTTTCACTTTTTGAAATATGGCAAACCTAGCTTAATGCCTATATATTTTCCTAACATAATTCTTCAGCAGCCTAGAAAAATTACCGCAGGTGCTAATAAGATTTTGCATCCTTTGTATTTTGACAACTTTTCTTTAGAAAAGCTCCACAAACTTCTACTTCTACCAAATGTGTATGAAATCATCTCTATAATTTTATCTTAAAAATCTGGCTATATTAGTGCCATAATATTTTTTAAAAAACTATCTTAACCAATGTGGTAATGACTTCTGAACATTTCCTTCAAATTAGGAATGACTTGAGAGAAGTAAATTTGTAGTCTCAGATGAAAAATGTCTATCTATCTATACATACATATCACCATTTTTCATCTGTGACTACAAATTGCCTAGCTTTCCCCTATTTTAAGTCATTATTCTCTGAGTGTATCAAAATATGAAATGGTTTACAGTCCAACCTGATGCATGTTCATTCAGAAATATGTCCTATTTAGTTTACTGGGACTTGTCAGTTTTTAGGTGTGCTGAACCCAAACACCTAGGTCTTGGTTTCCTGTACAGTGGTACCTTGGGTTAAGTACTTAATTTGTTCTGGAGGTCCGTTCTTAACCTGAAACTGTTCTTAACCTGAAGCACCACTTTAGCTAATGGGGCCTCCTGCTGCTGCCGCGCCGCCGGAGCACAATTTCTGTTCCCATTCTAAAGCAAAGTTCTTAACCCGAGGTACTATTTCTGGGTTAGCGGAGTCTGTAACCTGAAGCGTATGTAACCTGAAGCGTCTATAACTCGAGGTACCACTGTATTAATATGTTATCAGCTTGCCCTAGCAAACACCCAATATACATTTGTGTGGGACCAAGCCCCATTGAACTCAGTGAAGCTTACTTCTTGGTAGGCAAGCCCAGGATTGTGTTCCAAACCTCAATGTTAACATGTTTGTGGAGTTAGAAAAGGACTTTAAGGTTACTTAATGCATACTGAAAGAAGTTATGAAATTTAAGTGAGCTGCGTGTGCTTTCGTGATTGTGCTAACAAAGAAAATGCCTCAACAAATACTTTCCTTAAGCAAAAAATAAGCAAGCATCCAAACACATGGTGCATATATAAAATAGTATCCCTTTTCAAAGGTCTGAAAGTCAAACCACGAATTCCAGATATGCATATTAAAATGCAGACTGCTTAGGCATGCAAGTTTTCAATTAAAACTGTTATGAAAGAGGTTTTGGAACATTTCAACCCTCCCCCCCCCCCCCGCTGTTCGTGGTTTTCTTTTCCTTTCTTCATTGGAACTGGACAATTTATGAATGCAAGTTAAACTGTGTGTGGACCTGGGGTACAACTGAGATTTTTGATGAGATAAAATACAATTACATAAGGCTTTTTGTTTTGAAGTGATCAGTGCCATGTGGCTAAATGCAGCAGGATTCCATGGTGAAACACCAAAAGGAGGATTTCTGATGGCAAGTATTTCTAACCTTATTATAATAGTTGAGGCTTCAAGGGAATCTAATGAGATTGGCTACTCTGAGGAGTTTCCATGTCCTCTTGTTGTTTGTGTTCATCATGCCAGTTTCTTTGCTGGAATGCATTATATATTAAATGTTGCTCCTCGTCCCGTAAGGACAGTACATTGAGCTCCTCCGGCTTCTTGAGGTACAACTTCAAAGGGTTATTGTGTGAGGGGGTAAACGTGTGTGTGTTGGGGGGAAATGACTATATATGCTGCCTCAAGCTCTTAGGAGGAAGTCCAAATTAAAATGTAGTAAATAAAACCTGTTAAGTGGTATGAGTTCTTAAAATGTCTGCCTTTGAGTGCTGGATGTTAAAATGCAGGCACCAGATTAAGTACAGTGTATGTGCCATTATGTGGGACGCGGGTGGCGTTGTGGGTTAAACCACAGAGCCTAGGACTTGCCGATCATAAGGTCGGTGGTTCGAATCCCCGCGACGGGGTGAGCTCCCATTGCTCGGTCCCTGCTCCTGCCAACCTAGCAGTTCAAAAGCACGTCAAAGTGCAAGTAGATAAATAGGTATTGCTCCGGCGGGAAGGTAAACGGCGTTTTCGTGCGCTGCTCTGGTTCGCCAGAAGCGACTTAGTCATGCTGGCCACATGACCTGGAAGCTGTACGCCGGCTCCCTTGGCCAATAAAGCGAGATGAGTGCCGCAACCCCAGAGTCGGTCATGACTGGACCTAATGGTCAGGGGTCCCTTTACTTTTATGTGCCATTAAGAAAGTCTTGCTAGAGCAGACCAAATACTACCAGTCTAAAATCCTATTTCTAGCATTGGCCCTACAGATACCACTGGGAACTAATTTCCATCCTCTGTTGTTTGTCAACAGCATTGGTTACTCAGAATTTTCTGCCTCTAAACACAAAGGTTCCATTCAGCACTTGTGGCTACGAGCTGCTAATAAACCAGGGATGGAGAACCTCCTTCTTTATTGACTCCCAACTCCCATCGGCCCCAACTAAACAGGGGTTGAGCAATCTTTCAAGGGCCACATACCAGCAGCAAGCATGGCCAGAGGCAAAGGTGGGTGTAGCAATAAATATAAATTTTGCCGTTGTACAGCAGGCTAGTTTCTACACAAGCTCACGCAACTCTCTCTTCTCCTCCATCCAAGCAAGCAAGAGGCATTATTAGTGTTCAAGGACACAGTCCAGTTAGAGAAAAACAGTCAGAGCGGGTACAGGGTACAGCTGGTGAAGGATATGGCTTGGGGAGAGAGTCCCAAGAGCCAGGCAGAGAGCCTGCAAGAGTTGTATTTGGTCCCTGGGCCTGAGGATTCCCATGCCAGTGCTAAACTGTGGTAAATCTAAAATGGAAGCTTCTGATATTCTCCTTATGCCAGTGCTGGAGATAAGAGGAGAGTTGCACATGAGCCCAGAAGGAGGCTAGGCTCATTGTCATAATACCAAATCACAGTCCAAACACAGCATATTGACATGCATATTAATGGCACACCAGCCCTTTCTCATATTAAATATGGCAATCCTCATAAGAGTTCTTTCCTACAGTTCTATGATTCTGAGGAGCCATTAAGTAATCAATAGTAAATAACTCTTGTTTCCAAGACAGCCCACAAAAACGCTTTCCCCTGTTGTTTTCCCACGTGCTAACAGAAAACCCTGCGACAGCGAAGGTATTACAGCATATCATGTACTAAGGCTCCCCTCAACCAAGCACGTTTGTCAGGTTCAACCGAAAAGTGACATTTCTTGCCCAGGTTTTGATATATAGTGGTGCCTCGCAAGACGAAAAGAATTTGTTCTGCGAGTCTTTTCGTCTTGTGATGTTTTTCGTCTTGCGAAGCACGGTCCGTCGCAACTGCGCCTCTTCAAGCGGCTTTAAGAAAAAAACGCAAGACGTTTTCGTCTTGCGAAGCAAGCCCATAGGGAAATTCGTCTAGTGAAGCAGCTCAAAAAACGCAAAATCCTTTCGTCTACCGAGTTTTTCGCCTTGCGAGGCATTCGTCTTGCGGGGCACCACTGTACAGCAGCAACTGCTGAGTGATTCTAGCTATGTTTTAGTTTCTCCTTTATCTTTCCCCCAAAGATGGCTGGCATAGATAGCCATTGTGGCTGCAAGAAAGACTTTCCCTCTCCTTTCCCCCTGGAGAAGCCCCTGTGAGGTGGCACATTTAGAGCCCTAATTTCGGAAGAAGCAAAAAACAAGAAGCAAAGAGGCACACCCTCTTTGATTCTACAAGAGTGCAAAAACTTGTCTACACTAGCAGTTGCATGCTTATATTGTCAGGGCCGTGCTGAAGCAGATTTAACAAACTACTTGTGCCAAACACGTCTGGGAATCGTTTATGAAGTGAACCTCTGGTGGCAGACGTTCAAAATGGCAGAGGCAAGAAGGGAAAGAGGGAGTCCAAGATAATATGCTGCCTAAGGACAGGATTCCGCCCCACCCATTCCACACACAGAAGCCAACCAGACTTGCAGCTGATTCCTGCTTTAATGCTGGCAACAGGACAGCCACGTCTGAGGGCAGCAGGCCAGCTAAAAGGCCACATGGCATGTACAGCTGAACAGAATACCAGGAGGAAAGGCCAGAGAAGCTGCCAGTCATTGCTGTCCCTCAACCCCCCCTCCCACTGCCAGCACTTACCATCTCAGGTAGCTGTTTCACTCTGCCTACTGTTGTCAGGCTCAGGAAATCAGCCCCCCCCCCAGCAGTAGATAAGCAGGACAAAGGAAAAGAAGTCTTCTTACCAGTTAGAAACTTTACTGATCACAGCGAGAGAGCAAAGAATCCATTTCCTAGAAAGGACGGTGCTCCCAATTAAGGGCACCACCCACTTCCTCCCTAGTCACCCATGTCACTACTGCGTCTTGTACCCTGAGCTCGTGACCACTGTGCTTTCTGTGCTGCCACCTTATCAGCTCTTCTTGACCTTGGGTTGAGCGGATGAATGCTTTCCAGAGACAGTGAATCTGTTAACCCTCTCTCTCCTAGTTCTTCTCCTCCTAGCTGTTCCCCATCCAGTATGTCCCAGCTTCTGCCTTCTGAACTATGTCCCACTGTTTGGGACCACTGTTCCAAATCTATACTGTCTTCCTGTGCTCCTGGGAAGATTCAGGATCCGGATCAGGAGCAGGGGGAGGGGGAGGCTCCCACCATTCCCCCTCAGCATGGTCCCTGACAACTTGCAGGAGATGGTTTATAAGTTACCAAATCCAGGGAATTATACATCAAATACATTCATTGTACTGGGTCTCCCTTACACAGCTTAAAGACAACTGTGCTTAGGTACAAGAAATTCCAACAAAAGAAGAGTGGCAGATGAAGATGATAGACTTTGCGGGATTGGTGAAGCTGACTGGGAAAATCCGAAACCAGCATGATCGAGCATTCCAAAAAGACTGGAGCAAATTGAACCAATATTTGAAGGACCGTTGTAAGCAATTAACAACACTGGCAGGACAGTAAGAAGACTTGTAATGTTAACCGTACTTACCTTTTTATATTTACCCAAAATTGAGACGTATCAAATGAGTGAAACGTAAATTGGAAAATGTATAAATGCTATGATATGGAGGTTAACTCTGAAAACCATGAGGTGGGAGGGAGGGGAGTCAATAAGCTCTTAAGAGCCAAAGAAGTAAAGTGAACAATGATGATGTGATTAAATATTATATAATGGAAAATTAATTAAAAAGTACTAAAAAATAAAGAGAACTGTGATTAAATGCCATACAAATTGTTAAAATAATCATAATAAATTAAATAAAAAGGTGCACAGAAGACAATTCATTGGCCAGTGCATTCTGGATATGCAGGGGAGGCTCTGAGTCTCTATTTTCAGAGAGACCCCAAAGCTGACCATTGGCTCAATCCAACCTTTGGCAGCCTGGTGGTCTCCAGATATTTTGAACTATAACTCCCATCAGTCCCAGGAAGCACTTGGTGGGCAAAGGCTGCCTTAATCTCTTTTTGTGGTGTCTCAGTTTGCCTGGCTCAAAGTCAGCTGGCTTGTTTGTGGAGCAAAGCAGAGGCGAATTTAGGGGAGCGCAACCGGTTCAGCCTTACTGGGCGCAGAGCCTTGGGGGCGCCGTAACTATGATTTAGAATGGTGGAGAGGCACCAGAGGTGGAGGGGCACCAGATTTTGGCATCACACAGGGCACCGCTGAAATTTGATACCCCAAGATCCAGCACCGAGCATAGTTATGAAGTATGAACAGCAACTGCGAAAAAGGCTTAATCTATACTTAAGGCTCACCAGGACAAGAAAGGAAGGGACCTGTGTTACAGAATCCATTTTTAGATAAGTCTTGGGGAGCCAGGGAACGGGGGAGCACTTCCACCTAGAAAACTAGACGAGCACAAAAAATATATATGTAGCAGAGCAATTTCGTGGAGTTTCTATTAGTGGTCAAGAGCATGATTTGTGGGCAGTCTCTCAGGGATGCTTTCTAGGTAATATTTCCTGCCCCAAGACAGGTTTGTTGGTGTCCCCTTTAAAAATATAGATTTCTTCCAGCTTAGGTAACGTCTATGGCTGTGGGTCTGTATTGCAGGATTTCCTAATTGCATTTGTGTGGTTTTGGTTTGCAGCGTTGATACTGTATTTGCCTTTCTTCATTGATTCCTTCCCCTCTCTCCTATCTTTTATTGCTAGTCCCTCTCTCCCTGCCTCCCAGCCTGTAGCTGCCAAAGTGAATACTGGGCTGTCCCTTGAGAGACATTTGAGGAGCTGCTTGCCTGCCTGTCACCTTCCTGAACAGATCTTGTTAATGACTCCCACAAGCTGTGCAACTTCATTAATCATTTTGGGGGGGGGTGTGTGTGCGTGATTAAGTGAGGAGGGAGAGAGGATTCATACCCAGCGGAAAAGAAGGCCATTACATCGTACTTAGAATCATAGAGTTGGAATAGACCACAAGGGCCATCGAGTCCAACCCCCTGCCAAGCAGGAAACACCATCAGAGCACTCCTGACATACGGTTGTCAAGCCTCTGCTTAAAGACCTCCAAAGCAGGAGACTCCACCACACTCCTTGGCAGCAAATTCCACTGTCGAACAGCTCTTACTGTCAGGAAGTTCTTCCTAATGTTTAGGTGGAATCTTCTTTCTTGTAGTTTGGATCCATTGCTCCATGTCCGCTTCTCCGGAGCAGCAGAAAACAACCTTTCTCCCTCCTCTATATGACATCCTTTTATATATTTGAACATGGCTATCATATCACCCCTTAACCTCCTCTTCTCCAGGCTAAACATGCCCAGCTCCCTTAGCCGTTCCTCATAAGGCATCGTTTCCAGGCCTTTGACCATTTTGGTTGCCCTCCTCTGGACACGTTCCAGTTTGTCAGTGTCCTTCTTGAACTGTGGTGCCCAGAACTGGACACAGTACTCCAGGTGAGGTCTGACCAGAGCAGAATACAGTGGCACTATTACTTCCCTTGATCTAGATGCTATACTCCTATTGATGCAGCCCAGAATTGCATTGGCTTTTTTACACTTTTTTTACACTTTTTTCACACTGTTGGCTCATGTCAAGTTTGTGGTCAACCAAGACTCCTAGATCCTTTTCACATGTACTGCTCTCAAGCCAGGTGTCACCCATCTTGTATTTGTGCCTCTCATTTTTTTTGCCCAAGTGCAATACTTTATATTTCTCCCTGTTAAAATTCATCTTGTTTGTTTTTGCCCAGTTCTCTAATCTGTCAAGGTTGTTTTGAAGTGTGATCCTGTCCTCTGGGGTGTTAGCCACCCCTCCCAGTTTGGTGTCATCTGCAAATTTGATCAGGATGCCCTTGAGTCCATCATCCAAGTCGTTGATAAAGATGTTGAATAAGACCGGGCCCAAGACAGAACCCTGTGGCACCCCACTAGTCACTCTTCTCCAGGATGAAGAGGAACCATTGATGAGCACCCTTTGGGTTCGGTCAGTCAGCCAGTTACAAATCCACTGAGTGGTAGCATAGTCAAGACCGCATTTTACCAGCTTCTTTACAATAATATCATGGGGCACCTTGTCAAATGCCTTGCTGAAATCAAGGTAGGCTACATCCACTGTGTTCCCTTCATCTACCAGGCTTGTAATTCTGTCAAAAAACGAGATCAGGTTAGTCTGACATGACTTATTTTTCAGAAATCCATGCTGACTATTGGTGATCACAGCATTCCTTTCTAGGTGCTCACAGACTGTTTGCTTAATGATCTGCTCCAGAATCTTCCCTGGTATTGATGTCAGACTGACTGGGCGGTAATTTTTGGGTCCTCTCTTTCCCCCTTTTTGAAAATAGGGACAACATTTGCCCTCCTCCAGTCTGCCGGGACTTCGCCTGTTCTCTAGGAATTATCAAAGATGGCTGCCAGTGGTTCTGAGATCACATCTGCCAGTTCTTTTAATACTCTTGGATGCAGTTCATCTGGCCCTGGAGACTTGAATACATCTAAACTAGCCAAGTATTCTTGTACTATCTCCTTAGTTATTCTGGGCTGTGTTTCCTCTGCTGAATCATTTGCTCCAAATTCTTCAGGTCGGGCATTGTTTTCTTTATCGGAGAAGACTGAGGCAAAGAAGGCATTGAGGAGTTCAGCCCTTTCTGTGTCCCCTGTTTGCATTTCACCATCTTCTCCTCTGAGTGACCCCACTGTTTCTTTGTTCTTCCTTTTGCTACGGACATACCCATAAAAGCCTTTTTTGTTGCTTTTAACCTCTCTAGCAAGCCTGAGTTCATTCTGTGCTTTAGCTTTTCTGACTTTGTGTCTACATGTGCTGGCTATTTGTTTTAATTCCTCTTTGTTGGTTTCCCCCCTTTTCCATTTTTTGTACACATCTTTTTTTAATCTTAACTCAGTTAAAAGTTCTTAAGATAGCCACCCTGGCTTCTTTAGGCACCTTCCATGTTTCCGTCTCATTGGTATTGCCTGAAGTTGTGCTTTTACTATCTCCCTCTTAAAAAACTCCCAGCCATCATGAACTCCCTTTCCTTTTAGTATTACTGTCCATGGGATCTCACCCAGCACTTCCCTAAGTTTTATGAAGTCGGCTTTCTTAAAGTCAAGAAATTGAGTCCTAGTATGCTTGGCTGCTCCTTTCCACTGTATAGTAAACTTCAGAAGAGCATGATCATTCGCGCCTAATGATCCTTCCACTTCTACCCCACTAACAAGGTCATCAACATTGGTTAGGACCAGATCTAAAATGGCTGTTCCTCTTGTTGCTTCTCCCACTTTCTGGACAATGAAGTTGTCTGCAAGGCCAGTGAGGAATCTGTTTGACCTTATGCTCTTGGCTGAGTTTGACATCCAACAAATATCTGGGTAATTGAAGTCCCCCATTACTACTATCTCCCTTCCTTTTGCATGCTTGGCCATCTGTTCCAGGAAGGCATCATCTATGTCCTCCGTTTGGCTTGGGGATCTATAGTAACAGGGGAAGTGGGCACGGACAGTGCAGTTGAAGGCCTGGAAGGATTCCAGGACAAAATTGGCACAAATGTTCTTATCTCATGACTGGTGGTGAAAAAGCTAGTTTCCTCCCAAAGTTCAGTCAACATTCTGTAGCTAATCGGCACACGCAGACTTAGTTGGGCTGCTTTGTATTCCCCAAGTTTGCCTACTTAGGGGCTTTCTCCATGTAACAGGTGGGGAATATACAGTGGTACCTTGGGTTACAGACACTTCAGGTTACAGACGCTTCAGGTTACAGACTCCGCTAACCCAAAAATAGTACCTTTGTTAAGAACTTTGCTTCAGGATGGGAACAGAAATTGTGCTCTGGCGGTGTGGCGGCAGTGGGAGGCCCCATTAGCTAAAGTGGTACCTCAGGTTAAGAACAATTTCAGGTTAAGAACGAATTAAGTTCTTAACCCGAGGTACCACTGTATCCTGGCTCAAAGGGGGATGCTTCTTGGATACCTCAGGAAGAAGATGCTGATTGCAAGGTGATGAAAAAGAAATGATTCATAATTTGCTGAAACATGAAGATTTGTTCCTGGCATGTATAATTCATAAGCACTTCATAATTCTTCTTTCTTTCAAAGGAAAGCTATTTTGAGAAATGCCATTTTAACACAGTCACTGTTGTCTCCAATTTACTGCATAACTCACTGCTTCCAATGCTTGTTCTTAAGAGCTTTAACCTTTTTTAAAAAAAAATAATAATAATTGAGTACTGCCTCATATATTCATCTGGAGAGATGTTTAAAACTATACTGCAGAAACTAAGGTTCCCCCCGCCCCATCAGTCCTCAATGATTCTGCCCCCATCTCTTTCTTTCTTCCTGACTGAAGTTAAGCTCTAGGGCCTGTGAAGCAGGCAAATCCTTTGATTGCAACAGTATTCTCTTTAGACCTAGTTAATTTCAGCACCGGCAGACAAATGAGTGAATGGACAAATTGTTTTTGGAAGCATCGTATGATGTTGAAGGCTGCAGCTATTAATTATGGACTGATAATAAATGGTTTGTATTTGCATTTGATGTGGAAACCAGCAGTTTCACTGCTAAATCAGTGAATGCAAAATCTGTTTATGTGGAATTGTAGGAATGAGTTCATCACTTATGGAGAAAAATACACTAACTCTAGAAATCAGTTGTGAACTAAACTCAAGCCCATCCTAGCAGGTGAAAAAGAGTTGAAGAATTGAAACCACAATTAGCAGAGGCGGAGGGAATAGTCAGTACTTCTCTGTGGGCCTCAAGAAACCATCTTTGGATGCAGACTTCAAGAAACCATCTTTGAAGAGACTTCATCAGGCAAGGCCTTCTTCCATCTGCCTTGTCCCACCTTCCAGTCCTTGCTTCTCAATTTGTATTGCATTATTTTATGCTCTGTGGCTTGCAATTGTTTTATTGATTGTAGTTTAGAAATTATTTATTGTAATTAAGAGTGGATGTCTGTTTAATTTTTATATGCTGATATTAGAATAGTATAGAATAGTATATTATTCTATGCTATTCTAATGATTGTTGAATGTTATTTTATTTGATGTAGTTGCTTATTTTAAAGTTATGTTTTATTATCACATTTTTGTATTGCATTAGATTGTTATAAGGTGTACATTCATTGTTTATTCAGCTTGTAAACCGCCTTGGGTATTGTAAGATAGAAAGACAGTATACAAATTAAAAGTGATGATGATGATACAAAGTGTTCAAAGTGGCCGACAAATATAAAATCGAACATAAAAACAATGGCAGAACAACCACTAAAAACATTATAAACAAAAACCAGCAGTGACAAACAATAAAGAGCTGTACTCGCCATCAGTACTTTTAGTAGCAACAGAATCAAACGTATGCTTAAAAAGGAGTTTTCCATTCCCGATGGGAAACAATTAAAGAGAAAGAAAACCTAACCTTTGGGGGCAGGGAGTTCCAGAGCTACCACCTATATATCAAATATAAACTTTAAAACTACAAAATGCATGTTCCGTATTCTACTGCAAGTCAAATGCCAAAGCCAGGTGTAGCCAATGACTTGTGCATATTAGGCAGAAAACGATGAGATAACAACGTCACAGATAAAATGAAGCAGCTTCCTCTTACCAAAAACAGCTACACATTTAACTTTGTTAAGATGTACACGTGGGAAACTGCATAGCAACCTTACCTTCATAAACATACTAAACCCAGTTTTCAGAAGGTCTGTGAGCCCAGAAGACATGTGCTCAATATCAACAGAGTCAGGTCGATCCGGATTATATATCTCTTCCACCACTTGCTTCAGCAATGGTTTATAAGAGGCCTAGAAAATATTAAACATTGAACGTAAGTGTATATATACAAGTGATTTCACAATGCACATCCCACTTGTGAAATTTACTGTGTGTGTTCATGGTCACTGTGGTAACTGCTAAAAAAAAGGGAGGAAAATGGAGTGGAAGCTGCCTAAAACTTGCTCACTGCAGCAGATACTGTCTTGCTTGCATCAATATGTTGTCTGGAGACAGAGACAGGGCACACACACAGATATCTTTCATACTGCTTTTGCGACACGAGACAAACCAATTCTGCTTTATTTCGCTACTAATGTTGGGAAAACATTTTCAGCCTCTGCCTAGTTGATGGCTCAAACTGGACTATCGAGCCTCTGCATTGATTCCCATTGGTTGGCTCCACAAAGATACAAGCACTCAGCTTCTTGGAAAATAAAAATTCAACAATGTGAACTTTAACAAAATTTGAAGATGAGGGGAGGAAAATGTACATAATCCCAGGGAGTTCTTACCTCTGCCTGGTATATTTGCTTTTGCCAACAAAACAAAACAAAACAAAACAAAACACCTCATCACGAGAAATAACATTGGTTCACTAGGTCCTAGCCTTGTGCAATTTTGGAGCTGCTTTTTTGTACTGATATGATCGGGGATCGAAGTCTCCCAACAGTAATGATTACCATTACCCTCTCTCAACACACACTGGCTGGGATGGGCAGCAGCGGTGTTCCGATGGCTAACTAATCATGCATTAAACACAAGCATGTAAAAAGGATGCATAGTTGAATTCTCTCACCTACTGCTGCTGGGCACACAGAGCTCCTAAATGCAAGAGCGGGTCCAGACTGTGTAGGACAGTGGTTCTCAACTTGTGGGTCCCCAGATGCTGTTGGACGACAACTCCCATCATCCCTGAGCTTTGGCCTTGCTAGGTAGGGGTGATGGGAGTTGTAGTTCAACAACATCTGGGGACCCACAGGTTGAGAAAGGCTGGTGTAGGAGCTCTAAGCGCATATCACATGAGGGACCTTCCCCCACACTAGTCAGACATGCAGCCAGCCAGGTAATGGTCTCCACATCCAATGGTGGTGGTGGGGCTCTGCTCTCTCTCAGTCGATGTATTGGGGGTGTATGTTTGAACATCCTTGCCATTTGCCCCTTCCAGGAGGAAGAATGCTCTCAGCACTAAGTGAAAGGATGCAGCGTGGACATCATGGGTAAACACAGCGACATCTGGATTGCCCTCTTATTTAGCACTGAAAGGGACAGTACAGTGGTACCTCAGGTTACAGACGCTTCAGGTTACATATGCTTCAGGTTACAGACTCCGCTAACCTAGAAATAGTACCTCTGGTTAAGAACTTTGCTTCAGGATGAGAACAGAAATCGTGCACCGGCGGCGTGGCAGCAGCAGGAGGTCCCATTAGCTAAAGTGGTACCTCAGGTTAAGAACAGTTTCAGGTTAAGAACGGACCTCCAGAACGAATTAAGTACTTAACCCGAGGTACCACTGTCTCCAGCTAGAAGGGAAGCCTGGGAAGGTGCTGCCTTTTGTCTGAACAAAATTGCTCCCAGGCTTCCCACCTAGCTCTCCAGTTTCTTCTCCCCCATCATGAAATGAGAGATCCTATGTTCCAGAGGGTGAATTGCAGCAAAGGATAGGCTATCTAGACTAACGAAGAGTCTGGGTTTATCTGGCTTTTTAAAATGATTTTTAAATGTTACAATCTTCTTTTGCTGTATATACTAAACACATTACTGAGAGTGTATCACTTCAGCATTTTGAAAATTGATTTGGAAGGTTGCATTCGAAACATTGCAAGCACATCATTTGGAAAACCAGCATCAAAACTGAAGTTTTGGCATAGAGCTGGTGGGGGACAGCATGTTGTCTATCTGAACATGTATTTTGCTGGTTCTTCAGGTCCCTGGATCCAACCGTAATGCAAATAAAATAAAATAGGCACTTCAAACCAGAGGAATGCTTTTAGTGAAAGCTTACTGTATACAGTTTATAAAGTTTTCTACATTTATACAATTACTGCAGATCTAAAGCAGTAACAACCAACTCATATAATTTCAGTAGCCAGTATTACAATCTACAAAACTGAATTAATGTGTTCCATTTATGGCAGCCAATGTTTCCTTACTGAGCTATTCCAAGAATGTCAATCTCTAGTTTTCTTAGAAAACACATGTAGGAGTCATGCTGCAGAAATGATAAACAGAAGTGCCACTTACCTTAGACAGAAAAAAGAAAAACAAATGCGAAACTAACTACTTAAACTGAACAACCTGGGAAAGAAAAAATAAAAAATTCCTTCCAGTAGCACCTTAAAGACCAACTAAGTTAGTTCTTGGTATGAGCTTTCGTGTGCATGCACACTTCTTCAGATACCTATCTGAAGAAGTGTGCATGCACACGAAAGCTCATACCAAGAACTAACTTAGTTGGTCTTTAAGGTGCTACTGGAAGGAATTTTTTATTTTGACTATGGCAGACCAACACGGCTACCTATCTACTACTGGAACCTGGGAAAGAAAAGATTTTCTAAAACATTATAGCCATTAAAGACACATTTTTGTGTCCAGCAGTTTGCAATGTCAAATACAGATCTTTTTCTTCAATGCAGCCACTAAGAAAATGTAGATGTGCCACTCAAAGCTTCCTCCAACACACATTTACATTTTAACTGAGCCAAGAAAGATGCAGCAGACATTAGCTGTGTGTTATATGACTGGCTGGGACTCAAAAACATAAAAAACGGCTTGTTGAACACACACAATTATTCCTTTGGGAAAGAGAAACAAATTCATTCAAAATGATATGCTTAAAAGGGAAAGGATGTCAAAACAGGAAATATGTGATTTTTTAAATATATATATATAAAATCACTTAAGCTTTGATTCAAAGCACACTTATTGGAAATAAGTTCCACTGAAATAAGCAGAATGTCTCTGTATTTAGGTTGGATCCAGATTTGGTTAATTATACTTTAGTCATGGCTAATATAAGTCCCATTGAATTCAATGGGTCTATTCCAAGTAAGACTAATGAAATCTGGATTCAACCCATTGTAGTTACTGATTATCCATGGGGGGGGAGGGGCGGCAGCTGGACCCACTCTGGCCAAGGACCTGGGGATGGGTGATGGCATGATAGCCAGTATGGTTTCACTCCCTCTATGATCTTGGCTGTGTGGAAGGTAAGGTATAACCATTAAACATCCCTGTCTATGCAACCGGATGAGGAAAAATGTTCTTTCTTATTGGGGCGGGGGCAGGAATCCTCTCTTGCACTCTTCGTACTTCTAGTTTAAGACTACAGCAGCTAAAAAGAATCAATCAGTGCTTAACAATGGTACATCAGGGACATGATGCTATCTGAAATTAAGGGCTGAGAAATAGGAACGCGGTGACAAATTGTCTAGAAAACATCAACAAAGGTGCTACCAAAAAGCACAGAGCAAAAGCTTCAGTAACTGGTTGTTCCAAACTCTGACAACTTACATAATATATTGGGGGGGGGGGGGAACTGTTTCATGCACAGAAAATGTATCAATAAAAAGATGCTATAGTTTGATTTCTATTCTTTTTAAGCTGGATACATTTAGTGGTTACTGCTAAATGGATGACTATTCTATAGAGTAGAGTAGAGTAGAGTAGAGTAGAGTAGAGTAGAGGACCCCTGGATGGTTAAGTCCAGTCAAAGGCAACTATGGGGTTGTAATGCTCATCTCACCACAGTAGTACCTATTCATCTACTTGCACTGGTGTGCTTTCAAACTGCTGGGTTGGCAGGAGCTGGGGCACAGCAATGGGAGCTCACCCTGTTGCGGGGATTCAAACCACTGACCTTCTGATCGGCAAGCCCAGGGGCCCAGTGGTTTAAACCACAGTGCCACCCGTGTCCCTTTCTATTTTATAGAGCAGGTGGCCTTCATGGGTACATGTAAGCTCCCTGCAACTGGTGAGGCTAGCACAGAAACAACATTAGATGGATGGCAATGTTATAGCTGCTGTGGTTCAGTAGATATCCTTTCAATTAAGCAATGACTATTAAGAACATTGGAAGGGAAAGACAATTCTACAAACCCACTTGTAGATTAGTAGAATACATTCTGCATTAAACAACCACAAAATCAGTCACATTTTGCTACAGGTAGTTTTGCCAATGCTCCAAACCAGGGCTTCTTAAACTTGGGTCTCCAGCTGTTTTTGGGTTATAACTCCCATAACCCCTAGCCAGCAGAACTGGTGGTCAGGGATGATGGGATATGTAGTTCAAAAACAGCTGGAGACCCAAGTTTGGGAAACACTGCTATAAAGTAACACAGAGTAACACATGGATTTTTTTTAAAAAAAGACACAGCAACTTGCCTGTTGAATTTGGCTTCCTGGAACATGTACGGAATTAAACTGTTTCATGTAAGCCCGAGCTCTTGCAACATCTCTGAGAGTCATAAATATCTCATTCACTGCAGCTGTGGCCTTTTGAAATGTCAGATCAAGTGGAGACTCACAACCTGGAACAACATAGAAAAAATATTTGCTAGGTGAGGCCATTTTTTTTTAACCAACACAAATGAAAGTAGTGGGGGAAAGGAAGAGGAATTGGGGGGGGGGATGTTTCTCTAATTTAAGAGCAGGGATGGTCAACGTATGCATTCTTGAGGGGGTTCTGCATTCTCCAGATGGTAGTTTAACAAATCCCCCCAGATTTAAGAAGGCAAGCAACAGTTTGAACCTTGCATATGGCAACATTAGACAAGTCTTGTTAAGCTCTCAACTATGATGCTGAAAATAGAAATATCAGTTTCTCCACCTAGAAAGTTTTAAAAGAACCATACCACCTTAGCATCCCAATGTTGCCACTTGGTTATGCTACCAAAAATAAAATAAGGTATCGAAAGAAGAGAGAAGAAGAGTTTGGATTTGATATCCCGCTTTATCGCTACCCGAAGGAGTCTCAAAGCGGCTAACATTCTCCTTTCCCTTCCTCCTCCACAACAAACACTCTGTGAGGTGAGTGAGGCTGAGAGACTTCAAAGAAGTGTGACAAGCCCAAGGTCACCCAGCAGCTGCAGGTGGAGGAGCGGGGAATCAAACCTGGTTCACCAGATTATGTGTCTACCGCTTTTAACCACTACACCACAGTGGCTGTCATAAAAACAAACAAACAAACAAACAAACAAACAAACAAACAAACAGTCTAACTTTCAACAAATGCCCATTTAAGTCTCTTTTGTTCCTGTTTGTCTACATATATAACACACAGGTTTGACACAAAGCATTCCAGAGGTTTTCCTTCTAATAATGTATTACAATGTATTTTGCTTGCTTCCTTAAAACTGTTTGCAGAGGATGTCCATGGACAATGATATGAAATCAATGATAGGCGATATCTATCTGCCTTCCACTGATCTTGCTAACATTTCAGTACAAATATGAAACAGCTGTGAAATTCATGCTCACAAGGAAGCTTCATAAAGTATTCCCCCTTTGTTTCTACGCTATGGTTACTCCGTCTAAAATTAAATTTTAATCTTCGCATAGCAACATAGCAGAGTGGTTTTGTATTCTCAGTGAACTGACTTGAAGCTCATTTCACTTAAGAGACAGTTTTGAAAAGGCAACACAGTTTCCAGGATTACACATGGTTGTTACAACAACTCTGAGGTTATTCTCTGCTAACAATAAACATGTTGTAGCAAGTTTATAGATTCAATTGCATCAAGGAGTAGGACTATCGGACTTAAACAAAACTGTAGCATCACTGTGTTTGGGGGCTGTTGGCAAATATTTCTAAAATATTAGAAATTGCATCTCTAATATTTTAAAACCACCACCATCAATTATACCTGCTACCCACTGTTCAAACACATGGTCCCGGGGTGGGTTACATCTTCAAATGATAATATAATACAATAAAACACCCCCCACTCCCAAAATATCCTGGTTGTTTGATAGTAACGACAACTGCAGTAAGAATAATAAACGTGGTTGATTTGTTCTAAGCCGGGATGAAAAGGGTCCCAGTAACACTATGGCTGATACAATTGCCATGAATGTGTTTGCTGTTATTAAAAGATAAAGCTTTAAAAATGACTCACACTTTCTCTACAGATATGAAAGGTTAGGTTATTTAAGTTGCTTGAACTCGTGTAACAAAAAACACTGAAGTGATTTACAAAGAGAATAAAATAAAATAATAAAAATACGTACACATATTAAAAGCATAGTCAAAATAAGGTCTCACTGTTTAAGGATGGAACAGTATTTTGTACATTTTGTGCACCAAATAACCCAACTTCAGGTTAGAAGACTATTGTTTTTAATGTGCAGCTGACAATAATGCGCAATGTGTTCCTGCACAGTGTGTTCCTGGATTGAAAACACGCATGGACATACACGTAAATATAACTCAGATGTTGTAAAATCCAGTCCTGTTGGTTATGGACACCCTTCTTAACTTGGATCAAAAGAAAATGATAAGCAGCAGCAACTTAGAAGGAGACTGGTTTTGAAATTATTTATAGTCTGAAGTCTTCCCTACACATATTCTTATGTGGTTAAAAAACGCAGTTGAAGAAGGTTGCATAAAATCAAAGAGGTGACCATAGATGTAGCGGGAAGGTAAACAGCATTTCCATGCGCTCCGGCTTCTGTCACAGTGTTACATTGCGCCAGAAGCAGTTTAGTCATGTTGGCCACATGACCTGAAAAGCTGTCTGCGGACAAACGCCGGCTCTCTTGGCCTGAAAAGCAAGATGAGCGTCTGTGACTGGACTTCATCGTCCAGGGGTCCTTTACCTTTACCTACCACAAACCTCATGCAGTTTAGTTCTAATCCAACTGTGCTGTTCATGAGTGCAACAATATTGGTAATCCTAATGTTGTAGCTTATGTTGACCTTTTCCTTAAATGAACTGAACAAATAGAATTCCATGAAGTTAGTAATAGCTTTCAATATAATGCACAAAAATACTATTTTAATAAACTTCTTGCATTTCCATCCAGCTTAAAGAATAAAAATCAAACCTCAGGAATAATTACAAATTTAATTCTACTTCTAATATTGGATTTGAATTAATAAAAAGTGAGCCTTTAACAAGAAAGAAAAGCCAAGGCAAAAGTTAATATTAGAAAATCTTGCAATTTTTTTTGACAGGATTAACATTTTCCTCAAACCACGGGCGGCAGCATGATTTGAAGTACAGATTGCACTCAGAATGACATTCAATAGAACATCTTTAGCAGAGGGTTTATTGAGATTTACGTAGTTTATGAATCATATAAATCATTCATCTGATAATAATTCAAACAGCTTTGCAAACCTCTCTATCTTGATTTTTCAAAAAATTTAATCAGGGCTCTGTAGGTTTTCTGGGTTGAGGAGAGTAAATATAATACAATAGTCTATCTATCTGAAACTGAGCCAGACTACTTCTCCAGCAAGGTAGTGCAAACTCAATTATGTTACCGGGTTATTTACAAAATTAATCATTTTGCTTTATGGCAGCAATTCCGAATCACAAAAAGAAAGATGGAAAAAGAGAGAAGCACATGGGCAAAAAAGGGAACACAAGATGACACAGAGTTGCATAAAACTGACATAGGTTAATTTAAATGTACAAATGTGAATCTAAAATATTTACTATAATTTAAACCAGAAATATGGTATACTTAGCCAAGGCTTCCCACTTGGCCAATGAGACAATGTTCCTGAAGACACACCCACCTGCCTGACACCTGATGTCACATGTGACACCAGGTGTGGGGCAGGTAGTTCCTTGGCTGAAGAAAGAAGCATAGAATTCCCCTGCTCATAAGTAGTGAATTTGATCCTGTTCGGTTTGGGCTTGTCGCCAGTGAGTCAGCATGGGAAGTTCAATCTTGCATGGCAGTATGTCCCCCCCCCCCCACTACCTGGGCCATTTTTGACAGGTTGGTGGGACAACCTACCTGTCAGTCACATGACAAGTGACAGGCAGGTGGTGGTCTCACCCGCTTGTCAACGTGGGCTCGCCAGTGTGGAGAAGATTTGGGCCCTACTGAAAAGAATGATTCCCCCACTCCAACTTCAAAACAAATACAATTCTTCTTTCCATAGTGGGAAGTCTTGACTAGGTGATGGCCTGCTCAGTCTGCTTTCCACATGTTAACTATTGATAGTTAACATCAAGGTCCTTGCTTCTTATAGTTTTTTTATCTTGGACTAGACCACCCCTGAAATAGGGCTTCTTCGACCAAAGGGCTCTCCTGTCTCCCCCCCCACCCCAATCTGTGAACTGTGAATCTCTATTAAGCAGACAGAGGAGCCAGCAAAAATGTTTTTGACTGATGAGCATTAAGAATGCAACTCAAAACATGTTTAATAGGCAGTAAGCCTTGCCAAACACAGAATATAGGATTCTGCTGCTGTGAATCATAAAGTGGTGGAGTTGGACTCTTAAGTGTCAATAATAATAATAATAATAATAATAATAATAATAATAATAATAATAATAATAATTTAGACCCCACTCATCTGGCTGGGTTTCCCCATGGAGCCCCATGGTTTGGCAAGATTTCCATGTTATAAACCCTCTTCCTTAAGTTTTATATCCGACCTTTCCCATCTTTCATTCAGAAAAGATTAGGCCCACTGCATTCACGATATGAACCGAGCTACAAGACTTCTTTGAAAATAACCAATTACTTTATTGCCTTGCTCTGTCACTTTCCAAAACCTTATCATATAGCATACATGGCTCAGTTGGTAGAGTATGAGACAACAACAACAACAATTTTTTATTATTTCTATCCCACCCATCTGGCTGGGTTTCCTCAGCCACTCTGGGCAGCTTTCAACAGAACATTAAAAACAGAATAAAACTTGAAACATTAAAAACTTCCCTAAACAGGGCTGCCTTCATAGGTTGGACTCAGTGACCCTTGTGGTCCCTTCCAACTTGACAATTCTATGATTCCATTATTACAAAGCCTAAAATGATTGGGCAGATTTTGCTCCGAAACCTCCATATCCAAGGTCTGATAGAAGTAAGGTAAAGGTAAAGGGACCCCTGACCATTAGGTGCAGTCTTGGCTGACTCTGGGGTTGCAGCGCTCATCTCGCTTTATTGGCCGAGGGAGCCGGCGTACAGCTTTCGGGTCATGTGGCCAGCATGACTAAGCTGCTTCTGGCGAACCAGAGCAGCGCATGGAAATGCTGTTTACCTTCCCGCTGGAGCGGTACCTATACTTGCACTTTGACATGCTTTCGAACTGCTAGGTTGGCAGGAGCAGGGACTGAGCAACGGGAGCTCACTCCATTGCGGGGATTCGAACCGCCAACCTTCTGATTGGCAAGTCCTAGGCTCTGTGGTTTAACCCAGTACTGGATATTAATATCCTCTCTGCATAGCCTTCCTCCTTTACTTGTGTGCAGGATTTTTCTGTGTTGTATTTGTTTGAATGTGAGCTCTCCCTAACCCCACAATTCATTCCTACTTGTGAAAGCAGGGTTAGGGTGATCTTCCAGACAGAGCAACACTGTCACACATCACTGCTAGAAAAACTTAAAAGAGCCAGCAACTTCCCTCCATCTTTCTAGCCCATCATCTCCTGCCCCCTCCCCCCGATCATACTATCCAAGGCTTTGCACTGCCATCTTGAGAGGAGGAGGAAATATTAAAATAGCATTCTGTGGGGGGGAAATGTTGCCATTTGCAGCGCCAACTTGTTTCTAACACTCAACACATTTTCATTAGCAGGCTGTAAAACTTTCAGGCTGCCCAGGACTTTAGCAATCCACAGAACAATTTATCAGAATAGGAAAGAGCACTTGACAAAAGTCTCCCAGCAGCAGACTACAGCTAGCCTGAACCAAGCTTTGAAAACAAATCCAGAACACTTCTGGTCTTTTCCTAAGAACCTCGCGCTAGAGTTTATGAGAACATTTATTGAGACTATGATTTTCTCAAGCTATTTTTGCTTTAGACAGTTAAGTTGAAAAAAGTTGTTTTGCAAGAAATCATAGGCTCGCTTTCACTAAACACTGTACAGTAGTCCTTTCCAGCATTGGAATCTGTATCCACGAGGGTGTGGACTGAATGATAAATCCCTTCCACCCTGATCTTCCTGAACTGAAGGGGGATTGTACAGCAAGTCTACTTGACTGAATGTACTTACAACTCTCCCCACAACCGCCCTGAGATCTCCAGGTATAGGGTGGTATATAAATAACAACAACAACTGGGAACCCTCAAAGCGCAAGGTTTCCAACTGGGTAGAAAATTGGTAAATGTGCTCAGCCAAACTCACAGATTTTCTTACTCAATGCAGGAGTTACCTCACTCCATGGATACAGATTCTGAACACCTGAGGAGGAATTGTTTTACAGTGGTACCTCAGGTTAAGAACTTAATTTGTTCCGGAGGTCCGTTCTTAACCTGAAACTGTTCTTAACCTGAGGTACCACTTTAGCTACCGGGGCATCCCGCTGCCGCCACACGATTTCTGTTCTCATCCTGAAGCAAAGTTCTTAACCTGAGGTACTATTTCTGGGTTAGCGGAGTCTGTAACCTGAAGCGTCTGTAACCTGAGGTACCACTGTACTTCAGAATCATTACACTAAAAACCACAGTGTTCCTTGTTCACTGCCCGGCTTGACACAGCTCTAGTAAGTTTTATCCTGAGCATACTTTCAAAGTAACTTACGTTGCTACCAGAGGTAGGATTTGAGCATCAACTTGTTACGGTTAGTCACATGACAGTACTGAGCTCATGGTGCCTACCCCTTGTTTTCATACTACCACGGATTCAAGTGAGTGGCAAAATTCTAAGTGTGTGCAGGGGAGAATCAGACATGCAACTGGAGGTATCCTCCTGCTGCCATTTGTATGGCTGAACCAGAGCTCTGCTGTCATTGGCTATGTGAGTGTTCAGCTATGTGAACTGTTCAGCTATTCTCTTCTGCATGTGGGCAGAACTTTGCAGACTAGAATGCTCAGTAAGAGGGGGATAAAGTCCCTTCCAACTACCTTTTGTCAAAACTCAGAAGCAAGAGGAAAAGAAATGTCAGCACCACGTAAGCAACTTGTTCTCTCAAACAGACACCAGGTCGAAAACTCTCTCTGGCTTTTGGATGAGCAACAGCTTGCCACTTTGAGTCATATAGTGCCTACGTATTCTTTCTCGACTAAAGCTGTTTTGCAGTTGTCTGCAGAAGGTGTGGGCAACATATCGCAAGGGGTTGGCATGTGCTCCTGGTAGTATTTCTGTAACCCACAAGGACTTCAGGAAATCCAAGAGTGTAACTTTTAGCCCCGCTAAAAAAGTAATGCTCAAGAACTTGTGTATTTACAAAGCGCTGGAAATTCTACTAAAAGAAGAGGAACAAAAATGCAAAGCATAAAGAAGTCCGAGAGTAGAAATTGCCTGCCCTAACTGCTCTAGAATAGAGGTTTGATTAGCATATGCTACGCTAATGAAAACGCTGAGCAAATTAATTACAGGCAGCATAGGCCAATGAAATATACTCGGCGTCGAAAGTGGATTTTATGCTCTTTATTCAGCTCATAGTGGTTTGGAGGAATGGCAGTTCCCCCAGAATGTCTGCTTTATATACATTATTTACACAATGGGCCCCACGTGATTGGCTAATTCCGGGATTCTCCTGTAGGCCAATCAGGTTGCGGATTCACTTCCACCTGGAGCTGGATTGGGTGGCTCCTGTGGACCAATCAGACTGCTGCATTGTGAATCCTATTGTTCTAGGACCAATCAGACTGCTGCATTTTGGATCCTATTCAACTCAGTACATAACAGCCAAGCAGCTACAACACTTCAGATCTGCTACTGGTCTCATGTTGCGCTTACAGTGCAATCCTACACATGTCTGTGCAAAACTAAGCCCAATTGAGTCCAATGGGGCTAACTCTGAGGCAAGTGTACCCAGTTCTGGATTGCAGTTCTGACAGTCTTCTGTGGCATATGTTTTTTGATCCAATTACAGTCGTACCTTGGTTGTCGATTTCCAAAAACGTTCAGCAACCAAGGCATGGCTTCTGATTGGCTGCAGGAGCTTCCTGTGCACAATTGGAAGCCGCGTCAGCTGCGTCAGACGTTTGGCTTCCAAAGAATGTTCGCAAACTGGAACGCTCACTTCTGGGTTTGCGGCATTCGGGAGCCAAAACATTCAACTCCCAAGGTGTTCGGCTTCCAAGGTATGACTGTATAACACACATTAGGGAGGAATAACATGTAAATGGGAACCTTGATTATGCTGCTCAGCTACAGAACCCTGCCAAAGAAGGATGTGAGGAACAAAGGAGAATGGGCACTGCTCAAAGGTAGAATAAGAGAAGTTATTTACTCCACTGTATTAATATTAAAATTATATCTCAGGTTAGTATATTACGATCCCACAGTGTATGTTCCTCCAAATTGGCTTAACTTTACAGTGGTGCCCCGCAAGACGAATGCCTCGCAAGACGGAAAACTCGCTAGATGAAAGGGTTTTCCGTTTTGGAGGTGCTTCGCAAAACGAATCTCCTATGGGCTTGCTTCGCAAGACGAAAATGTCTTGCGAGTTCCTGTGGTTTTTTTCCCTCCCCCCTTTTTCTAAGCCGCTAAGCCGCTTATCAGCTGATCCGATCAGCCGATAAGCCGCTAAAAGCCGCTAATAGCGCTAATCCGCTAATCCGTCAATGGGCTTGCTTCGCAAGACGAAAAAACCACTAGACGAAGAGAATCACAGAACGGATTCTTTTCGTCTTGCGAGGCACCACTGTATATTATTGCCTGGTTCACATGTCTGAGTCACGTTGATTCAGACCTTCTCTTTCAGTTTTGGTTTTATTTTATGTCTGCTCTTTATCCAAACTGGAGTGTAAGCAAATTGGGTAGCAATGTCTTAGGTGCCTCAAAAAAATGTATATCATTATTATATTATATTATATTATATTATATTATATTATATTATATTATATTATATTATATTATATTATATTATATTATATTATTATAGGACATATACGGGCACCTGGACCAGGTGGTCCTTGTTTTGACCCAGAAAGGTAATACTTACTTTGTTAGGCTATATAAGAAAATTCAACATTACTGAGTATCTCCCATTTACTTGGTTCCTGCGGTTGCTACATTTAGACATGCCACAAACCCACTACTGCCATGGAAAATTAAGTATGCGTATAAACAATGAAACAGCAATAGCTCCACTGCTAAGCAATCTTATCCACATGTTCCAATTAAGGTGAAACAATCAAAAGCAACTCTAAAGAGGCTGCCAGAGAAACACTGGAACTATTTCTAGGAAACATTGACTCCAAGAAAGACACCAAATTTGGTGCGAGGTTGTTTCAGAGTTCACTGGAAATTAATGAACTAGTTCTCTTAATGTTTGGCCACGGTTTAGAATTTTAGCTAGGACCTGTTGTGATTGAACTAAAATGAGAAGAGAATTGGAAGTTAAGCAGCTCAAGCTCTTGTGATGTTGCCTATTTCTAAAGGCTGTGATCTAACTCAACTCTTTCCTTCTTAAGAACATGAGAAGAGCCTGTTGGATCAGACCAATGGTCCATCTAGTCCAGCCTCCTGTTCTCTCAGTGGCCAACCAGATCACCGAATCATAGAACAGTTGGAAGGGATCCTGAGGATCATCAAGTCTAACACCTGCAATGCAGGAATATGCAGCTGCCTCAAATGGAGATCGAAACTGCAACTTTGCTATTATCAGCACCTGATATAGCCAACTCCTCCATGAATTTCTCTAATCTTCTTTTTAAAGGCCACCCAAGTTGGTGGGCCTCACTGCCTCCTGTTGGAGCAAGTTCTGGGAAATTATCTATTGAAGGTGAACGTTCCTGATCCATTTGCGCTTAAATTTGGCAAGGGTCTAGAAGAAAGAACCAGACTGTAGCTGCAAGAATGAGGTGAATATCTGTCATGTTTCTATAATAACATGGGATAATGCAATGGTCAATTTGTAAGGAGCTGCTGGGACTCAAAGTCTGCCTGGAAGCCACAAACCCTGGCCTATGAGTGTCAGTCAAAATTTACCGTATTTTTCGCTCTATAGGATGCACCCAACCATAGGACGCGCCTTGTTTTAGAGGGAGAGAGCAAGAAAAAAAAATTCCCCCTCTCTGCGCAGCACCCCTTCAGCGAAGCGGCAGGAGAAACCGAGCCCTTCCATTTCTCTTCCCGCTTCGCTGAAGGGGTGCTGCACAGCTCTCCCTATCCCACATTGCCTTCGCCTTCAGTGAAGGCAACCCAGTACCTCCAGAGCGTGGCGGAAGTTCCCGCTGCTCTCCGGACGCTTCGGGTTCCTTTCGCTGAAGCCACGAGAGCCTGCATTCGCTCTTAGGACACACACACATTTCCCCTTAATTTTTGGAGGGGAAAATGTGCGTCTTATAGAGAGAAAAATACGGTATACATTTTATTGCAATGCCAAATAAACCAATGTTTTGCTATTATCACCAGAAACAGAACTCAGGTAGCCATATAAACAATTGCATTTTTTTTTGGGGGGGGGTTCTAATTCCACACACTATCTGTTAAGACAAATACAAGATATAAGTAGAACTTTCAAGATCTTCTGCCTGTTATCGATGGAAGCATCCCAGTCTCATATAACAGATTTCTGCCCTCACCCCATTACACACACACAGCACACATAGAGAAAGGTTTACCGGTATATCTTTTCTCAACAATTCAAGCACTGCACCACTGCCCTCTGCTGCTCATTTTCTTTTTTAACTGTAGTTCGTATGTGGATAGTTCTCCCAACTGCCTTCATAATAGCAAGCGGCAACTCACCTGCACTCTGCGATAGAGCATCCCAAATAAATAAGAGATATAAAACGTCTGTCAAGAAACCGAGGAGCCCCGCAGCTTTTCATTTTTTTTGTATAGCATACACAAAATGTACTCATGTGGGCACAGTATCAAGCCTCTGTTTGGAGGGAGGCGTAGTATGATGTCCTGTAAGGGATGATGATTAAGCATACTGAATCAAGTTCCCTGTTTAATTTCTTACTCCATCTTGGAGCCAAGGGTTAATTCCTCTTTTGGCAGCAGTGTCATTGCTGTTTACTTCTAAATATAGGATCGCACTGTCAGATACGATATTGTACCTGTAAATAAGGTTTTGTCTTCTGACGCTACTGTAGCTATAGTAACTACAGTACATCAAGACCCCCATTATGCAAAGATCGTATTTAATTTGTGCCTCAGCTTCTAAAAAATGGGCGCTGCTTTCTGTACCACAAACCTTTAACACGGCTGTTCTTATCAAAACACCTTGCCTTGTCCAGAGAACATAATAAACAGATAGCTGTGAACTGTGTAGCTGTTTGCCTTATCTACTTGGGATCCAGATATCCAGTAATCCTGCCCTTGTTCCTATATTTATTGTTATATTACATTTATTTATATTCCACCTTTTCCCCCTGACAGGGAATCAAGGTGGCTTACAGCTAAAATAGAAACAGCTAAAAACATAGGGGGTGGGGGAGAGCAATCATTAAAAAACAATCTAACATATATCCTAAAATCTCAATTTGCCTAGCAACCCTCCTTGCCCCATGCTCCCAGTTTAGCAACTGGAGAAAAAGGAAGTATCAGAACAATTTTCCTTCCTTCTCTCCCCCTCCTCCCCCGGCACCAGCTGTTTTCTGGGCGCAATTACAGGGAACAGAGTATGACAGGACTAATCCCAGTTTCCAATGGAAACATTAAATGGTCTAGTCGCATCCAAAAACAAAAGGGTTATAATATCTAGGTAGCTCTAGTAACATTCTGTGAATCTTCATAACACTGAACTGACGCTCTAAAAAATTCTGTAATAAGAACAGTGACACCTGCTGTTTCAAGCTAAGTTTTGTGGATCTGCGAACCTATGAGGAACCTCTTCCCCAGTAATTCATACTAAAAAGTTTAAGTAAAATAAAGCAAAATTTATTTCCTGCCTTGAGTGGGCATGATCCAGAAAGGCAGCTTATAAATGCTGAAAATCCTAATCAGTAGCAGCATACTTATTGTGCTATCGCCACCACCAATTGTTTATTACTGTTAAACAACCAATAAACCAACCAATAAACAAAATACAAAGTCACAACCTCAACAGAACCAATTATTAATGATTAACAATGACAAGCTAGGAACTGACAATGATAGCAGGTCTAAGAAATACAAGAACATACAAATAGTCTGGTAGATTTATGAGTTCCTTCAAGGAAGATACTCAAAAGATGAACCACAAAACCTTCTCCCCTTGATGAAAACTAGAGCAGAAAAACACACGAGTGACTGTTAAAATATTTGAATGCTACAAGGACAAGTCATATCCTTGACGGGAACTTTAGCAAATCTACCATCTAGGATCTCAGAGGGAAAAACATTAAAATGCAATGCAAAGTTAGTACATCATGTTTCAGATTACTATTCCTGTTTACCGCACACATTTATTTTATCTGATAAACTCGTAACTAGTTTACTTACCCATCCTCAAGGGCTTGCATTCATTTATCCATAAAGGTAAAGGTAAAGGTACCCCTGCCCGTACGGGCCAGTCGTGTCCGACTCTAGGGTTGTGCGCCCATCTCACTTAAGAGGCTGGGGGCCAGCGCTGTCCGGAGACACTTCCGGGTCACGTGGCCAGCGTGACGAAGCTGCTCTGGTGAGCCAGCACCAGTGCAGCACACGGAAACGCCGTTTACCTTCCCGCTATAAAGCGGTACCTAATTATCTACTTGCACTTAAGGGTGCTTTCGAACTGCTAGGTGAGCAGGAGCTGGGACCGAAAGACGGGAGCTCACCCCGCCGCAGGGATTCGAACCGCCGACCATACGATCGGCAGGTCCTAGGCACTGAGGTTTTACACACAGCGCCACCCACGTCCCCTCATTTATCCATACTCGAGGGCAAAAATTATATTATTTTTTAACCTGCCCCACTTGAACAGCAGACCTAACCCTTTCTGAAGCCATATTACAAATAACTTTTGAAAGCTCCCATTTCAAATAGAGAAGGAAAGGAAGGAAGGGAGCCATAACAGGGCAGAGGGCAATCTGATGCTTGTTGCAGTTTCATAAACCATATATTATGAAGCTGGCATTCGGCTGAACAAGGAACATTCTCTTGTTGGAACAATCTGAAAATATGTAACATTAAAGCACATCCACACTTTCACACATGCCATCAAAAACCTGGAACTGCATTTTGAAAATCCATAAACAGATTGCCAGCAGGGGTAGCATCGGTAGGGGTCTTCACAGCCAATTAGCTGTTTTCCATATTGCAATTGCAATCAACAGGACTCAGCACAGCAGGAGAGGTTTTAAGCCAGAGACACACAGAGCTAATTGGAAACTATCTCAAAAGACCTCGAACTGTGTACACGCCACATTTCTAACTAAATGGGATGCTAATCTATCTTACAATATGAATTTGGAACATCATTTCCCCCTCTATATTGCATTGTAAAAAAACCATGTATGAAAACCCCCTTTACTATAATTGATCCAATAGTACAGATCCTTTCTTTTTTCTTTTCGTTTCTTTTTTTTGGGGGGGTGTGGTGTCAGCAGAACTCTGCTCATGGGATGGTCCTCATGAAGGGGTGATTTTGGCCAATTCCTGTTTCTGCTCCCATATATTTGTAGGGCCTGGGTAATTTCTTTAGGTGCTAAGAATGACTGCAAGAAGAGGGTCCTACAGTACATTTTTGTGGCTGTCTTCAAAATATGTAAGTTTATTTAAATTTTATTGGTTAAAATGCAGCTAATCAACTTAAATCATTTTATCATTGGCAACTTCAGATATTAGCCTTTCATTATAACATGCTTTAATATGCAATTCTTTCTTCTGACTGATCTTGATCGGGACGTTCACTTTGTTTCCTTCTCTGCAAAAATCTTAGACAGACTTTAATCCTGGGCATGCTTTTTGTAAAGTAAGTTCCACTGAAGTAAATGGGATTCATTTCTGAGAAATCTTGCAGAAAACCAGGTGGATCACTTAATGTAATTTCCCACCATCTCCCTGATCAATTTCTTACTTTTTTTCTAAAACTGGCCCTTTCATTATGCCTCATTTTCTTTGCTCTTTTCATGCCCCTGTTTCATTAGGCTGATTAAAGTGGCATTCTAAGACTGTCACTTATAATCCATTAGACACTAAAAAGGATCAGAAATATGACAATTTATACCAGTGGTAATGCATATATAAGTTAGTCATAGATGGATTTGCAGGTTCCACACTCATTTATAATTGTTGTTGTCATTTAGTCGTGTCCAACTCTTCGTGACCCCCATGGACCAGAGCACGCCAGGCACTCCTGTCTTCCACTGCCTCCCGCAGTTTGGTCAAACTCATGTTTGTAGCTTCAAGAACACTGTCCAACCATCTCGTCCTCTGTCGTCCCCTTCTCCTTGTGCCCTCATTCTTTCCCAACATCAGGGTCTTTTCCAGGGAGTCTTCTCTTCTCATGAGGTGGCCAAAGTATTGGAGCCTCATTTATAATACTCTTCCATTAAGAAATATATGACTGAGATCTTCCTATAGATTTTAAATTGTTTTTCAACCATTCATAGAATCATAGATTTGGAAGGGACCCAAGGGTCATCTAGTCCCACCCCCTGCAATGCCGGAATCTCAGCTAAAGCATCCATGACAGATGGCCATCCAACTTCTACTTAAAAACTTCCAAGGAAGAAGAGTCCACAACCTCCTGAGGGAGTCTATTCCACTGTCAAACAGTTCTTACTGTCAGAACGTTTTTCCTGATGTTTAGTTGCAATCTCCTTTCTCGTAACTTGGAGCTGTTGATCCAAGTTCTACCCTCCAGAGCAGGAGAAAACAAGTTTGCTCCATCTTCCATGTCACAGCCCTTGAGATACTTGAAGATGGCTATCATATCTCCTCTCAGTCTTCTCCTTTCCAGGCTAAACATACCCAACTCCTTCAAGAGCTCCTTGTCAGGCTGAGTTTCCAGACCCTTGATCATCTTGGTTGCCCTCCTCTGCATACGTTCCAGCTTGTCAATATCCTTCTTAAACGGTGGTGCCCAGAATTGGACACAGTATTCCAGGTATGGTCTGTCGAAGGCAGAATAGAGTGGTACTATTACTTCCAGGGACGCGGGTGGCGCTGTGGGTAAAACCTCAGCGCCTAGGACTTGCCGATCACATGGTCGGCGGTTCGAATCCCTGCGGCGGGGTGCACTCCCGTAGTTCGGTCCCAGCGCCTGCCAACCTAGCAGTTTGAAAGCACCCCCAGGTGCAAGTAGATAAATAGGGACCGCTTACCAGCGGGAAGGTAAACGGCGTTCCGTGTGCTGTGCTGGCTCGCCAGATGCAGCTTGTCACGCTGGCCATGTGACCCGGAAGTGTCTGTGGACAGCGCCGGCTCCTGGCCTATAGAGTGAGATTAGCACACAACCCTAGAGTCTGGCAAGACTGGCCCGTACGGGCAGGGGTACCTTTACCTTTACCTTTATTACTTCCACATTCCCACTAGGCAGGGGTACCAGCTCTTGGAGCCCCCCCCCAAAAAAATGTTCAAAAAGCATGGAAGCGAAGTGCAGAGCTGAGCATGGCTGGGCTCCAGTGGCCAGCTCCTTCTCCTTTTCCTGTGATGGAGGGGGATAAGGGTTGAAGCAGCCTCCTGCCAGTGGTGGTGCCAGGAAGAGGAGGAGCCGCTGTCCATTGAAGTTGCATGGTTGGCGTGTTTGGCTCTGCCTCCAGCTCCTCCCAATGCCCTGACATCATGTGTGCAACATTGCCCCACCCACTCCCAATCACCCTCGCAAGCTGGCGCCATTTCAGTATGGTTCAGCCTCTCTCTCGCTATGAGCTTACCCACACTCAGCTTTTGCCCTGCTCTTTCCAGACACAGGTCCACGCTTAAAAGAGCGTTTTTTGCTCCATACCTTTCCCTGTGAAAATATGCTCTTTAGTGCTCAATTGGAGCAAACATCAATTTGAGGGTTTTTTTTAAAAAAATGGATTGCTGTTTGCTCCGATTCAGCTTTAAAGAGTGGGTTTTTGCAGAGCAAAAAATTAAAATGGGCACTTAGTACTTTAAAGCACAGATTGTGCCTGAAAAGAGCGGAGGAAAGATAAGTGTGGATATGCTCTTTCTGACATTTGCAGGTTTATCTAGATAGGCTTTTTGGGGGAGGAGTGGACACAATACCTTTCCATGCACAGAAGGGGCTTTGCAAGGCACAACCCAGTAGCTGATCTGTACTTCTGATAGTGCAGCTTTACTCATGTTAAGTCACTCTGCAGCTCTTGTTGTGTGCCCTGCAAGGCCTTATAGGTTCATGATCTCAGACTAATTTCTTGTACTTCACAAAAGCCCTTTAGGACATTTACAGTAAAACGATCTCTCTCCAGTGTTTGTGGTAAAATCTGCAACCATTCAAGCCCACTCAATAAATTTAAACCACATGGGCATAGAAACAAGACAAATCGTTCTTTTAGGCACCACTAGGACCTGTACCACCAATTCCCAGGGCCTTTAAAGTCCACACACTACAAGATCACTGAACTACATACCTATTCATAATAGTTGAGCCAAGCCAGAGTTGTGAAGACAGACAGCAAGCAACATACTCTCTATCCATTTTGATATAGATTAACCAGTGCACACTTCTTTCCCATATCTAAACCCATTCTGCCTTTTGGGAGTGCTTTTCGACTAGGCATAATCTTCCCAAACACAAGCAAATGTAACCTGTTAGTAAGTTTTCTCATCGACAGTGTTATTTTAGTCTCGTAGCATTTGCAATTAACTGCAGATTAAAGCTTTTCAGAGAGCCCATCAGAGTCAAGGTAAACTTTACCAACTTTGGTTTAAACCCAGTCAAAAAGCCAAAACAAAACAAAACACCCCCATGATGTAGTCATTAAAACTTGGATATAAAAAGTTTTCATTCCCTGGAGAAAAACAAGGAAAATAAAGCTCCTTCAGAAAACCATATTTTTAAAAAAAAAACAAAAAAACAAAACCCCACCACACATATTTATTCCAGACAAAGCAGTCTTCTGGATATTTTAGGTTTTAAAATAATGTCTGGTTCTTTGCATTTCAGTTTTCCCAAGATGAAAAGAAGGGGAAGGAAGGAGGTTCTAATATGTCATGTTTGTTGTTTTGACAATGAGAATCATTCCATTTGTATTACTATCTCAATATCATTGGGGGCCATCTTGTAATAAAACCTTCATACTAAATCTCTGTGCACCTTATGAATTTCACTACATCTTTACCTACAACCCCCCTCCCCTCTCAAGTTCCTTTAATAATAGCAGCAAACAGTTCCAGCTTTCCGCAGCTGCAGAGGTTAACCCTCCTTAGAGATTTGCAGTGGTACAGCTCATGCTTCCAATCAAAATAGTGACACAGTCAATGTGATTTACAGTCTAGAGGGGTTTGATTAGAGAACAGCATGCTGTGGAGCAAAATTTAAACCTGCAATGCTTTCTTCTTAACAACAATAACAGCTCCTTGCCCCAAACCTGAAAGAAATAGAAAGGCAAACTTAAGATAACTGTTCGCTTGGCTGGCGAGTTTTTGATCCAAAAACCTTCGTTCCATAACTGAGAAATGGGTCTTGAAGCAAGAGTTTCAGTTATAGCTTTAAATAAAAAACACATGCTCTTTTACACCAAAAGGAATGCCCTCCTCATGCCATAAAAACGAACAATACTCAGGGAGGTCAGCATTAGGTTAAAACCATCTCTCAGGTAGACCTGGCAGCATTTTCCTGGTTGAATTTCAGGGGTTTAACTAATGATGGAGGCAATCAGAGACGTGGGTGATTTGTTTAATAGAAGCAAATATGGAATGAAGACAACATCTCTAGCAGGAAGCGCAGGCAAGGCAGGCACACCAAACAAGGTCATTTCTGCCTCCAAACTGCCCTTGTAACTCCAACACAAAACACGAATATACAAAGTCAAGGCCCCTAAGCCCAGACATTCTACACCCCATTTACTTTAATGGGAGAGAATTAGCTATGTGCTTACCTTTCCATTTGAGATAACAGGGATTTAACGCAGCTTAACTTTGACTCGGTCATGCCCATATATTATTTTTACATTGATTTTACCCTAGGGATAGGCAAGCTGAGAGCTTGAAGAGTCAACCTTGC
Source organism: Podarcis liolepis (assembly GCF_965112155.1). Classification (NCBI taxonomy): domain Eukaryota; kingdom Metazoa; phylum Chordata; class Lepidosauria; order Squamata; family Lacertidae; genus Podarcis; species Podarcis liolepis. Next base: position 53,668,193 of record NC_139564.1, read on the forward strand.
TCTGGCTTCCCAGCACAGGAGAATCTCATCTCCTTTACTAGGAACGTTACTGCAAAGGACTCAATGAAAACCACATCCATAGGTTTAAATGGTTTTGGAAGAGCATTCCCCCTTTGTATTGCTTGGTCACTCACTCCCATTTGGGTCAAACATGAGAAACCAAAAGCTGAGAAGGTGAAGAGAACCCTGCCAGAAAACTCCGCTGGTTATGCAGGTGGGAGCCATTGGCCAAGTAGCATGTTGCTTCCACTTCAACGCTTGCTCAATTCAAAATATGCCTCTGATTAAGTAACTGCCAACCAGGGCTGCATGCTTCTCTACCTATCATGTTGACAGAAAACAGAAGAAGCCTTAATGCTGCACAACCTTTCTTACGTATGCATGCCCTTTTAATTGCTTTAAAAAAAATAATAATACAAAATTGTGGTAAGCAAGGAGAAAGCTTCAGAGTTGCTGTGTGGAGTCACCCCTGGACAGAGATTTCAAACCATATACACTGGTTGTACAGTCGTACCTCGGAAGTCAAACGCCTTGCGAGATGAACGCTTTGACTCCCGAGCGCCACAAACCCGGAAATGAGTGTTTGAGTTTGCGAACGTTCTTCAGAACCCGAACGTCCATCGCAGCCAATCAGAAGCCGCACCTTGGTTCCCAAACGTTTTGGAAGTCGAACGGATTTCCGGAACAGATTCCGTTCGACTTCCGAGGTACGACTGTACTTTGAAGATTTTCTTGCTAGTCTTGTCTAGCTGTGAAATATTAGCAAAATGCTAGTATCATTATTCAAGACTGATCCCACTGCAACACTAATTCAAAATATTTCTACAATTTGCTATCAACACAGACACTTCATATAAAATTAAAGGCCTGTGCCTCTTTTTTTATGTTCCACAGCTAATATATTTTATTTTTCTAACACACTTTTAGTTGTCACATTTTCCACTGATTTTTCCTAACTCCTTCATTCCAAGCAAAACCCAGCTCACTATCAGGGATTATTTCACTTTGTTTAGTGTTTAGTCTGCCTGCACAAGGCGGTGTGTAGACCACAAGTCTGTTTCAGCTGTACAGTAAAAGCACATCTGCATTTGTGGAGTTAATCATCATCTTATTAATTTTGCTTGGGCTTTTCCTCCCCCTCCAAGAGAATCCTAATGAAAACCATGTTTATGTGCTCTAAGGCACAGAGGAAATTCATTACTCTGAGGAATAACACACTCCACAAGTGAAATGAAAGTAATCTTATTTATGACAGGAAGAGGCCTTCACTAGCCTGAACTCCACCACACTTGGACTGATACTGGGAGTATGAGGGAAGCAGCAAAAATGTAGAAACTTATTTTCAAATAGAAGCTTCATAACATTACATTCACAACTAGGCTTTGAAAGATTTTTAAAGCTTTTTTAAAAAACAAAAAAAACCAAAATCCCTTGCTATGGCCTGCCAAATTGACAGAGTTGCATGGAGATAATGCATTTTAAATTCACAAGAGACCTCTCTCTCTCTCACTTTATCACATGTACCTTTGGGTTCCATCGTTTCCTTATGTTGCTGCTTACAATGACACATACCTGTGTTGACAGCCCAGCTTCCTCGTTATCAGTGTGGGTCATTAGTACTCTGTTCCATAAGATTATTCTGCATTGCTAGAATATCTGGCTTTCATAAAACAGAAGTCAAGAGGATTTTAGAAATGTTGTCGCTTGTTTCTTGAGAATTGCTTTATTGAATGTTGGTCATTTTTTAATGCTGGGCTAAATAAAGGATTCTAAAGGATGATTAACTCTCAGTTACTGCTCGCTGGCATACTGGCCCTTTGTTTGCAAATTATGCAATTATATTACATTAGAAAATGATATTATATATATATTATATAGAATCGTGTTCATTGATAGATGTCTGAAAACCACCTAGAGAATACCTTGTTCTGTAAGGTGGCCTAAAAAGATGTCAGATAAACAAAGCACCCTATGATCTTCTGGTGAAGGGTGGTTTACAAATTTAATAAATTATTATTATCAATTATTATTAATTAATAAATATTGATTTATTAATAATAAAAATAAAATTACTGCACCTTATACTACACAACTGGTGGGAAAGGCAGTGATGAAGTTGATGATGTATCCAATTCTTTATTGGCAGAAAAGCTATTGGTACTGGGGTAGCAGCAGAAAAATGTGGGTTCTGAGACCAGGAAGAAAACAGTTCAAATCTAATCTCGGCCACAAACTCACAAGAGGGACTTAGCCAAGGTACTGTTCTCTCAGGTTCAGTCTCCCGTATGCAATATGGCGTTAGCTCTGCTTTCCTACTGTACAAGATTGTTGTCATGATCACAGAGATAACCCCCTAAAGCAATCTTAAAAGGTAAAGGGACCCCTGACCATTACGTCCATTCGTAGCTGACTCTGGGGTTGCGGCGCTCATCTCGCTTTATTGGCCGAGGGAGCCGGCGTACAGCTTCCGGGTCATGTGGCCAGCATGACTAAGCCGCTTCTGGCAAACCAGAGCAGCGAATGGAAACGCCGTTTACCTTCCCGCTGGAGCAGTACCTATTTATCTACTTGCACTTTGATGTCCTTTCGAACTGCTAGGTTGCCAGGAGCAGGGACCGAGCAACCGGAGCTCACCCCGTTGCGAGGATTCGAACCACCGACCTTCTGATCGGCAAGTCGTAGGCTCTGTGGTTTAACCCACAGCACCAACCGTGTCCCTAAAGCAATCTTAAAAGGTTACATATTATTACTGTAATCTGAAATGCTTAAACCAATTCCCACAAGCACCGTATGCCACCCACTCTTCCTTTCCTCTTATACTGAACTAGATATCTTCTGAAAGCTGGGTGGGACAGTATCCAGTGGACCAAGTCTTCCCCCATGTAGACTAAGACTTAACACAATCAAAACTGACAAGCCATGCATACAAGGGGTCAGGTGAATGGGAAGAAGTACAACTTCTGCTGTGAAATACACATGGCAGGATTGCAACCTTGAATAGTAACATATGCCTTTTAAAAAAAAGCACACACACACACATACAATGTATATTGCATTCACTACAGACTTGGAGGAAAGAATCTTCTACTTATTGTTGTATCAGGAGGTCCTTTCTGTATGAGATATGAACAGGGCCTTTACTGTGGTGGCACCTATCCTTTGGAATTTCCTCCTATTCCATATTAGAGAGCTGCAGTCACAGAATAATAGAATCATAGAGTTGTAAAGCTGGAAGGGACCCTGAGCATCATCCAATGCAATGCAGGAATATGTAGCTGCTGAATACTATTTTTAATTGCTTTCTAAATAAAAAATAAAAAGATTCTTGCTTTATGGTTGTAACCATTTTATAACTTTATATTTTATTGTTGTAACCCACAGAGGGACCTTATGAGAAAGGGCGAGTAAGAAATCTAAATAAATAAATACTTGTTTTTGCTTTTAGATTTAAGCCGCAACACATTGTGTTCGAGGTGGGAAACAAACAAGCAATCAAGAATATTCTTTTGAAAGGTTGATAGTCTCAGGTTGAAATCTGAATCACACTTACAGTGGTACCTCGGGTTACAGACGCTTCAGGTTACAGACTCTGCTAACCCAGAAATAGTACCTCAGTTTAAGAACTTTGCTTCAGGATAAGAATAGAAATCACACAGCGGCAGCGTAGCGGCCCCATTAACTTCAGGTTAAGAACAGTTTCAGGTTAAGAACAGTTTCAGGTTAAGAACGGACCTCCAGAACGAATTAAGTTCTTAACCCGAGGTACCACTGTACTAGGAAAGGAAAAACATGGGGTCTGCTCCATCCTTTCGTGTATTTCCCTACCTTTCTTTAGAGTCTGGCACAGAATCTGTCTGAGTCTAACAGAGCTTCCCAGCGGCCTTTGCGAGACTCCAGCCATAGACTTTCCATGCTCTATTAGGTGCTAGAAATCATGCTTTCTCCTGAGACACACGTGGCTTCAGCAGCAGTAATGTCTGCTAATTACACCTCCCCTGGTCCCTCCTGTCTGATGTCCTCCATCTGAAGTTCACAAACTCAGGGCCACTCTAAGTGCTCTGTCTGTTCCCTCACACCAAAGTTGCATTAGGCACAGGGGAAAAAAGGAGATGGAACAACAGAGTCAGCTCAGCTGCTATCATGACAAGTGCCAGGAACTTAGTAAGAGCTGGGACAGCAGCAATATGTGTCACTCTCCTATGAGAGTCTCATTTGCTTTAATCAAATCTCTCAAGACCGTGCTGTCAAAGAAAGGAGGGGTGCATACTTTTGAGTTTTAAGTTTCTCCTGGCCTCTGGAAAATAATGCAGCAAGCAAAAATACAACTTGTGCGTCGAGATGTGATCCTTTTACGAAAGAATATGTTTTATGGTATTAGGATGAAGCAACAACCTTTTACAGTTGTGTGGCCAGAGATTAAAAAACCAAAAAGGGAGAACCTTTTGAAAACGTTCAAGAAGCTTAAAGTCTTTTTTTTGGCCACAAGAAGGCACTCTATACTAACAGATGGAAAGGGGTTGCATGGAAAGCAGCTCACTGAATGAATCTTCATTTGATGTACTGTTGACGATTTCCATGAAGGATTCATCAAAACACACAGAGCTTTATCTAATAATATGAAGGACAATTAGCCCCTCTGGAGTGGAGATGTTTAGTCAACTGTAGTTTAGATGCTTGGCGGCTGTTTGCAGATAATTGGACAAAACTCAGTGCTGTAGCTCCTGCCAAATAGGGACTTTCAGCAATCCTAGAGCAAGTCCATAATAAAGGACAGCAAAATATGATGAGCAATTTATGTGGCTATTTGTTTCCCATATGTCCTTGACAATGTTACAATGTGTTGTAATTTGAATTTTCTCATAATTTATGGGTCTTCTTTGCTGTGGAACAAAGCTGCAGCTGCTTTGTACAGGAAGAGCCTGTACCTACAGCTCTGCAGATGGGTAATGAAGTTAGAAAGGTTATTTCTTAAAGCAAGTTTTTATTTTTGTGGATGAAAACTTGATTTCTTTTTTCCTGTGGTTTTCAGCACCAATTAAACTGCTGTCTCCTGAAAGAAAGGTTGGGCAACATGTGGATCGCATTCATTTGTTTGGTACCATTAAGCTAAACTTCTAGATTGCTGTCATTTGGTAATTGAACATGATTTCACAATTTATGATTTTTGTAAATGTTTGCTACAAAAACAAAACTGCAGTTGTTTCAGAAACAAAAAATATGACAAAAATAAAATAGATTGGTAATGGAATTGCTTGCCCCAGTGTCTATTAAACCTAGGCCAATATTACTGGGCTATGAAACAGGATTGTGATTAAAATAAAATCATCTAGATGAAATTATTGGCATTTCAATTGAATACACTGTATTTGCATCCTGGCCAATGAGGTACCATTCAGATATGATGTCGGCTGCACTTGAGCTGCTTTCCTTTCAATTCATCCCAGTGTGCTGCTGTGCAGTGTTGAGACTCACCTACACAGGACTATGGGATCAACTCCATAGGATGTTACCATGCAATCCCTGCCTGGCAGGGATGGGGGCAACTGTCTGGAGCTAAGGACAGGTGCAACTAACTGGCCCATCACATGTTGGGGTAGACTTTAAAAAGAGATCTTGCACTGCTATGGGATAAATCAATAGATTTGCTCTGGGATAGCTCAGTCAGTAGAGCGTGAGATTCTTAAGCTCAGAGTTGTGGGTTCAAGCCCCATGTTGGGGAAAAGATTCCAGACCCGCCAAGTGTCCCTATTTTCCAGGAGCTGTCCCAGTTTCTGATTTGATCCCAGAATGTCCCACTTTCCCTTAGGATGTCCCTATTTTCATCAGAGAAATGTTGGAGAATATGAGATTCCTCCATTGCAAAGGGTTGGAACTGATGACCATTGCAGTCCCTTCCAACTCTACAATTCAATGATTTTATGATTCAGACCCAGAAGTCACTTTTAACCCAAACATGCATTCAGGAATTCTTTTCTTAATCTTTTAACATAAATTTGCATGGTGGCAGCGCTCCTCTTGCAACCCACCTTGGTAGGAGGACCCACTCACTAGTAGGTCCCAACCAATCAGCTGATGGGCCAGTGCTGTAGACAATACTGAGCAGGATAAAGCAATGGTCTGATTTAGTCTGATTTAGTACAATGCAGCTTCATATCTCTACAGAGGCAGCTTAGGGTGATATTTCCCTTAAGGATTTTCCATGTACAATATAACTTCCCTTCTTACTCTGTGACTCTTAAGTTTTGCATTGGCATCACAGGATATAAAAGCAACCTGATGCCTGAAAGGTGGTGGAACTGTTTAAGTGTCACCATTTATAGTTCCTATTATCTGTGCAGTCCAAGCATGCAATGCAATGCAATGCATTAATGCTACAAAAGGGCTGATAAAGGAAAGAGGAATAGCTGTGATTGGCATGGTGTTATGTCAACTTAGAAAACTCCTAGATAGGGAACACGTGACCCACCAGATATTGATAAACTACAGCTCCCATCATTCCTTCTGGAGGTATCTGGAAGGCTATAGGCTCCACATCCTTGGATTAAACTTAGTTGCAAGAGATATGTAGTATATTCTTGTCTAAAAGTAACCTCCACAAAAGTCTCACCATATATAATAGTCATACTCTTGCAGCCTTAGAAGCAACGATGCTTTGCTTCAGACACGTATAACAGAAAGGAAAGCAGACTGAATTTTTAAACTGACATTAATCCTTGCCACATTTTAACACGGCCATATGGACTAACCGTTAAACTCATTTATTCAGGAGTGTATATTTTAACACCATTTTAAAGACTTTGCACCACTGAATATTTTACCATGTTTGTATTAACTCGTTACGGTATCAATCTTTATTTGCTGGATAGAGCTATATTGTCTTCCGTAAAAAGAGAGAAAATCCCTTCAAATTACAAAAAAAGGGCTAGAATTTACAAGGCCTGCACAGCAAGTAGTGTGAATTATAGTACTCTGTACTGGCAAAGCCCTCAGGTCCAGGAGGCAATTATGCTATGCTTTACTTTTCCTGCTGCTTACTTCAAGGTGCTTGCTGGCCACTTCAGTCCAAATTCAGAAGTAATCTGAACAGATTTAGGAGAGGAGAAATATCCCACACAATAATTAGGGACTTGGGGTGCAAAAAGCCACATTAAGTGTTAACAAGTAAAATTCCACTATCTAGCATTGGCTTTTAAATATGGAATGGATAAACTAACGACAGTAATGGCTAGCTGCCCATTGGCTTTGGCATAAGGAGCCAAAGTAAGGATAAATTGGTAGAGGATGCAGCTCTTTATTATCAACTTCTGTAGACTGTAAGAAAAGCCCTCTTAGCCTCATCTTTTCCTGTTAAGACATTTAGTAATTACTTTTTCTCTTCTCTTCTTTTCTTTTTTTGTTTTGCTTTATAATGCTTTTATGGTTATAAAATTGACCGGGAGTCCGGCTGGGTTTTCTCTGTTGTTTTTATGTGCCTTCCAAGCTAATTGCAGCTGCCTTATATTTTACAGCTTAAATTGTTTATGACTGTGTTGTATACTACTTTGTGGGTTGGATCCAGACCTGCGCTCAGCAAATTCCACTCATGTAGGAGGAAAGGTGGCAATTTATCCAGCCCGCCTAAAGCCCCAGAGCTCCAGAAAAACAGGGGAGGTGACACTGGGAGATAGAAGGAGAAAAATGGTGAAAATCACCACCCCACCCCTTTCCTCTAGAAAGCAGTCTCCACTGGATTCCTTTGGTGTCCAGAAGAAGCTCATCTGTTCACAGAGGGGAGAGTCTGGATCCAAACTTGCATATTCTATGAAGAGAAATGTATCACAGAAATCAGGTGGGAGTTTTACAGGTGGGAGATGAACGAGCTAGTTGAGGGTAACAGCTACACTGAGATCTGTACTGACCTATCCTGCAGCATCAAGATCTGATTGGATGAAGTTGACTGTGGATTCATCTGATTGGATGAAGTTGACTGTGTTATTTGCATATTCTGAGATTTTCAGTGGAGTTCCATTTTCTTCTGCAGCTCCCCTATTTGGCAATTTAGAGTGTCTTTGCACCACCTAAAGGTAAAGGTATCCCTGACCATTAGGTCCAGTCGTGGCCGACTCTGGGATTGCGGCGCTCATCTCGCTTTATTGGCCGAGGGAGCTGGCGTACAGCTTCCAGGTCATGTGACCAACATGACTAAGCCGCTTCTGGAGAACCAGAGCAGTGCACGGAAATGCGGTTTACCTTTCCGCCAGAGCGGTACCTATTTATCTACTTGCACTTTGACGTGCTTTCGAACTGCTAGGTTGGCAGGAGCAGGGACCGAGCAACGGGAGCTCACCCCATCATGGGGATTTGAACCACCAACCTTCTGATTGGGAAGTCCTAGGCTCTGTGGTTTAACCCACAGCGCCACCCGTGTCCCTCAGCACCACCTACCCATTGTCTAAGACGCACCTTTTAAAGTGGGCGAATGTGGTCCTCTTTCTCTGTTGTGTGGAAGCAATCTTCAATATTGCTAGCTTTGGGGATTCATATCTCTGTGTTCACCCACACTGTCTCTGATCAGAGTAGCTTCAGTCTTTATTACTACCATAAAAACTACAGGGCTGTTCCATAAAGTTTTGGGTCACACACACATGGCAGGCCAAATGCCTAATACAGAAAGCTGCTGACCTGAATGCAGGCAAGGTATCAAATTGTTCCCTGTCCTAGTTCGGCTCTGCGTGGCCTTTCTTTTCCAGTGCTTTGTTTATAATACACCCCCCAAAAACCTGTTCACCTGGCACCCACTTTAGTATCCTTTAGGTACCAAGGGAAAGCTGTTCTGTTTCCCCAAGTTTTGCAAGAGCCTAGCTGCACTCTCTGTAGCTTTTTTATCAGTTTGATTACAGTTGATGCCATAACTCTTGATTGGAATTTTAGGTTTTATCATTGCTTTTTAAGTTTTAAACTTAAGTAGTCTTGGGAACTATTGGCAAAGGAGTAAGCTAGAGGCATTTAAAATAATAATAATAATAATAATAATAATAATAATAATAATAATAATAATAATAATAAATTTCTATCCCGCCCATCTGGCTGGGTTTCCCCAGGCACTCTGGGTGGCTTTCAACAGAATGTTAAAAACAGAATAAAACTTCAAACATTAAAAGCTTCCCTAAACATATGTATATATGTATATGTTTAATCTAGATCAGGGTTTCCAAAACTTGGGTCTCCAGCTGTTTTGGGACTACAGTTCCCATCATCACAGACCACTGGTCCTGCTAGCTAGGGATGATGGGAGTTGTAGTCCAAAACCAGCTTGATACCCAAGTTTGGGAAACCCTGATCTAGATTGTCATTTTTAGTGCTTTTCTTACCATACCCCCGCTTTTTTGCTTCCTACCTCCAACAACACTCTTTCCATCCATTATGATCCTCTGCACTCCATGTTTTCAGTACTCCTAGCTTATTTACTCATGCATGGTAGCCAGCTATCTAGGGGGAAATGTTCATGCTTCCTAGCAGCACTAGAGCTGAGTCACAGCTCCTGGACAGTGTCTCCCCAAATCCTGGAACCGTGCTATTTGTAAGAACATAAGAACTGCTTTGCTGCATCAAGGACCAAAGTCTATCTAATCCAAGATTCTGTTTCTAATAGCAGCCAGCCAAATACCTTGACCCATTTCTCTCTCTCTCTCTGGATGAAAATACTATAAGAGTGTTTTGCATTATAATACTGTATTCCTTGAGTAAGCAAAGCAAAGAAAAAAAAAGTACACATGAGAGTCCTGTTATTTTAAATATATACAAGCACCACCCATTTCTATAAATCAGTGCAATCTTGTTTTGCTAAAATAAAATAAACTTTGCCAAGAGATGAAACGGATAGCCTGCTCCTTTGCAAGGCCTCCAATCTTGGCTCTGTGAACTATTACACATAGGAACTAAGTGACACCTTTCGGATAATGGTGCCAAGTCAACAGATGGAACGCATTACAGAGTTTGGGACAATGCTGTTTAAACAACTGGATGCCAGGATCCCAGGGTAAAAAGTAGAGAGAGGTTAAAGGACAATGTGTTATATAAAACATGAACACACACACAACTACTCAGGCTGAAGAGTCCTTCATTTAAAAGCAATTTTGGTGGCTGCTGGAAGCAGCCCTAATCTTTCATTCTTTCGACACCAATAGGAATGCTGTTGCCTATTGCTCATTCAAAAAAAAAAAAAAAGTGGCATGGAATCTGAGTGAATAAAAAGGAAGGACAAAATACAAGCTGGATGAAAGGATGTGAAAAAGAAAAACCTAGCGTGCTTCGAACTTTTCTCCAGGACCAAACAGATGAACACATTTTCTAAGGCTTTAAAATGCTGGCCCCACCCCATGGATTTCATGGCAAATAGATTATCAGAGTGAGTTCTGTTCCTGTCTGCTTTCTGAATGTTTGGACTCTGGTAATCAGCTGCTAGTCAAAAAGGAGGTCTCATCTTAATTCCATTCTATGGGACTCAGACCCACAAATTTCCATTCCCATGCTATACCCAAGTGAGTTAATGGGGTTTGCTCCTGTGACAAGGCAGATGTGGCTTTCCTTGTTGCTCATCCTAATATTTCCCAGGCAAACAGTTCCTCCTCATACAGACACAGTTCTCCCAACAGGGCTTGAAAACCTGGTAAGGGCTGGCTATGTGTTCTCCATGTTTGCCCCTCGCCATGTGAGCTGCAGGGGTGGGTGATTCTGAACTCTGGTCTTCCTTCCCCTTTTGTTGACCAGCCCTTGTTGTTGTTCAGTCATGTCCGACTCTTCGTGACCCCATGGACCAGAGCACGCCAGGCACCCCTGTCCTCCACTGCCTCCCGCAGTTTGGTCAAACTCATGCTGGTAGCTTTGAGAACACTATCCAACCATCTCGTCCTCTGTCATCCCCTTCTCCTTGTGCCCTCAATTTTTCCCAACATCAGGGTCTTTTCCGGGGAGTCTTCTCGGGTGACAAATTGTATGCTTATGTGTCAGCTGTACAATGAGATTCCATCTCCTGTCAACTACTGGAGTGTGTAAGAAGTGGGTCTCCTATAGATTAAGGTGGTATTTATATGTGATATGGGACTGTGAAGGAAGACATCCACCGTAGGTGTTTGGGCATAATTTTGCTTGGATGAACTTACCTGTGTTCTGCATTTCTAGGGCCAAGTCCAGGCTCTCCAAGTCCGCATCCAAATTTTGTTTTGTTTTGTCCTGGCGCTTTCCCCTGGGAAAACCAGTGTTTCGCCACTGAATCAGAGCAAACAGCAATCCGTTTTTTCCTGGGGAAAGCGCAGGGACAACCCCCCCCCCCCGCTTGGACACAGACCTGGAAAGCCCAAACCTTATGCCTAAAAAGCACAGAGAAACAGCAAGTGTAGATGAGCCCTCATTCCACACATGGCTAATGTGGGGGTGCAAAAGACACTTAAAGAAAAATGTAATGAGTGCTTTGCATTCTTTAAACAGACAGCATTTGCTGTTGATGCAGTTGCTAAGATGCACAGGATCCCAAATATGATATCCTGATGATAGACACATATATTAGCGACTGCTGGTGTAGCTAGTACCCATGACTTGGAGCTTTGGCTTTTTTTCTTGCAGAGACCCTTTGTTCATGTCATGGATAAGTTTAACAGTCACGATGATAAGTTTGATGATCTGCATTCTTTTCTTGTTACAATATATTCTTTCCCCATCCCTTATGATGTAGAACTGATAGCAGCAACTTCTTCTTCTTCTTCTTCTTCCTCTTCCTCTTCCTCTTCCTCTTCCTCTTCTTCTTCAATGTACTAGCTCTCTTTTCCACTCTGTGATCACAATTTAGGTTAACTCTTCTTCTGGTCTTATAGGGACGCAGGTAGCGCTGTGGGTTAAACCACAGAGCCTAGGACTTGCCAATCAGAAGGTTGGTGGTTCGGATCCCTGCGACGGGGTGAGCTCCAGTTGCTTGGTCCCTGCTCCTGCCAACCTAGCAGTTCGAAAGCACCTCAAAGTGCAAGTAGATAAATAGATACCGCTCCAGCGGGAAGGTAAACGGCGTTTCCGTGTGCTGCTCTGGTTCGCCAGAAGCGGCTCAGTCATGCTGGCCACATGACCCGGAAGCTGTACGCCGGCTCCCTCGGCCAATAAAGCAAGATAAGTGCTGCAACCTGAATCGGTCACGACTGGACCTAATGGTCAGGGGTCCCTTTACCTTTTTCTGGTCTTACTTACTCTTGGCCATCATTCTGCTTTTTCAGAGAAAGTACTGAGCCTGCTAAAATTTTCTCCACTATAAATGCATGCTAAACTCTCCTTTCTGCTAAACCATTTTATTTTGCAAACTTGATTTCTCACACGTTTTCTCCCTTGCTGTTTATTTTCCATTTTCAACTCTTTGTCCTGTCTGTTGCCTCTTTCTCTCCGGTTCTCACCCAGGTTTTCACCTAGGTAATTCAGGATGAACCAAGATTACTTTCCTTCAGTATATCTCCTTTCTGAAACTTTTCTGTTTTCTTCTATTTTTCCATTAAAATGATCTTTGTTATTTTGACATCATCAATATTGCTCCTTTAATTCCTGATTTCTTTACCCTTTTTTCCCCTTAAGGCCTTGGCTCTCTTACCTTTACCTGCATTTCTGAATTTCCAGTTAGCTTCTACTGAGTTTCCTTCAGATTTTCAATATCTGATCTTTAAAAAAAACCCAAAACTATTCTCAATTCTTTCTTCTTAGCTATCACACTGTTCATCTTCTCATGTCCCCAAATTGCTTGAAATGTATTTCTTTTCGGTGTCTGCATTTTCTTTTATCTAAATTTGTGATCTTCACCAATCTGGTTTCCGTGCTTACCACAAGAGAAAGTAATTTCTTGAACTAATTTTCTTTGTCTAAACAGCAGAACTAGTATTATTATCTTCTTCTTGATTTAACCTCTGCTTTCAGTACTGTTGATCATACTTCTTTGTGTGAATTTGGTTTTCATGGATCCGTTCTATCTGTGTTTTCTAATGTCTATCGCTCTCTCTCCTTCCATTCCTTGTTTGGGCTCTTTCGCTTTGATTCTTTATCTATGCCCTTTAAGATTTTCCTACTCAGTCATTTGGTACTAATTAATTCTATGGTGATAGAAAAGAATAAGTGAATATTATCATTCATCTATCTTGGTCTTTGCTAATCTTTCATCATTTCTTGCTGCTTCCTCATGACTTGCTAGCTCATTCTTTGAAGTTTAATTCTTCAAAAACAGGATTTCTCCAGTTTCCTCTCTTCCCTATCCTTATATTGTGTGTTTTTTGTTTTTTTAAATCCACTGATAAAGTTATTTCTTCTAAACTAGAGATCTTGGTGATTTAAAAAAAATCTCATCAGATTTCATCTTCAGCTATGTTTTGCTGTTTTCAGTTGAGAAAAATGCTAAAATCTGACAAAGTATTGCTTTTATAGGGACTCATTTATTTCCAAGTTCTCTAATGTGCTCTGTTGAGTTCCCTTATTGCTATACATTAATCTTTCTCCTTATTTTCTTGTATCTCTGTTAGTGCAGAGACTTAGATTTTCTGCAGACAGTTTTTGTAATAATTTTAGGGGACAGTGAACATGGGGACAATGAGCAATATAACTTCTTCTCAACAGCCTCTGGCTCATATTTCACTCTAGAATTGTGTGGCTGCAGCATTGTTCTACAACATTCTTTTTTTGGGGGTGGGAAGAGCAGCTGCCACAAAAAATGGCAGCTCAGCTGGTGGCTGCCGTTTTTTAAAAAAGCTGCAATTGCATAGCCGCCACTAGAGGAGTCCTGGAGTAGTAGTTGTTAAATGAAAAGAGTGAAATCCACAAGTGTCTCAGCACTAATGGTAGGCTCTTCCACAAAGTCCCTCCCACCATGATACGCCATCTGCAAATAGGTATTTTTGTTAAGAAAATGTGCATTCTCCCACAAATACCATATTTTTCGCTCTATAAGACGTACCAGACCATAAGACGCACATAGTTTTTTGGAGGAGAAAAACAAGAAAAAAAAAATTCTGAATCTCAGAAGCCAGAACAGCAAGAGGGATCAGTGCACAGCGATCCCTCTTGCTGTTCTGGCTTCTTGGATAGCTGCACAGCCTGCATTCTCTCCATAAGACGCACACACATTTCCCCTTACTTTTTAGGAGGGAAAAAGTGTGTTTTATAGAGTGAAAAATACGGTAATCTGGGACTCAGCTACATTGACAAAGAAAAAGTGCTTTATACGCATTGTTTATGCATTCTAACCAGTGCTATTTTTCTAGAAAAAGAGGTGCTGGAACTCACCACAAACACCTTCCATTTTCTCTTGTAATGGCAATGGCATCCACCTAAGAGATGCCAGAACAGAGTTCTAGCGAGATGTGGCCGGGGGGGTGGGGAGGCCTGATTCTAACACTGTCACATCAGATGGCACTGTGCAGTTCCGTTTTTGCTAACCCAATTTCTCTCTCTCTCTCTTAATTTTTTTAAAAATTCATTTTCATTTTTAACAATTGTCCTCATACATAAATCATAATCATTTTGCAAATAGGATTCTCAGAATCCCAGATCTTCCCTTCACAGTTTCCTTAGATATTATTTTGAAACTGCATGATGTCATACCTTCATATTTTCCTAAAACTCAATTGTTACCATATGTCGAGTTGCAGCTCGGCATCCAAAGAAAAATCAGTCTCACACCATGATAGGTTCCGAAATATGGCTGCTCCTAGGGAAATATGGCAGCTCCTAGGGCTAATGCAGCACAGCTTTTATTGTGTGAAATAGAAAGATACAAAAAATACAAGTCAAGCAATTTGTTCTAGCCAGCAGATAAAGACCTTGGTACTAGACCATGCGAGCGATCAGGCCATGCTACGTTAGCCAATCATATGGGACAGCACGAGCTGTTCACGCGCTGTTCATGCTCCAAGGATGCTTCTAGCTATGAAATCACCCTGTAACAATAAGAACTTTGCTCATGCTCTCATGTACAAGCAATCATTTTCCCACATGTCCTCTTTTCTTGTTTATATTGTTAGAGGAAAAAAGAGGGACCATTAGTCCAAATCGTACACTTCATTGCCTAAGCGTCTACACTTTGCAACATAAATTCCTCTTGTAACCCCTGTGGTGGGCCGTGGTCGGTACCACCATGCAGTGCATTGGGAAATCAAAGAGGGTATGCATTGAATGCAACAACACACCATAATAAAACCAACAATACATGCAATTACAATCAATAATATTTTTCTTAACCATACTCCATTGGGTAACCAAGAAGATAACCAATCCCATGGATCAAAACCTTCAGGTGGATTCAAAGGATTATGGGCTATCATTTGTTCCATATGATCAATAGTAGCAGAGATATTGGTCGATTGATCAGTTATATACATGCAGCAATGAGAATAAATTAAGGCACAAATTCCACCTTTAGAAGCAAGGATCACATCTAAAGCATAATGATATTGAAGAACTACATTTCTTATTTCTGATATTTCTTTGTTAATCATTTTTAAAGCCAAAATGGTGGAATTAAACAAATTTTCTGTCCAGTTTGCCAATTTATGCAAATCACGGTAATTCATGGCTGCACCTAAAGAAGGCAGAAGGGACCTAGAGATGACTGTCCCTGTATATTGAGAAATAGGTGATTGTACTTCCCTTCTGTTACGCAAATGAACCTCTGGGAGCTTATCTATTTTGTATATCAGGGGTATCACTATTCCTAGAGTGTAGGTTCCAGAAAAGGCAAAGGGGATTACTGCAAGCAACAAAACACAGGTGATAAACTTATACGATTGTCCTTCATATTATTGCTAATCTTAAATGAAGCATTTACTGGAATGCTAGAATACCATCACCAAAAAAAGCTCAAAACTTCTCAAAACTTTTTAAAATCATTTTTCTCAGCAGCTAAAAAGGCACTAGCCAAGCATATTTCGCTTCAAGCATATTCCACTTGCTGTAACTAAAAAGATTGCAACAAGGTCGAGAACAGAGCCCAGTGTCTTCACGGGCCTTGCTAAAGAACCATATTGCAACTTGCTTTCTGTCCGGGAACCATGCCAAAGCAGAAGAATGAAACAACTGGAACACACTAAAATCCCCTCACCCCCTCCCTTGCCAAGAGTCCACAATAGTTCCAAGACAGCCCTCTGTATATGCTCAGGGGAACACATCATAAGGCAGGACTCCTGAGGGAGGAGAAAAAAGGAAGAGATCTGGGGGGTAAAATCCAAGTGATGTCAATAAGGATGAGAATGGTAAATTAGTCCAATGGCTGTTTCCGAGCAATCTGTGTGATATTTCATGGCTCGATTATTGGCATGTAAAAACCACAATCCAGAAGAAGTCACACAACCATTTCTGCAGATACAGGAGCCCATTTGCTGTAAATAAGTCTGATGTATTGCTCCTTGTACTGCTGAGTCAAAAGTCCAAGCCCAATGAAGCGTGATGATACAGATGGGATGGTTGCTATTAGGAGGCAAAACCCAAGCGATGCTTGTCCAGCGAGGGCATCCTTCAAAGCCAGGCTCACTTCCCAAACAAGAGGCAGCAAAACTGTAACGATAAGTGGTAGAAACGGTGGCTTCCCAGGGAAAAGGGGGGCCAACGCGATAGGGTTGAAGATGGCCTTTCAACGTGCCAGGAAACACTGGAACAGCTGTGGAAGAGCCTCTTCCATTGCAGAGGTGGTTGTGATCTTGTCCGCTGGATTCTTGTGTCCCTTAAGGGCAGAAAATAGTGGAGACAGAGTGGAGGTGGGCAGGTCCAAATAACTCTTTATCCAATTCAGCTGTCCAAGAATTTGTTGTAAATCCACCAGTTTAAAATCAGGAAACTGTAGTTGAGGCGTGACTGGAATGGCTGCAGATGCTGTCAGCTTGTGTCCCAGGCACGTAATAGGTAAGGTCCGCTGGATTTTCTCCTTAGCCACTGTCAATCCAACAGGTTGTAGCCTTTGCAGGATTTTGGGACACGGCGGAGGACAAGGCCGTGGCTAGCAGGCCGTGGCTAGCAGTGCCCACTGACTGGCAGGCTTTAAGCATGTCTGCAATGGCTATATTTGATGTTGTCATCAAAGGGCGCAGCACTTGCTTACAGTCCTCATGATCAAACGCAAGCTGGCAAACAATCAGTTCTTGTGCTGCCAGGTCCTGAACTTGCCGCTTGAAGGTATTATACAAGCGATCAACAAATAGTCCATAGGGCTTTGCAGGGTCCTGTCTGATGCTTCCCAATCGGCCATCTCGCTCATTCTTGTCATCAGGGACAGAGGCCAAAGTCTCTTGGGCTGAGGCTGTGGTGGCTGCCCAATACATAGGATCAAGGGCCAACTGTTGGGCAATAGGAAGAAAATTGCCTCCTCCCGTCAGCCCATCGAGAACATCGGTTTGAGTCAGCATGACGGGGGCTGGGGGTGCAGGAGCAATCACAGGAAAGTGATTTGGAGTATCAGAATCAAAAGGCAACAACGGAGCGGTGGTACAAAGAGTCTCTTCTTGGAGAGGAATAGTAGGAGCGGTGCCAAATGCCTTGGGCGGAGGAGGTGGAAGAGCGGGGGGTGCTGCAGAATTTGAAGAATGCAGGGGAGTGACAGGATGAGCCGAAGAGAGAATGTCCGGCGGTTTAGGAGGTAGGTTTGAGGCAGGCAAAGCGGGAACCGGGGGGGCGTTTGAAGAAGCTGTTGCAGCAGCCAGAAGAATGTTTGAAGGAGTTAAGCACGACATAGCTTTGTAGACGTGACCCCAGGCATGCAAAACCTTTACATCAATTTGAGGATGATTTTGAAAGAAGTGTCCAATTTTTTTCCAATCGTCTAACCCCCAATTTCCGTCCTGGGGGAACCACGGGCAGTGAGTGTCCAGGGCTTTTATAAGGGACTTAAGGTCAGCTTTCCGAACAGCAAGGTTGTTACTGGCCAAAAGGAATTTAAGGTCTTTAAAAAATTTTTTCTGTGGTGCAGAGAGAGATTTTCCCATGATTGCAAGAGTTGCAAAAAGAGCAGGGAGCACTTACCGGAGGGATCCGTAGGAGGATGAGAGAGAGGCGCCTTTTGCCCTGTCCGGGCGGAGATAAGTGCTGATAAGTCCGTAACGTAGTCCAGAATCACATTCACACGGGAGCTCTCACCGGGGATCCACTACGTGGATGAACGACGCGTCTGCAGCCCTTGCGGGGCGAGGTGAGAGCTGAACGTTGTACACACGGGAGCACTCACCAGGGATCCACTACGTGGATGAACGACGTGTTGGTGAGTGCTGAATAATGAAAAACAGGCAGTCACACGGGAGCACTCACCAGGGATCCACTACGTGGATGAACGACGTGTAGGTGAGTGCTGAATAATGAAAAACAACGTGAAGTCCGAAGGCAGTCACACGGGAGCACTCACCAGGGATCCACTACGTGGATGAACGACGTGTTGGTGAGTGCTGAATAATGAAGAACAACGTGAAGTCCGAAGGCAGTCACACGGGGCACCAATTGTCGAGTTGCAGCTCGGCATCCAAAGAAAAATCAGTCTCACACCATGATAGGTTCCGAAATATGGCTGCTCCTAGGGAAATATGGCAGCTCCTAGGGCTAATGCAGCACAGCTTTTATTGTGTGAAATAGAAAGATACAAAAAATACAAGTCAAGCAATTTGTTCTAGCCAGCAGATAAAGACCTTGGTACTAGACCATGCGAGCGATCAGGCCATGCTACGTTAGCCAATCATATGGGACAGCACGAGCTGTTCACGCGCTGTTCATGCTCCAAGGATGCTTCTAGCTATGAAATCACCCTGTAACAATAAGAACTTTGCTCATGCTCTCATGTACAAGCAATCATTTTCCCACAACCATAGTTCTCGCTTCATTGCAAGTTTTTTTTTTTACAATCCTGTCAATGTTTTTAGTTGTTTACAGTGTTATTTCCAGTAATTTATAACATTTCCCCATTCTTTATTAAATTTATTGTCCTCTTGATCTCTGATTTTCCCGGTCAGCTAACCCAATTTCTCATACAAAGTTTGCAATGTGTTTAACTGAAACGCCTCTGTGATGTGTCTAGATCCAGTCCTGATTTAGAAACCTTGTGAAGCAGCTCAAGGATGTAGGGAAAAACAGCCAAAAGATTCCCAGGACAGAACCCCAAATTACCAGTTTCATTCATTTATTGTAACAACCATTCAGATTATATCTATTAGAAAAACACAATACAGCATGGAAATAATGCAATCAGCATAGAACTAATTGTTTCCGGTTAAAAAAGAGTCCTTTTACAGTTAGCAGGGCAATGTCTGGCCCACAGTGTTTAAATGGGGGCTAATCAAACAGAACAATTTACTCTAATAGCAGGGACCAGTCTAGAATTTTTTGCCAGGGTATTCGCCAAGATACATCCAGTAACCTTACCTCAGTCTTCAAAAATTTCCTTGAACTGATTCTCAGTTATTTCAAAGGCTTTCCATACTCACAAAGGGAGGGATGTTACAGATGCAGGTTTCTGCATCACAAAGATAAGATTATTTTAACGGAGTGTAACTTCTTGGCAAATCAGATATCCCTCATGAGCAGCAGCACCAACTACCTCACAGATAAATTCTCTTCTTTCCAATGGGCATTTCATACATGAACACACACAAAATGAAGTTCATATTTAAAATCCATATGTTATGTAGAATACGAGTGAGGGCAGCGTAAGTACTTCACAATGTATCTAGGAACAAGAAATGCTTGCTTAAATGAAATTTTGTTAGGTACTGGGCAGAGCTTTGCTTCAATCAGAATCTTGGCTAAGTCACGCGGAATGTTAATGCTAATAATAATAATACTAATAATAGATATTCCTCAGAGTAAAAGGCTTGAAGAGGAAAAACAAAGCAGCCATCTTGATTCCATTCAGTTATTTTCTCCTCTGCTTAGCCTCATGACAGGAACCAAAGTAAAACACAAAGCAGCCAAATGTTGCTTTAGTCACAGTATATATTTTAGATAGGCCTGACAAAGTTATTTCTAATTTTGAGCCCCGAAACCATTAGGAAAAAAAATGGATCTGCAAATGCTATTGTGTTATTTTTGTATGTTAAGAGTAAATCTGGGAGCTAAATTCCCTGGCAGTGGCTATCCAAGTCTGGAGTAAAATTAAATTAAAGCAAGAGCTCTGAGAATGTCTGCTTGTATATAGGTCAAGAGCCGTTGCTGTGAGATCTCACATTTCATGGATATGGTCAATGCCAGGTCTGTTTATACAGGGGGATGTCAAGCTCACCTCATAAAACAGAACTGTCCAATGAAAACCATTCATTTGATTGCTCTGGAAAAGGCCCTATAAGCATTGTTCATAGAACAGTTATCTCTGGAAAAAGCTGGAGTGGTTGCCTGATCTGCTGTTCCATGGAAGAATTCCAAAAAGACTGAAAGCAGTTTATTCTTTAAAATAAAAACAACAACACACAGTTACAACAATGCACACAGAACTGCCACCATATGCTCCAGCCCTCTCATTTTCTAAGGCAGTCATTCACATGCATGCAAAAAAACACCTATCACTGATAGGTTGGAACTTTGTCATGTTCTTTTTCAAAGAAAGTGTAAACTGATCAAATTTGCTTGGGGAATGTCTTTGACACACAGTAGGGATGCATAGTGGAATGTGAAGCAGCCTTGTGTGCAATGGAACCCCACAAGAGTTTGGACTGTGGACATTATATTCAATTAGCAAAATGTCCCTCATTGTCAGGGGACGGTGTGTGTATTGGAAAGCACTGTGCATTTCTTTTGAGTCCTGCATTCAGACACACAATGCGCCCAGCCTCTGTGGAATCCTGTCAGTGGAAACCTCAGCCTTATACCAAGTTACACTACTGATCCATCTCAAAAAGGTAAACAAAGGTAAAGGACCCCTGGACGGTTAAGTCCAGTCACATGCGACTATGGGGTTGCGGCACTCATCTCACTTTCAGGCCAAGGGAGCCGGCGTTTGTCCGCAGACAGCTTTCCGGTTCATGTGGCCAGCACGACTAAACCACTACTAGCGCAACAAAACACCGCTATAGAAGCCAGAGCACATGGAAACGCCATTTACCTTCCTGCTGCAGCATTACCTATTTGTCTACTCACACTGGTATGCTTTCAAACTGCTAGGTTGGCAGGAGCTGGGGCAGAGCAATGGGAGCTCACTCCATGGCGGGGTTTCAAACCGCCAACCTTCCGATTGGCAAGTCCAAGAGGCTCAGTGGTTTAGACCACAGTGCCACCCGCATCCCATACTGATCCATCTACCTCAGTATAGTCAACAGCTCTCCAGGGGCTCAAGCAGGAGTCTTTCCCAGCTCTACACCGAGATGCAGGGAATTGAACCTGCAAAGCATGTGCTCTGCAACTGAGCTGAGTCATAGCCCTTCCAAAGTGATGCAAAGTCATCCAGCGGTAGAGTAGAGCAAGGGTAGTCAATTTGATACCCCTCCCCGGCCCCAGTGTTGTTGAAAGACAATTATCACTTCCGACTATGTGGGGCTTCAGTAGACTGTCTGTTCATATTGCAAAATCTTCACATAAAAACAAAACACACACACACGTTTCTGGAATTAGGGCCAGAGCCTTGTTTTACTCATGTTAAGTGGCTGGATTTTGTTCTAACATGTGAGTCCTAACTCCCAGTGCATAATGGCGCCATTTACAACTTCACAAAGAGGTTTATCTCCTCAGTGAGAACTTTTCCAAGGCCCTGGCCACAACAACTGTGATGAAATGTTAAGAACTAGAAATGGAAGAGAGGGAAGACTAGTAAATTTGCCACCATATTCAACTATAATGCAAGTTATGGAATAAGCTTCTATATTTTTCCTTAACCAAGAGTTAAATTCTCAAGTGGGTAGGTTTTTTAGTATTGGTGCTTTTGGAAAATGAGAACACCCTGATGTGTGTATGTGTTTTATTATACATGCATACACACCCACACACCCACTCACAAAAACATACACACAAAGAGAGATACACATAACTATATACACACAGACATATATATAAACAATTAAATTTTTTCCTCATATCTATCTTTTAGCTCAAGGAAATAGATAAAAGAGGTTTACTGTAGAAATACTGACACATTGAAATGCTATAGGAAACATTAGGAAAACAGAAGGGAACAGAAGTAAGCTTTTTTTAAAAAAAATATGTTTAAATGGCTTCATCCATTCTGCCCATGAACTTCTCTTTCCTCTTGAATTCACCCAGAGAGGAGCTGGACAAACAACTCATAATGTTTGACTCCTAACAGTGGCAAAACACGCTTCTAAAGTTCAATAAAAACAAACAATTCCAGTGAAAAACAGTCGCTGGGGGAATCTGTGACCAGCAACCATGTCTTGTTCCTTCATTCTTGGCTTTTCTCCTAGAGATTTAGCTTCCGCCATTGACCTCTCCAAGGCCTTTCCAAGGGGCTGCACTCTCCTACCCTTGAGATTTCTTATCCCAAGTTTGACTCTAGCTTCCTTGCTTCCTCCCACTGGTTTATTCAGCCCTGAGATGTGGGCGATTTGGCTTTTTGTTTAACTACAGGCAACCTATGCAACTCCATTGCCTCTTTCCTGGACTCCAATTTGGCTCACCCACTCATGGCCCAAGTTTTTTTGACACTGACTTTCCCTCTCTTTTCGTATCAGTTATATTGTTCTGAATCAAGGCTAAGATCTCGTCATCATGCTTCCATTTATCCACTGTTTCCTCAGTCTTTTGATGAAAATCTTATACACGATATGGAAGACTAGGATATGAAGATCATCACTAGCATAACTTTTGAGCTTGAACTTTTCCAGTCTTCCCACCTTCTTCTCCTCAAGCTCACCTCCCTTTGTGTATCCACAACTAATTTTGAAGATTTGAGAAAAAAGCAAATATCCCTAAAATTCCAGCTTAATAACGACAATGACAGCTTAATGACAAACCTAGACAGCATCTTAAAAAGCAGAGACATCACCTTGCCAACAAAGGCCCGTATAGTTAAAGCTATGGTTTTCCCAGTAGTGATGTATGGAAGTGAGAGCTGGACCATAAAGAAGGCTGACCGCCGAAGAATTGATGCTTTTGAATTATGGTGCTGGAGGAGACTCTTGAGAGTCCCATGGACTGCAAGAAGATCAAACCTATCCATTCTGAAGGAAATCAGCCCTGAGTGCTCACTGGAAGGACAGTTCGTGAAGCTGAGGCTCCAATATTTGGCCACCTCATGAGAAGACTCCCTGGGAAAGACCCTGATGTTGGGAGAGACTGAGGGCACAAGGAGAAGGGGGCGACATAGGATGAGATGGTTGGACAGTGTTCTCGAAGCTACCAGCATGAGTTTGACCAAACTGTGGGAGGCAGTGGAAGACAGGAGTGCCTGGCGTGCTCTGGTCCATGGGGTCACAAAGAGCTGGACACGACTAAACAACAATAACGAGTCTGGGACAATATTAGAAAGCATGAGAGAGACACAGACACACTGTTAGCCATTCTGGACAATGGGCCTTTAAGGTAGACCAGCCATACTGCTCCATTAAATATTGGTGGGAATTTGGGCTGAAATACAGAAACAATTGCACAGCCCCATCCTATTAACGTTCTCTCAGAAACACACCCCACCAATTTCAATGGAGCTTTCTTATACATAAGGGCATGCAGGGTCATAAGCAAAAACTTCTTAGGATATTTTGGGATACATTTTGGAGGCAAAACAGCTTACAGCTTTCACAGGCATGCTCACAATTGTTTTAAAAGTTTACTATGGACTTCCAACAAGCTAGGCATTATGCACTGCATTTAGACCTGGTGTGTATATAACTCAATGTTGCAAACCAAGGCAACAACTTTCTTCTGCTGTTCTGAGCCAGGAAAGCACTCTCACTGCCTCAACAGCTAGCATTGCAAGAGAAGAATGCATTGTGGGGAGCCTTGAGATCTCAAGAGACTTAAATATACACACCAGCTGACTGCTGAGTCATCTCCCCACCCTTCTATTTCACCAATAAACTTCACATAGGAGAACATAACTGCTGCACTTCTAGACTGGTGCAGCTCTGGTTATGGTGGGTTCATGGCAGCCAAGCAAAACATTCCTCAGGAGTGGTAATGCAGGCTTATAAATTGTCTCTTAGTTGATAGTCTGTGACAGGAACAAAGGGACATTTTAGCAAAGTTACGGCTCTCTTCCTTACCCACAACCCCCCATTTTAGGTACAAATTACTAATGCAGAAATGGGTGCGGGCAGGTGAGCTAGTTAACCTTTTTGAAGGCTTAGTAGTTTGTGGGCTCATCTGTAAGACAATGCAGATTCAAACTTTATTAAATTTTGTACAGGGGCACCCTATGCCACTAAAAAGCATTTCTGTGGGGTAGTTTCTAACTAACATTCAGTGGAGTAGCCATTATTTGGCTTTTTAAAAAAGCATTCAGTAGTAGTGGTGTTCTGTCCCACAGTAATTACTACAAGAATAAACAGGCATTTTCTTTTCAAATGTTCACCCTGTGCATTCCCAGTACTGGTCTGTATTTCTTCAAATTAGAATGTGCTATATTTACTTTTCTAATCGGGTCTTCAAGCAACACTTTAAAGTTGTCCACAACTAAAGTCTGCTTCCTTCCCAAAATAAATTTGCTTTTTTACTTCACACCCATACTGCGTCATTTCTTTTTACTAAAGGCTTTCAGTATTCCACTTAGAGAAAACAACTTTATGGCCAAATGAAATAGTTCTATCATTCCGTGAAGTGTCGTCTGCTACAAAAGTGTGTGGTGTTGCTGCCAGGATTTTTACGGCAATTGCCAAGCCATGTCTATTTTGTAATTTGTTATGGTAGTCCCCCCAAATTATTTTAACCAAAAATTAGGTGCATGCAGTTTTTGTGTTTTCCCCTAGAGAAATACATAACTTTACTTCTCTACTAAGTTGATATGGAGGTTTCCATTCTTCAGTCTTGAAGACATGTACTTGGGAATATAAACCCGACTGATTTGTCCTTTTTTGTAGCAAGTTTGCTTAGAATCACATTCCACCAAGAAATTTAGTTGACAACTAATTATTTACTCACTCCTAAGTAGATATAAACCATTCACACAAGCCAGTCCCTCCAAAATAGATTTCATCTAAATTGTAGAATGACCAGCACACTCTATGTCAAAGGCAGGGTATGCTATGTAATCCTGAATTGTAGAGTGCAGTTTGGATTTTTGGATTTTATTTCTAATTTTAAAAAGCACATTACCTTGACCCCCCCCCAATACTTCTGGGGTCCCTAGTCAAAGACCACCTTGTAGAACAAGAAATAAGCTTAATAAGGTCATTTTAAAACTAAGCCATTCAAGTGACGGTGCAAAGACTTTAAACTGATTGACTGCTTTCTTGCTCGTGCATTTGGGGCTCCAGCGTAGTTTTGTTATTGGCTGCAGAAAAAGCGTGTGAAAGAGAAAGGTGAGCTAGACAAACAAACTCTGTAAGAACAGATGGGGGGGAGGCAGACACTGACTGCATAGTCAAGAGGGAGAGGATGCTGTCAGCTCGAAATCTCAAGGGCATTGTGCAAGAGCCAAAGGTCCCGAAGTAGCTTGCTGGAGTGCATTGGTCCCTAAGAGTTTAGTTATATAAATAACTTGTGTTCCTGCAGATCCCTAACGACTGTTCATATATTCTTGTTTCCTGAATTTCTGTGTGTTTTGCAAATAAATCATCTTACAACTGAGGAGATGTGTACAACTTATTCCATTCAAAACATTTGCTTCTGCACACTCACCATATGAACCAGAGACGTTTAGCGCGGGGGGGGGGGGAGAGGAATTAAATGCTCCCCATGGTGGCATATTTCTAATTCTTTTTTCTGTATTTGTTTTCCCCACCCCCATCCCCCCAAAAGTCAGAACCGACACTAAAACATTGCACAGCTAATCTCACACACTAGACAGAATTGCTGGATCTTCTTTTTTGTAGTGTGCTGACTTTTCCAGTTTCACTTTTTCCATCCGGAAAAATGCCGCAATGACTTTCCACTAATACTGTTCGTTTTTTTCATCGGAAGAAAGAGTGTTTCCAAAGCTCTTACTAGACCAAGATGAGAATTCACCAATTATTGTAACAAATTGCTTTGTAGCACTATAAGTTCAGGATTTTTCTTTTTCTCTTTTTTTTTTTAAAAAGAACATCCCACATTTCTTCGCCTGGGAAAATTCTGGAGCCTGAGTTACCTTTCTTGTGGTGAGAAAATTGCTAGTCTGCATGGCTGAAAAACGGCAGTAGTAAGCCAAAAGCAATGTGTCATCTCTCCAGAAAACATGAGCTTGAGAAATTTTGAACAAATACTATTTACCATTGTGGGTTTCTGAGTGCGTTGAAAGGAAGAGAATCTCAGCCAAACAGCTGAATCCAGAATAATGGATTTGAGGTAGTGACCTATCTGTACACAAAAGTGACTTTCCAACACTGTCACACTCTTCTAATGTTTTGTTATAGTATGAGGGAGCACTACAGACAGGAGAAAGCTTGGTAAAGTCAGGGCAGGGTGCAGGATTCAGTGCTGTTCCCAAATGTTTCCTTTCCATGTTCTCATATAAGTGAATGATCACACCCCTCTTTTATATGGAAAAGTAAGTACAGTGATACCTCAGGTTAAGAACTTAATTCGTTCTGGAGATCCGTTCTTAACCTGAAATTGTTCTTAACCTGAGGTACCACTTTAGCAAATGGGGCCTCCTGCTGCCACCAGAGCACCATTTCTGTTCTCATCCTGAAGCAAAGTTCTTAACACGAGGTACTATTTCTGGGTTAGTGGAGTCTGTATATATATATAACACCAGTCTTGAAAGACCTACACTGGCTCCCAGTACATTTCCGAGCACAATTCAAAGTGTTGGTGCTGACCTTTAAAGCCCTAAATGGCCTCGGTTCAGTATACCTGAAGGAGCGTCTCCACCTCCATCGTTCTTCCTGGACCCTGAGGTCCAGTGCCGAGGGCCTTCTGGCGGTTCCCTCACTACAAGAATCCAAGTTACAGGGAACCAAGCAGAGGGCCTTCTTGGTAGTGGCACCCGCCCTGTGGAACGCCCTCCCATCAGATGTCAAAGAGAAAAATAACTACCAAACTTTTAGAAGACATCTGAAGGCAGCCCTGTTTAGGGAAGCATTTAATGTTTAATAGGTTATTGTATTTTAGTGTTTTGTTGGAAGCCACCCAGAGTGGCTGGGGTATAAATAATAAATTATTATTATTATTATTATTATTATTACTGTAACCTGAAATGTCTGTAACCTGACGTCTGTAACCCGAGGTACCACTGTATTACACTTGGAGTATAGGGAGCAGAGAGGGCTGATGGAGTCTAGCAGGGAGTGGCAACAATACCCTTTGTGTCCTAGCACAAAGAACACCAAGATGGCTTGGAATCCCTAAAGGATTCTTGCAGTACAGAAATCATTTCTCTCTCCCACACTGCCATAACGATAAACTGCAACAGAAGTCTTTGAATGATGGCATCTGCACTTTTACCCTAAACGTGTTACTTCTCTGCATTTACTTCACACCTATATGAACTGCATGGAACAAATTACAGATTGAATACCCAAGGTGTTTGCAGTTTCGGGAAAACAAGGTGTAGTATAACACAATACAGAAAGTTGCAATATGAAACCAAGAAAGAGAGCTGTAGTCATTTTAACTGGAATGTATTAGAAAGGATCCCAAGCGGTTACAGGAAAGAAGAGAAGGCAATATCATAGAATCAAAGAATTGTAGGGTTGGAAGGAAGCCAAGGGTCATCTAGTCCAGCCCCCTGCAATGAAGGAAGAACACGTACTGTACCAACGATTTGCATGTATATTTCCAGGTACAAGGAAGCCTGGAATTAAGTGCTCCTATTATGAAGATAATGTTAGTAAAAAATGAGTTGATGCAAATCGGAGGCCAAGACTTAACCTCATAACAACAATTAATATTTAAATTCAATGTTACTGATTACCAATTAAAAAAAAAGTATTAAGAGCTGATGCAATCACTTACCTAGTGATGTTACTCCAGTGTATTCTACATTTAAGGGTTGTCACACCAAGATTTTCATTAACAATTGAACAATTTCATTGGAACCGTATCCATACATTATACGTAGTAGAAATAGGGAAAGAAATATTAAACAACCCAAAAAACAAGGGAATGGGCCTTACTAGTCAGTTACTTCTAAAACATTCAATAAAAGATGCTAACACCGCTCTCTCTTTCTCCTCCCTCCATTTTATTTGCCAAGGAGTACAGATGAAGCCTGATCAGTCTGTTGCAAAAATGTTTCCCCTCCTGGTAAAGGTAAAGGGACCCCTGACCATTTGGTCCAGTCATGGCCGACTCTGGGGTTGCGGTGCTCATCTCGCTTTACTGGCTGAGGGAGCCGGCGTACATCTTCCGGGTCATGTGGCCAGCATGACTAAGCCGCTTCTGGCGAACCAGAGCAGCACACGGAAATGCCATTTACCTTTCCCGCCGGAGGGGTACCTATTTATCTACTTGCTTTCGAACTGCTAGGTTAGCAGGAGCAGGGACCGAGCAATGGGAGCTTACCCCGTTGCAGGGATTCGAACCGCCGACCTTCTGATCGGCAAGTCCTAGGCTCTGTGGTTTAACCCACAGTGCCACCCACGTCCCTTCCCCCTCCTGGGTCTTTGTTAAATAAACAAAAACCAATACAGGTTCGGATTTCATCCCTTGCTCTATCAGCAAGCCTGTTATTTGCACAGATACCTCTTCTTTTCTTTTAAACAGTGCAAATCCGTTGGTTTTTATCTGTTTGGATATTCCTGTATTTTCTTTCAAACCCCTTCCCTATAAAATAGAATATGAGGGGAATATAAAATATACTCCTCATGGACTGCCTAGATGCAGAGGAGCAGAGGGAGGCAGCAGCTAGGGAACCCCCAAGGGAAGAAGTCACGGAACCGGGAGATTGGTGGTGAGATGACGATGAGTGGTCAGAGAGAGGGCGCAGACCGGGAGGAGGAGGCGTCAGAAGCAGAAGAGGCAACAGGGCTTAGTGAGCAGGAAGAAGCTGCGGCAGAGAGCAGTTCAGAATCAGAGGCAGAAGCAGAAGCAGAAGCAGAAGCAGAAGCTGAAGCTGAAGCTGGAGGGGGGGGGCAAAAGGCAGAGATGAGTCAGGCTGCTGAAGAAGCCAGGGAGTTCCCCCCTCCTGTGGTGAACAACTCCCTTCCTCCCAGAACCAGAGGAGGTATGAAGAGGGCGGAGCAAGAGGAAGGCACAACAATGAAGTATCAGATTGCTTGGGAAGAACCTGGGGGGTGAGACATAGGGAACTGTGGGAAGGCAAGGACCTTCAGTCCCCACATCTCCCCCTATAGGGACAAGATCTACCGGGAAGAGTTGCTGTGCTCACTAGGCCTGGCCTCCTGAGTTGACCTGGTTTCCTTGAATAAAGACTTAACTACACTGTTGCCATGTGATTTATTGCTGACCCGCTCCTGACGTTAAGTTAATATTTGAAAGAAAAAAATCAGTAAACTCAATATACTCTCCTGCTAAGGGCCCTACTTTCCCCATTCTCTGATGGTCCTTTCTTAGCATAAGGGAGATTTAATTTTGGAAATTCCTTCAGGTTATGCTTAAAATAGGATAATTGTTTCACAAAGCCACAGAATGAAATTCTTCTACTAGAGGAAAACTGCAAATTGCAGAAGCCAGGAACAGGGGGCCTGTGATGTGGCTAGAGGTACAGAGGCATCCAGGAATGCCCTTGGGTGGCAATATTCTGAATCAAATGCATTGGCAAGTTTGAGGCATTTGCAGCCACAATATGTGTTTTGCAGCAGATGTCGTGTCTGCTTTAATATATTTTGCAGCTCATGAGGATACCACTAGCAAGTTTCCTCATCTGGACAATATCCAGTTGCTGTCCAAATGGAAATCTCCCCCCACAATCCCATTTTCTTTTCGAGTTTGAACTCATCTTGGTGAACATGGAGCTAGGAATAGCAATTAAAACATAAAACAAACACCAGGAAATCAGGTAATATTTTGCACAAAGTAGAAATGGCATCTTAATATAGCACTAGCAGTGCCAATTCGTTTAGAATATTAGTTGCAATTTCTGCTCACAGCTTCTAACTTTCACTCTATGTGTGGCCATAAGGAAAACCACACACACTGTCTCCTTTTTCTACCTATAATGAGAGAGAGAGAGAGAGAGAGAGAGAGAGAGAATGCATCAACAACTCCACAATCCTCACTTCCAAGGGATGTAATTGCTTGTTCCTGCCCAATATGTAGGGGGACAGGCAACTGTTACAGGTGTCCTAAGCACAATATCAGCTCACGTGAAGTGCCCAATAGGTTTGGCTCGTGTTGTTTGTGAACACACTGCACATCTTACAGAACAAGCTACAGAAATTTTAACTGCACAGAGGAATGCCTTGGCAAATGTCAACATGGAAAGGTTCCCCGAAGACAGAAAGTGTGGAAACCATTAGGTCTGGAAACAACTGAGTAAGCACCAGCTCAAATGCACCATCCAGTCAGGTCTCCGTAATACATCCAAGCCTTTGTGCTGAATTAAGCACTGAACAATTATTACCAACCTTGTGTTCTACAACGCTACATATGCCCTGAGAAATATGAGCTGTCCAGCAGGGAGGAAACTGTTTCCATAGCTATACATTTCCAACAGAAGACACACCCTAGCTACCAAGAAACCACCAAAGTGCAGGTCCATGAAAACCTTCACCACCCACAGAAAGAAACCCAGCCGGCCCCTGTTATAAAAGCTTTGAAAGAAACAAAACATTACTTATAGGAACCAAAACTATTAACTACGCTGGCAGGGTGAAGTCTATGACAATTTATTTTTGGTTGCTCTGAAGGACAGTCTGCTATCTGTGGCTGCTTAAAGCTCTGTTCATTAGAGTGTACCTATCTGTTTGGTCTCACTATAAACAGGATAATGAATGCTTAGTGGAAAGAGACCACCATGAGAAGAACCACAACCTTCTTGGAATATCTCCTTATTTAATTTCTTGCTCTTGTTCTTAACTAAAAAGCACCGTTAATGGCAAAGAAATAGGGTTTCAAGCTTCTAACTATAGTCTTTGAAGTCTGGCAAATTCACAGGATGTGCCTACTAGATGGTTTTTTAAAAAACTACTTGCAGGAGCAATATCTCCACATCATGCCCCCAATTTGAAAATAGTAGCAATTCCAAATGGAATATAATCAAAGAAGGAAAACAAAAAGGGGGGGAAAACACTATAGGCTCAAGAAGGCCTTATATCTTCAGATGCCCCACTAAGCAGTGAACCTAGAAGGAATTCATTTGCGTGCCGCGGCGGAGACTCCACAACCCCCAGAAGATCACCCAGAAGAAATGAATAACTCACAACAACGTGTTATGGTATTAAATTGGTCACAACTTTATTAAAACTTTAAAATGTAGGAAGACCTTGGCTTAGGAATTGGGAGTGTATCCCTCCCAGCCCCCCAGCCGGGGGACTGAGGCACAGCAGGGCTAATCGGATCAGGGGAAGGGACACTGCAAGACGTTTGTTTACGCAGCCAGCCAGCCCCCTTTTCCTTGCAACACTGGGGAGTTCACTGACAACCTTTCAGTGTATGGCCAGTGACTCCCGTCAAACAAAACCCCTTTAATGGGGAACCCTGGAATCACCACTGTGGGGTGGGGGTGAGTCACCACTTCACCCCCCCCCCTTTTAGGGAAGATAGACTAAAGGATTCCGCTCAAGGTCTAAAACCACCAAAGTTGTGACAATTGCTACGGGGAAGGCAAAACCTGTGCGGCAGGGGAAATTCCTTCCCAGATCTTTAACAGCAACCACCATAAGATGAGAGCAACGTCCACTGACCTGGAAAGAAAAGGTTAATCCGTCATCAAGCATGAAACAAGGGAGGGTTGGATGGGTGAAGCTCCGGAGCCAACTGCATGCTCCCAAGTTGGCTCTGCCCCTTATTATACCCCTAAAAAGGACCGGAGCAAAGTCTGCTCATTCTTGGCCTGCTCAACTGGCCCCACCTCCACCAACACCACGGGTTGGCTTATTTGAACCAGGGTTTGGCAGGAAACCCAATGGCCGCAACGCAGGAAGGCAGGCCAGTGTGACCATCCGGTGAGTCTCCAGTGGATCGGGGGTGCTGTGCACGAGCCCGCAAAGGGCACCCACTGATAGATGGGTGAGTGATCATTACAGCAAAGAGAGGCAAATTCCCACAGCCTGTAGGTTTATAAACATGGAACAATCCGAAGTATCTAGAAGTCTCTGCTCAAAATTACTTGCCACTCACGCCAGCTGCAAACGGAAAGGGGAGATCTTTTAAACAGACACACTTTCATTCTATTATACCAAGTTCATATGGGAATAAAATTTTCAGTTATGATTATCTTTTAACGAGTGAAACACCTGTCATTATGACAGACAGGGGTGTGGAGGGAGCACTGTGCATTACACACAGCCTTGTACGTACATGTAGCTATGCCAACCTCCTGCCACTGTCCGTTGAAAATGTCTATAATATTTAATACTGTCATAAATTGATAGGCAAAGCGTTTAGCGTTCTTTTATTTTTTTGCAGAGGGTCAAGGTAGGTGTTAGTTTTTCAAATAAAAATTTTGATCAAATATTTTGCTTTGTAATACAAAACAGTCTGTTGAACTGTAGAGTTATTTTCTTCTTTTCTTGTTTTTGTGTGTATGTGTTAATCTTTTATATACTTTCTATACTCTCTAACACTTTTGAATTTCTCTGTGAATCTGGACTTTTTGTTTTATGCCAGATTTTTACCCTTAAAATCAGGCCTCGAGAAAACTAGCTGCTCTATTTCCAAAATGCTTGTGGCTGGTAATGATCAAGAACTGGAGTGTCCAGGTCATGCAATCTAGATGATATCATTGGGTCAGGCTTTTGCAAAAGCCTCTATCAGCCTGCACAGGTGGGAGCTGGGGCAGCAAGGAAAATCATCAGGCCAAACAGACACCCACACTCCAGTGAAAAGCAAGGAAGCTTGAAAATGTGCAACACAACATTGCAACCATCTAGTAACATGACAAAAAAACGTTGTTTTGGAATTTCATGTAAGTTACATACCTGGCAGACTATTCTTCAAATAATAATTCTTACAAAGTACTGAAACAAGGGACATCTCTCTATACTTAATGTTCACATACCTGAAATAAGCGAAGAAGCAAATTTGCAGAGGTGAGTCGATTTGCTTAAGATTAAGTGGTTTCATGACCTGCAGCACACTCCGATGTGTGTCTACCAGGATTGGGTTCAGGACATTTTGCTGCCTGAAGCAAAGTACAAGATGACACCCCTCCTCACCATTCCATGTACAGAGGCCAACTGGACTGTCGGCTGAATATTACTTGAACGAGGGGGGTGTCCTCCACTGAAAAGAGGGTAGCAGGAGAGTTTAGGGAGCACCTACCGCCCCATCCTCAACACCTGCTGCCTCATTATCTAAGGGTAGGGCCAGCCTTGCTGTCTATACAGAGGCAAGTCCCAATGAGTTCAACGGGGTTTGCTTGCAGATTAGTGGGCATAGAATTGCAGTTTTAAGCTTTTAATGCTCTGAAAAAAGAAGCTGAACTCAAAAGTAAGTGCATATGTTTTTCATTGGCGTTTGTGCTACTGTATTTTTTTAAAGCCACATTTATATGCATGAAAATGGGAAAGGAAAAAGGCGCAGTGCAAAGATAGCAAATAATGAATACTGGGGTCACCATCAGCAAACTTTTCCTTTATGATGAGAAGCTTTTAATACCAACATTTCTTCATTTAAAACCACTCACATCAAAGAAACAGTCAAGAACAGCAATACCTTCTGATGTTCTTCAAGTATAAATATAGGAATCTTTTTGTTTTCATAAACCAAGCAAAGAGAAACTACCGTGTAGTTCTATCACAGTAGGTCTGTGTTTTTAGCTTACAGCAAAGCTACCATCAGGTGAAATAAAACAATGAATCATTGAGGGAGAGCTTGTTAATTGAATCAATCTGGCCCAATCCAGCTATTTGTTAAATTGTTAAAACAATTTAGTAACCCCAAGGGCAGTTACCAGCTTTCAGTAAGAAATGGCAACAGATAATGTCCTCATGATAATTTTATGAAACAAATGAAAACACTGCTACAAGACAAAGCTGCACTGTTAAAACATATCTAGTAGGTTCATGAAATGGTCGACATATATGGTTTGAGTAGCTGCCCAAATTAGCAATAAATACAAGTTAACAGTGCAATCCTATACATGTATACTCAGAAGTAATTTTCATTGTGTTCAAAGGGCCTTACTCTGTGGTCCTGTGCTCAGCTACTGAGGGCAAGCTCCACTGGGTGTCTTGGGAACACACCTTGCTATAAATAACTTTCAGAGACATGCATCCAACATATTAAGTCACACATGTGCTGATCGCTCTTGAGTGGGGAGGTGCCTGTAAATATTTTTCAGTGTGTTTAAAACTCTGATAATACTTCTATTCCTATTTATTTCAGTTTAGTTTGGTGGCTAGAATAGACAATGTCTCACTTTGTTCCTGACATTATTATTTCTAAATCAAAGATTTACAGCGTTGCCCAGTGACTCCTTATGTTGTTACACTGGCGAACAAATAACTATGGTATGGCTGGTAAATTCTGGAATTTGCTTCAACCTATTCTGTGGTTTGTCATTCCAAGTGGAATGGGGGGGAGCAATATATATATATATATATATATATATATATATATATGCTTTCGTAGATTTTCACGGGTACAGGAATGCAGGTTTTGGTGTCTTCGGGTGTCTTCCCGTGTAAGAGTTGGGGTGTCTAGGATATATACACCCACACCCACACCCACACCCACACACCCATTAAGTAGGTGTTCAGCATATTTTTCAAGGTCAAAAAAATCACAGAAGGCAGAAATTCTGCCCATTGCTCAGTACTATTTAAATACTTTTGAGTTTTTTGGGAGGGAAATTACTACTACATTATTTTCAAATGCCTGTGTTTTGGCTCTGCATATAGAAAGTCCACATTATTTTAATATATTCAGCTTTAAGTCTGTTTCCCAGACACAGAGGAAACTAGGTTCAAAACAGATATGAAAATGACAAACTATGTTAACATAAAAACTGCATTTATGTGGGGGAAACCATTTACAAGCTGCCAGCTAGATGTGCTTACTTTAATTCCAAATTGACTAAAAGCCCCACTCCCGCCGAAGACGACAGATGGGTGTTAGTATTTAACTAAGTAACATCAGCAAGCACCTGAGTCAAAGTTAGATAGCGCCTCCACTGCCTTTTTAGATAGATGGGAAAATTCAGTGGCTGAACACTGAGCATCTATTTTAATCTTTAAACAAGACACTATCGCTGGCAGGGCTGAAGGAAGAGAGAAGAGAAAACTCTTCTTATAACCCTCTCGTTTAACTTCAGACGGATGTTAATGGTACAAAGCCAGCAAAGTGATAAATAGGTTCTGGCAGAGAATTCTTCCTACCTTGAGCAGTACTACAGTTTATCGTTCGTTTTAGCCATTCAGAACAGGAAGTGGGGTGGTGTTGCCTCAGTGTGTGTTCACAGATACTTCTTTGGCAAATACTCTGTGCGTACTAAAAAAAGCATAAAAATGGCTTTATTTCATGAGCAGATTCATCTCCAAAGATCTGCTGGGGGAAACCCAGCAACTGGGGAAGCCTCGGCCAGAGTTAAAATAGCTAGTGTATTCACATCTTCACAGTGAACAAAGGGGTTGACTGATTCACCAGACAAGCAATTGGCTAATTTTACACTGTGGGAAAGATCACAGACACTCATACACAAATTAACAGCATCTGCCACTCCAATTCAAATGAGGATTAAAATGCTGCTCTTCACTCAACCCATAATTGGAGCATTTTCATTTTTCTATTGCTGTTTATAACATCCTTGATGACTCTAAGGCGCAAGGACTCTTTGCCCGAATCTTCTATAATTAACAAAGGCTTATTCACGTAAGCAATCCTGTTGACTGTAACGGAATAAAATTTAAGATAGGCACCATGCAACTAGGGATGTTAAGCAGACATTCCTTATTCATCCTTGATTCAATTTATCAGCTACCCAATAATAAAAGGTTTTCTGGGCTATGTGCAAAGTAAAAAATACATTTAAAATAACAATTACAATAGGGCAGATTAAGAAGCAGCAAAGAAGATAAGCAATTCTCAATGATCAGTTAGAAGAGTGAGTCAAAAAAATGTTTTCAGAGAGCTAGTATCAAGTTTGTATCTTAAATACACTTAGGCACAATTAATGTGATCAGGGAGGTATAGGGGATGCAGATACCATCTGTAAGGAGGAACCTCATATGTTGATTAAATGACATGGTTCTTTCTGATGCTAACATATACTGGTCAGGGCCAACATGTTACATATTCCTTATCTGAGTTAATTTCAAATCAATCTGAGTTTTCCTTTGACAATTTAGCTTTAATCAGCGCATGATAACCAATCATGTGCTTTTGCATAGGCATGCCTAGGCTCCAGAACTTCTGTGAGCAGATCTATTAACTTGCACATAAATAGAAGTAAGTTATAATATGTGCATGCACAAAAAGCATATGCAGCTGACCAGAATCAGATGGTAACGGGGGCAGGGGGAGTCAATTGGATTTGAAACAAGACCACATAAGGCTGCAAGAACTGACCCTTCTCTGAAGTACAGTAAATCTAGCTCAATGGGATTTACTGCAGGGTTAAAGGTAAAGGGACCCCTGACTGTCAGGTCCAGTCACAGACGACTCTGGGGTTGTGGTGCTCATCTCGCTTTATTGGCCAAGGGAGCCGGCGTACAGCTTCCAGGTCATGTGGCCAGCATGACTAAGCTGCTTCTGGCGAAGCAGAGCAGCGCACAGAGATGCCGTTTACCTTCCCGTTGGAGCGGTACCTATTTATCTACTTGCACTTTGATGTCCTTTTGAACTGCTAGGTTGGCAGGAGCAGGGACCCAGCAATGGGAGCTCACCCCATTGCGGGGATTCAAATCGCCGACCTTCTGATCGGCAAGCCCTAGGCTCTGTGGTTTAGACCACAGCACCACCCACTGCAGGGTTAAGATTAGGGAATTGAATTGTTTGCAAAATGACCATTGTAAGCAAAGAGACCTTTCAAATGTTGTGTGTGTGATTTATTTATTAGAAAGATTGATATCCCACCTTACAGGATACAGATCTTTCCAAGGTGGCTTGCAAGAACATTAAACTGCATTTTTAAAAACCACAGCAAACAATATCACAGGAGCAGAAGAAGTAGCCTTACAATGAATGAGTCAGACCTATTGATGCATCTAGCTCAGTATTGACTGGAAGCAGCTAGCCAGGATTTCAGGGTCCCCCACCCCCAAACCTGGATATGTCACAGCACATAGGACCCTGTGTTCATAACTGCTCTGAGTGTGCTGTATCTCTAGGATCTTCTCTGTGGCTTAATGGACTGGAGGTTGTGGTTCGGCTCATTTTCCAGATAGCTACAGGTGACCAGCTGTGAGAGGGTAATTGCCACGTCAACACAGAAGCCTGATCTGACCACACAACCTCCATACAAGCCTGCTCAGCGCTGCTCCTGACATCGAATCAGCAGCAAATGATTTCACAGCAAATCATTGATGCATCTAGCTCAGTATTGACTGGAAGCAGCTAGCCAGGATTTCAGGGTCCCCCACCCCCAAACCTGGATATGTCAGGGATTGAACCATGGGCCTTCTGAGCACATGGCAGATGATCTATCACTGAGCCACTGTCCTTTTAAGGTCAAAATATGGAAAGTCATTAGGCTCCTTCCTAAGGGGCACTTGGTAGTAGAATGGCCCTATGTGTGTGGTGAGAGAGGACAGTCCAGCTGCAGCAGACCCCAATGTTTTTTCACTTCCCTCCCTTTCTTTCCTTGCTACAGGCCAGTCGATGGCAAATGACCTTGTATTGGGAGGGAAAATCCGGCTGGTATCATGTAGGGAACGAAGGCGTCATAATGAAGAATCAAATACTATTGCACAATTTTGAAATACAGTTGCTTTGTAGCGCAACATTTATGATTCAGATAGCTCCCTACGCCATCACCATCTTAAAAGTGTAAACACCGGGGGAGAATCTCAAAATGCTTCTCATATGTAGAAAGCATAGGAAGGAAAGCTGCACCAAGGCTATATAGATTTCTATATTCATCTCAGTATTTGCTGTTTTCCAAATGTTGTGTTGAATTATTATCAGCAAATTTTTCCAGTTCCAAAATATTTTGCACCACTTTGGCACAGAAATGTTGAGATGGGCATTTTGGATCAAGCTGCTGCCTCAGTTTCTAATGGCAATAGTTTTATTTCACAAAGTCTTTAAAGCAGGCACTTATTTTTTGCCCTCTTTGAGGAAGCACTCCCTTCATAAGACAGGATTCTGGTTTTGGTTTTTTTAACCTACAGTTTTGTTGTTCAAGTTAAGGAGGTCTGTTTAGCGTTACTCGTCTGCAGTGGAAACGGACTATCAAAGAATAAAGAAGCAGGCTCAGACTGTAAGGTGGGAGGAGGACATGAGACTTAATGATGTGTTTCATGCTGGCTTCAAGGATTGGCAGCACAGCTCGACGCAACCGAGTGAGACCCCTCTGCATGCGTAGCAAACAGAAGCCACCGGCCAGCCGTCAGAACAATAAGTTCAGCCTTTGATTCTTATGTTGCTACTGTCCAGCACATAGGACCCTGTGTTCATAACTGCTCTGAGTGTGCTGTATCTCTAGGATCTTCTCTGTGGCTTAATGGACTGGAGGTTGTGGTTCGGCTCATTTTCCAGATAGCTACAGGTGACCAGCTGTGAGAGGGTAATTGCCACGTCAACACAGAAGCCTGATCTGACCACACAACCTCCATACAAGCCTGCTCAGCGCTGCTCCTGACATCGAATCAGCAGCAAATGATTTCACAGCAATAAAAATAAAAACAAAAACTTGGGAGCAGCAAAATCAAAGCCCGTTATTTCCAACCTTAAATTGCCAGCAATTAAAATCTCATATCCTGGTTACAAACTTTTGGCCGAATAACAATTCTTTTAAACATTTGGGTCTCGTTAGAGAAATGTGCCATTCTTTCGTTTCTGGCTAAGAAGAAAACTCGAGATATTTCAGCTTATAAAAAGTAGGTGCTCTCTGCAGAATCAGTGTTGATGAGAACCATACCACCGAACAGGAAGTTCAAAAGACAGAATGGCAGATGAGAGCTGCTCCATCTGTTCTGGAAACGTATAAC
This sequence comes from Podarcis liolepis, assembly GCF_965112155.1. Taxonomy (NCBI): domain Eukaryota; kingdom Metazoa; phylum Chordata; class Lepidosauria; order Squamata; family Lacertidae; genus Podarcis; species Podarcis liolepis. The sequence goes on from NC_139564.1 coordinate 53,707,447, forward strand.
TGTACTGCAGAGGCCAAAACAACTGACAGAGCTAAGTCATTATTCATGGAAAGACTCTGAACCCTGGCCATTTGTCAACTGTAGGCCCAAACGGGCTTGCAGGCATCACACACCGATTAGTGCTCTAATAACTGTCACATGCAAGAGGTGTTGCTGAAACTGACTGCTGAAATTTGGGGGGCGAGGCAGGAATAAGTACGTCTCTCATAGATTGACCTCAATGACCATCACTGAGTGACCTTGACTAGGTGATCCTCAAGTGCTGAGATGCCCCTTTTCAAGGAAAAGAAACGAGAAAGACGCTTGCATGGAAATTTGGCTGTGAGGTGTGATGGGTTTTGTGGAATCCCAGTATTCCTTTTGACTTCAGTAGCTTAATTCCATCGTCAAGGCCAAAGAAAATATGTAATCCATCAGATGCATGCATCAGCAAAGGGGACCAATAAAAGTGGGCTGTGACAAGTCTGCTGCTTTCACAAATTAGAATTGCTTGAATTCTTCAGGAGAACTAACTGAAACAGAGATAAATTTGATGTTTGGCTATGGTGGTCTATACATTCACTCCCAAGCAGGGTTTTTGTGGTAGTGATGAAGTCTCTGGTAATTATTGGCTCAGACCCTTCAAGTGTCCCTATTTTCCAGTGATGTCCCCGATTTAGAGAAGCCATCCTGGTTTCTGATTTGATCCCAGAATGTCCCACTTTTCCTTAGGATGTCCCTATTTTCATTGGAGAAATGTTGGAGGGTATGTAATTATCTGAAGACAATCCTGTATAGGGAAATTTTAAAAAATGTTTCATTATGTTTTTATATATGTTGGAAGTTGCCCAGAGTGGCTGGGACAACTCAGTAAGCTGTGTGGGGTATAAATAGTAAAATTATTATTATGGAATGGGACGTCCCTATTTTCATTGGAGAAATGTTGGAGGATATGTTATCTTCTTGAATGTCACAAAGATGGCAGACAGTTAGAAGGGCTTTGGCCGTTTTGCTCAGACCCTAAAGAGTGTAAGGCAGACAGATGAGCCTTGGCAAAGAGAAAATGCCAAGCAAGTTGGGAAATCAGGGGGCAAGGAAGGGCCTAACACTCAGAGCTCTAAAATGTGCAAGGAACCTCTGTGAGACACCCTACCAAAAGATAACCCTCCAACTTGTGCTTGGTGACTGTGAACAACAGTGGAGGGTGGCAGTGCTGATGTGCTCATCCCATACCCTCATGAATGCCTGCAGAGGGCTTCTGGTAAAAGTCTTGTAGTAGGCCTCTTCTAGCTATGCTTACTAAGGGATCCACAGTGGCCAAGGTATCTAGTTAGTTGGAGATGGGCTGAGGAATTTGGTAGGCAAGGCTTCTGCCATCACGTTCATTTCCTAAGAATGCCTCTAGACCCACACGCAAAATGAATACTTTGCCAGAGGCCAGTACTTTGCTACTAAGTGCCCCCAGTTGCCCATACCTTTTCACTTAAAAATGGAGGGAGCTATGGCAAGTGCTAAGGAAGGAGTTCACATTGGCAACCCAAGATTCAGGTACTGAAGAGCAGGTCTCCATGGTGAGAGACAGGAGGCTCTTCAAGGCCTGACTTCAGATGCCAGAGATTGAATCTGAAACTTTTACATGCAAAGCATGGGCCCAACCAACTAGCTACAGCCATTCCCCTCAAAGACTACAGTAACATGTGCTATAATGTTTGCTTGTGAAACATGGACCACTTATAAAAGCCATCTCCAACTCCTTGAAAGATTCCATCAAAGGTGTCTCTGAAAAAATCTACACATCTCTTGGGAAGACAGGCGAACTAATATCACTGTACTGGAAGAAGCAAAGATCAAGCAATGATTCTTCAACATCAACTTCGTTGAACTGGTCATGTTGTGCAGATGCCTGATTATCATCTGCCAAAGCAACTACTCTATTCTGAACTTAGAAATGGTAAATGTAATGCTGATGGTCAACAAAAGAGGTTCAAAGACTCTGTCAAGGCAAATCTAAAAAAATGTAGTATAAACACCAACAACCGGGAAACACTGGCCTGCAAAAGCTCTAATTGGACAACAGCCTTTACCAAAGGTGTCATGGGTTTTGAAGACACTCAAACTCAGGACACAAGGGAGAAACAGGCTAAGAGGAAGGTATGCTTGGCAAACCCTCACCATGATCAACCCCCGCCCGGAAACCAATGTCCCCACTGTGGAAGGATGTGTGAATCCAGAACTGGCCTCCACAGTCACTTACGGACTCACTTTTAAAACCGTGTTTATGGAAGACAATCTTACTCGACTATGAGTGATCGCTGAAGAATAATAATGTTTGTCTCAGTTATACAGCATTATTTGAAAAGCAAAGCAACAAACATAACAACAGCAGTCAATAATTCATTTTGAGAAACAGAAAGAACCCTAACAAAAATTATGAATATACAGAAGGAAAATGAAAATTAGTTTTGCAAGGTGACAATTTTTATGCCAAATATTATAACTTTTTTTTAAAAAAAAGGCTTTCAGTATAAATGAACATCAGAAATTATAACACAGAAGCATCATGGCAGAGTTGTTTCTTTAAAAAAAATAAACAAACAAACAAAGCAGCATAGTTTCATTTTCTACATGTGGGAAAAATCTATTACAGTGGAAAATATAGTCTTTAGTTATTGTCATCTTTTCCTTTGTGTCGTGTGAAGAGGCATTTTTATGGCAATTCCAGAGAAAATGGGAAGGAGCCTAGACATTCTCGGTGTTGCTTATTATCTATTTTTCAGAAAAATGAATCAATGGTCAGAACGTTTATTTTAGATAGGGACACCCACAATATAATAAACTTGCCACTCAGGCAACCATTATGAAAACTGAAGCTGAATTAAACTGTGCTGCAGGATGCTGACCCACACATACACCCCACCTCCCTAGCTTTCTTGGACAGAGAAAATAAACTACCGTTCAATCTTCAGACAAGGGAAGAAATATATTGTGGGAAAGTCTTATTGAACTATTCAAAATGATGAAATTTCTACTAACAGAATGAAGTGTCTAGTTAAATCAGATTTACAGCCCAAACCTATACCTGATTAGCTCAGAAGCAACTCCCAATCAATTCCACTGGATTTACTTTCTACCGAACGTGCACAGAATTACAGCTTTAAGATTATTTTTGCTTGCAAATGTCCACCAATAAGTCAAAGGACTCTTGCAGAGGGCAGGGAAGGATTGCTGTAAACTGCATTTCTACTTGGAGCAAATACTGAGTGCAATCTTTGTGCACGCTTAGATTTTATTGCCTGCAACTGTAATGGAAGGAAGCTTGCAGAAGGGGGCTTTCACACAACCATTATCCCACTCTAGCAGTTTGTGACCATTAAAAAGCCTCCCTGGAGGGCCGGAGGAATTTCCTGACTAGTGTATGATAGGTGCAGGAGAATGCTAGGGGAAATTTCACTGCAAACCACTCTGCCCCATCCCACACAATTCAGGAGGATTCTGGACTTCCCAAGAGGACTGAGGAGCAGTGCAAGGGAAAGGAAGGGATGTGAAAGTCCCCTTTCATAATCTTCCTTCCACTCAGGAAGTCAGCATCCATGCTGCATAGGATGTAAGAGCTACATTACACTACTAAACTCCCATTGACTTTGATAAGGTTTAAAAGCAGCCTAACCGCATGGAGGAATTGTAGCTAAACCATGCTGGCAGGAAAAAAAACCCCTAACGTACAAAAATAAGCGCAAAGGCTATACAGTGGTACCTTGGGTTACAGACGCTTCATGTTACAGATGCTTCAGGTTACAGACTTCGCTAACCCAGAAATAGTACCTCGGGTTAAAAGATTTGCTTCAGGATGAGAACAGAAACCGCACAACGACGGCACAGCAGCAGCGGGAGACCCTATTAGCTAAAGTGGTACCTCAGGTTAAGAACGGACCTCCAGAACGAATTAAGTTCTTAACCTGAGGTACCACTGTAGTTCTAATCTACCTGACAAACCATGGCTAAGCCTACATTTGAAATAATACAGCCAACTTACACCTCTGAAATCATTAAGTGCATTTAATACAAGAAGGGCCAGTCCTTTATATTAGACACCACTTTTTGAAACCAACCATTATGGAAAATTGGGCTTTAATTCATAGGGGTGCTATTCTGACAGTGTTAAAGAGTTCACACTCAAATCATTCTGCTTGCAGCAGAGTCCTAATCAGCGCTGTTTTTCTAGAAAAAGATGAACATCTCACAATGAACATCTCCCTTGTTCTCTTAGAATAGAAGTGGCGCCTACCTGAGAGGTGCCGAAACCAGGTTTCAGCAAGTTCTGGCTGCAAAAAAGTCCTGGTCTTAATTCAGATGTTATGCTAGCAATCTCCAAGCCATAGAAGTTAGTAAAGCCTATCAAAGTCAATGGAACTTACTTCCTAAGAAATGTGCTTAGGATCAAAGCCTTAGTATACCATTTTACAACACGTTAACATCTAAATAATCACACAGTAAGGCAAAAATCTGAAACTACTAATTATGAGACATCGGTAAAAGATGTCCTATTAGTGGTGGTGACGTAACCATGATAAGGAGGTCATATTTCATCATCAGACAGTTCAAAAGGATTCCTCTCAAGCCATAATCTCCATCTCTGGTTTATATCACAGGCTGCCTAGGCAGCGCTCACTTATATGTCAGCTAATACATTTAAAACGCTGACACTTTCACGTGTTTAAAGTCAGAATAAGCTTTGGTTTTAAAGAGTGAGTCAGTCAAAAATCTTATATGGTAATAGTTAGATACATATTTTAAAAAAGAGTTGCATTATTACGCTTACAGTTTTTGTTTGCAGCAATAAAATGGCTCAGGGTAACCTCTAAGGCATTCTTGTGAAGTACAGTAGTACCTTGGGTTACAGACGCTTCAGGTTACAGACTCTGCTAACCCAGAAATAGTACCTCGGGTTAAGAACTTTGCTTCAGAATGAGAACAGAAATTGTGCTCCGGTGGCACAGCAGCAGCATGAGGCCCCATTAACTAAAGTGGTACCTCAGGTTAAGAACAGTTTCAGGTTAAGAACGGACCTCCAGAACGAATTAAGTTCTTAACCCGAGATACCACTGTATGTAAATGTACGATTTGGAGAAAAGTTAACATTTCACAAATCAGACTCAGAGGAAGGATGCTATTGCTCTATTGACATTCCTTTCAAGGCCTGAACACAAAACTGCTGCCCCCAAATCTTTCAAGTGTAGTGGGCAGTGGGGCTGGCTATACAGTTGTCTCCACTGGGTACACCATGTAATATACAACTGAGGTAATACAGCTGTATGCTTGTATAGCCATGGGTCATATATTACATTGACCTCATGGACAAGGGGAAAATCTCAATGTCCTCTTCCACCCACCCACCCACCCACTGCTAATCTCCAAGTAGCAATTATATAAATATGATACAATCCAAAGGTACTTGGACAGTCAAGGTCTTCAGCTGTTTTAGTAAGTATTCTGGAATTTAATTCCAACTGTTCCCCATTAACTTATTAGGGTACTTTCAGGGCTCCCCCCCCCCAGAGAACTTGCTGGAACTCAGTTCTGACACCTCTCAGGTGTGCGCCATTGCCATTCTAAGAGAAAGAGGGAGGCATTCATGGTGAGTTCTGGAAAACTTTTCTAGAAAAATAGCACTGAAGAACTTCCCTTAATTTACGCCATGTATTGTGTTGCCTCAACTTCCTCCAAACCAATGAAATTTATGGTGGAATTTTCCTGTTCCAAAGCTCACCACCACCACCATTTAAGTGATGGCATACTCTAACAGAATATTTTAAATTAGGAGCCATCTGTTGACCTGGAAATCTGCCCTTCTTAGGTGCATAGGTTACATTTCTTCAATTCAGCCATCAGGGCAGCCTGGAAATTCGGCTTCTGGAGCTCATCATTTTGGAAGCACTTACCAGAAATGAGACACTGTATGGTATCAGGATTTCCTATTTTTGTTCCAGGATTATAATAATAATAAAAAAACCCTATATGCCCAGCAATACCTTTGACATTCACTCTTTGAATAGAAGCTTCCATTGGCAACCCATGTTTGAATCTTAATGGGAGCTTTAAAGAAGTTTATGATATAGCATCTGTTCAAAGAAAATAAATCAAACTGGGTAAGTATAAATTCTGGACTGTGGCCCAGGTATATCTTTTTTAACACAAGGGCCAAATCTTTATTAGAGTAGACAGCAATGGATTATAACAGGAGAAGTGCATCTGGATTGGCTTTAACTGGCTCTAACACTGTCATGCTTAAAAGGCCTGCAACTTAGTCCTCAACAATGTAAAAAAAACTTGCATTCCAGCCATTTTCTCAAAATGCAAAACACTGAGATATGTTACACTCCCCATAATTTAAAATATGGGGAATAAAATGTACTTCATGTAATGAATCAAGATGAAAAAGCGTCTTGCTTGAAATATTTTATAAACAGAAATGTTAATATACACTTTAAAAACTGCTCACATTAAAGGGAAAAAAACTGCTCACTGATGAAAAGAACTGCTCACTGATGAAAAACACGATTTGCAATAAAAGGATATTATTTTGAAAAGTTTGATCCATTTCTTACTACAAAACTAAGCAAATTTATACAAATCATTCTGGAAATATATAGACCATAAAAATATTTGTAAAAATATACTGACAATGGTCACTATCTTAAAATGGAATTTTAAAAGACATATGTCTTAATTTATCAGAAGGTTGTATTGTCATAAACATAACTTTTATGGAATCTACAAGACTCAAAAACAAGAATTTCCAGTCATTAAGCCTGGCAAGGGCTTAACGTTTCCAACCTCCTAACTATGGCTAATGTTTCAAGCACAAATGTCTAGAAGATAGGGAACATTACATCTTCATTGAGCCATGGTACTTGGCTTGTATTGCCTCTGTTGAAACAATTCATATGAGCAGGCTATAAAAGGATCTTTGCTCTTTTTAACTGCCCCATATTCATGCGAATTGGATTTCTGTTGGAGGTGCAAACATTTCAAATAGTGTAACAATTTGCAGATATGTAGTACCTCCACATTTAGAAATGCTTTGCTAACTTAAAAAACAACATGAGAAAGAATATTTGATTTGGTTTTTGTTTCGGTTTCTTTAAAAAAGAGTTTTCCCCAATAGGTAATTACTCAGAGTGAATTTCTGCAATATTATGCAGAAATTCAAAGAATAATTGGATCCAGATCTCTAATACTCCCAAGCCAAAAAAAGAGAACCACCTTCTTTGATAAACCGGGCTGATAAGCAAGCTGCACATTTGCATTATATGCATTTGCTTTACTTTGATCAGTAGTCATTCCTTAAAAGGCAGGCAAACGAGAGCAAAACAAAAAACAAAACCCCAGACCCTTCAGCTTAACTTTCTACTTTGATACACTGAAGACTGAAACCTTCTTGAAGTGATGCAAGAGCCATCCAAAACCAATCTAAGAAGTAAATACAGTGGTACTGTGGTTTTAAGAACAGCTTAGTTTATGAACAACTTTAATAATAATAATAATAATAATAATAATAATAATAATAATATATTTATTGTCATTGCCCCCTTCGGGGACAACGAAATTACTTGACTGCTCCATAAAAACACTAATTAAACAATACAGTATAATACAGCAAGGAAGATTAGATGACTTTCAAAGTCCGGGCTTCCCATTCAGGGCTGAGATCGCTTTGGAGAAGAAGCTGTTCTTAAGACGGCTCGTTCTTGTCTTCATCGTCCTGTATCTCCGTCCCGACGGCAGGAGCTCAAAGAGACAGTGACCAGGATGCGATGGATCTTTTACTATGTCCAGTGCCTTCCTATGGCACCTTGTGGCATAAATCTGCTCTAAGATGGAGAGTGGGCAGCCAACAATGCTCTCTGCTGCCTTAACAACCCTGCACAACCCCATCCTGTCCTGGGTAGTGCAGCTTCCGTACCACACACATAAGCCATAAGTGAGCATGCTCTCAATGACACAGTGATAGAAGGCAAGCAGCAGTTTCTGCGGAAGATGGTTTTTCCTTAGTATTCTCAAAAAGTACAGTCTCTGCTGCGCCTTCTTCACAAGCCCCCTTGTGTTGACACTCCTTGACTTGGATTAAGAACGCTGCAAACCCGGAAGCAGGTATTTTGGTTTGTGAACTTCGCCTTGGAAGCAGAACATGTTCTACTTCCTGCTGAGTGTACATTGAGTCCCCTGCTGCTATGGGAAAGCACGCCTTGGTTTAAGAACACTTTGGTTTAAGAATGGACTTCCGGAACGGATTTAGTTCGTAAACCAAGGTACCACTGTAGAAACCTCACTCAGTGTTTTCATCTGGTCTGTACTGAAACTTCTGAGTTATGGTTCCCTATCCTGAAGGTACAATACCACCTTCATCACAATACAACCTTAACAAATTATTTGCTGCATTTGTATATTAAACCTCGATTAAAGGAGATAATTTTACACACATACATAGAAAAAGTATTTCTGATTCCTATTTTAAACAAGTGTTCAGCTAGCACATTCCTAGATACAACCAGTGGTAATTAAAAACAGCAATACTGTTTTTTCATAGATCATAGAATTGCAGAGTTGGAAGGAACCAAAAGGATCATCTAATCCAACCCTCTGAAATGCAGGAATCTCTTGCCCAATGTGGGACTTGAATCCATGACCTTGAGATTGAAAAGGAATGCCAGATTACTCAAGTACAACTTTTTGACAGAGGGGAAGATAATAAACCAACATTACAATCCAGATAATATGTGGTGTCACACAGCCACACTCGTACAAATCTCAGATTGCAGGAGCTCACTAGAACAGAAGGAAATGCATGTAGGTTCAGTAGAGTCTAGCAGTAACTGTTAACAGCAGGCTAAACACAACTGCAATCTGTGCCCTTCACTGTATTACTCAGAAGCAACTAATTTAATGGCAAATAGCCTCCCTGGTGACGATTCTAGCAGCTACTTATGAAGTAAGGACTTGCTTATACAATCATTTATGGTCAAATAACTTCTTAATAACTCTAACCTCAAATTAATCAAGAGACTATGGATATTCATGCTTTCTTTGGACCCAATTTACCTTGGAATAACTAACTCAATAAACTTAACAACTGGAGTGACATCAGCAGTTATGACGAATTGACAGTCTCAACACATCACGCAACAGGCTATTAAGTCAAAAGAATGGTCTAACTTACACTTACACTCAGAAGTGCTAAGACAGAACAGGTTCAGACTGTTCTTTCTCAATTATTAATACACAAATATATATCATTTCAAAAGGTCCCAAGACGATAACTGAAAAGAATACAGCAGATGCAGCTATGTATGTATGTATGAAAAACGCAGGATATTTCTGCTTCATTTGACAATAAACCAAATCCTCCATAAAACATGCTTGTTGTTAAAACTATGGGAGTTAAAAGAATGAGGAGCCAGATCAATGAAACATGCTTTCATTTCAGGACTTATTTAAGGTTTAAGGACTTATTTAAGGTTTATACCTTAAAAAATCATTATGGAATGATTGTGGAAAATTTGCAGTACTAAAGGTTCCAGCAAACACACAGGATTCTAGGATACAGATACAGAATATTGTTACTAATGTTAGAAAAATAATCTCATAGGGCACCTCCAGACATCCTTTTTATTTTCTCTCCTCTCCTCTGGCCAAAGGAGAGAAATCACCCAGATATTTCCAGATGTTTCTGAAATTTATCTAGTCATGGTTGGTGTCTAGCCTAACCAAATGAGGGGGCACTGTTGCTGTATAGGACATCTCTCTCAGCCCCTCGCCCTCTGTATCTTTCTTGCTCTGACCTCTCATTCACACACACACACACACACACACCATAAATCTTGAGGGCTACAGGTTAGTAAGCCCTGATATAGAAACTTGAAGCAAAGTTTCACAAACTGGAACAATCCTTCTGGATTTAGAATGTCCAGGTTTTATAATGGTAGAATGCAATTGATTCCATTAGGTCAAACTAGGGCAGGCACCCCCTACCTGAGTAACTGAAGGGACAATATTAAGGTTGGTAGCAGTGACTCAAATAGTTCCGTGAAACCATATATGAGCAAATGATCCTCTAATATGACTGGTCATTAATTCTCCTAGAACAGGGGTCAGCAAACTTTTTAAGCAGGGGGCCAGCCCACTGTCCCTCAGACCTTGGGGGCGGGGCGGACTATATATTGAAAAGGAAAAAAAGAATGAATTCCTATGCCCCACAAATAACCCAGAGATGCATTTTAAATAAAAGGACACATTCTACTCATGTAAAAACACACTGACTCCCGGACCGTCCGTGGGCTGGATTTAGAAAGCGATTGGGCCGGCCCTGGCCCCTGGGCCTTAGTTTGCCTACCTATGTACTAGAAGTACCCTAAAGCAAGTAGATAAACATTCAGAATGGAAGGATAGGACTTTAATCCTTTACCCAATCAGATCAGGTCACAAGCGTCCTATTTAATAAATCCCTATTCATGTGATTAGCAGGGGATCATATTCTGACTTATTTCCTTGGTTTGTTAACCAACGTTAAACCGGAGTTCCCCATTTCAGATGTTAATAGGGAACTCTGCTTTAATTCAAGTCATGATCTTTGCATCAAATCCAGCACACAAAGGGAGGGGGAAGCACTCTGCCATGATACTTGTTCCCAACTTCCACAATCATGGATTAGGAATGGTTTATGGTTTATGAACCATTAATTTCATACATGCTATTTCACTGTTGAAAAACCAAGTCCCAATGAGCTTCAGCAATAAAAAGTGTTGCTAAATCATAAGACAGTTTGGCTCCACATATTCCATAGCAACAATGGAACACTTGTGGTTTCTTATGTTTTAAGTCCCTGCACATCTGCTTTCAACAGAAAACCTACATTTCAGCCCCTAATTTCTACATAAAAACCTGTATGATATGCAAGCTGGGAGGCGGGAGTGGGTGCTGGAATCTGGATTCCATAAAACCTGAAAGGATCTAAATTATACCCAGGACAACTACTGAAGGCATCATACAGAACCATAGTTGTCCAGTTACAATTGGAAGGGAGGGGGTTGCCATTATTAGTATGATGTCATGGTGTCTAGGAGTTGTGGATTCCTAGCCAGAAAAAAAACTTGGAGAAATCAGGAATGGAATTGTTCCAGGGGATGATTATTTAGGCACTCAATGTGGATATTTAAATTTTCCAGCTCTTCAAACCTATTGTTATAAACAAGAAGAAAACCAACAGTTCAAGCAGCTTACTGAGCAGCATACCATCTTGGCATTCTCAGCAAAAAATACTGATAGGTTATACCTTCTATAAGCACATTTACAAATGCTACAAAATGTGAAACTGCATGCTAGGCAAGAGCCAAAAAAAGGGTGTTGTTGTTGTTTTAAAGGTAAAGGGACCCCTGACCATTAAGTCCAGTCGTGACCGACTCTGGGGTTGCGGCGCTCATCTCGCTTTATGGGCCGAGCGAGGGAGCCGGCGTACAGCTTCCGGGTCATCTGGCCAGCATGACTAAGCCGCTGCTGGCGAACGAGAGCAGCACACGGAAACGCCGTTTACCTTCCCGCCGGAGTGGTACCTATTTATCTACTTGCACTTTGACGTGCTTTCAAACTGCTAGGTTGGCAGGAGCAGGGACCGAGCAACAGGAGCTCACCCTGTCACGGGGATTCGAACCGCCGACCTTCTTATCAGCAAGTCCTAGGCTCTGTGGTTTAACCCACAGTGCCACCCGCGTCCCGTTGTAGTAGTAGCATTCACTATTTCCGAAGGACACACACACACACGTTTCACAAAGTAAGCAGACAGAAAAGAATACTCCTGTTTTAAATATGTGTGAACAGCATTCTCTGGGATCTTTCCAAAGAAGCCACATGTATGGAAAAGAAATGGTGAGGTGGGGGAAGAGAAAAGCGGAGTTCCTATTAAAAAGCATGCAGATTAATTTTAAACACAGCTTATTGACTAATTAAAAAGTTTACTTAAACTTGGTTTTTAGACGACCTTCTAAATGCCCATCTGCTTATGTATTTTGAGAAATGTAAATAGCTAATGGATATTTCGACATATCAGTTTCCTGCTCCAGTTGGCTGATTTGTTAAATTGGCAGGAGTTGAGGGGCCAGCAAAGCTAAAAGCATATATCTTGTGTTTTAAATAAGGGGGGCAGACAGACATGTTACGGACACCTCCGTGAAAACTGCCATCCAGTTTAGGGTCTGCTCAGACCAGGTGCTGAAGAGCGGAGTAAACAGTGAACACCTGAAAGCATAATAAAAAGTAGAGCTTTTATAGGAATTATGATCTAAATTCCATTTTGAATACCATACTAAAATAGGAGCTGATGTATATTTATCTAGTTTAAAAGCCATGACTCAAAACCAAGTCTTAGTACACAGCTAAAGAATCAGATATCAATTCCCAATTTTAGCATTTTAACTATTTCCTAAAACACAGCACTTGCCTGTATAATATTTAGGTTCTCCACTTTATCCCGAGGGCTCAGGGTGCATTATGGAAAGTTTTCTAATCAGACATGTTTCTTTTTGTGTACTAGCTTATGGTGTAACAGAGGCCAAAGAAATTTATCAGCTTAAACCTATCCATGTTTACTCAAAAGTAAGCCCTACTGTGATCAGTGCAGCTTACTGTTAGGCAAGTGGGCATACGATTGGGATCCAAGGTTACAATCCTAAACATAGTTGTGAGTATAAGCCCCTTTGAACTTACCTCTGTGTAAACATGCATAGGATTTTGCTGAAAAATTATATTTCTTAGAAATAAAATTTTTAAAAAGATATGCTGGTTAATCCTAGGCAAATAGGATGTCATGCGCATAGTTAGCTCAAAATTAAGCTCCACTGAGTTCAATAGGATTGCTTGTTGTTTTTCTACTTCTAGATAAGTATGCCTAGGATTGCACTCAAAGAAACCCAGTTCTGTTCTGATTTACTTGTATGTACTTCTATTAGATGTACTAATATTTCAAAGTCTCGATGCCCCCCAGCAACATGTCGTTTCCCCTACCAGATTTCACCTCTTTTATTTAGATTTTAGAAGTAGAATTGCTTTTCCAATAGGAAAAAGAAACTGCATATGTCAACCCTCCGCTCACCATAATGTGACCCAAATTAGTTTTGAGCACAATGTTTTCCTTAACATTAAAATACGATCTAGACGTATCAGATCCACATCTTTTGTATGGATGGTTTAGCTTTTAATTCAACGTGTATTGACCTTCACAGCACATTATAAAGGATCTCTGATCTAAGGGTTTTCTTGAAGGTTTTGTAATGAGTACATTATGGTTGAAAAAACTGCATATATATATATATATATGAGAGAGAAAATACCTTCAGGGCATGCCCCTTTAAAGCAATCTCCTCCTGGATGCAGGTTGTCCTCAAAATAGAACTAGAGGCATAATTTTTGTTCCAAGATAGCAGCCATAGGAGGTGATAGAGAATTGGAGCTGGAGGGAAACAGGACTTTTAAATAGATCAAATAGGCTGCCTTTTGGTTCTAGACTGGTTCAGCTAGTCTGGGATTTCATCTTTCACTTGTGCTTTTCACCCTCTCATCAGGAGACAGTAGCCAGCTGGAATCCATTAAGTCTAGGACCTGTGGCATTGTCTCACCTCAGCTATGGGCCTTGGTTCTAGAGTTACCCCAGAGTCACATCTGATGGGGATAAAGTGAGCTCAAATTCACATTTTGGCATTGTTTTAAAACTGTGTTCAGCTGTGGACAGGTGTTTCAAAATAAATGTAAATTACATATTTCAAGCTCTACTTTTAAGATCCTATTTTCTTTTATAGCTGCCAAAAGAAATCTTTTACACGAAGAAGACTGTTTGCCATTACAGTTTACTACAGTGCTTGGCCTAAACCTTTGCTCTTGATTTCTGCTGGAAACAGTGATGAAGAATATAAAGCTGTTACGAATTAGTCACTAGAAAGCCCTGAACGGTTACATTCAAGTATCCATTGCATTTGAATAGCTCGCTATAAACAAACAACTATGAAACTATGTGGTATGTAATATTTTAGAGTGATGCCAATGAGAAGAGGTATTTATCATCCTGCCACTTTTATTATTTTAGAACATACTGAGAAATTCAGATTAAAGACAACTTACTATGATAATCATATCTTTTATATATGTATTTGACATTACAACTGGAGCTGCATGCAAGGAGTCCCTGGCAGATCATTCCCAAAAATGCCAATCATCTGCTTGGAGAGAGCAGAGAGGGACTGAAATCTGGATAACCATAACTTTGGCTAATTCTGTGACGAGAACTACATGAGCACAGTCTCAGCTGCTACACAGGCCTTTGCAATATCAGAAACTGCACGCACAATTCCTCCAGTGGTTGGAAATATATTTGAGGAAGCCTGCTTCCAAAGACATAAATGCCTCTGGGTGGATTAGGGTGAAAATGTAAGCAGCTTTCTCCCCCCGCCCCTTTTTAATTTTATTTTGACAAAGTAGTAATCATTAATAAATAAGAATAAACATGTGCACCCCACCACCAAGACCATTCCATTGTAACTGTCCAACCTCCCAAAATTTCAACACCTCTTGCGATGGTTTGACCCCTTTCAGTTTTAACAATACAAATTCTACAAACACCCTCTCCATATCTCCTCAAAATCATTTCTCCTGCATATTCCCCGCCTTACCTTAATGGCACATGTTAATTTATCATGAATAGCTATATCCCTAAGCGCCTTTCTAGGATTCTTATTTTTAAAAGATTCTTCAAACGCCATCCGTTTCCAGATATTCAATCTTTCTCACAACAAAAAAATGCAGATATATTATTACTTCTAATGTGTTTGTACAGTGTTAATAAATATGTGAAGCAATGTCCAACTCTACTGTTTCTTTCACTACTACTGGTAGAGACTTCTAGTTCTATGTAAACACACATTTGTCATATGCGATAGTACGCACATAATATAGATTTTGCTTTATCCTATACAGATGTAAAGGAAGAACCAAGTATTTATTGAGAGCACATCTGGTTCATTTGCAAGAGAACTCTATGGAATTGTCCTTTTCTCCTCCCTCCCCCTTACTCTCCCTCACGTTCTAGCAATTGCCATGGATGTCTGAGACTGATACAGCTATTTATTAACGTTAGCCAATGTGGTTGGCTATCTATGTACATCTGTTGTGTAGAAATGAATAGCAAGGGGGAAAGTGATGGCTCACATTTTCTCTGGAGTCTCCAATGCAGCCACAATAGAAGAAACAATATTTTGTCGAATGTGCCAGAAATCTTATGCAGCGTGGCTGTGCTTTTGTTTGCACGCACCCCATATTTTTTTCCATCTGCATTATGTTCTGCAACAGTTGTTTATTTTGTACTTCCACATAAACAGCTGTACTGGATGCTGTACTAGTCTACGCCTGGCAGGATTTGAAAATTGTTACAAATGAGTTATCCACACGATGGAGAAACTGAACAGTAACCTATTTGTGCTATTTGCCACATGTTCTTTAATCATCTCAGTTAAAATCTCCAGTCCTAATACAAGTACACACACAAATCATGTCTGGATGCAAAAATGTTAATTTGGGCCTTTCCTAATTTTTTTCGTGGGTGGTGTGAAAAAATCTCTCAAAGCTTTCTTGTAATAACATTATCCAATAAGAGTTGAAGAAAATATTTTCAGTACATAGACAAAGGTTAGTTTTTTGTTTTGTTTTTTTAAAAAATAACATGCTGAACATATCTGACTTTAGCTACAAAAGGGCTAGAGGAAGAATGTGCTAGCACTGCTAAGGACCCATAAGTACATGGGGCTCTGAATTTCCTCGAAGGTCTTGCATTATTAGCATTGTGCTTCTCTCTTGATGGTCGCCACAGGGGACTTGACCATGCAAGTTTGCTATGGCCACTCTAGCAGTCATAAGCTTACTTTCTGTAAGAAGAAAAAGAGTTTGGACTTGATATCCCGCTTTACCACTACCCGAAGGAGTCTCAAAGCGGCCAACATTCTCCTTTCCCTTCCTCCCCCACAACAAACACTCTGTGAGGTGTGTGGGGCTGAGAGACTTCAAAGAAGTGTGACTAGCCCAAGGTCACCCAGCAGCTGCATGTGGAGGAGCGGAGACGCGAACCCGGTTCACCAGATTATGAGTAGTCCACCGCTCTTAACCACTACACCATGCTGGCTCTTCTGAGACCTCAGAATTGGAATTTCAAGGTCTGAAAGCAAACAACAAAAATAACCTGAACCCTACTGTCTATGTCAGTTAGGTTGGTTGGCATTCGTCTGTCTTGAAAGACAACGGAGGAGTGACCAATGTGGGAGAGACATGTTTAGTTGCAGCTGGGGCAGATTAAGGTATTCAGTTGTGCTGCTGCAGATTCACCATGGCATTTCTTCTCTCTGCGCTCCCCCCAGGGGTCAATTCCTCCTCTGGTCACTGCTATGGATACACAACTTGACTGCCTGCCTGCAGGCACTGGGGTTGTCTGCAAGGAATTCCCACATGAGCCTTTGGATAGCTTCTGATAGGTGTAGATCTGTTCAAAGTCAGCGCACCTTCAAAAGCACTCCATGCATGTTCGTGTGATTCAGACTGTAGGCCAGTTTCTGCAATAACTATCACAACACTTGAAACAGTTCCACAGATGTTTGTTCCAGGGCCCAACCTGCTCTGCCACCCTTATAATTCCTACCAACCCCAGTTGATCACAGGAGCCACATCAAGCGTGATCTCTGTAGAGTTTAATAGATTAAAACACACACCAACCATTACTCTGTTAGTAATTAAACCAAGTGAAGTGTGTGCTAATGGCATCTATAGGCCTCACGCAAGTCCTCCCAAGAACAGCAAAACACGTGGACAAGAGCCTAATGGGATGTTTTCCTTTTAGTTAGCCAATATTCACATTCAATAAAACATTCGATGTTCATTTTAGAAATGTTACTATTTGCAGTGCCAGAGAAGATAAATCAAGTGCACAAAGCAGTGGTTTACTGAAGATGCCTTTTGAATTTCCAAAGCCGGCATTAAGTACATTGATCAAAAGGGAGGCAAGCTGCTTTAATAGAGAGAAATGCAGCCAAATTTAAGAACACAAAACAGTTGTAACAATTTCTAAAATTCAGTAGTAACTTTCAGCATTTGCTTGGGTGCATCTCCAATATGGCTTGTTGTTGTTGTTGTTGTTGTTTAGTCGTTTAGTCATGTCCGACTCTTCGTGACCCCATGGACCAGAGTACGCCAAGCACTCCTGTCTTCCACTGCCTCCTGCAGTTTGGTTAAAGTCGTGTTAGTAGCTTCGAGAACACTATCCAACCATCTCGTCCTCTGTCGTCCCCTTCTCCTTGTGCCCTCCATCTTTCCCAACATCAGGGTCTTTTCCAGGGAGTCTTCTCTTCTCATGAGGTGGCCAAAGTATTGGAGCCTCAGCTTCATGATCTGTCCTTCCAGTGAGCACTCAGGGCTGATTTCCTTAAGAATGGATACGTTTGATCTTCTTGCAGTCCATGGGTCTCTCAAGTCTCTTCCAGCACCAGAATTCAAAAGCATCAATTCTTCGGTGATCAGCCTTCTTTATGGTCCAGCTCTCACTTCCATACATCACTACTGGGAAAACCATAGCTTTAACTATACAGACCTTTGTTGGCAAGGTGATGTCTCTGCTTTTTAAGATGCTGTCTAGGTTTGTCATTGCTTTTCTCCCAAGAAGCAGGCGTCTTTAATCCTTGGGGTTGAACCTAACGGCTGTGAGCGGACTTCTGATTGAAAATGAGCTTCTTCTTCTTTTTACCACCGCCTTTCTGCTGCAGCTCTGTGACTTCCAGAAAAGCCACTCCTTTTATCTGTTATTCAAGGATGCCCCTCCACAAGAGAGCCATGAGGAGCTGGTGGACATTTTGAAAAGTTGTGGATAGATGACCCTCCAGAACAGTGTGGGACATGGCATGCGGGGGGAGGGGGGAGAGAGACAGCGGAGAATGTGGAGTTGATCAGGAATTGGGGTATGGGAAAAAATGCAGGGAACCCCATACATGACTACAAAATGTCCTCTGCTTACACAAGAACCGCTGAATGCAAATCACTGAGTTCATCCACATACACCAAATTACAAATGCTTCCTTTAAGCCACAGAATCCACACTAATAGGAGAAAAGCAGGAAGTTACAGGATGTATCCCAAACGACTATATTAACTCCCCATCGAATGAAACTGAATCACAGATGTTGACCTAAGTGGATAGACGTGGAGGCCTTGGTAACATGGAATTAAAATCTTTTATCCAACACAGAGGTCCACACATTGCAGCGGAGAAGGAAGATCCCCTGATACACTTTTGTAGTTTATTACCTACCTGATGGCGCAACCTTGTTTGAGGAGATAAGGGTAGTCACATCATTGTGAGCAACATCATTGGGAGTGGTTAAAAAATATAATTTTTCTGTGTTTTTAAAAAAGCCTAGTTATCTCTACTGATTCACAACATGTAAACACATGAACGCTTTCTGAACAAAGTAGCTTACTTAGTGCACTAAAATTCTCTCCCAATTCTCTTTTCATGCCTGTTCAGATTATGGACACTGATAGGGTGACAGTTGCTTCAGTGCCATTACTTTTAAAACCATTTTCTCCTAAAAAGAATTATCCCAACCAATTGGGGATCACCTGACGAATGTTGAAGATATCACAAGGCCATGTAGCCAATTAGATATGGCCGGTAGACAACATCATGGAGCCAATTCAGGAGTTCTGGCAATAACTTCTAAACTGGCTCACTGGGTTTTTTGCAGAACTTCTGAAAAGTTGACAGAAAGCAGAGGACGTTTTCCCCAGCTCAGGAACATTTGACTACAAAGCAACACCCCCCCTTCAAGCTTTGCATGAGTTACAGCTAGGCAATCTCAACTCTACACTCCTCACTACTTTAGCCCAGCACAGAAAATCATTTACTGTGCCATACATCTCTAAAGCCCTGGACATACAAAATTGTTTAGGCTGCAATTCTACATGCAATTACCTAACAGTAAGTCCCATGGAACTCAATGAGGCTTACTTCTCAAGAGATGCATATAGAATTGCACTTAATTTGCTAGGATAGGATTTCATTCTCTTCAATAAATGTGTGTGCAACACGTTTTATAAATAAATAGTTAAAGCAAACAGCAGGTATTAGCAGCACCCTTAAAGCCTCAGAATAATTAATCTATTTTTAATTGATGGAAGTCTATAGCTTAAACTGTGTCTGAACAGGCCTGCTCCTTGAACAAGGAAGAGAATCTACACTTACCTGTTATTTTCTGCAATAGGAAAGGCAGTTCAGGCTCGTCACAGAGAGACTGGATGAGAGCCTCTTTCACTTCTCTTTCAGCTTCATCCAACTCTTTTCCAGTTTTGAGTTCCCCAACTATGGAGTAAATATACACCAGCAATACAAGGAAGTCTTCAGGGGTATAATCATCATCTGTCCTGTTCTTATGAGACTTGATGATAGGCAACAATTGGTTCAGTACAGTAGGTAATGTTGACTCCCCAATATTCTGCAAATAGAAAGGGGGTTGGGGGAACAACCACGTTATAAGAATTTGAAGGAAGGCTGCATTGTGGTTCACATATTGTTTCACAGAGTACAACTTAGGTAGGTTTGTCCTTAAATGAGAAGTGAATTAAATTTCTCCCTGATATTTACAATGAGTTATTGCCCTTCCCCTCAAAGTGACTTGATAGTTGCCTGGATCTGTTTCAGTGTGGGATTTTATGTAAGTGACAAACTTTCTTGGGGCACAGGAACATACCCTCCAAAGTTTCTCTGATGAAAATAGGACACCCTATTATTATTATTATTATTATTATTATTATTATTATTATTATTATTACCCCACCCATCTGATTGGGTGGCCCCAGCCACTCTAGGTTCATAATTAAAACATTAAACATTTAAAAAACTTCCCCTTACAGGGCTGCCTTCAGATGTCTTCTTAAGGCTGTATAGTTACTCATCTCCTTGGCTTGGGGAGTTGTATAACTCCATACCCTCCAACAGTTCTCTGATGAAAATAAGGATGTCCTAAGGAAAAGCGGGACATTCTGGGATAAAATAAGAAACCAGGACAGTTTATGCAAATCTGGGACTGTCCTTGGAAAATAGGGACATTTGGTGGGTCTGCAGGAAATTGCTTCAGTGCATAGTGGTCACTGATTCTGGACCCAAAGTTTTTTTAAAAAAATAGATAAGCCACACATTCTTAAAAAAAATAAAATATTTCATTGTCTACTTGTGCCTTTTGAAAACTAGTGTGCAGCCTGCCATAAGCATAAAAGGTAGAACAGATTACAAATTAAATAATGATAATGAATATCAGCATACAATTTCTGTTTCGTTTAGAAAAATAACTGGAAGAGGCAGGTGTCAGGCTGGCAGTGGAAAATAATTTTATGAAGAGTGTAGAAAACATTTTAACCATAGATGAGAGTTTTCATGTGCCTTAAAGCACAATCCTTTGCATGTCTACTGAAAAGTTAGTCTCACTGAGTTCAACAAGAGGTAAGGATGTACAGGACTGCGGTATTAATCTCATAGGTCAAAAACCGCCAGAATTTTTTCTTTGGCAAAGTTGACGTTTTATGCATGAGAATAAACACATGAAGACCCTGAGGAAAGACAATGTTCAAAAGCAGTGGGGAACTCTTCATAAAACAAATTACTACTTCCCAGCACCAGTCTGCCGCCTGACTCTCTCTTGTTTTGCATTGTTGTTCCTATTGATATAAGAATTATATAATTATATACCTGACATGTCTAAAAATGGTGTTTTATATTACAACTGGACAGCGATACATATGAAAACAGGCAACAAGCCAGCTTCTTCAGACTACATCCAAACACCACAGAGCTTGGAAATTTGCCTCAAACAAAATCCTATAGCAGCTTGTCATTAGCCAGCACCTCTAAATGATTTAGGAGCTCTCTCTGATGTTACAAATCAATCAATTACACTGATTGAACAGCCCTGAAAAAACCAACAAGTTTTAAAAATGTAACTACCCGTGACCCAAATTTCCTGCTGGTTATGTTGGCCTCAGGTTAGCCTTGTTTGTCTATCATCAAGGGGTCTAGTAAAAATAATAAAACGAGGGTCACTTCTGTGCTTCTGAAAACCCCCATAAAAACAGTCACACTAGTCAAGGTGGGTCCAGCCAAAATGACTCTCTACCACCTTTCTTTACTTATTGTTACTTGGTTATTTTAGCACGATACAAAGGCAAGCATGTAAGGAGAGGGGTTCCTCTTCTTCTCTCTTCTCGCTAGTCTGTTTTGTATTAAACTGGAACTAAGAAATAATCTACTATCCCTGAAGAAAAAGTGGTGACGTCAGTTTGCTGACTGCTCCAGTTTGGGTTTTGGCAGGTTGGAGGGAATAAGGGAAAAAAATGTATTTCCCAAAGAAAACAGTTTTATTTTGCAAGATGTTACACATAAATCTAATGTCATGTATTAAAGAACTGAGGGAAAATCAATGCCATAATCATTTTTTAAAAGCCCAAACCTTTATACTTGTGTAGAACCTTATATTATTAGACAAACACAGAGTTCATACACAAGGTAACCTTCCCTTGATCAAATCTGCTATGAACTTGCACATGCAGAATAAATTTCTGGCTTTCATTGGGCCTACTAGTTTTCAAAACTGTAGTAAAAACTGTGCCACCATTCTGACTTTTATTGGGGGGTGGGGTGAACAATTTTGAAATGTCAGACAGAAAGTATTCACACTTTAACTTCGCATGTATCTGGAGGGTTTGTTTGTAATGCCTACCTATACCTGAACACACATGTTTTATAACTCTGACACCAACATTATTATAGAGTATGAAGCAGTTGTGAGTTACACCACAGAGCCTAGGACTTGCCGATCAGAAGGTCGGCGGTTTGAATCCCCGCAATGGGGTGAGCTCCCGTTGCTCGGTCCCTGCTCCTGCCAACCTAGCAGTTCAAAAGCACTTCAAAAGTGCAAGTAGATAAATAGGTACCGCTCCGGCGGGAAGGTAAACGGCGTTTCCGTGTGCTGCTCTGGTTTGCCAGAAGTGGCTTAGTCATGCTGGCCACATGACCCGGAAGCTCCCTCGGCCAATAAAGCGAGATGAGCGCCGCAACCCCAGAGTCAGCCACGACTGGACCTAATGGTCAGGGGTCACTTTACCTTTACCTATGAAGCAGTTGGATTGTGCCGTAACAAACATTCCAGTCCCTGGACAGTTGTATGAAGAATAAATTTGCTCTCAATAAGTTGTTCAGCCCGTATCTAGAACAAATAAGAACATCCTCCTTGCCTAACTCTTTTTTTTTAGAATTCTCCCCCTTTTCTGCTAATTTTCGTGAAGACAAATTATTTGTATAATCTACTGTCAAATCACTGATGTATCTATGGGAACTGTGAGTGTTATGCCAAAATTTAGGAGCTGTTTCAGGACTCAAAATTCGAGGATCGGACTTATCCACCTGTTGGACGTGACCGAACATGCTTTGTTACTGGAATTTTCCTTATGACCAAATGACACATTGAGCATAATTGGGGTTGGAAAATGAATCAAGCAATCTCTGAGAAAGTCGAAGATGGAAGGCACTAATGGTAGTACCTGTAAAAGTCAACCCACATGTCCCTGAAACCGAAAACTCTATTGCAGTATCATACTAGTAGCATACATGTTGGCAGACAAGGAAGACACAAGCTAGGCAGAAGCAGATGATCCCCTCCAGTCCTTTATAGGGAAGGTTTTTCATGTATTCAATAAGCAACAGGGGGAAACAATCAGGAAAAGTTAAAAAGTGAAGTTGGTTTTATTTTCTAATCCCTGTTTTGAAAACAGGTTTTAGTGAACAACATTAACCCATTACTTCTAAACTAAGCTTGATTTATGACACTTATACATATATGTATTTGCTCCCTCTTAAAACAGGTATCCAAATACCCACCAGTTAAGTAGAGACAACAAGACCTCCATCGGATTAGACTGCACTATCCAGTACTGTCCAGCCACTTTGTAGAAATCAGTGCAACCAAAGCTCTTTCCCATTTCTTTTCTTTGCTGAATGCTCCTTCCCATCCTCCTTCCCCTTTCTGAGTGGCAATTTCCTGCCTCCGTTAAACCTTAAGCTTCTTGATTGCTCTGGTTTCTTCTCAGTGGAACCTGTCAAGATTCTGTTGTTGACTTTATTACACCATAAATGGAAGGCTTAAAAACAAGTGACCCTCCCCTAATAACAAATTAAATACCTATAATTGCCAGATGCCAAATCTTCCAAACTCTCACGGACATGTGGAATTCACCAAGTTGCTCTTCTGGACAGCATGTCACTATATATAGCATATTTGCAAATTAACCAAACATAAAGTTATGGGTACAGTGGTACCTCGGGTTACATACGCTTCAGGTTACATACGCTTCAGGTTACAGACTCCGCTAACCCAGAAATAGTACCTCGGGTTAAGAACTTTGCTTCAGGATGAGAACAGAAATTGTGCTCCGGCGGCGCGGTGGCAGCAGGAGGCCTCATTAGCTAAAGTGGTGCTTCAGGTTAAGAACAGCTTCAGGTTAAGAACGGACCTCCGGAACAAATTAAGTACTTAACCCGAGGTACCACTGTATTTTGTTGCAATTGATTGGCTTAGTGTAGGGTCAGCAGGGATAGAAGCTGGCCGTTGTTTTTCTTTAAAGCACTCCTAAGAAGGTTTACAGGAAGCCTGGATTTTGTAGCATGAATATCTGCAAAAGTTGGAGCTTTTAAGTCTACTCATCTGCACTCTCAACCAAGAAGCTTTTAACGATGACCAAGTTCAATCGGCAAACCTCAGCCACCACGAAAGCCTTAGTAATAGCAATGGGTGATCAGTAAGGCAGGATATGAACGAGTAGTAGGCACTCAAATATAGCTTCTTTTCTGCTTTTGCTTTTCCCTTCACACAAATAAGTGGGGATTCAGCTTTTAACCATAACTTCCTAAGAATGTGCAAACCTGTAAATCATGGTTAGTGACTTTTTAATGTGTATTTAATAAATATATATGTTGCTGTTCAAAACATACCATCTTCCCACAGTGCTTTACAACACTGAAAAAAAGTTTAAAGCCACATTAAATATCAGAACTACACACTAATGATAATAACAGCGGTAAAATATTTCACTTCTTCTGATCCAGTTCCATGATTTAAAGTTGGCTTAACATCATGACTTGTAAGCCACTAACCACAGTTTCTGGGTTCACAGGTAACAGGAAACGATGGTTAAGAGCTGAATCCTGGCTTGTTCAGCTGCTCATGAAAAGGGAAGAATGAAGCACTCTCAAAAGAGCTCCAGCCACCAACGTGCAGGTTGTACATGTCCTGGTTCATTTAATCAGGAACTGATCTTGTGAACCGGGCCACAAACTAACCATGAACTAACCATGAGAAAGACTGAGGACATGCAAATGACCTGTGCTTCAGACAGACCACTTAGAAGGATCAGCTGTGATGTAAGAAGGCCCAAAATAGCAGATCAGAGTGGCACCATCCTCAACTGATCCAACTGTGCTTCAGCCAAACAGTGGTCCATGGCCTTGGGCCTTAATAGGAATAACCATCCCTGCTGAGGAATTTCAGTTAATGCTAGTAAGTTTTATTAGATTTTAAAGTTTTATGATATTTTGAAAGATAAAAACCTCACTGTGTTGAAAGGGTACGTGTTATATGTCCTTTGACCTTGCTGTAAACAACTTTTTCAAATACCGTTCACAGTAGAGGTGCAAAGTAAATAGGTATCATGAATGTGGGCTTCTATGGTAGGAAATACTGCCCCTTTCTCCTTATTATATCTAGAAGAAGTGTCCTGAAGTACCCTGTTGTTGTTGTTGGCACCCGTCTGTCTCAAGAAACAATGGAGTGTGTCTCTGGGGGCGAAGTCTAACCACATGTTAGCGGCACCAAAGTGACCTCCCCAGGGCACAAGCCTGGACAGTGTGTATGGAGGTCCTAGGCTGCTCAGACAACAAGACCCCGCTCTTGGGATCACTGTATGTTGCAAAGAAAAGCAGAGCAATACATTTGGCACCAGCTTGGCTGCAGTAGTTGTTAGAAGGAGGCACACAAAGTACCATTTAACTGCCTTAGGGACTCCACTCTGGATTTGTGTAGAGTTTACTCCTTAGCCTTTTCTTCTCCTGAAGACATCCCACAGGGCAGCAGAGATTTAGGACCAGAGCATTCCTTCTCCTAGATGGGCTATCTTCCCAGCTTGACAAACCCCACCTACCCCTCACTTCCCCCTACAGAACATGCAGAAACCACCTTCTTGACTGCAGGGCCCCACAATTGGTCTCATCTGCTTAATCTGCCAGAGCCTGTCTTTACATGAAGGAGAAGTCCCTGCTTCAGAGATCCTGGCAAAGCAATAACCGGACATCTCTCTGGTCTACCATTCTGTTCCGATGCTTTGTGTATTGTTACAGAATGGGTGCATAACTGATGCATGGATTTGTTACCTTAAGAAGAAGCCTCCTAGCAGGATCTCTGCTACTGTGGTACGTTAAAAAATGTTCACAAGAATTCTCCCAGTAATTCTTACAAACATGTGGTAAGTGGTAGGTGGCGTTATTCCCCCTTATTACAGATGGGAAGCTGCAGGACAGCGACTTGGCTGTGCCCACAACAGTGAGAGTGGCATTAAAACCGAAGACACATGGTCTCCTAACATTTTACAGCCCAAGTTATTAGGGTTTTTAAAAATGTCACGTCACAGTAAACAAATCGACCACATTTTGCTCAATAGGTAGATAGCTGTGGGTGGGTGGGTGTGAGAGAGAGAGAGACAGATGGATAGGCAGACAAAGACCCCAAAGTTATTTCCCCCTCAAAACTGAAAATGAAATTTCTGTATAGCAATCAAAGCAAGGAAGATCTGCTGTCTGTTCTCTGCTTCTCTGCTCCAGTCAAATTCTAATGCTTTCAACAAAAAAAGAAAATTAATGGTAGGTGGTCTGCTATAGCTGTGCAAAAAAAAAAAAAAAAAAAAAGATGACAAGAAAAGTGTTTTAATTAGCCAAGAACACCAAAAACATTATTGTGCAAATACTGGCGAATCTTCAAACAAGAGTACATGCTGTCCGTTTTATTCACAATGAAAAAGTTCTTAAGAAAGATTTCGATAAAGATTTGCCTCCCTACTTGCAGCCTGCATTTGTAATGTTTATGTAAGTGAGGGATATAAATCTTTTTCAAATGAACCCCACCGTTCTTGAACCAGACTGCTTGTTATAAACTGCCTGTTTCCGCTTTGCCTGCTTAAGCAAGCAATGCAGAGCCTTGCCCTGGACATACTGGAACTAATTTAATGTGTTCCAGGTTTGATCCTCACTCCCTCCTCCCAGCTTTTACGGGTAGATTTTACACACTGGATTACTGCTGACTTTAACAATGATTCATGTGATAAGTGGAGTTTGATTTGTTATGCCATTGCAGAAAGGGTGCCCTACCAACAAGAATGTCACCAACTACTGTTAAAAATGAAACAATCCCAATCTCAAATACAGAAATTTACAAAGCACTAGGAAACAACTCGCACATGCGGAATTACTCTCAAACCCTTAAACAGGGCTGAGCTTTATTGTCTCGGCACAGAAAGCGGAGAGAAGATTTTGCAGGCGGCTTTATTTGACTTGGAAGAAAGCCAACAAACATTCTGTTCAACGGATTTTTGTACTAAGAGACTCGTGCTTACTGTTCAAAACACAAAACCACCACAGGAGACGATAGACCGAATTGCAATTCTTTGTATCGCCTAAGATTCTGCTCCTTATTGTTTCAGCAGTGATTAATTGGAAAAGACAAGCACAAAGCAATTAGTTGCACACTCTTGTGCATTGCACAAATACATGGAACATAATGAAAGCTATGTTAAGAGTGGCACCGTGAAACTGAAATAACTGCTAGTGATTTTTAACCTCCTCAAATCTCCCTCTTTCACTCTGTGTGTGTGTGTGTGTGTGTGTGTGTGTGTGTGTGAATGCAAGTGTAAGTATGCAGACGCAATTTGTCCGAGAGACCATTCTACCTTCCAAACCATAAGATGGCAGTATTGCATTAAGTTGCTAAACTGTCAAATATGTTGGATGGAGGAAAGAGACAAGATTCCTGTGTACTGAGTTTCATCTTATCAAAAAAAGAAATCACGAAAACAACAAAACTGATGCTGAACTTCAGCAGAACACTCTTCAGTCTCATTTCATTTAAACGGAATAGGGTTATTCATTCTTAAGGCGCAAGGCAGAGGATAGTCAGTCTATGCATGCACTCACGCATAAGCCAACTATGCTCTGAGACACAATTCAATGAATCAACCTGGGATACAAGCTTTTAAAGTTAGAAAACAGAGGGGTACAATATACTTCGTCCTTGTGGGGTGGGGGCAGTCTTTAAGGAAATGGAGCAAAACACTGCACAGACACTGTGGCAGTTTTCTTCCAAACAATGGTGTGGTTTTATGCTTCATAACCCTTGGCAGAAGTGTTCAGCAAGGAAACCAACTGGCGCACTGAAAAACACCATCTCAAATGCTTTTCACTCCCTTTGGGAAAGCAACAACAACAACACCCTCATTGCCAGGACTTGACGCTAGAATCAGTCATCTGATGCATCTCTATAATGGACAAAGGGCATATGTTTTAGCACAAACAAGAATGCTTAGTGTTCGTAATTTCTGCAGCACTAATTGGCGGATGGGATCTCTTCCCAAGTCCCTGATTCTCTGAAGCTTGCAAAGGAGGAAGGAGAGTGAACAACTGTTACATGATTAAACCACAAACCCCAGCCCACCCATTCATGTTTACTGAGTATAAAAATAGGCTAACGGGCCATCAAGGAAACACAAAAGTTGAGTTGTTGTTTTAAAAAATAACCTGTTTTACAGTGTGCATTTATAAATTTAATCTAAGCAACATTCAGTTATCACAGTATTTGAGAGCTGTGCAGGAGGGTTAAAGTATCAAGGATCTGATCCAACTACAACTGTGGGCACCTCATCACATGCTAACTCGCCACTAGTCTTCCAGATTATTATTATTTTACATTTTTATCCCTTTCCTCCCATTGGACACCTTCATCTGCCCCTGCTGGGACAAATCATGTTTCTCCCACCCAGCATGGTCATTGATTAGGGTTGACATAAGTTGCTGTCCAACAAAATTGTAGGGCCACAGCTTCCCATCCCTGGGCTACACAAGATTTCTCATTGGCTGAGATCATATATGGAAAATACCATTCCAAGTTAAAAAATGTCTAAGCACCTGCAATCAAGCTGGCAACAGATGAAGAAGTGGAAGGCAGGAAGGTTTGGTAAATATTTTTTGTGCCTTCTTCCAATACTTTATTTGTAGCAATAATTCGATCTCATGAAAACTCAGAGCAGTGCTATTACATACAAGGATCTTTCTTACTACTTTGGGGGGCACCAGGGTCAGGGCTTAATAAGAAGTTCCATCCAGAGCAAAATAACATCTCCCTCCACCAGAAAATTCTTACTTAGTTTTGCAAACATGAGGAAGATGAGGAGGCAGGCAGCAGGGAAGAGATGTTCTTACATTTGTAAAGGTACAAGCTAAATCATCCTTGGGGCATATATCTGTATCGGAAATGTAGAACAAGAAGGTTGGCAATCACACAATTTGTTCTATTTATTTATGGAATTTGCTACGTTCATTTGCAACTAGCTTCATTTCCTGGAAATTTAAATGCAAGCTTGATCAGTGAGCATGAATCCTTCAGAGAGGATGCCCAGAGGCCAACTCAATTAACAGAAGAGGAAATGCAAGTGACAGTGATGGAACGTACTGTGGGCAGGGAACATTCTTCTACATCTATACTGACAAGTTTTTCAGGAATATTACTCCTTCAGTATTCCCCCCCCCATCTAGACCCAGTTCCAAAGAGCTGGGATGGCTTTAGTCTTCTCTGGTGGATGATCTATATTGAGAAAAAGGGAAACTGTGACCCTAGTGATCTTCCTTGATCATCTCATCCATTCTGGGGCTGGGAGATGGAGATGTTGTGATACAAGGGTTCTGTTGCTACCTGCAGGGCTGTTTCTAGAGAGTGCAGAATCCTTTTTCCCCTTAAAAAGTTGTGTTGTGACTTCCCTCACTTCCATTAATTCTCCAATGCTATTTAACATCTACATGAAGACACTGGGCGTGGTTATCAGGGGTTTAGGGCTTGGTGTCCTCAATATGCAGGCAGCAAGCTCTACTTCTTCATTACATCTGCACAGATGTGGTTGGAGGTACAGATGGCTACATTACCAAGTTTCCAATGCCTGGCTAAAAATACCTGCTTCTTCAGGTATTTGGAGATAAAGTCATACCCTGGATCCCAAACGCCCTGGAACTCGGATGCTTTGCCTCCCAAACGCCACAAACCTGGAAGTGATTATTCCAGTTTGCGAACGCTCTTTTGGAACCCAAACATCCGATGAGGTTTCAGCGGCTTCTGATTGGCTGCAGGGGCTTCCTGCAGCCAATCAGAAGCCACAATTTGGTTTTCAAACATTTTGGAAGGAATGGATTCCATTTGACTTCCAAGGTAAAGTGTACTTCAGTCATTCTGATTTTAACCAGTGCCTTAGTCTGTTTGCTCTGCTGTGCTGTTTATATGTAAATGTTTTATACCGGATTTTAGTTTTGCTAGAAGTGTTTGGTCTGATTTGTTTGTACATATGTTTCCAGATATTATGTTGTAGCTGTCATGTGGTTACTTTGTAATGAAGGGTGCCATTTACATTTTGTTAATAAACCAAATGCCTGTCCGGTGGTCTTACTGACTTTTTTGTCGGGGAACAGATGTCGCTTGGTAGTAGAACATCTGCTTTACCCCCAGAATGTTCCAGGTTTAATCCCCAGCATCTCCAGGTAGATATTGGAGAGATCCATGTCTGAAATCCTGGAGAGGTAGTGTCAGTAGGTGTAGACCTACAGTAAGTGTAGACCAATGGCCTGAAATCAGCT
Organism: Podarcis liolepis; assembly: GCF_965112155.1. Taxonomy (NCBI): domain Eukaryota; kingdom Metazoa; phylum Chordata; class Lepidosauria; order Squamata; family Lacertidae; genus Podarcis; species Podarcis liolepis. The sequence continues at coordinate 53,737,481 of NC_139564.1, forward strand.
TTCCCAGTTCCCCTTTGAACAGCAGATCTCCAGGCCATATTGGAAGCTACCTTTGAAACACCACACAGTTGCTATACTGTCTTGCTGGAGATAACATTGCATTTTGGGAAGCACAACCTGAATCCCATTTTTTATACACAGTTGTGTAGTTCTTCTTATCCTTCATGTAGGGTTTAAAGTTCCTGGTGAAAATACTTGAACCTACATGGCCAGATTTCTTAGCACTGGGCATCACTGGGATACCTTGCTCAAGAGGGATGGTTAACAAGTATGAACACAATATTCTGTACTCCTGTTTCCCTACATGCATAAACCAAAATTAGAAGGAAAAGGTTGCTTGGTAAATGTGCAATTCTTGCTGCAGATTTGATAGCTTAAAAATCTTTTAAAATACAATAGTTTTAGGACACAGACATTATTCTACATTTCTTCTGTCTGGCACATATGTTAGGTCTATATGTGATCAACAAAAATAATTAATGTGAAAGGGGGAGAGAGAGGGGGGTTTAGCATCTTGAGATGTCTTGCAGCTCAAAACTGAAATATTCAATAAGATAATGAAAGGTGAAATATGGTTTGGTTTGACTGAAGTTATGTTACTGGGAGCCCCTGACATTAACTGTACAGAGATATATGCTTGAATAGCCCAAGATTCCAAATAAGCTCCAAGAACCAAGCTGAAGTCGTGTGCGTGAACTTTTCAACCTGAAGTTTTTTACCAGAGAAAGCGCCTCTGCAAGGGCTAATTGAAGGCACATTTCTTTCAAGACGTTCACTCCACTCTGGTTTTCATTTTGGACTTCTTGCTATGTCAAAAGTCATGTTGCAAAAGGGAATTCAAGTTTATTATTAAATCAGGAGCAAGATTTTTTTCCTGTCCTTACTTTGTCAGTCTACACCAACCAAACGTGCTTTAAGTTTTGGCTTTGCATTCTGCATGCCCAAATAAGATTGTGTTACTTGCACCTGAGGATAAAGTGTAAACAGATATCAGGGCAAACTTTAACTTTGCTCTACATAATAGGAAGAAGAATGAGGGGAAAGTACACTGTTCTCAAATTTTGCTGCCATTCTTCCATGAAAACAGTTAGGAATCAAAACCAAGTAATCAAAACTAGAGTTGAGCCAAATGTTCTCTCTCAATGTCCTCAAAAGTAACTATTTCAAGAGCAGGGAAACCTATTCAAAAGTGATTAATTTTGCCTTTTACATGGCTCTTCAAAACTACCGGTATTTACAGGCACTGTTTCAGTCCTCTTTTTCCTTCTTAAGTGAACCCTGCCAAGCGGAGTTCAGGTACTGGATGTGATGAAATCATGATACTATGTAATTAATCTGATTTGGTTATGTTCTGACATCCCTAAAAGAAAATGAAATCTATTCAGAGCAATGGTGATGTTTCTTATTCTGGTTGCAGGGATAATTCTAGCCAAGCAGGAATCATTCCGTTCTCTAATATTGAAACACTCTTGATGCTACCTTGTAATAATCGCTGAAAATCAATAGGGGAGCTGCCCCATTTCAAAGCTGAGAAAGATGCTCGTGAAATGATCCACCACTGTGGGCTCAACTCTTTTTCAAAGCAGACAGATCATACATGCTAAAACACTTTTATACAGCCCTTCCTCATGTCAGACTTCAGGGTAGTGTGCAACATAAAACAAATACAATGAACAAGAAAACATATATAACTTTCAACAGACTGAAATTCACAGTGTTAAATATGTAAAATCTATTGAAGTGCCAGGGTAAATGAACACAGACTGTATATCTGTACAGACTTTAAATGAAAATAGAAAGGGCACAGTCTAAGGGCAAAAGTAGACTTTACTGGGAAATCCAGGGTTCCCCATTTGAAGGATCAACTGTAGGGGGAAATTATCAGGACAGAGGAGGTGCTTAAAACATTTTCCAGCCTACCATTCCTCCCCTGCCAATTTCTGCCTGCGGTGGGCATATTAAATTATTTTATTTCTACATGGTCTCAGAAACTGGAAGCAAGGAGGGGAAACAGTCCTATCAGTAGGAGAACAGGCAGCTATGGGAGTGGTTAAGTATTTCAACTGCTGAGCAAGTCCACCCTGCAAATGCCTCACAAGTCCTGCATTCAGAGCTGTTGAACAAACATGAAATTCTGCCCTGAAGGGCAGTTTTGCTTCTTGCTTCTTCTTTTTGTTCCATATAGACTGCACACATACAGGAGGGAACAATTTTTCTTTTGGTGAGCAGATAAGATGAAGATTGTGGCCTGGGTAGTTGGCTTTGCTCGTGGTTTGAAAAAGCAGTTGTTTAAAACCATAGTACAATCAGTTTCAAGAATGTTAAGTGTAATGGGAATTGGGGGTTGCTCGTGCGTAAGTTGCCGCCACTCTCGGTGAGGTTGCCTGGATAAACCTTTCCCTGGCTGTACAGTCCTGATTCCGCGTCTGTCTCAGTCACTGGCAGAATCCGTCAGTGGGCATTTCCTGAACTTCTTCCAACATAAAAGTTCCTTGACGGATAGTCTCCGCCTAGCCTCCCTGCGCGGAAGTCTTCTGCGCAGGGTGGGTGTGGGCAGTGGAGGACCAATGCTCTCCCCGCTGGTCTCTGGCGAAGAGTCCTGGAGCCATCCCTCCGAAACCCGCCTCTGCCCGCCTTTCTCCCTGGTGTAACGCTGATTTCCTTCCCCGGTCACTGAGTCCTCTCTTTTCCTGCTGGGACCTTCTCCGGCATCGCTCGGGAGCCCTTCCACCACTCCTGACTGCGATGGCAGTTCCCTGACATTAACATTTCTCAAAAAGAAGATAATCTGTATCTAGAGTTTATAGAAGCAAAAAACAAGTATCTAGATTTTATGGTAAACATCCCCCCCCCCCACATAATATAGCCAGAATCATCATCATCATTGTATAGTTCTTGAGCATAGTTCTGTATACTCAATTTTGGGGGCTTTAGGGCTGTTTTTCTTCAAAACAGGAACACCCGCTCCAGCTTTCCATATGGCATAACAAACTGCTTTTGAAACTGCAACCGTAAAAAGTCCAGCATGGAGTCAGCTATTGAAAGAAAAGGACTCAAAAACTCCACTGGGTTTCTGCAAACCCTTGGGCCTGGTCAGAAGTAGCTCTTTTGGATCCTGCCCAATGAATTTTGGATTGGAGTATTAGCTCAACTGATTCCTCTTTGGGTCAAAGGGAAAGCAGTTAAAGTCCCTCCACAAACACAAGAATGGCACCCATGATGTATTTTCAAGGCACGAAATGTCAACCAATGTTGGGATACAAAAACACATGAGGACATCCATCGCAAAGCAATCGCTCCCAATTATGTGAAACATGTTCCTGTTATCTTTGGAAGTTTTGCAATTTCAAAACATTCATAGCAGGAGAAGCTAACTCAAGGGCATTAGTGCATACTTCCAAGCGCAAAAATGCGATGATGTTTTTCAGAAAGTCTCTAGATGTTCACCAGATGTGACACACATTTGCCTCTTCCTTATAAGATGATGTGCCTCTAAAGTTGGCTATGGTAATATCAATGTGTGATACTAATCATTCAAAAATGCCTTGCAGATATTCAGCAATTCTCAACTTGTGTAAACCTGTTTCTCTCTCAAGGCGATCCTTAAAATGCCTTGCCTTTTAAGAGTGTCTATCTGCACAAAATATGTTTTTTCTCTCTGCAAGACATCCGATTAAATAGGTCACCATATAAACTATTTAGTACATCTAGTTTCTCTCCCATATGCTGGAATTTGGCTGAGTGGGTGATCCAATATAACCAGCAAGGGGGTATTAGCTGGAACAAAGAGCTCAATATTCTGCGGTGACGTGTGCGTGATGTGCACATGCCACATGATGTGTGCACACCGCACAATAATAATAACAACAACAGATTAGCATGTTGCATGGCTTGCGTGCGACACGTCAATTGCATGCACCACAGGCTGCCCATTCCTGATTGAGAGCTATGGGTTTTTCCCAGAAAAAAAAGTTTTTAGGAAGCACAGATTATCGCAGCAGTCCTAATCTAGAAAACTGCAGAGTCTATAAAATACATCGGGAGATGGTGTACGAGAGGAGAAGGAGCCCACAGATGGAGGAAAAATCAGTGAGCAAATGCGTTTGTCCCTTACTTAAGTCTCCCCATGACACATTGTATTAGGATTCTCAGTCAGATCATCATGTTCCCTGCTAATAGTGGTCCCTGCTGCTAACAACTGATATTCCTAAGAAATCACCCCTGGACCCAGAAGTCTGCAACAGCTATCAACAGGTCATAAATCTTCCCTCTCTGGGCAAGGTGTTTGAATGGTGGTGGCTGTACTGGAATTCTTGGATGACACTGATGATCAGTCTGGCATCCATCTCTGTTTTGGCAGCAAAACAGCCTTGGTCAACCTGCTGGATAACTTTTAGTGAGAAAAGAACTGGGAGTTGGGTGACGCTACTACCCCTGACTGTGGTGTGCTTCCGGATCAGGTGTTCCTGAGGAAGTTAGGACACAGCATTCTGGTGCTTTCATTCTTGCCTGGTAAACTGTTTCATGGAGATGAAAATAGGGTATGGTTGTACCCTGTGGACTTTGTGCTACAGGGTTTTACTTGGTTTGAAATGTTTGATTTTTACATGAAATGACATCCAGGGGGTCACCAATATGCTGGAGTGACTCTACTAATTTTCATCCAATGCAGACATGCTGAATAGAGGTCTGAAGGCTGCAATGGACTGGATAAGGCTTAATCTAGAGAAAATGGCGGGTGGCTCATCTTAACAGGAGGTGGTACACAGCCATTTAATTGCTTTGAGCTGTTCTTTTGTGATATTTTATGTTGTCTCTGTTCTAAAATGTTTAATGGGGGGGGGGTGACAGAAGTGCCCCTAGGAGCAACATTTAATTCTAGCATAATTCCCCCATTAAAGAAAGGAATATTCTTTAAACCCATCTCCCTCAAATGCACATATTGTCTCTCCCAAATTTGCAGACTGAGAATGGGGCTGGGAAGTTCAGGAAGCACATACTGGTCAGCCCTATAAAATTATAATCCCATGAGCACTATAGGGACAAAGACTAATCTAGATGTACCGTTATATAACAGCAGCTAACATTTAGAGGAGTGCAGTTGATTTGCAATTTATTGTATTAAAAAAATCTTAAGCAGAGAGAGAAATGTATCAGAGTCTTTATTGCACAGTTCTGACTTTAAGCAGACCGTTACACCTTGCAGAAAAGAAGAATCTTGGAAAGCTAGACAGCATCCTAAAAAGCAGAGACATCACTTTGCCAACAAAGGTCCGTATAGTTAAAGCTATGGTTTTCCCAGTAGTGATGTATGGAAATGAGAGCTGGACCATAAAGAAGGCTGATTGTCGAAGAATTGATGCTTTTGAATTATGGTGCTGGAGGAGACTCTTGAGAGTCCCATGGACTGCAAGAAGATCAAACCTCTCCATTCTGAAGGAAATCAGCCCTGAGTGCTCACTAGAAGGACAGATCCTGAAGCTGAGGCTCCAATACTTTGGCCACCTCGCGAGATGAGAAGACTCCCTGGAAAAGACCCTGATGTTGGGAAAGATGGAGGGCACAAGGAGAAGGGGACGACAGAGGACGAGATGGTTGGACAGTGTTCTCGAAGCTACCAACATGAGTCTGACCAAACTGCGGGACGCAGTGAAAGACAGGAGTGCCTGGCGTGCTCTGGTCCACGGGGCCACGAAGAGTTGGACACGACTAAACGACTAAAGAAAGGAAAGCTGGCATCATGTATTATGATTCAGTACATAGGAAGTTTCCTTAAGCTGGAATCATCCCAGTGGACCATTGAGTTCAGTACTGTCTACACTGACTGCCAGAGACTGTCTATGGTTTCAGAAGAGCAGATTTTCTCAGGTCTACCTGGAGAGGCCAGGTTCTGAGCCTCTGCAACGAAGCTATGATTCTTTCCCTAAGGACAGCCATGCTTTCCAAGCATTGAACTTAGAAACTCAGATTTGTTTTCCCTTAGGTCCACAGTTTCCCTCCTTACAACCCGCCGCCTGCTAGAAATAGGGTTGTGTGTCCTAGTTCAGAAAATTGCAAGCCTTATGGATAATGCAATTCAAAATAATTGTCATTTGACTGCAGCAAATGAATGTGTACTTAGGAAACAATTATAATGCCAGATAGGAAAGTTTGCTTTGGCTCCAATTCCAAACCTATTATAAAGGTTAGGAGGCAATGGGTATAAATCCTGAGATGGGTATGATTAAGAAAGGACTTGGTAACAACTAACCATCAAAATGTATATTTTAAAATGTTTGCTTGCCTTCTGCCCTTTTTCTTCTTCTGCATTTTTTCCCTTCACTCAGAATTTAGTTCAACACAGTGCTGTTGTTTTCTCAGCGGACTTTGCACACAGTGCTGAGCCTGTACTTCCTTTTTTAATACAAATAAGATTACAAGTGGTATAACCATATTTTATATACAATTGGCACAATCTTGCCAAAGCCGGGCAACTTTTTAAAAAGTTTGATCCTATGTATGTTTCCTTGAAAGTAAGCTCTTGTCAGTTCAAAGATCTATAGGTCAGTTCTATAGGATTACAGCCTCAGTTGTTCTGATTACATGGGTGAGACTTAAGCACATGCTTAACTGTTCTAACCACTTCAAGGAAACTTAAGAAAGTTCAGTTTAGAGCATCATCTACAGATTTTAATGGAAGCAAAGGCTGGGGGCCTGGCTAGAATCTTGATGGTGGCCTACCTAAAAAGTGCCACTGTTAACTTCTTGGAGGAAAGAAGGAGGGACATAAAAATCTCACATTATATCTTACCTGCACAAGTAGCCTTTCAAAGGCTAGGAAATTGTCCCATTTGGCACTCTGAGGGTGTTTCAGTGTCTGCACAACAGCCAACGCAATCTGCAGAAGCCCACAATGGTTCTCAATGGCTTCAAATTTCTTTTTGAAGAGCTGGATATGTGAGCTGAGCTGCTCAGGGGTGACTCTCCCTGTAAAAGTAATTGCAGACACTTCTCAACAGTGTGCAGGTAGATGAAAGGAGCAAATGTTACCAATAGCGAGCAATACTTATGCAGTGTGCTCCAGTAAGAGACAAAGTCTTTTCTCAGCTATTCATTCAGCACAAGCCTCCCCCCCACACCCCATTCACAGTCATTTTCTTTACCCAGGAATAGTAACTTCGGTAATTAACATGCACATATAAGCATAGCAGTATGAAAGTTGGTGTGTACTCTCCTATGTCTCCTCTTTTTGGAACTCTCAGTCAACCAAAACCAGATGTTTGTGAACTGCCACTGCATTTGTTGTGTGAATCTGATGGTTGTAGTGGGTAGGGAACAAAAGAAAACAATGGGTGCCCAATTTTCACTCATATGGAAGGGCAAAATATGCACCCTGCAAAGGGTCCCTGTGTCCTTGGTGATCCCATCTGTTGCCCTCATGATATGCATTGTGCTACCACTTAACGTTTCTCGAAAACTGGATCAAAATAAATACATAATTTCAATTACACTCCCCACCCCCCCAAAAAACCACCCTCTTAATTTCATCAGTGTGTAAGAGGAACACCGTTCCTTGCTGGGCCAGCATCATGCAAGTTTTCCCTTCAGCTTCAAACTGAGTTTTTAGAGGCAGAACTCGGAAATGCCTTCCTTGCAACCTAATAGGTGGGATCCAAAGAACTCTTGGCAGGCAGAAAGAAGCTGCTAGCAGAACATTGCAAAGGTCTGTGCAAAAATCCATTCCAAATCTCAGTACGTTCTACAGCAGCTCTCGTGCTTACACGAGAAGATGAACATCTTTGGGTTTAGTTTCCCTTTCCCAACGCGTCTCCTTCCACGAGAAAAAGAACTCTCTGCAAAACATCAAGGCAAAGCCAGCAAAATATCACATGCTTCAAGCTGCCAACCCTTTCGCATGGCTAAAAGCTGACAAAAGGGTCCTTCGCTGAGCCCACAAAGGCTAAAAATGCAGCCGCAGCCATGTCTGTTTTCAGACTAAACATTCAACTCCCAGTCATGCTATAATTTATTTCCTTTAAAGCTGTCATGCAGATTGACATAGTGGTCTGAAAACATTAACCCTGATGCTTTGCAATAAGTGATTTCTCTTTTTTTTCACCCTTAGCAGTAATGATCTATTGCTACTTACTCAAAATCTGTTTCACGCACACATCACAGATAAAACCACAAGGTGCAAACCTCTCCCCCCCCACCTTCGTCTCAAAAACGTTATATTTAGAGAAGGTGTAAAATAGCTTTCAATTTCATAAACCTTAAGATACCACCCACTGTTAGGAGGAAAAGTCATTTGCAGTATGCTGTTCACTGGAGAAGAACACCATGGTCTGTGGTTTCCTAGAGCATTTGACTTCGGGCCTTTGCTGGTGCAATGCCCAATAAACTGTGTTCATATTGTAACCCATCTCCAAGCTTAGTGAAGTCAAAAAGCCTGATTTTAACTAGAAGCCTTATTAATCCTCCTGAAGTACTGCCAAGAGCAAGGACTTAAAGCCAGATTGAAGAGGATGAAGGACAGCAATAGATGCTTAACACAATTTGAAGTTTCTCACTTCCTTATGCATCTATATTAATGTGCTTGTCACTCCTTCTATTTTGTGGAAATGTATGTCCTCACTTCACACTGCTTTAGTCTCTCTCTCTGTCCCCAGTTCCAGGCCGTTTTATTAAACTTCTTTAAGGGACGTTCCTTACAAGAGACACTTTACACTCATGGGTTGCCAAGTACAAAATGTGCATAGACTCTACCAGATGCAGAGGGCGCACACATTTTTGAAACGAGGTAGGTTGTGGTTTTTCACATCAAAGAACTCAAAGAAAATGGGGGGGTCTGGTCCTTTCTGCTTTTTTGACTAAGTATATTGTGAAAGGTGCATTTGAAAACATACATGCAGACTTATAATCCCTAACACAATGCACATTGTACTCAGATTACTTAAACCACAGTTGAAAACATCTCATGAGTAATGGCCTTTTATTAAGGCTGTGGTAGTTTTGTAGGACAAGCATTATTACAAGAAAACTTTGTGCTCCAGGATTGATTGATTGATTGATTGATTGATTGATTGATCAGTGCTAAAAATGTCATGTTCTTAAAACTGAGTATCCCAAAGAAGACTGGATCTTTTCCTCCAGACTTTACAGATGAATGAGGTGACAAAAAAGAGAGACTCCATCAATGATGAAGGTGTTTGAATAGATGGGGTATTTTATTTTGGAACATGCATTCAGTTAATTATCTCTTTGGGGACCAATTAATAGGGAGTAAACTTCAAGGAACTGAATATGGCCTCTTTCCTAAGGATACAAGTCCGGCCAAGTATGTTAAATTCAGTTCAGCTTTTGTTGATGCTCAATTGCAGAGGTCCCCAAGCTTTCAGCTGACAATCAACAATAAGTGATTCCTTATGTTCCTCTCCATTTTGCAAGCAAACCAGACTGCAGAAAGCAGAATAACTCTGTGGAATACCATAATAAAAAAATACAATACTTGGGATACATATAACACTTTCTGGTGTTCAAAGATTTTCTCACACACTATCTGGTTATAATTCTAACAACCCTGGATGGTTGGTTAGTGTTATGGTCCCCGTACCCAATTCCCAGATGTGGGGCTAAGGCTGAAAGAGTGTGGCTTGTCTGCATCTACGTACTGAGTCCCCAGCTAATATGAGATTTGAAGTAAAGACATACTGATGATGATTCATAGATCTGCCTCTTATGGAGCTATCCTATGCTGCAATTATGCCAGGGACAGAGATACTTTGCTTTTGCACCAGTACTGAATAAGTGTTTTCAGAAGGGAAAAACATGGTAGGAAGAAAAGCATAAAAATGCCACACACAACACTAGCCAATCCTTAGCTGGATTGACTAAACTCGGTGGCTGGAATTCTTTTCCTCCTCTTTAAGTAGTAACAACACAGTCCTAACCACACCTCTGCATTAGTCAGTACCCCAGGTAAGTAGGGCTAGGATTGCATTCCAAGACATTTAAAGTGTAAACACATTCAAGGATTTTCACTTTTTGTAATCAGCTGCTACATGGTGTATCAGTTCATTATTTGTTTCTTTTTCTTTTCTTACATTTATATCCTGTCTCTGTTCTGTTACAGAACCTAAGGCAGTCTACATGTTGTTCCCAAGTTAGTCACCCATCCAGAATCTCACATCCAGAAAAATCACACCCACTTAAGTTTCAGCAAGATGGTGGGCTCATGTGCCTTCAGACTATATACCCTGGGACTCAATTAGCTGTGTCAACTTTGTCTGGAGTACCTCACATTCACTTCTACATCTCTGTTTACTTCAGTTGTCAAGGACAATTTCACCTCCTCGTTATTCTCTTACTTTCCTACGGAGCCAGCCTGCTCTTTGACCCTGTCATGACGTTTTGTACATATGATTCCCCCCACCTGCATTCTGAAATCATACAGTCCACAAGAGAGTCACATCCAATGGCCTTTGGATTGCATGCTTCAGCTCTAAATCCTTAGAAAGCTTCGGCACTGACATGCAACCTAAGAGGCAGAATCTTCTGCATACAGAAGATGCCAGTGCAGTAATGAAGGCCCCCTTACTGTAATACTCTGGTATTTTTAGAATGCTGGCAAGGAATGTCATGTGATGAACAGGAACATTGCAAAGTACAGTGGTACCTCGGTTTACAAACTTAATCCGTTCCGGAAGTCTGTTCTTAAACCGAAACCGTTCTTAAACCGAGGCGCGCTTTCCCTAATGAGGCCTCCTGCCACCGGTGCCCTTCCACCGTTTAGCTTCCATTCTTAGACCGAGGTAAAGTTCTCAAATCGGGACACTACTTCCAGTTTTGTGGAGTTTGTAAACCGAATTGTTCTTAAACTGGACTGTTCTTAAACTGAGGAACCATTGTAGTTAGGAGAAGTAGTGAAGAGAGTTCATTAAGGTGAGGAAGAGAGACTTTTCATTTATTTATAGATATAGTAAATAAATACTATCATACAGTTACATGGAAATGAGTGTCCCAACTGCATGGAAGCTTGGGCATGAGCTGTTCTTCAAGATGACCATGCAAACATGCAGGTATTTGGAGGCAGAGCCTGACCCCAGAGACCAGGATTGTACCCCAATCCAGGAATCACACGATGCCTCCATCATGCATTCAAGTAACAAAGAAAGGTAATACAGTGGTACCTCAGGTTAAGTACTTAATTCATTCCGGAGGTCTGTACTTAACCTGAAACTGTTCTTAACCTGAAGCACCACTTTAGCTAATGGGGCCTCCTCCTGCTGCTGCCGCGCCGCTAGAGCACAATTTCTGTTCTCATCCTGAAGCAAAGTTCTTAACCTGAGGTAATATTTCTGGGTTAGCGGAGTCAGTAACCTGAAGCGGATGTAACCCGAGGTACCAGTGTATATGGATTTGCTGTTGCTATTAACAAGTTACTGCATATGGATTACTGATTGATAAAATAGTGTCTATTAATTTTTCTATAATTCTTCACAAGTTTTTTTGACAACAAATGTCTTTGGCTTTTACACATCTGAAACACAACTTCTACCTGATCCTTTTTGGTAGGTCTTGAAACCACTCTATGTATTACTGGAGCATGGCACAACCTTAAAGATGGAAACACTTGACAGCCATCAGTATAATAACAAAACAAAAAAAAATATTGCATTTTGACACGGGGACAAAAAAACAACATAAAAATGAGCATGAGACCAATAAAGTAAACATTACTTACAAATATTGGATTAAAATTAATGTATTTGTAAAATTACATCACTGAATACAGAATGTATAGGGAACACTTTCTCAATACACTTCCTCTTTAATTATTCTTAGTTTAAAAATATATATCCACAGCTAGACATGTAAAAATACTTAGATATGAATTTGAGTTTAAGGATTTCCATTTTCAATCTTAAAAACAAACCAACACTGAGATTAGGATCCTGCTGTATTCTTCAGTCTCAAAATTTTGTTGGAAGATATGCCAACAAAAAGACCATTGTCAGCAAACTCCCTTGTTGCAGGAAAGCATTCTGTGTCCATGTGCCAGCCATAATTTAATATGCAAAGATAACATACTACCAGCATATTTGGCTTGTAAATGTCTCCACACAGGTTTTATTTAACAGTATTTTGCTTCTAATTTTTCGTGGTTTATAAGGGTAAGTGAAAATTGATTTAGCTAGAGACACAAACAATATGTATTACAGATCTGTCAGTACATACATTTAATCTAATGACAGTATGCCTATTTTAGTTTCAGCTTCTAGATTATACACTTCAGACAAGCAGTGCTTTATTGCAGCTGGAAGCGGCATCAGAGGTATCTGAACTAAGGCCAACGAATCACATCCAGCTGAACAACGTTCCCTCGTCCTCCAAGGACATGCCACTAAAGATGGTAATTTTCGCTTATTCCTACAGAAACCCTACCTCCATCCTGTGTGTAATGCCTAAATAGGTTGTAATCCAAAGACCGCCTAAGGATCTCCTTTGGTTTCATCAGTCAATATCCATGCTTTTCTTCAGCAGTAAACTATGGTTATTTTCCCACCGCTGTAAATTAACTGGCATTGTTAAATCCAACACAGCATTTATTATTTGTACTTATGAGATGCCATATAAATGGAACCTCTGGTCCTGAAGCCTAATAAGGCCTTCAAGGCAGTTTCCTCAAAACCACAACCCAGACTCTCCACGTGTCACTATTTTCCAGTGACATTCCTGGATTTACAGAAGCCATCCCACTTTCTGACTTGATCCTGAAATGTCCCGCTTTTCCTCAGGTCGTGTCTATTTTCACTGGCGAAATGTTGGAGGGTCTGGAGTTATCCAACCCATCTGAAGGCAGCCCTGTACAGTGATTTAAAGGCAAAGGCAGTTCCTAGCCCTTAAGGCTGCAAATAGAGATGTCATGGAGGGAGAAAGAAAGTAAAACAGAAGAGCTGCCTCATTGGCAACCACATCTTGCTTGCACCGTCTTATTTCACCTTCACAGAAACCTCAGAAATTATAAGATGATGGGAAAGATGAGCACCACCAAATAGGCTACACTTCTTTATAATGATCATATTTGAAGCTGCATATCTCCCATTAGGACTGGTGCAGTCCAACATTAAAGGTTTTGTGAAAGGTAGGTGTGTGTGTGTGTGTGTGTGTGTGTGTGTGTGTAAGTAAAAGATGCTTAAGTTCCAATTCAAGCATTACAAAGATATGGGGGAACAGGAGGCAAAAGGAATTTGTGCTTCCCATTTCTCCCCTTTCATAACATCCAGAGGTGATCATATTGCTGTGTTCTTTCATATCTTGGATATTCTTTCATGTTTGCAGACAAAGTTCAGGCATACCTTACACCCCTAACAAATCTGCCATTTCCTTTGATGCCCCCCTTTTTTTAAAAAAAAATGCCAGATAGTTACAAACTACTTAAGGGATTTACAGTAGCCTTATCCCAACCTCTTTCACAAAGCATGCTGCGCTGGTATATTGTTTCTGTAGGCTAGGTCTGCCTTGTGCTCTTTAATGAGATGCTTTCGTCTTTCAGGTCGCATTCTGCATAGTTTACTAGGGAAGAACTGAGAGGGCTTTCTTCCATTAATGGAGGGTTAGAGTAACAGAAGAGAGCACTTTGTTTCTGTTATCCTCCTGGTGTTTCAGCTTTCATCATTCAACATGCCAATAAAGGGAGATAATAAAGGGATTCAAGCTCAGGCTAGATTTACTGTCCACTGTTAAAACTGCCAAGCAAGGCAGGCCATTTCTGAAGCCACAGAAGGACATTTGTAGCAAAGTGTCTTTTGCTGCCAAATAATATGCTAATAGCAAAGCTTTAAACAAAAAGCATCATGAACCATCACTTTCAGAAGCGTTCTAAGATATGCATCTGATCACCAGCGAGGCTGCAAAGGAAGTGAGGATTGGGGAAAGAAGAAGCGGTACTTCTCCTGAAGGAACAACACTCCTTTGTTTCAGGAAGCTAGACGCAGAATAGAACTTTCTTTCGGAACCCAGTATCTTCAAGTGTGTTAAAATGCGAAGAAAAAGAAGAAGAAGAAGAAGAAACCCAACGAAAAAATAAGATGCCCGTTTTTCAGCAAGCCTGACTTCCTTTTTGACACTAGCAAGAATGTTACAGTATAAAAACCTTTTTAAAAAATACAGCTACATTTTGCTACTTGACTTGTCTAAACCAGTGCAAATAATAGATACATTTTGAATTGATGGATATTGCATTGAAATAATAAATGTTTAACTACTTGGTTTTTTTATTATTCCTTTATTGCTGTTTTTTTGTTTGTTATTTACATAATTGATTTATATTTATATGCTGTTTTCCATGATGGCTATCTTTATTTATTTAGGAGTATTTAAACCTTGCCTACCAATTGAGGTGGCCTAACATATATCCATAACACAAGAAAGCAGACATTAGCAGAATATTTACTAGAATAGGGTAAAGGTGTATATAATTCTGCCCTCCAGTTCTCTGATGTTCCACTAAGTGCTCTTCTGCATAAACACTCTACGTACTGTTGATGTATATGTTTTGCATACTGTTTTCTTTTATTGTTGTTGTTGTTGTTGTTGTTGTTGTTGTTGTTGTTGTTGTTGTTGTTGTTGTTGTTATTATTAGCAACTTTGAGTTCTTTAAAAATAGGCAGGATGTTAATATGTTTGCCATCTAAGATGCACTGAGAGTAAACTCAAAGGAAACCAATGGACTTTCAACCATCAACCCTGGGTGACATAGTTGGGTATAACCCATAAGAAATGAACAACAAACATTAATCTAATCTCATATCCAACTAAGCATCCTCTATGTACGTCATAGAGATATCTTGGTATCTGAGGAGTGTTCCATAACAGCAAAATGTCAGCTATTATGGGCAGGGGCCCAAGAAAGAGACTCTGCGTTTAGCAAGGGACAATGGGTCTCTATGCACTCAAAAAGACACACACTCTCTCAGGGGAGGTCAGGCTGACCACAATGGTGGGCTCAAATGCAGTACAATGGTACCTTGGTTCTCGAACGGCTTAGTTGTTGAACAAATTGGCTCCTGAATGCCGTAAACCCGGAAGCTCCTGCAGCTAATCGGCCTTGGTTTTCGAACACTTTCAGGACTCCCGGAACAGATTAAGTTCAAGAACCAAGGTACCACTGTAGTTTTATTTTTTTCAATAGGAGTATATGGCACACATTCACTCAGACAAGAAAAGGATTCACTCAGGAAAACTGAGCAAGTGAGTCAAACATTACTTATTTGCTTATTTAAGGTGCTTTACAGCATCTTTCTGCCAAGACAGTTTAAAATTTAATACCAACACAAGCAAATTACAAACTTTTTTTTTATGTCACTGATGGCCTCTTCAGGAGAAGATGGTTTCCTGACCATGGCATCTTCTTTTCTCTTTGGTTTGTTAATATTTCAGGAAGTATTCATAAATAAGGCCTATGATGATTGACAGCCATGGTGCTACTGTGCTATATTCAACCCCAAGTTGTGAAAACGAGAAAGAAGTATGTCTCTTCTTAGATGCCAGCTTAGTATATATTTCTTTGCCTGGAATAGAATGTGTCAGGGAACTGCCATCAGAGGCACGGGAGAAGGAGAGGGTCTCTGATTCTGCAGGGGAAGGTCCAAGCGCTAGAGGGAGAGTCAGCCGGGAAGAAGGGGAAGAGAATGAGTGTAACACCAGGGATCCAGGAGAGCAACGGGATAGGGAGGTGCAGGGGCTCCAGGACTCTTCGTTGGAAGTTAGCGAGGAGAGCCCAAGCACCCCGCTGCCCACGCCCACCCTGCGCAGGAGACTTCCGCGCAGTGAGAGGCGGAAACGATTGGGCGTCAAACAACTCTTATGTTGGCAACGCTTTAAGAAACGCCCACAGACAGATTCTACGAGTGACTAAGGGCAGCCACGCTAATATGGGCTGCGTAGTCCGGGGGGTTTAACCAGGCAATCCGATGCTCAAACGGAGCAGGATTACGCACGAGTAACTCCCAACCACTACAGAATGTGAAGAATTCTGGACCTTCTCACTGTATTTTTTATCCACATAAACTAAAACAACCAAAAATGATTATTTTAAAATATTAGAATTAAGTGAACTGTGCATATTTAAACCACATATACCCACCCAGTAACAAAAAGTGTTTTGTTCAGATGTAGTCAGGCCTGAGGGCAATTTTAACAAGAGTTTCCCTAAAACTGGTATAATATTTAGGTCTTTAAAGTGGAAAAAATAGCCTTTTTACTCAGCCTTGGCACTTGCATATGACTCCTGCTATAATGATAAATCAGGACCCTGATTTTCCAGCAGCTTCTGAGGTTAATTTGCACACGCTTAATGTCCATCTTCCTCTTCTCCCAGGCCTTCGAGGAATTAAACAATCTATGGCCTTTTAAACTGTCTGGGTGGTAGTGTTTGGCTTGTTACTGTATGTATTTTTGTGTTTTCGTATTGTCAACTGCCCTGTAATCCTCAAATGAAAGGCAGTAGAGAAATGTCGCTGTTTTTG
The DNA here is from genome assembly GCF_965112155.1 of Podarcis liolepis. Taxonomy (NCBI): domain Eukaryota; kingdom Metazoa; phylum Chordata; class Lepidosauria; order Squamata; family Lacertidae; genus Podarcis; species Podarcis liolepis. The sequence goes on from NC_139564.1 coordinate 53,753,989, forward strand.
TTGTTATTGTTAATGCTACATTTTGGATTTAGATACTGAAGCAAGTTTAAAATATCTACATGCTAAAAAGAAGCTTGAAACCATCATTGGCTTGCAATTGTCCTTTGTCCTTCCTGAATGTGTGAAGAGATTTTTTTCCAGCAACTGATAGCTGAGGGGGGAAGTTAAAGGGCACTTTCAGATCATACAAGACAAGCCAGCATTTGCTATCTTGAAGCAGCACTGAGCTAATATGGGTAACTTACATGCCCTTGCCCTTTGGCAACTCAACTCTTTAGTCACCCTAAATTTTTCCAGTTTTCTAGGGACAAGGAGTTACTGAATGGCTCAAGGGACAAATGCTTTCAGATAAAAAAGTTAACACAATACTGCTCATAATGAAGTTTTGGGCTAACCATTGTGGACCCTGGTTGTGCAGCCTCAGACAGCAAATTTTGCACATGGAAAGGGGAAAGATCAAATTTATTTTGAAGCAGCTGTACCTGCACCTAAATTACAGCATGCGATTACTACATTTTATTTGAAATAATTATGCCTTAATGTATGCTTCCACTTGCCTCTGTCTACTCTTTTGCATTATACTTACAGTACAGTCGTACATTGGTTCTTGAACGGAATCCGTTCCGGAAGTCCATTCAACTTCCAAAAACGTTTGAAAGCCAAGCATGGCTTCCGACTGGCTGCAGGAGCTTCCTGCACTCAATCGGAAGTGGCAGAAGCCGCTTTGGACGTTCGGGTTCCAAAGAAGGTATGACTGTATCTTAAAGCAATCACTCAGGATTTCCTTATTGAACATATATATGTGCATACACACTAAGGCTCATATTTTTAAACAATGATGAAATTGTCAATACCAAATGAGCTTATGATTCAGAAAATAGGTAACAGGCACAAACAAACTTGAAATAGTTACACCTGTGTTTCAGTTATTCAGCTTTCCCACTCAATGGTAAATAAACAAAAAAAACACACAACGGTACTTATAGACCACATAACTTAACGAAAGAACTTGTCAGGAAATAGTCCCAGGCTGATTTTCTGTATCATGAAGGCAGAGATGTTCATGCACTGCTCTTGCATGGGATACAGGGACAGGATGCATACATGATCAGCTTCCTGTTTTTTCACAACACTAGATTTGAAATAGAGCCTTTGCTTTTCTTCCACCTAGGAGCTCTGTTGAGACTACAGTGGTCCCTCGGGTTACATATGCTTCAGGTTACAGACCTTGCTTCAGTATGAGAACAGAAATTTTGCTCGGCGGTGAGGCAGCAGCAGGAGGCCCCATTAGCTAAAGTGATGTTTCAGGTTAAGAACGGACCTCTGGAACGAATTGAGTACTTAATCCAAGGTACTACTGTATGTTATGTCCCAAAGACGGGGGGAAGCAGCTATTGAACACAACATTGTTGGGGGGGATGGGACAGGAAGCACAGGGCACTTGCCTATCCATCTGCCACCACAGCAAGATGGTGCCCCAAGTATCCATTTCAGCCTTGTGAATAAGCTTACAAAAATAATTAGGCTGCAGAGAAATAAACAATTACTAGCATGCTAAGAGGGAAGTAGCTTGTGTTTCTATGCTGGATGTGGAGGAGGACAAGGGGGCAGGGGGGCAGTAGCCCTGGGCGTACGATTTTTAGAGGGCTCCCATGCAGGGATTCGTGTCTTGCCCTGCCTGCTGCTGGGGGTTTCTGGGCCCTGGAGTCTGGCTGGACCTCACCACCGCATCCCTGGCCCCCTCGCTGAATGGCCCCCTGGCCAGCGTTGGGCAGTTTCGCCTGCCAAGGGCCGCGTCAGCCAGCCTCCTCCCTGTGCAGGCGGCACAACGCAGTCCCCCTTGGCTCTAGTAGTGAGAGCCAGGCTAGCCTGGCGCACAGGCTCTGTGAACCCTCCACACCCCGGGGGTGTTGGCAGCAAAGGCTGGGCTGGTACAGTGGGTTCTGTTCCCCCTCTATGCCCCGCCTCTGTGTGTGCACACGCCCCGGTTGCCAGCAAATGCTGCAACACCACTGGAGGAGGAGAAGGATGCTACTATTCTCTTAGAAGGCAAGATAAGATAAATGACCTTCCGCCTGGGACAATCCATCCCTGCTTTGTCAGCCTATTCACTTGCTGGCATTGAATCCCTAGTTACTTAAGGCGTATACAACATTGCCCATATGATATACAAGGTTGCCCCATGATACTGAAGGCAAAGAAAGCAAGAAAGTGGTACCTCGGGTTACATATGCTTCGGGTTACATACGCTTCAGGTTACAGACTCCGCTAACCCAGAAATAGTACCTCGGTTTAAGAACTTTGCTTTAGGATGAGAACAGAAATCATGCTCCGGCAGCGCAGCAGCAGCAGGAGGCCCCATTACCTAAAGTTGTGCTTCGGGTTAAGAACGGTTTCAGCTTAAGAACGGACCTCCGGAACGAATTAAGTACTTAACCCGAGGTGCCACTGTACAGAATGAGACGAGAGCTATGCCACAGCCGTAAGTGGAAACTGAGAAAACTGCAGTTTTTTGGGCACAGGAACAAGGCTCTGAATTACCCTTTCTATCCCCAGGCTCATACTTCAAAGCATTAAAGGCAAGAGGTGACATTGTATATTTTTATGAGTGTATTATCAGCCTGTAAGTCAGGCTACAACTGCATAACATTTTGAATCCATTTCAAAACACTGATTGATAACTCACCAAGCACCAAAGAAACTGATTGCTAAAACACATGGCTCGTCACCAAACCGCAGTTAACAACCTCAGATTTATTTAAAGACAAATGATTTCGGAATGATCAGCGTCTGAGAAATAGCTACACTGATTAAATGGCTGGACACAGATGAAGAGTACGCACAGGCCCGCTCCAAGGCTTACTTACCCATGCTCATCTTGATTGGCAAATTTTCCCTGCTTGCAGCTTCCACTAGGTGTCTCCTGACTTCCATCACAGCTTCTTTCTGCTTGAAATTCATCAAGGACTCCCACAGAGATTTAGCAGCTGGATCACTATATATATAAAAAAGAAAAAAAGCACCCAGGTTTACACCAAACATCTGCTAAGAATCAAGCAAACGGACTGGAGCTTAGTGATTTCTACAACGTGGATAGCCTATTTACTTTCAAGCACGGAAACAAAGCTCAACTTTTTCAGAAAGAGTTGCTCTCTCTCTTCAGACTAAGAATACATGGGCTGATTTGGTAACTTGTTATATTAACCAGAGGTTATCAATTTAATTGATTCTGTTACCACAAAATTATTAAGAGAATACAGTGGTACCTCAGGTTAAGTACTTAATTCGTTCCGGAGGTCCGTACTTAACCTGAAACTGTTCTTAACCCGAAGCACCACTTTAGCTAATGGGGCCTCCTGCTGCTGCTGCACCGCCAGAGCACGATTTCTGTTCTCATCCTGAAGCAAAGTTCTTAACCTGAAGCACTATTTCTGGGTTAGCGGAGTCTGTAACCTGAAGCGTATGTAACCTGAAGTGTATGTAACCTGAGGTACCACTGTAGTTCAGCAGTGGCTTGCGCAAACAACCAAAGCTACTGAGAATATTAATGACGACAAAAACAGCAACAGTTTCTGTATAATAGACTTTCTTCTGAAATGCACTCTCGTGACTATACTTTTTGAAACGAAAAGCTGTTCGCCAGGTTCAGAAGTAATGGTGGGCTTGTGAAGCCGTTGATACAAGCAGAATATTAAGTAAACGTTCATATGGCCATTGATGGAAAGTGGATCTGGCTGAGCTGGGAGGTGTTGCATTAAATCTCACCTCATTCATAAAGCTCACTGAAGTATAACAAGTGAGGGAGGGACAAGCAGCGGTTTTAGACAAAGTTTCAGTACAGCAATAAAGGAGTTGGGAAAGGGTCATATGCCAAGGCCACTGCTGCTGTGAAACATGTCTTCTCATTTGCTCTCCTGCCTACCCCTGACTTCATGCAAATCCAGGACTGTGTTGAGGCACTACAAATCCTCCAATGGGGGCTGCATGAGGACATACATTTTTTGTTATATATGAAGGTATAACTTTATGCAGGGTCAATCTTGAATGGCATACAAAAGTGCTCTATATCTCAAATATGTCAATATTAATTGTGATCACATGAAACTATAACTTTTAAAAGAAAATGAAAGAAAACTCAATACCCATGAGAAAGTTCCTTGGCAGAGACAAACGTTTATTGTCAAGTCATGCTAATATAGATTTTAAAAGTCCTGGAGGGCAATGATTTCCTTCCCTGGCTTTTGTTTTTTTTACAAGCCAATTTCTTCCCAAAGTTGTAGGTTTGCTTTGCAAGGCTACTGGGAATTGTTTAAAAATATGTTGAGAATAGCAGACTCTGTTTAAAAGCAAAGTAGAAAACATGACAAACCGGCACGTTTGAAGACTTGCAATATCAAAAGTGGATGTTTTGTAGACTTATTACTGCTTGCAAAAGATGGGGAAAAGGAGATACACACTATTTCTACACACTTATTTCTATACACAGATCCAGCTGTCCAGCCAAGTGATAGGATAGCACCAGGAATAGTATCTAAACAAATGGCTTTGGACAAAAATAAAATTTGTAGCTAGAGAGAGTAGTTAATTGAGACTCCCGTCCTCCCACCACAATGCTTTCTAGTAATGGACTTAGCTTTCAGATTTGGACCTGGCAATTCTAATACGTCTTCATACCATGAGGGTTGTCTACTAATATGCCCTGTAAAGTAGGCAACCTCTGAAGCCAACAGCAGCCGCACATTCCATGCAGGATACCACTGCTAGTCTCCTAATACAACCGAGCTAGAGTCCACACTACCATTCATCAAATTTCACAAATACTGCTTGCTTCCCCATGTTCTTCAAATCTCAGCTCTAAGGTCTGTTCTGAAGGCCCTAACGCAGACATGGAAAATGTGAATAAATAAATATGTGCCTGAGCTTATTCAGAGTGCATACATGGTACCTTGACCAAGAAAAACTGGCATTCACACGACTGGGACCAGGGCTTTTATGAGTTTTTGAGACAATTAAAAGAGAAAGCATCTATGACCTTATATTCGTTCATTTGATGTTTTAATGTAAACTGTTTTGAAATCCCCCCATTAAAATATAAAGCAGCATAGAAATGAAATAAATAATAATAACAATAAGCTTCATGTGGGGATGGCACCTTGATATTCCATTGTAGTGACTATAACCCAGGGTTGAGGTGTCATTTGGCGATTAGCTTATATATGCAAGTTTCTAACACTGGTGAGAGTATGTGGAGCCACCAAAACAGATGGATAGTACATGCAGTTTTGACAACCTGGATTCAGCCTCCAATGCCCTGAAACATGATATTGACACTATCAGAGTTACCCATAATGACTATTTGTCAAGCAAGCACCTTTGAAAGCCGTGTGTGGATTACTAGACTCATGACTTTTGCTACAGGGCACCAGCACTCTTTGCTTGATCAGATTGCCTGTAATTCTGACACCCGAGAAAGCTTGGCTTCTTAATAGGCTTTCCTCCATCCCTTCGGTTCCTCCATCTCTTCGGTTCCAAGTAAATATGATAGGACAACTCACAAAGCATTCAAAGATCATGTTTCAGAGTGCTCTCCAAAATCCCCAGGCAAGCTCCTGAGAAAGGGTCTCCTCCTAAAGTCACATCCTGAGTAAACAATGCTGAATAGTTCAAGATTTTAAGGATTTTGTTTTATTTTATTGCAGACAGAGATGCTGTCTCAGTTTACGGCTTGGTCTGAGTTTGAAATCATGTCCACTGCCAACATGACTTCTGTCTGAAATGAAACATTAAGCATGCATATATCCTGGTTTCGAACAAATGCCAGTTGGAGTTTGCTGGGAGCCAACAGGAAATGCTAATCTCAAGATAAAGTGCAGCTCTGTTTTAATGCAGAAGAGTAAGTAGTGAACTGTGGTCCAATAAAATGTGAAGTAGGCAGTGGTTCTGGAGAAAGAGAGATACGGGGCCCTGTTTAGAAACTGTATCAATGTTGTCACAGAATCATAGGATTGTGGATCTGGAAGGTGTCATGAGGGTCATCTAGTCCAGCCCCCTGCAATGCAGGAATCTTTCACCCAACGTGGGGCTTGAACCCACAACTCTGGGATTAAAAGTCTCATGCTCTATTGACTATCCTTTAAAACCAATTTAGATTGTTAACTGTGTGTAGTGGGACAAAACTGGTGTTTCATGCCTAACTGAAGCCAGAGAGATACATTGTGTTAGGGTCAGTTTTATAGTGTGTCAAAAAAACTGTTACTATCTAATTTGTGATGTTACAGTTATAATAGTTAGCTGGAGGACATAGATTTTTACAGTGGTACCTCTGGTAACGAACTTAATTTGTTCTGGAGGTCCGATCTTAACCTGAAACAGTTCTTAACCTGAGGTACTACTTTAGTTAATGGGGCCTCCCGTTGCCGCCACGCCACCACTGCGTGATTTCTGTTCTCATCCTGAGGTAAATTTCTTAACCCGAGTACTACTTCCGGGTTAGCGGACTCTGTAACCCAAAGTGTTTGTAACCCAAAGTGTTTGGAACCCAAGGTACCACTGTATATGCTTCAGTTTATTCACAAAGTGATGGGTCCTTTACTGGGCATTCCATTCAAACATAGTGAGTCATAATTATAGGCCAACCAAAATTCAGAATTTCACTGAGAACCTGGTAATTGGTTGGAAAGTTAGGTTCAGCACTGCTTAAGAGCCTGAGAAGAAAACCTTTGAAAAATGAAAGAAGAGACTCTGAAGAGGCAAGGCAAAGAATGTGGTGTGGAAAGCAACAGCAACAGCAGCCAGGACTAAAGTGGCTGAAGTCCAGAGAGAGGCTAGGACCTGAGAAATCCCTTTGGCAGAAGGCAGCTGACAATGAAGGAGCCAACACCTTAAAGATGAAGTCACTAAAAGCAGAAACTAAGAAGGTCTTCAAGGGGAGAGGAAGACCGTAGCAGCAGCCCTTGGGAAAAGCTGAAGGCAGTGTGTCAGCCGCAGCATTCAAAAGTTGCCAGGTATCAGGCAAATTTTATACCTGTCTATTGGCCACTTGCGACCAAGTCAAAAAGGCGTCTGGTGTCTCCACCATCTGGAGGTGAATGCCTGGAGATCTTTGGATCTTGACTGTTTTCACACACTAGCAATACATCCTGTAGAACTCTATCCTACAGAATAGAATTCTATTCTATTCTATTCTATTCTATTCTATTCTATTCTATTCTATTCTATTCTATTCTATTCTATTCTATATTTTATCTGGACAATTAGAATGAATATCAAGAACCAAAAGTCGGATTGGAAAGTATGATTTTTCAAGCCACCTGGCCCAAAAATGGCAACTAGGCATTCTGTTTTGGCAACTGTAACTCAAGGAGCCATTTGGCGCCTAGCCAAATCTGAGTTTCTAATACTGGCCAGCCGGTACTTTTCAGATGTGCTCAGGTATTTGCAACACTCAAAGTGGGGCAGGAGGCATGCACCCAAGTCCCCCCAATGCCCGCTCACACATTGCTTCCCCCCTCAACTTCCCAGTGTTGTGTGGGGTTGGTTTGTGGCGGCTTCTATTCATGCCTGCTCAAGTGGTTGGAGACCTTGTTTGATACGTGTCTCCAATCTCAGGGACAGTTCCACCACATTCAAGACAGCATGAATAGGTGCCCCTGCAGAACCACTGCATTCAGTATGGGGATGGTTTGGCACTGATCATGCACACCCCTGACCTTGGCCATAGATACAGAGATCATGCATTCAGGGAAATGCCTTAGTATGCCTATCATTTATCGTGCATTTGTGACAGGAATACCTGCAGTCATAATATAAAGGTAGGATAAATAAATGATAACAGGCCTTCCCTTTCAGGTTCTTGTATGTGTGGGAAAACAGGTAGTGACATTTGCTAAGGGCTACTAATTTGGGGACGCGGGTGGCGCTGTGGGTAAAACCTCAGTGCCTAGGGCTTGCCGATCGCATGCTCGGCAGTTTGAATCCCCACGGTGGGGTGAGCTCCCTCCCGTCTTTCGGTCCCAGTCCTGCCCACCTAGCAGTTCGAAAGCACCCCTAAGTGCAAGTAGATAAATAGGTACCGCTTTATAGCGGGAAGGTAAACGGTGTTTCCGTGCGCTGCGCTGGTGCTGGCTCGCCAGAGCAGCTTCGTCACGCTGGCCACGTGACCCGGAAGTGTCTCCGGACAGCGCTGGCCCCCGGCCTCTTAAGTGAGATGGGCGCACAACCCTAGAGTTGGACACGACTGGCCCGTACGGGCAGGGGTACCTTTACCTTTACCTTTTACTAATTTGTATAGACTTATACGGTTATGGCCTATGCTGGTATCCAGTTTAAGAAATATGCTCATGTAGAAAATTCTCACATATAAAGCAACTCCTTCACAAGGAACAACAGATTGAAAATATCCAACAATACTGCTCCCACTTAGGCTAATAAATACAATCTGATACAGCAAACAATTCCCAGCTTCCTAGTCACAGAGCATTATCCTCATTTGGATTAATGGCATTTAAAATTCCCATAATTTTTCAAAGCAAAACATGCAGTTGCATATTTTAAAAGCCAGACAGTCAACATTAAAGAACGTAAGCATTTTCTTGAGCAATTTAAGCTTATTCCTCAATTCCATTCCAACTCCTCAAGCCACTTTGATGGCGTAATCTGCTCTAGACTCAATTTAACTGTGTGTCTTGGCAAATACTCAAAAGTTAGAGATTATTATTTGATTCAGATGCCAAAAGGCTTAGAGATATATAGCCCTAGAAGCAGAGAAATAGTATCAGCCCCCCCCCCAATAACCTACTTTTTGCATCTATGAAAGGAAACTGCCACATCCAAAGATCAAGTACTCATAATCTGAGGCATAAAACTATCATGGCATCAACAACTACAGAGTATTCAGTGCCCCAGTCAGATGTTACACTTTTCTGTGCATGAATAACTCATTCATCCCAGGACTGGTCTGAAGGCAAATGCTAAACCTTCCTTGACCGAAGAGGAGGCAAACTTCACAGTCTCTCAAGACAGACGGATGCCAACAACAAAATGTAAGGGAAATGTTGTTCTATTCACTGCTTGCTTTTTCAAAATTCCCAGCCATAGATAGCAATTAATCACCTCAGTTTTTCAGTTAAGTTCACCTGCCTACACATACCACAGCTAGTTATCTGAGGCCTAAATGAACAAAAAGGAAACATTGTTCCTTGCCTAATCATCTGAAGGCAATTTTTACTCATCACTCGTGACCAGGACAACTGTTTATAAGCCTGCATGACTGACCAGATGTAACTATTTTGCTGTTTAACCAGTACATCTAAATTTATGTGCAATAAAGGCAGACTATATGCATCCTGTATGCGTACAGATATTTCCAGGGTGAGAGGAATCGCAGACATTGTGCTGTCCAGAGCCTATAAATATGACACTGATAATAATGAATATGAGAGACATGCTCAGTCCTAGTTCCTAGTAATTTGAAATATTTTTCTAGTTTGGGAGATGGCATTATGGGAACTGGCTGTGCACCAAGATAATTTTTGGCACAGATATATTGTTACAAAAGCCCGGCACTTGCCCCCTCTCTCTGCCAAGCAGTGGCCAGAGCGCATGGGGTCAGAGGAGCACAAACAGGGTCTGTGTCCCTTTGGAGAATGGAAGACATGACGGAGACAGTCATGCTTTAAGAAATATGGTTTATTCACATATTTATACTTTCAGTCTGCATGGAAGGGAGTCCAGATCTTACAGCATGGCCCAGAAGCCCCTTGCCCTCCCCCAGAGCAGCTACCCTGGCAACCTTCCAAATCTCTAGTCTCTGGCCACAGCTGGGGCAAGGAGTTGCTAACCCTCAATGGCTCTCCATTGTAATGCTAACAGGCCTGCCCTTCCCTCAGCCAGCCAAACTGATTTGCAATAGGTAGGCCAGAAATTCCCTGTTTGCCACAGCCCTGCAGTTTATGTTTTAGTACAGGCGTCAGCAAACTTTTTCAGCAGGGGGCCGGTCCACCGTCCCTCAGACCTTGTGGAGGGCCGGACTATATGGGGGGGGGGGGGAGAAGCACAACAAATTCCTATGCCCCACAAATAACCCAGAGATGCATTTTAAATAAAAGCACACATTCTACTCATGTAAAAACACACTGATTCCCGGACCGTCCGCAGGCCGGATTTATAAGGCAATTGGGCCGGATCCGGCCCCCGGGCCTTAGTTTGCCTACCCATGTTTTAGTCCATCCCCAATCAAAATCCTAGTATTTATTTGTTCCTAGTGTTTAGAGGGATCCCCCCCATTTCTATAACAATATTTAAGATTAAAAAGTGCCTATATTTAATTTTTTCTTGTTAATTCTTTGAGAGAGAGAAAATAAGATTTTCACGATAAAAACATCACATATATCAGGTCAGGACTGCAAGACTGCTTTTAAAATATTGTTTCAGATGACATTATTCACCACTAATGTGTTTTGCATTCCAAGTAATGTATGATTTCTTAAGGGTGGTACGATTTAGGGACCTTCATACAAAGAAAAGACCCTTGCACAGAAGATCAATTCATTGCAAACCAGCGTCTGTGTGTAGGTAGCCATTTTCTGACCCTTTCCCTTAAAGTTAATATTATGTTTGTTTATTTTTTTGGGGGGGGGGACAAGATGGATAAATTATGGTACAAATGGGAATATAGATACTAATCAACAGCAATTCATTTTCCTTCATAGCTACAAAGGAATAGGTACAGGGTAAAAATCCATGATGCTTTTATTGCTTCTTTATATATGCAAAAGCAATTAGAAAGTGATTAATTTTAGACTGACAGTTTTAAGGAAAGCCTTCACTAGTTACTAGATTGCTCATCAATAAACAGAAACTGGATACATCACTTGGCCTTAAGAAATTCAGTGGCCTCAATTTCTCCTGTAAGAGAACACTTCTTTTGGTGCAAATGGATAAAGTGGTTTAGACATATGTTTTCAGAGGCATGGTGTGTGGAGACAGTGGGTTTCCAATTGAAAACATCTGGAAATATCCCAAGGCTATAACATTCCTGGAGTTCTTCCAGATTCAAGTGGCAACGATGATTTGCACGTTTGAGGGGGGAGGGAGCATTGTTTTATTCAACTGATGGCAAAAGTCAGTTTCCCAAACAAAAGTCTGTTTTGGAGAAGTGCGAAAGATATTGGAAAACATCTTTTTAAATGAACACCAGAGTAGCAATCATACATTGACATAGCACACAATTCCTCCTGTTATATTTCTGCTGCTAGTGGGATGTAGACTCATCTGCGTGCAATTCTCAAGGGTCTACACATTATGAGTGGTCTTGGTAGCCACGTCAACATTTGTGATCACCCATATCCTACCCGAATTCATCATGCGAAAGGCTGGGCTGGATAAATCCCAAGCCGGAATTAAGATTGCCGGAAGAAATATCAACAACTTCAGATATGCAGATGACACAACCTTGATGGCAGAAAGTGAGGATGAATTAAAGAACCTTTTAATGAGGGCGAAAGAGGAGAGCACAAAATATAGTCTGAAGCTCAACATAAAAAAATGAAGATCATGGTCACTGGTCCCATCACCTCCTGGCAAATAGAAGGGGAAGAAATGGAGGAAGTGAGAGATTTTACTTTCTTGGGTTCCATGATAACTGTAGATGGTGACAGCAGCCACAAAATTAAAAGACACCTGCTTCTTGGGAGAAAAGCAATGACAAACCTAGACAGCATCTTAAAAAGCAGAGAGACATCACCTTGCTGACAAAGGTCGGTATAGTTAAAGCTATGGTTTTCCCAGTAGTGATGTATGGAAGTGAGAGCTGGACCATAAAGAAGGCTGATGCCGAAGAATTGATGCTTTTGAATTATGGTGCTGGAGAAGACTCTTGAGATATGGGATCCTTGTAGGTGATCTACACATCCAAATCTCAGCCCAACAGTGAGGTTGGTATCAGTCTCTCTTCACCTCTAAACTGGAGAGGAAAGCTAAGGTCCTTTTGTTACCCTCACCAGAAGAAAATGGAATGCTTCCCAGAGTGAGAATGGAGGGTGGGATTTTGGTCTGCTTTCTATTCTAGAACTTTTTTTGTGAAAATAGTGAGCCAGAAGACGGCAAAATGTATTTCAATTATAAAAAAATATGAGCTGTGGTATTTACGCACAAGAGATAAGCAAACATGTCAAGAGTTGTGCGCCCTGGAAAAATTGTAAATGTGACTAGGTGCACAACATACAGCTGGGGATGTTTAATGGGATAAAATGAGCACAAGCTTGCCTGCTGCGGTCAACTAATTTTTTCAAAGCAGTATTTTTACTTGCCAAACCCACAGAAGTAAACCCATATCTTAAGCATGTAGCAAACATTTCCTGCATCCCAACATCTTGTAAACTTGTAGAAGAGGGCAAACATCTTAATCCTAAATTTTTTTCTATTTAATGTTATCTAAACGGAACAGAGAAACGCACACACACAAAATGTTCAGACAAAAATAAATAAATCACAGTATGTTCTTTGGATTTAGAATACCAGATAATGTTTTAAGGCATATTTGAGTGTCTGTGATAACAAATAACTTGATACACTTAGTCCCTGGATGTGCGCAATGCAATCCAGCTGTCTAGAAAATAAAATGTTTACAAAGGAAAAACATTCCATCTTTGTTTATTACATCCTGCAACACCAAGCTTCATAGGGCTAGTGTAGGATTTTTATTGTTGCTAATCCAGGAAATATAACTGATAGCGCAATTCATTTCATTCTGTAGCCTTCAGCTTTTTCAGACCCCAAACCTAGCTTGCACACCAAACCAGAAACATGAGATTAATATCCAATTTATCTTTGTTATCTTCATTCTCTTTTTCCAAGACTAAAGGCACCATTAGTGCCAACAAAATGTATTTTGCTATCTCAAGATGGTGCCTCCCTCATTCCATGACCAGAAGCTGACTGTTAATTTCACTTCAACACCAAAAATATGGTAGCATCTGATGCCAGCAGGGCAGTTTCAATGGGGATGACAGGCTGTGTAGCACATAAAGCTCTGATATCCAGCTAAGGGAAATGGCAGGGAAGAGCTCAGGAGGAACAGTGAGGACCATTGTCATCACCTCAGCATCTGCCACCTAAGGCTTGCAGTACATTCCTGTCAGATCTTCTGAAACATTGGTGCTGCTGTTCAGTTTACTAAGCAGCAAGTCAGTACACTATGCCCATATTGGCCTCAAAGTCTTTCAAATTGCAGAAAATAAGGTAGGATTAGGCAGATGAAGCAGGGAAGGTTTTAAAATATACAGTTCCACTTGCCTACCACTAGGTGGCAAATTCCTAAAATGATGTATAATTCTAATTTTTTTTTGGGGGGGGGAGGGTAGGGAAACCCCCTTGTGCTAGCAGGAATCCTTGCACTGTCTTCCCCAAGCATGGTGGGTTAATGGAATATGAGCAGTGATCCTTCAGATTCACAAACTCACTTGTTCCTGAACTGTTAGTTCTTAGGTGTCCTGTAAAAAATATATATTAATACATTAAATGCATACACTGAAGAATTGTCTGTCACATTGCGCTTTAAAAAAGTTCTGATCTTTATAGCATGCCTGTTCCTTGACAGTTCATTAGATACATAACGGTTTTAAAGCATTCTTCTTTTGTGCTTTAAAAGTGCAAACAGTTACTTAATAGGAAAAGAAAAGAACAGGCTGATGGAAGAGGAGCCAATAACAAGGTGCTGACAGCTGAATCTACATTCAGGGATTGTAACCACGGCCAAGTCGATTTTTGCAGATGTGGCAGCTAGTTAGTCAGAGGACGCTTCCTGGTGCATGCAGAACACTTCATATCTTTGTGGAGTAGATTTAAATAAGGCAACTCAAAATATATTTAGGTCATTTTCATTCACTCACCCATTTACTGTATATAAGACAAAAATTCTGATGCTACAGAATGAATAGAATTTGCTTCCATCTGAATCTTTTTCTATTTGGAAAGAGCTATCATTTGCTACAAGACACTCTGACTGCTTCCTTATCCTCTTGTTTCCTCTGGGTTTAAACTACACTCATCAAAACAATTCATACAATTTGTATCAATAATCTATTTTAATATATATTGGAAAGCTTCTATGAATATTAACATGACACAGGATACCCGTGCCTCCCCCTCCCCAATTTTAATTTTTGTCATAAAAATGTAAACTTCTAAATAGTTTTTATGCGGATGTCAAACAATTATAGTATATAAACTTGAAATTTTTATATCGTCAACAATTTTAGGTTATATTTTAGCGATTAAGATTTAAATTATATATTTAATTTTAACTGTTGCTATATCTGTATTGTCTCTGTTACACCCAACTGTAAATTCAAACGTATCCCTATCGTGTTTTATGACTTTCCTTATATTTTATGTGAGCTGGAACTGGTCTGTGACTGAAATATTATTAATTATTATTATTATTATTATTATTATTATTATATCTTCAGGGCTAAGGATTTGCAGCTGAGCAATCTGAGTGAATTATGAACTGGTTTCTCAGACAAATGTTACTGCACCACTGATAGCACAGCCATGGGAAGACTGGAATTTTGCACGTTTCTATAGTGCCCAATAAATTTTGCACATTTTCCGTGGGTGCCCAAATATAGAAAGTAGTATCACCTTTATTTTCTTTCTTTAAATATTTATAAACTGCACTTTCATTAAAAACCCCCACAATGAGGGAGTTCATGTTACCATTGTGTATACACACACACACACACACACACACACACACACACACACCCCTTCATAGTTATGAACCATAAGTTTTATTTCATAATATATAAACCATATACTTAAAGAGAAAAAATTATCACTCTCCAAAAATATATATTCTCTGCAATCCATTTCTACTAAATGACCAATGTGTCAGCAATTATAGCAAGAAGGTTTTCTCGATGGAAAATTCTGCACATGACTAATATGATTTAAATAATTTTAAGGACATTGCTGCATTTTTCAGTTTATCAAGTGGTTGTGTTCAAAGTCAATTAACTTTAAGAGCACAGAGAATTTAAAATTTTCATCTTTAAAGAAGTTAATTGTTTCCCTAGATTTAAGTAAAGACTCTGCTTTATAGCCCTACGTCAACCATAAATATTCATTAAATCTGCTCGCTAACTCCATAAACTAAGCCCAGATGTTTTGGCTGGAAACACATTTATTTATTTATTTTTAAAAGACATATAGCATGCTGTAGAGAAAGGAGATCTTCTTTCTCCGTTATCCCAATACATATGAAATACTTAGAAGAAACATCTATTAAAATGTGAACTACCTGACGGTGGATTCCAAACTCTAGGTGTGTGTGTATATCTCTCACACACCTTTATTCAGAAATAACAAATTCTACAAAATTCCCATCACTGCCAACAAACATTTTATGAAGAATGACATCTGATCCGAAGTTCACTGCCAAAACAGTAATTCAATTCAAATTTAAATGGACTTCTTTCAGAGTTGAATATTGCAAACATTAATTCAGATTACAGTTTAGGATGCATTTCACAAGTCTAGCTAACTACAGCCAAATATTTAGCAGATTATTTCAAATCAGTATCTGAACTCCTCTGCAGCTAAGTCTTATGGACCTGTGCATTCCCTCTCCTTCCCAGATTCCCTTCCCCAAGTATTCCGTTATTCTCTTCTTCCCTGCAGCCCTACAGTCTTCCAATACTCCTTTCCTGGGCCCTTGCTTTCCTAAATGTCCACTTCTTTTTCGCTCCTTCACTTTCCCTGCCAGTCCCTTATTTAGGATCTGAGCAACTGAGCCAATGGCAACCAGAGACACTTGGAGCAGGAGTGGTTGGGGCTGATGGGAATTGGAGTCCTACAGTATCTGGTGAACCACAGATTCCCAACCCCAGCATTATGGCAAATCTGGTAGTAGCTCTTCAAAAATTCCACACAGAGTTCTTTCCTGGCCCTACCTGGAGATGCCAGAGGTTAAACGTGCGAATCTCTGCATACTAAGCATCTGATCCACTTTTAAGCTTACAGCTCTCACAGCAAAATTCCTAAGCATTTTATAGTACAGTGATGGAAAGCAACCATCCAAGTCACTCTTGTGTCTGACACAATGCTTGAGGGAACAATGTACGCAACTGCCTCAAAAAACAAAGGTTCTACATAAAAATGGGCCTTCTCTGGGGTAGCTCCCACTTGTGGAATGCTTTCCTCAGGGAGGAATGCCCGGTGCCACCACTATCTGATTTTTAGGCACCAGGCAAAAACTTTAATCTTCCGTTCTGTAACTTTAGACTGTTTTGCCTCTTTTTATTTGACAAATGTTCTGTGACATTGGGGCGGTGGTAATTCTGTATTGGTGCTGGAGGAGACTCTTGAGAGTCCCATGGACTGCAAGAAGATCAAACATATCCATTCTTAAGGAAATCAGCCCTGAGTGTTCACTGGAAGGACAGATCCTGAAGCTGAGACTCCAATATTTTGGCCACCTCATGAGAAGAGAAGACTCCCTGGAAAAGACTCTGATGTTGGGAAAGATGGAGGGCACAAGGAGAAGGGGACGACAGAGGACGAGATGGTTGGACAGTGTTCTCTAAGCTACCATCATGAGTTTGACTAAGCTGCGGGAGGCAGTGGAAGACAGAAGTGCCTGGCATGCTCTGGTCCATGGGGTCACGAAGAGTCGGACACAACTAAACAACAACAAAAATTCTGTATTGATTTACTATGAATGTTTGTATGTGATGCCAATAAAAGGTTTGATGATGATGATGATGAATCTTCCGCTCATTTTGGGGGGTGTGGGGTGTGAGTTATCTTATCAGTGAACATTTTAGGTTGCATTTGTTCTTGTGTCACTCTGTTCTGTCTTAGTTAGACCACACTTGGAATACTGTGTCCAATTCTGGCCACCACAATTTAAGAAGCATGTTGACAAGCTGGAAGGTGTGAAGAAGAGGACAACCAAGATGATCAAGGGTCTGGAAACTAAGCCTTACAAGGAGCGCTTGAAGGAGCTGGGTATGTTTAGAGGAGACTGAGAGGAGATATGATAGCCATCCTCAAATATCTTAAGGGCTGTCACATGGAGGAGCATGCTTGTTTTCTCATGTTCTGGTGGGTAGGACTCAAACCAATGACTTCAAGTTGCAAGAAAGGAGATTCCAAATAAATATTCAGGGGGAAACGTTCTGACAGTAGGAGCTGTTCTGCAGTGGAACAGACTCCCACAAGAGGTGGCGGATTCTCCTTTCTTGGAGGTTGTTAAACAGAGCTTGGATGGCCATCTGTCATGGATGCTTTAGCTGAGATTCCTGCATTGCAGGAGGTTAGACTAGATGACCCTTGGGATCCCTTCCATCTCTATGATTCTGTGAAATAAATATATAATAAAAATAATACAGATTTCAAGAGCAGCTCAAATGCAGTATCTGTGACTGTCCCAAGAGCTATGTGTACTTCCTTCCCATACATAGGGGAAAGTGGTTTTAAACTTGGGCTAAAGATGTCAATGCTTGGAATGAACTAGTTCACTGAACTAGCTGAAAAGTCTCTGAACTACACGTGAAAGTAGTTCCCATAATTGCTGCGTGAATTAGTGGTCACTTAAGTAATTTTCCAGATAGAACTTCAATTCATCTCCATTCCATTCCCCACTTGCCCTGCAGAAGGCTTAGACTCTTACTTGTCTTTCAAAAAGAAGTCAATTGGAGTTGGAAAGCAAAGCGTGGAGGCAGCTTTTTATGACTTATTAGGCAAATACAGAGTCACTGTTGTTGCTAAGGTCATTTAGTCACTTAATCATGGCTGCCAAGTAATTAGAAAGAAGGGGTGTGAGGCATTTCTTGTATCATCCCTGTTGAAGAGTGCAGTCGTACCTCGGAAGTTGAACGAAATCTGTTCTAGAAGTCTGTTCGACTTCCAAAACACCCAGAAACCGAAGTGTGGCTTCTAATTGGCTGCAGGAAGCTCCTGCAGCCATTCGGAAGCCACAGAAGCCCTGTCAGACATTCAGGTGCCAAAGAACATTTGCAAACCGGAACACTCACTTCTGGGTTTGCAGCATTCAGGAGCCAAAATGTCCAAGTACCAAGGTGCTCGGGATCCAAGGTACGACTGCATCTCTGTTTTACAATAGCAGTACCTGTTAGGTACTTGTGTGGCTGCCATAAACAGGGCAAGTCTACAGTGGTGCCCCGCAAGACGAATGCCTCGCAAGACGGAAAACCCGCTAGACGAAAGGCTTTTCTGTTTTGGAGGTGCTTCGCAAAACAAATTTCCTATGGGCTTGCTTCGCAAGACGAAAATGTCTTGCAAGTTCCTGCGGGGTTTTTTCCTCCCCCCCCCTTTTTCTAAGCCGCTAAGCCGCTAATAAGCTGATCCGCTAAGCCGTTTATAAGCCGATCCGCTAATCCGCTTATCAGCTGATCCGCTAAGCCCACTAAGACGCTAATAGCGCTAATCCGCTAAGCCGCTAATGGGCTTGCTTCGCAAGACGAAAAAACCGCAAGACGAATAGAACTCGCAGAATGGATTCATTTCGTCTTGCGAGGCACCACTGTACTTTTGGACCCTTCAGCACAGTAGTTTGTAACCATTCTAAATGTTGAATTCAGGGGGGGGGGGAGGGACAACACTGATAAACATTTTATAAGCTAAAATGTTCATTGCATGTAGAGCTATAGCTCACTTGGTAAAGCATGAGACTCTTAATTTCTGAGTCATGGGTTTGAGCCCCACGTTAGGTAAAAAGATCCCTGCATTGCAAGCGGTTGGACTAGATGATCCTCATGGTCCATTCCAACTCTACCATTCTCCGATCCTATTAACTTGAACTGAACTAGTTCCGTCTTGTATAGCTGGAACCTGAACTAGGTCCCTTTTTAAATTAGCTTTCTGAACACCTGAAGGGGTACATGGGCAAAAGAAAATCACTCTGCTAGGCAGACACCATTTTAGATGATACCAACGATGATGCAATAGCAACATTTTTGTATGTGAACTTGCCATCATATTGTGGTGTTTGAGTTAATGATCAATATCTGAATAGACAATAGTAAACATCAACTTTCTGGCAGCTTATGGTTGGCATCACAATACAGATGCACATATACATCCAGCCTGCATTTTCAGTTTCCAGCCCAGCAAAGGAATATGCATGCAAAACCTGCTTGTGACTACATCTCTGTTTTGCTGGGTTAGGTAACAGTGCAGAACTCAAATGCAACATAGCTTTTAAAGAATACCACACACATGGAAGCTTCTTACTTTGGTTGTGCCAAGCAGCCTGGTGCTACAATACTGCAACTTGCATCATCACTCTGCAGGTTTGTAAGTTCTACCATGTTGATCATCACATCATTTGTATGACCTGGAAGTTTGGGAAGAGAAGAGAGTATCTTCTCCGCTAGGTTGTCACCATGATGACCAACTGCTCCTGAAAAAGAATAATCCATTGACTTAGCAAAAGGTTTATTACGTGAAATGAGCATTCAGAACAAAACAAAATCATATGACTGTGTACACAAGAAGAACAGCTGAACGATGTCAATATTAAAATGGAAAAGAAAGTGAATTTTAGAAGTTGACCATTTGGAAGACAGGTATTCAAACAAAGATCACCATGACTGTATAAAATGAATTCACACTCTATTCACATAGCAGAAAAACAGTAAACTAGATCCCGGTGTCTAGATCTCTTATATACAACCATGATTTGACAGTAATTGGAAAGCTGGAGGGGGCCACTAGGGGCGCATTGGAAGACGGCCGACAATACCATCTCTCCGGCCCACACGAGGTAATTAAGAGGCTGTTATGGGAGTATGCAGCCTCCCTTGTTGCCCCAAGGAAATGGGGAACACTGCCCTTGCCTGCTGTGCCCATAAATCACCCCCGAACTTGAAAGAAGGGGGTGAGGGCACTAGGCAGATGCCCTTGTGTGGACTCCGGCTCTCCTGGACGCTGTCTCTGATCGCGCACTAGCTGCAGCAATTTGAAATAAACAATTAGAAAGAAGCAAATGCACATATTTCAAGTGAAGAATGGGGAGTGAAGACTGCTAATTGAAGGGGCCTCTGTGAAAGAAGCGTGACGGGTTGAATCAACAGGAATTTATCATGAGAAGATACATCAAAGGTTTGGCATGTCGGCAGCGGGACTGGATGGGGGGGGACTTTATTTCTTTCTTCTATGTGATTAACCAATAACCCCCCCTAAAGTCAGAACCGTCATGTAATTGACATAAGCTGGATGATTTAAGACTGTGTGGAAATGAATTATAACCAAAAGTCTGCCTTATGGAGATCAAGAAAAGAACAAGAGCTTTTGGAATGATGCAGCAATAAAAACAGAGTCGCCATTTTGGTAGGTTCTGTCAAAAGATTTACAACCGGGAGGAGGAATGGATTTGTTTTCATACTGGATTTCTGGCGAACCTCCTCAGAGGACTGAGAAGGGAGCGACAGACCTATGAAGATTAACGACGGTAAGAGTGCTTTTATTTATGGAAGCGATGATATACGGAAACCGTCTGGATATGGCTCTTGGACGAACGGAAAAATCCACACAGGATTACAATTTATCTTAACCCGCTTGTGGAGACCATCAGAGGTCACAAAGAGAAAGGAAAATATATGAAAACAACAAGAAGAGATGTGGAAAACAACAAGAAAGGATTGGATAGAACTGTGAACATTATTTGGACAGATTTGTGGACATTAAAGCAGAAGCAAGAAGATGATTAGATCCCCTTCGGAACTTGAAATATGGGTACCCCCAACAAAAATTTAAAATTTGGCTTTGTAATTTGGAATTTATGTGATTTGATTTGATTGGTCGGTTAATAAAAAATATTTTTTAAAAAAGTAATTGGAAAGCTGGTTAAATCCTGGCAGATGTGCACATATCGCAGAAGTATGTTTACACTTTAACTGGCATCTCAAAGGTTTATTAACTTGGGATGGATTTGAAATAATCTACGGTCTCCAAGACTGCCTTGGCAAGCCACTTGGATTCTTCCATAATGTTATCACTACTGCGTCTTTCAAGGAAGATGGGAATGATGCCCTCTCTTAAAGTGACTCTAACCACCTTCAGGCATCTTACTGAAAGCTCATCCCTGGAAGATTTCACTAGCCAGGAAGAGCAGGAACCCAAAGTACACCTGTTCAAGTTACGTAAGCTGAAAAGTATCCATAACAGTGTAACAAGACAGTGTTTAGGGGCACCTGTCTCCAACTCTTTAAAGAACCACAATATCCGCGTTAGAGTAAATACAAACTAATATATCAAAAAACTGTAATGCCTTGGTCAAGCTTGACTCAATGGGCCTATAATCAGGCATGGCCAAACTCGGCCCTCCAGCTGTTTGGGGACTACAACTCCCATCATCCCTAGCTAACAGAACAAGTGGTCAGGGATGATGGGAATTGTAGTCCCAAGAAAGCTGGAGGGACAAGTTTGGCCATGCCTGGCTTATATAGTAGCCCAAACTTGATCAGATAAGGAGCTATCCCTGACAATGAAGTCATTGCCAGTTCCCTCACCCACATATAACCTTCCCTTACTCCAGTACAGAAAACCAGATTTAGAAGAAGAAGAAGAAGAAGAAGAAGAAGAAGAAGAAGAGGAGGAGGAGGAGGAGGAGTTTGGATTTGATATCCCACCTTTCACTCCCTTTAAGAAGTCTCAAAGTGGCTAACATTCTCCTTTCCCTTCCTCCCCCACAACAGACACTCTGTGAGGTGAGTGGGGCTGAGAGACTTCAAAGAAGTGTGACTGGCCCAAGGTCACCCAGCAGCTGCATGTGGAGGAGCGGAGACGCGAACCCGGTTCCCCAGATTACGAGACTACCGCTCTTAACCACTACACCACACTGGCTCTTATATGTGTTTGGCGATTTCATTTGAGGCAGGTGCTGCTCCAGCCAAAGTGGCTCTGGCGTTTATGCTGAAATCTAGGAGCCTTAGAACACTCATTTAAGACTGCCTCCACCAACTCAGGCATGTTAGTGGTTCCGTTCAGAAGTTCCTATAGTAGTGTACAAAGGTTAGTATTCTTGTAACTAAGGGGAATAGCTTCAAGAAGAAACAAACTGTTAATCCCTCAAACATCTTACCTGTCAAATCTAATGTCCTGTCCACAAAGATGACAGAAGCTCTGTGTTGTGCAGTTTTCCTTCTGGTCTTAGCCTGGGCATAATTTGCCAGATCCCCTGCAATTATCTTACTTATTGTCCCAACAGCAAAACATTCCTCCCGCACACTGAGGTACTCAAACAAGCTGTTGAAATCAGAAACCAAGGACCTGATCTGAAGCTGCAACTCTGAAGACAGAGATGAAAAATCAACATCACTCAAGTGGGAAATTTTCTTCTTCTCCGGTCTAGCTTTATTGATCCGAGTCAAATCCTCAGCCATCAAGGGGAAAAACAAGGAGAAGGCAGGTGCTACAAAGAGATGAGGCGAGATGGGTGCCAAGAACAAAGGGGCATGTTGGACCTCTGCAGTGTAGTTCATGTTTCCCATCCACTGGCAGAGCTTCTCTTCAAACTGTTCAAAGACCACGCGGCCGGCACCTTCAACCTCAGTAGTGCCGGGAGTGTTGTGGGCCTGCAAGTGCACCGCATGGCTGACAACTGTGAAAACCACGCAGTACTGGAAGTTGCTGAGAGTGACAATGTCACGGATGATGTCCACCGTCCTGCCTTTCAGCAAGCTGCCCACCACAAAGACAGCTTTGGGCTGGTCCGCGCCTCCAGATTCAAAGCTGGAAAACTCCTTGACGTTGATCGCCCCGGCCTGCAGCAACCTCCCGGCTCCTCCGCACGCCCAGTGAAGGCTTTCGGCACAAGCAGGGTCCATGAACACAACAGCCCGCTTCGCCTTGGCAAACACCTGCCCCCAGGCTTGCTGGCAGAATTGCGACATCCCAGCAGAGGCTGTGGGAGAGGAGGAGGTAGTGGAAGAGGAAGACATCGTGGGAGAAGCTTGCTGGAGTCCCCCTGGCACTTCTCAGTGGGTACCACTCCAGACGACGGGCTGCAAGGGGTGTCAGTGAGGCAAATGTGAAAAGAAGCCCTTTCCTATGTGTTGAAGCGGGAAGCGCACCTCCGAGGCCCGTCAGGCGGCGCGGGATACTTAAATCAGGCACACCCTAAGCCACTCCGGCACTTCACAAGCGGGTAGCGGAGTTGACAGCACCGCCGACCTCCACAATCCGCACACGCCTATCTTTGAAGCGGTCGCGCGGATTCAACGTCATCCTCCAGCTCCCGACTCCAATTGGCCGGTCGGGAAGACCAGGAGGCGGGGCGCTGTTTCGAGCGTCTGTAAGAACGAAGCTCTTTGGCCGGCAAATGCCCCTCTCACCTGAGGGCGGAAGTTCGCCTACCAACCCGGAAGAGCCGCGGAGGCTGAATGGAGCCTGGGCAACGTGTAGCGGGGCGGGACCTTTGAGAGTTGCGTCGGGCGTTTCTCCTACTGTTTTCGGTTCTGAACAGTTCTGTCACGTTCGCCTTATTTTTTTAATGACGGTTTTGAAAGACAAAGTAGTATTCGGTGGTGTTTTCATGTCCTAGTGATAGCAATTGTAGTAGTAATAGCAACAGCACACCCAGGAGTAGCTACAGGTCTCGTCGGCTCGCATAATTGTCTCATCAGATTTAATATCTGTTAAACAATGTATTGTTGAATGTCATAAAAGCTGGAAGCCTGAATTCTGTAGAGACTTGTCATAGTTTCACTGATTAAATGTGCGTGTGGGGGGGTGAAGGTTTAACAGGAAAATAATCTGAGAGTTTGAGTTTTAGAGGGAAAGGGTTGAAACTAGTTATTTATAATTAATGGTTAAGGTTGCAGTCCTAGCTGTACCTAACTTCGTGTAAGCACCATTGAGTTTGGTGGGGCTTTGTTCTGAGTGAACAGGTTTAGGTTTGTAGCCTCATTAATTTAAAACATTTAATACCCATTCTTCATTGCAAATGCAGTTCTAGAACTGGTTACAATTAAAACTAATCCACCTGCTTGGTAACATTGACTTAATAAGCAAGTCAGATAAATTGCAACCAGTCAGCAATAATATAAGCATAGATCATAATCCTTTTTGTAATCCATGGAATAAGAGGAGAGTGCTGTTGTACTCAGGTCCTGTTCACTAGCATTTTATACATGAGACAGGATGGTAAATCAACCTTTGTTTTAATCCAGCAGTACCGTCAGGTAGAAGTCCTTGAACAAGGTAGAAGTCCTTGAACATATTAAAATAAGCATGTATACCTACACAACACTGGGAGTGTTATGAACAACTAACTTCAGCAAAAAAAAAAAAAAAAAAAGTATGCAATTCTTAAACCTCTACAAAAGTCCACACAATCCAGACTACAAACTACAAAGCACTACAGGAAGACAGCAGGAACAACAAAGTACTGAGATGTATTTCTGGATCTGTTTTTCAAGATGACTTGAGTAAATGGACAAAGTTACAAAGAAGCTATCACTAGCTAATCTGTTCTGGGGGGAAACCTTCTGTTTTCAAAAGTCATTAATGCAAGTCCCTCTCATGGGTATGATTTAATCTGAATCAATATTCATTCACCAGGCCAAACCATTTTAATGCCAGGGTTGAGCCATGGAACAACATGTGAAGTGGTAGCAAATAGAGTATATGCAAATTGTTTCCCCCCTCCCCACTGAGTGTCTTAAATAAATTTATCAACCTGGATGCCTCCCAAAACAAATGATCTGATATAAAGGCAGGCCTGAAAGCTAGCACCTCTTATTTTAGAAATAAATTGCTAATGCTGATTAAAGGAGCTGACTTCTCTTCACTAGGCCGATTCTACCACAAGCTGAAGACACTGAGGAAAAAGAGCAAAGGGACTTTCAGAATGGAAGGTTGGTAAAGGTTATGTTTAAAGGCACGGGGACTATAGAATCAAATTAAGGTGTTTAGATGGGTGGAAAAAGGAAGTTCCCAGTGGCTTGAGTTGTACAGTCTCAGAGAGCACTTAGCGGGCATAAAACGGCATTATAAGACCCTAGAAATAGGAAATGCCATTCTAACCAGGTAGTGAGTGGGAAACCTGACTGGTACATCAAAACAAAACTACCTTGCTTAAGAATGAAAAGTGCTTTGCAGTAACAGCCACCCAGTCCAATCATATGCCTCAAATCACACCCCCTTTTTGCAAGAAGAGAACTAATTAAAACTGGATAAAAAATAAAATCTTTAAGCATCTGGTTTATTTTAAGTCCCTTCCACGGGGGCACCTTGCAAGTAGATACACACACCTTTGAGAAACAGGTGAGCCGTTTGAGTGGATTGAGAATGCATCTCACGTGCGTTTGTGTGTGCTGAGACGAGTGCATTAAATCCTCTGGGCTGCCCGCATCTGACTACAGCACTGACTTGGTAACTACTTTGTAATTGTGGTTTCAACACTGCTGCGTGTCACAGCCACCCTCAGTGGGGCGTTTAAAGAAGTGCTCGCGCGTAGGTGTTGCTGCTCAGGGACAACCCCACATCCATTGGGGGGGGGGGGAAATCTCAGTTTCCCAGTGCACTTTTGTCCTGGGCAAGTAAGCCCCGCTGAGCTCAGCAGGGCTTACTTCAGAGTAAGCACGCTTAGGGCTTCCAGAGAAAGGCTTTCAGGAGGAAAGCGGCGCCCACCGACGGGGCCCAGGCCTGCCCCTTCCCGAGCGTGTCAGTCGCGCAGCGGCGGCGGAGGGGAAGTGCAGGCCGAGGCGCCGTCGCGCTTGCCGCCGCCGCTCGCCTTCTCCGGAGGCGGGGGAGAGAGAGAGGCAGCGGCAGCCATTGTTGTTGTCCTTCCTCCTGCCGCCGTCAAGAATCAAAAGCGGTCGAGGTTGGAGGGGGCGGGGGCGCACTGCGGGACTCGCCTCAGCGAAGCGCAACCGGGCCTTCCTCGTGCGGAATCAGCAGCAGCAGCCATGTCGGCCGGCGGCGAAGTGGAGAGGCTGGCGGCGGACCTGAGCGGGGCCGGCGCCGGGGATGAGGAGGAGGAGTGGCTCTATGGCGGTACGAAGCTTCTCTCAAACCCCACCACCACCTCTTTCCTTTCTTCAAGCTGCTCTCCACCTCCCCACGCCGCCATTATGCTGCTTCCCGGGCCGGGCCGCCCCTCCTCGGGTTTCGGCCGGCGGGAAACGCTAGGCCCTGCCCCGCAGCGTGTCCGTTGCCAGGCCGGGGCCTGCTCTTTCGGCGGCCGGCTTTTCGGCCTCCCAAAGGACGGGGAGGCCTCTGGGAAGGAGGCGGGTTGCCCTTAGCAGCGCGGCGCCTTCCCCTGCCCGTCTCCTTAAGGGAGGCTCGGTAGGCCCCGCTGTGGATTTGGAGCCCCATGGGTTGGAAAGCGAATAGGCACACCGGGCCCCATCGGACATTCACCGGGGAAGAGTTAAGCCCCGCTGAACTTGCGCATGCATATGGGGCTTTTTTAAGCAGCCGAGAGGGGGCCCCTGGATGTAGTTGGGGTGCCTTGTTGTGGATCGATTTGGGTTTTTGTGAAAAAGGCAATAAGTCACGGTCTGATTCGAAGCCTCGTGCTTTCGTGGGGGACTCCTCCCTGACTCTGCATAGCCCTGGGTTTTGTGTTTTTAATACTCCGCCCACCAGCTTTTTAATACGGTTTAACTCGACCACCACTTCCTTTCTCTCAGGAGTTGGCCGAGGTCTTTGGACCAGTAGCGATTTTTGAACGTTTTGTTGTTATTAGTGGTAAGGTAAATCAGAAATACTGGGGGAGTTGGAAGGCTGCCAGCAGCAATGCACCAACCTGTTTTGGTCCTTTGCCTTCCTGCCTGAGAGACATGGGGAAGCCCAAGGTGTTCAGAAACACACTTTTATTGAGATTGTTTCTAAACAGTACAAAGATCATAAGGGGAAAGTAGAGAGTTAAGGCACAAACGGTATGTCATTATGATGCTGATGATGATTCATTAAATTTGTATACCACTCTTATTCCATAGATCTAGGCAGAAATATACAAGGTAAAAACACAAGTTCCATAATAAAACAAGAACACCACTCCCTCTATATTGCTGCTTTACTGGAGGTGTGTGTCCCTATGTGTTTAAGCTTGCATGGAAAAGGCAGGAAGCAGGTTGCCCCTCACAAAGAAAAAGTATAAAGAAAACACAGCTCACATCTGTTGGTGCTTTGAACCCATTATGAATTCATGTGTAGAAGGACTAGTAAAAAGGGAGACAATCCTGACTGCAGATAATACATGGTTTGAGAAATGCAGCTGGAATATTTAGAAATGGAATCTGTGCATTTTGTATAAAATGAAAACTGGAAATTTGTGAGGGATTCTTGTTTGTACTATTGCAGTCAGAGATAATTTTAAGGTAGTATTTTTTTCTTCTTGTTGCTTTTTGTAGATGAAAATGAAGATGAGAAACCTGAGGAAACATCTGGCAAGTAGGTATTCTTTTATTTGTGTGTATCGTTGTAGCATTGAGTGTGAAATGTGTTGAAAATACATGAATTTATTATTATTTGTTGAAGAGCTACTATACGATACAATACGCCACACTGGTGGCGCTGTGGTCTAAACCACTGAGCCTCTTGGGCTTGCCAGTTGGAAGGTCGGTGGTTCGAATCCCTGCAACGGAGTGAGCTCCCATTGCTTTGTCCCAGCTCCTGCCAACCTAGCAGATCAAAAGCACCCCAGTGCAAGTAGATAAATACCGTAATTTTTGCACCGTAACACTCACTTTTTTCCTCCTAGAAAGTAAGGGGAAATGTCTGTGCGTGTTATGGAGCGAATGCCTGCGGGTGGCGGGGGGGATCTGCTGCAGTCATGAGCAGAGGATCCATGGTTCCCCTTCCTTCCCTCCTCCATGGTTACAAAGCATGGATCCACATGGATCCTCAGGATTTTTGCATTGGGCTACTCCAAACTCACTGTCAGATCACATGTCTATGTCCACAGCATGAACCACAAAAATCATATATCCACTATTTTGTTTAGAATATTTTTTTCCCTTGTTTTCCTCCTCTAAAAACTATGTGCGTGTTATGGTCTGGTGCGTGTTATAGAGCGAAAAATACGGTAGGTACCATACCACTGTGGTGGGAAAGTAAATGGTGTTTCCGTGCGCTCTGGATTACAGTGTTCCGTTGGACCAGAAGCGGTTTAGCAATGCTGGCCACATGACCCGGAAAGCTGTCTGTGTGATGAGTGCCGCAACCCCCATAGTCGCCTTTGACTGGATTTAACCGTCCAGGGGTCCTTTACCTTTTTTCTCAGCCTAACCCATCTCACAGGGCTGTGAGAATATTATGGAGAAGCGGGAGGACCATGTACACTATCCTTGAGGAAGGATGGGATATTAATGCAGTATTAAATAAACATACAGATTTTTATGGAACACTATTTCATCCATCCATGATATAACAACAAGTATATAACCCATTTTAAATGGAACTGATTTTCTTGTACATCTTAACGCCTCATAACTTGGTTAATGTTTTTTATTATGATTATTTTTAAGTGCTCAACCTCCGACTGGAAATGAAGAAGAAGCCGCTGCTGAAAATGGTGTCGTGAAAACGGTGATTGAAACCAATTATTTGATGTACCGTATTTTTTGCACCATAACACTCACTTTTTTCCTCCTAGAAAGTAAGGGGAAATGTCTGTGCGTGTTATGGAGGGAATGCCTACGGGTGGCGGGGGGGGGGATTTACTGCAGTCGTGAACAGAGGATCCATGGTTCCCCTTCCTTCCCTCCTCCGTGGCTCACTTTGAAACAGCAAAGCAGGAGAAGAGCTGCTGAGTGGGGAGGAGAGAGGGACAGAGAGCCTGCTTGCTTTAAAGGAGCAAAGTGGGAGAGGAGAGGAGCCTTCTCCCCTTATACCCCTCTTCTGCATTATTAGCAGCATCCTTCTCCTTGTCCCTTGAGTGCTTTCCCTTCTCTCCCCACTTAAAACGTGGTTACAAAGCACGGATCCACATGGATCCTCAGGATTTTTGCATTGGGCTACTCCAAACTCACTGTCAGATCACATGTCTGTGGCCACAGCATGAACCACAAAAATCATACATCCACTGTTTCGTTTAGAATTTTTTTGTTCTTGTTTTCCTCCTCTAAAAACTACGTGCGTGTTATGGTCGGGTGCGTGTTATAGAACGAAAAATACGGTACTTGGATTCTGAACAAACTGCTTGTGGTGACTAATGAACTCAAGTCAATGTGTTTTTTGCAGGATGTTATTATCCAACATTCAGTTAAGTCAACCCAGGTGCTAAATGATTTGAAAAATCCAAAGCTTGATAGTGCAGCTTCTGGAATTAGGCTCATCTTTGAAAGCCCATCCAATAAGTCAGCTTCACTGTCCTCTTCCTCCCCCCCCCCTTCCTTTTCCACAATGGTGTTGAACATCAGTCAAAAACTGGTACAAAGTTATGAATAGATTTAACATGATTGCAAAAACAATTTAGTTCAGTAGGAGTTTGTTTGTTTCACCAAGTCACGTGATTGCATTTAACTAATGCTGAAATATTTGCCTTGTTACTGAAAAACAACAAAACAAACCTGATACAGACAGTCTTCATACTACATGCACATAACACAGCCCCAATGGCTGTTTGTTGTGAAGAATGGTAGTTTTAGAAGAGACCAGCTGGGTAGATAAGTAGTATTTTAGCCCTTGTCCCAATAACTGTTTTTTTTCTGTTGCATTGAAGTTTGGAGCAAAAATAAATAAATCTGGTAGAGTAAGGGCTGAGCAACCCCTCCTCACCTGCCATATCATAGTGGATCTTGCCTGAAGCTGGTTTTCTCTGGAAAAAATGCTGATAGGACTGTGCTACATTGCATTTGTGTCTGATATATAAATTAGTGCCATTTCATTTGTGAGACTGTACTGTGAATGATTCTTGGATTATTAGTACTATTATTTAAGGGGGGAGATTAAAATAATATTTCCAAAGCTAGCAGTATCAGTGAATAATTCGTCCAACTTTGTGGAGGAGTGGCTGCTTAGCTTTCTAATGCATTCGATAGCATTTTTGGTTGATGCCCACCAGTATTTTCAATGGATACTATGGACATATGCATAAGTATTTCAGACTTATTTTTATTATTGTGTTATTTCTCATGCAGCACTAGTTAGAAAACCTTAATAGTGAGGATGCTTGTGTCCACATCCATTGTAAGTCAGTGGCAGAGCCCATATTGACTTCAGTGGTGCACCATAGTAGTACATATGAAAAGGTCCTGGGGCTGTGAAATGAGCCAGATTTCCTACTCTTTCTCTCTTGAGGTGTCAGTGTTTATCCTCAACACTCAGTTTTCTGCTTAGTTTTTTTATTTTTTGGAAGTCTTAAATGATATAAATATTACCCAGATATCAAAAAAGCAGTAACATTTTTTATTTTGAAATAATTGTAGTGAAAGTACTCTATTAAATGTTAGTCTGCCATTGTTGGTCACTTACTTACATTGAATGTAATTTGTAACTGTGATCTTTTTTCTTGTAGAAAGCAACAGAGGCCGAGGATGACAGTGATAGTGATAGTGATGACGATGAAGACGATGTTCAGGTCACAATAGGAGATATTAAAACAGGAGCCCCACAATATGGGTAAGCTGTCTACAGTGATGTGGGGCAGATTATCCTATGCAGATTACTCTAGTTTGCATTGGAAAATTATCAGAAAACCCATATCACTGGTTGGTTGGTTGGTTGGTTGGTTGCTGGCGGGCTCAGCATCTGACTTCCATGACACAAGGGATCTGATCTAAGGCAGGCAAGTGAATATTCACTTCCATTGTCAAACTGTAGCAAGGAAACGTGTAAATTGTAACACTTTTTGTTTTTCAACCATCTGGCCATGTGTTTGATCAGGCCAGTTTCATTTTTGATGGACTAATCACACGTGGGCTTTTTATAAGTAACATGCAAAGCTCAAAATAAAAAAAAGTTTTTTCCCTTTCAGTACTTTGCCAGGTTGACTAATTAAAAAGTAACACAATCCAACTGATTCTAGATAATATAGCCTTATAATGCAACATCTTGGTTTTTCATAATATTGAAAGTCTGCACTTATGCTGCAGATGCTTTGAAACACAGGATTCAAAATGGGAATATGGTGCCAGCATGTTCCTCAAATTCTTAGGGGTTTTTTGTGCCTTGGATAATGTTTTTACAAAATATTAGGCTTTGTTTCGTGTGCAAATAATGGGTGCTAAAGTTGGCAGCTGTCAACCTTCCTTTTTCCACTTAATAATACAAACACTAATTTTTAGGTATGGAGCAGCCCCAGTGAATCTCAATATCAAGACAGGAGGACGATCTTATGGATCTTCTGGTAAGTGTCTTCTGTGCTGTCAAAAATAAAAAATAGAAGAAAAAGTCAGCATTCTGTAGTGACTATCCCAATCATTATTGTACAGCAAGAAATTAGAAAAACATTGAAAAGGAATGCATTTATGTACAACTGTAAAGTTATTAATTATATCATTGCAAGAATTTTTTTCTCAACAATATTAGGTAGGCTCTCCTGAGAGATGTTCCCAGGGTACCTATTGAAAGTCTTTCTTCCCCATGTATCTGTAGTTATTTCATTGTTTTCAATTATTTGTCAGGCTTAAAAACACAGAGATGCTTTAATTCTTGATGTAGAATTGTTAATAGTGTGATGGTTCTTATGATAATATTTTGACACTTCTTTGTAGGTGCAAAAGTGAAGGGAGTTGATCTGGATGCACCAGGAAGTATTAATGGTGTTCCACTATTAGAAGTTGATTTGGATTCCTTTGAGGATAAACCTTGGAGAAAGCCAGGTAACAAATTTTGCTGTTTGAATTTTTATCACTGTAGAAGCTTGTCAGTGAGATTGTATAAAAGTGTGGGTTTTCCATGTAGCAAATTAGAACTTAAGTTGTGTTGTTAATTTCTTAAATCAATGTGGAATAAACCCTTACTTAAATAAATGAATTTTCATGTACAAGAATATGCCTGTGCAAATTTTAAATCATCGTATCAACAGAGCAGTCCTCTTAGCTGCATAGGTGTCTCTTGAGCATCTGCTTGGAGTCTGCTTTGCTGCAGTTGTTCTTTGCTAGATTATGTACCATTTGGTCAAGTGCCCTCTCCCTTGTACTGCAGTTAATTAATTGTCACTGCTGGTAGCTAATACATGCTGCAGGGGGGAGTAGAAAACACCCCCTTTTAGAATGGTTTTCAGCTATGTTTCACTTAAAAACCAACAGCTTAGTGGAGGACTGGGTTATTTCCCTTCCTCTCTGCCAGTTGAGTTGTAACTTTTAGACTGTGTTTTATCCCTCTTCAGGTGCTGATCTCTCAGATTATTTCAATTATGGGTTTAATGAAGACACCTGGAAAGCATACTGTGAAAAACAAAAGAGAATACGAATGGGACTTGAAATTTTACCTGTTACCTCAACGACAAATAAAATTACGGTAATGAATAGACTCTCTGATTACCAAATTATGGAAATGCTTTTCCTTCTGAAGTTGGAATAGCACTGTCTCCGCAGTGAGTGTTAGAAGTCTTTGTGTGGTTCAAAGTACATACCTACCTTCCTTCCTCTTCCTGTCACCCAGAAGTTTTGCTCCATTTCTTTGTTGGCCTTTGTGTTGATAGTGTGGAACCACTAAGCTACAACTAGCTTGTAACCTGTTGTTAGTTGTATTGTAGCCCATCAGTCCATAATGTGGTGTTTTAATGGGCAATGTGTTATTTAACTTAGGCCGAAGACATTGCTATGGAAGTAACTCCAGGGGCAGAGATTCCAGATGGCACATACAATCTTTTTAAGGTGAATGTTGGTAAACTTTCCTTAGTCACTCTAATCACTGTTTGCCATACCATTTCCAAGGTCTGAATCTAAGCACAAGTGGGCGTAGCTGTTTTCCCCAAGTGTTTTGATGTATACTCTAGATGTGCTGCATGTAGAACCCTATAATTTACCTTTGCTGCTGCAAGCCTGTGACTTGATGGCCTAATGTACTAATGATTGCTATGGCAGTTCTTTAATTCCTTGTATGCTGCATCCCTTTAGTCAGATGACTTTCTAGTTTATGGAAGTGTCGATGTTTAATGTGTTTTTATTTTCTGTGCAGTATTCAAGTGAGAAAACATGCTGGAGAATGATCAGAACCAATTGAATGGATGGCTTCTCTTGTGCCTCCCCCCCCTTTCTCTCTCACTGATATCAGGAATGATCCACTTCTGTATTATTGGGGGCAGAGCAATTTACTCCCTCATAGATAACTATAAAGCTGGCAGTAAGGATAGAGGAACACATTTTTTGGCTGGTGTTGGCAGACAGCTGTCGTCACTGACCCTTTCACGCTGATGTGCATGGAGAGCTCCAGAGGGAACAGTTTTATTAGCCTTACAAGATATTGGGAAGAGCAAGAACGTTGACTGTTTCTGAAGTTAGAACCTAGACATGAGACTTTGCCTTTCCCCTGCCATACATTCATATAGAAGGACTCACAGGCAATGCAGTGTTTATCTCTTTCCTGCATGGAGTGTGTGAGTTTTCTGTCCTCTTGAGATCTCTGTGCTGTGTGGAGAACTTGGGGGAGGAGAGGAGCCCTGCTAAGTGCTGGATAAATGGTAGGAGGTCTCCATTGGCAACTGCATTGGTGGACACCTGAGTGTAAAAACTTTATATTAAGGGACGACATGGTGTGAGACGATGAGTAGGTTCCTGGTGCCAAGGAACCAATATGTTTTTGGGAAAAATGGCTTCAAGATTGATGGGGGTGCTTTGCTTTTCCAGAATGCATACATGAGCGCAGTTGAATAGAATGTGTAAGCTCATGAAAGCTCTTTGTTTCTTAAAGTGAAAGTTGGAACTATACGATTCCCTTTCTTTAAAACACTTTCATTTAGGTTGGGTCAGTAGGGGCCAGGTAGAGGAGGTTATAGCCCAAGGGCAACCAGTTACCAATCACTTTTTATGCACAGTTGTCTAATATAATTAGTTTTACTATGTAAATAAGAATGCCTGATCAATGTTAATACTATATGCCTGCAGGTAAATTTGAATAGAGATTTTTGATTGGATTCACCAGCCAAGTTTTCCATTCTTTATTAGCGTTCAGTAATCCAATTCTGGGTACAGAAGACCTAATTGATGTCTAATCTAGACAAGGCTGATGTAATACTAATAATTTGAAGTTTGCTCTTTCCTAGTTCGTTTGTCTCTTATTTTTTATTGTATCCTTTAAAGGCCCTCAGGGTGGCATTAAACCTAGCAACAATTCTAAGAGGTAGTGACTTTCAAGGCCACCTTGCAAACTTAATATTTAAATCTGGATTTGAACTTTTCCACATTCAAACTCAGAACTCTGACTGCTGCACTGCAATAGCAGACTTTGAATGATCCTGATTTAAAATTCTGTGGTCCAGTGGTGCTTTTCATTAACATCTGGTGAGAATTTGAAGGCTAGATGTACTTTGCTGCCTTCAAATAAGGGGAGATCTTTGGGAATACATAAGCCTTTTAGTGATTTTATGGATGCCCAGATTGGAGGGTTTTAACAGTCCAGATGGCTCTGCTCTCTTAGACTACTTGATGGCATTGGAGTGGTATGTTGGTGGCTTTTCTGAGCACGGAGCTGTGAAAATGGATGTGGTTTACCCTACCTGGCCTGCTCTTTGGCAGTTTATACAGTCATAATTAGCTGTACAACACCACAATGTTCTTTTTGCCTAAAAAGAGGGAGACATTATTGCCACATACATAGCAATAATTATTTGTTGCCTCAAGCAAGTAGCTAAGAGCACCCTGTTCTATTGTAAAAAGAAAGGGTTTTGATTCCTGTCTCTGCTTAATTTGTATGTTAAGTTTTGTTTTCTTTACTTGAAGAAGAATTTTCTTAGCAAGTGGGAGGCATTTTTTTAATGACACAGTTCATGTGCAGGACAGTCTGCATGAAGACTAGTCTAGATTATTGCAGTCCTTGTTCAATGGCTTGGAATTCTTAAATTTATAGAGACACAATCGTTCTGTAGCCTTGTTCCTTTCTGATGTTGAAGATTGGCATAATTATCTGAAAGGAGATGATCACATTTAATGAGACTACAATTACTGTGGCAACTGTGTTTTGCATTTTGCTCTAGATGCCATGAAGAACTGCTTTTCCACGGTGGAGACCATATGAGTTTGTTTTGCTTTTGTTCTGGTAGAAACGTGGATGTTCAAACTTTTCAAATGTTCACCATACTATAATTTTCAGTTTCTGTCCCTCTCCCACATTGAAGAAGTATGCTTTACATAAAATCTAACGTAGGCTGCAGCAAAATAATACAAACATTTTTGGCATTCAGAGAGTTACTTTATGCTCATTCATCAAACATGTCCAGTGGAATTTTTTTTATTTCTCACTTGTTCTCTTGTGATTTATCTGATCTTCATGCTGTAGCACAAACTATTTTTGAAACTCCCCCAGATTGAAAGAAGGTTTATCACAGGTTTGTGTGGGCGACACAGGCTCTTTTGGGTACATGGAACTAGTTGCAACAGTCTTTGAATCCAGGCCATAATTTTCCTGCACAAGATCTGCTAAGATGAGCAGCCATAATTCGTTAAGAGTTTTGTTCTTCAGCCCTGTACTTAAGCATCTTGACTTAAATACTTGACTTAAAGATGCTCCCCCCCCCCATACATTAGACAGTGCTAATGAAGAAACTTTATTCTGAAGGTGCAGCAGGGAAGAACTGGAAACATGGAGAAAGAAATGCCACTTCCACCAACCAAAACTGAGTTTACTTCTCCCCCTCCCTTATTCAAGACAGGCATCCCATCAAACAGGTCAGTTGGATATTTTCAAACTGCCATAGAGAGAAAATACCTTCTAGTTGTTACCATTCTCTTAAACTAAATAAAAGAAAAGTTTGCTATCCTTGTCTCAAATCTTAACCTTTTTTCATATTTTAGTTTGCAATCCTAGATGTATTTGAAGTGTGTGGAATTTTACCAGGAAAAGTTAAAGGGATTTAATTATATTTTAGCATGATCAATAGTAAGAATGTGACTTTTTAAGTCTCTGTTTAAAGCACCTGTGCTAGGTAAGTACAGATAATGTGCTGGACTACATGATGAAATCACTGACAGGAACAAGCTGCTTCCCTTGTCCTTCCTCCACAAGGACTAGACTGGAAGCTTTTGTTTCATTTCCCCATTAATTGTATCTTATCAGCAGCATGCTCACCTACACAATGTGTTAAGTATAGCTTGTTTGAAATGAGCCAAATTCAGACCATAGTTTGTGAAACGGTTTTGTTTCAACAAACAGTAGTTAAGATTAACCAGTTTAGGGTTTGAACAAGGCTTACTGTATCTGTTCTTGAAAGCACTGTAGTAACTCACAGGTGGTATTTCTATTTTAATGTTTTGCTTAATGTTTTACTCTATTCTACTCTGTGTTTTGATACTATGTACTGACTTTTTGCTTGTGATTTTATGATTGTAAATCTGTGTGTAATGCTTAGGGATTTTGTTAAGTGATGTATCAAAGAATGAATGAACATAATTCAGTTATGATTAATAAAATATAGCAATTTCTTCCTTGACTGCACTAGCTGTGTGCATCAAAGGCTAGCTTTGGTTCATGCCGATTGGTGATAAACTCTGGCTTATCATTTTATCCAAACTGGGCCACGGGTTGGTTCAAATATTAAAACCTAACCATGGTTTGGCGTTCCATGAATGAACCCTGTACTTGCCTGTTTCCTTTGCTTAATAACTTCCTCGTTTGGGCACGAGCCAGGAACATACGCCTGACCCATCATTAGCCCTATTATCGCTGGAAAGTGACACAAACCCAGGGGTTAAACACAATAACCTAGTGTTCTTTTTTTTTATAGCAGCATTACCGGCTGTGCCTCATCAATGGAAAGCCGGATCAGAGTTCCCAGTAAATACCTGGATAATTAAGTCTGGGACATAGGGCTTCTCAGATCACCTTACGCAGAGAAGGAAAGGGGTCAAAAAGGGATAGATTTGAGGTTTTGTTTCTGCTCTTCTCTTCCATTAATAAGGGACAACATACTCTATGTCTCCTATGTGTAAAGGCCAATTGGGGGTTCATTGAAAGTGGGGTAATGCCTGAGGAAAAGAAAGACCTAGAAAATTTATCTCACCAGAAACAGCGCCTCTTCTCAGTCACAGCCGAGCACTGCAGCCAGAAAAGCAAATTCAGGTGTTGGGAAGTGGCAGGACCGATATGGGAGGGCTGAATCGCCGGAACTAAGGTAAGAAGTTAAAAGGGACATAGTCCTTTTTGAATTACAATGTTAATTTTACTCATTGGTTGCATGTGTTTAGGCAAGGCTGCTGTAGAATAGCATTTTGGACTTTAGTGTATGCCCAGGTTTTGCAGCACAAACCCCTACCCTTAATTCCACAGTATATATGTAGTGGGTAATAATAGCCACACTTCTTACATAGAGCAAAAGTGCTAAATCTTAGAGTGCGGTGATATCTGGGGATTAATACTATCAAAACCAGGTAGGTTTTGTTCTTCTCTCTCAATATAATAATCATTTGGTAACAGGAAAGCATACAAATAGGGCAAGCTTCACATCAGAATAGCAGGCTTCATATGCTGCTAACAAACAGAATGCGAACTAGTTTGTAAACTGTGTGTGCCTGTGTATCCCCTTATTTCCATTGTGGAACGCAAGGAGGATACCTATCCAGTACTTGCCAGACTCATACCTTTAGATAGCTGGTGGCCTCGCATCCCTTCATCGCACACCGTAGCGCCATCCTTTTAAAGTATCAGTTTGTGAAATTACAAAGTAATTCTTTGCAGAAAGGATGAACCTCCCAACCCTTAACTTCCATCACTTTTAGCAATAACAGCTTTTGTGACAGTTGCCACAATAGTAGGTATACAGTCCTACTTCTCTCCGAAAAGATTGTTGATTATTGGCTCATTGCCTCCAGCTAGATGAAGTGTATATGTCATTTCTGTCAGTCTTCAGGCACTGATATTTTGTGTTTTGATTTGTTTGGCTATTTAATCTACATGTTGCAGACCCTGTATTAACTTCGTTTTCCCCCCTAGTTCCTAAGTATAATATTTTAAACCTGTATTTTTAGTGGTTTCTGATTTGTACTCATTCAAGGGTCCACAAACTTTGCTTGGCTTGATCACTTCTTCAAGGAGCAGGATCTTGGCACTGACCTTCCACTATAACTCTGAAACTTTACATGATTTCCAGGACAATCCTTTAGCCCCAGACCCCTTGAAGCTGGGGGGGGGGGGTCATCACAGTTAAACAGTACTTCTGAGATACCTAGGGCTCTGTTGGATTCACTACAATCGCAGCACAAAATAGGCAAGTAGCTCTCATCCTGATCTGGAGCTTGTGGGGGAAGAGTTTTGAATTGTCCAGAAATTGAGCTTGAAGTTCAGGTGGAGGATTGTGCTTGTTGCGACTGTGTTGATGCACAGTCTTCTACAAAACCACTCACCAACAAATAATAATATAATAATAATTTATTTATACCCCGCCCATCTGGCTGGCTTTCCCCAGCCACTCTGGGCGGCTTCCAACAGAATATTAAAATACAGTAATCTATTAAACATTAAAAGCTTCCCTAAACAGGGCTGCCTTCAGATGTCTTCTAAAAGTCTGGTAGTTGTTTTTCTCTTTGACATCTGGTGGGAGGGCGTTCCATGGGGGGGGGGGCACTGCCGGGAAGGCCCTCTGCCTGGTTCCCTGTAACTTGGCTTCTCGCAGGGAGGGAACTGCCAGAAGGCCCTCGGCACTGGACTTCAGTGTCTGGGCAGAACGATGGGGGTGGAGACGCTCCTTCAGATATACTGGACCATGAGATGAGGATGTTTTTCCTCCTGACAAGTAAAAAACAAACCAACCCAGGGTCATGTGTTCTGATGGCTTCCAGCCTGATCCCATAAATACTGAGTATATATACTTCATTTATTAGCTGGAGGTGCATTTGCTCAGTGTGAAGGGGAATACACTCTGAATGTGCTCATGGGCCTTTTTACTACATTCCCACTGGTTTGTAGAAATATTGTTTGCTGATTTTGGACACAATTTGTTGTCTTTTACCTTATTGCCCTACCTTTTCCCCAACTCCAAGGTTGAAAGGAAGGTTGGACGTCATTGTGCTTGCCAGAGGATGGTAGAATACTGATCATGCTTAGTAAAGTTGAGTGAAATTGTGGACCCGTGTCAGTGTAGTTCATATTATGTTTGGATGTTGAAGCCTTTTAAGTACAGATTAGGGGCCCTAATTTTCTGGTGTATAGTCTGCCTCTATATGCTTGCTGCTACCCTCTTCCTATTGCTAATGATCAGTGCAGCTTCATCTTTCTCCTAACCATTATTTTCTGTTTTTTCAGAGCAGGTTACACTATTAAAAATTTAACACGCTAAAATTCTTAACTGCTGGCAAAAAGGTTGTGTTTGTTTTCTGCTTTTAGTTTGCCTGCTTGCATGTTCCCTTGAAATACTGTTGAAGATTTCGAGGCTTTTTTTAGGTTACGTTCTGGTCAGCTGTTTGTAAATTTTGGCTCCTTTGTAACTAGTGTAGAATTCATTCATCCATATATTTATCATCTGGTAGTTAATGTTTGACTTACTTGCGTTTTGTTTTAACAATATTAAAGTTGTTGACTGTTGTTGCCAGGCTATTTCACTTCTGTAGCTACAGACACTGTGCAGGGACAGAAAAATGTCAATTCTTAAAGTGGAAAACTGGTGTGTTCCCTTCCTTAAAAGTTAATCTGGAAATGATGATGATGATGGTAATAATAATAATAATAGAAGATGCATTGCTTGCCCTTCACCACAAGGTCCCAGGACAGGTCTCAACAATGTAAAATACAATACTAAAAACATTTTAAAACAGATTATGCAAATGGCATGTTACAATAAGCTATCCACATTTTCAACCCTCTTCTGAGCTCGGCCACAAATTTCGACTGTCCTCTCAGCCACATGAATATTGGGAGGTAAGAGTAAGTCTTGAGAGCTAGCTTTTGTATGCTGGCTTTGTGTTATACTTGGAGAGGAAATACTTTGGTTTTATGTTAACTTGCTTTGTTTGGATGAGATGCAACCTTATTAAAATGTATGGGAGTCTTGCCATTTACTTCAGTAGGATATGAACGGTAACACTTTGTCTAGAAACCACCCAACAGAAAAAAAGTTGAGGTTTGCTTCCCTTTGGGGTGCATGTTACAGCAGATTTGGAAACGTGCCTGTCAGAAGGATTCTGATAGTTGAGGCATCACTGCCTGTTCAAGAATTGATCTTCTCTTCTTAGGCAATAATATTTGCTAGGAATTATAGTTCTTTGCCCTAAGGATTGAGAGTAGAGGTCAACAAGAGATGACTCCAAAGCTGAATCTGAGTTGTTGGGGTGATCCAGCTTTCAGCCTGAAGGCAGGAGATGCAGAGAGCAGTAACAACATGTATTCCACTTATTGATGGAGAACCTGGCTCTCACAAGTTGTATACTACTAGTTGACTACCAGAGTTTCAGTTGTTGGATAGGTGCCTTGCTTTAATATATGTGATACACAGCGTGAATAATTCATCAGTACCTTCTTAGTCATGCAATCTTTCATTTTAAGTAATCTTCTGAAACTTTAGCTTCTGTTACCTCCACCTTTAATTTCAAGGATTTTTTCCTTCAATAGAAAAGCAAGTATATGCTAGGTTTGAATAGATGCCTCTTATGGTCTAAACCACCACTCCAGTTGCTCGGTCCCAGCTCCTGCCCACCTAGCAGTTCGAAAGCACATCAAAGTGCAAGTAGATAAATAGGTACCGCTCCAGCGGGAAGGTAAACAGCGTTTCCATGGGCTTCTCTGTTCGCCAGAAGCGGCTTAGTCATGCTGGCCACATGACCTGGAAGCTGTACACCGGCTCCCTCAGCCAATAAAGCGAGATGAGAGCCACAACCCCAGAGTCGTCCACGACTGGACCTAACGGTTAGGGGTACTTTTACCTTTTTATTTTTCTCTTCATATTGCTAATTCTCAGGGATACTGCTGATATAGTATTTTATATTTAAACAGAAGTACAGTATGTTTCTTCTTGGGGGATGACACATCATCTATTGAGATGATCTTGCTGCCTTTAATAAAGAAGCAGGAAAAAAACCCTCAGCTGATTATCCTTTTTGAGTAATAGCCTTTTGAAACGTATGCACAAGGCATTTGAGAGGCTTGAGATGCGTTCCCCCAGGTCTTGCTCTGGTCCTGTGTGTCAGTGTAACAGTTCCCTTTTATATTTCTTTTCAGAAGGCTTTCTGGTACAATAGATGTGATTGGACAGACGATCACGATAAGCCGAGTAGAAGGAAGGCGGCGTGCGAATGAAAACAGCAACATACAGGTTTCCTTTTTCCCTCTTACATATGTGTATTGGGTACAACAAGACTGACTTTGCTTTCACCTTAGCTTCAGTTTAAAGAATTGAAAATGTGATGTATATAATATTTGATATGCAAAAGGAGTGAGCCAAATAGAAAGCATATATTTGATTAAGCCACTTGTCAAGAAATTGGAGAGAATTGCAGCTTGAAAGAACCCAGTGGCTTGTATCCAATGTAACCACCCCATCAGTGTAAGGATTTACACTTGTGCAATGGGACGTCTCCTCCGCCTTCCCCCGCACATCCACTAAATCTGTTCTTGGAGTTCCCCCAACACTACGGAAAAGATTTTGGGAGGGTGTGAGGTATGCACTGGAAAGGAGGGGGAGAAGTCCTATTCTAGTGGAAATCTTTGCACTGACAAGACAATGCTTAGTACTGCATTGGTTACTAGTCTTTGCCCCTTGAAAAAGGAGACATTTAATTAACGTATGGTAGGCAATGAGTGCTCTTAGGGTGTTATAGTCACCAGCATGCTTTACCGCTAATGCAACATAGAATTGAGGGTATTTTTTGGCCCCGGCATGCTCACACTCGTGTGTTGTCAAAGTTTCACCTTGCATCTTCTCATTTCAAGTGAGCATACTTTTAGAAGTGTTTGTTAGAGAGTGAGAGATCAAAATGCATAGGATATTCCAGCAACAACTTGTATTATCCTCTTAATCTTCAGAGTTTTCACTGAGAAATTTCTCCTGTTTATGTTGGAAGGCAAATGCACGTTTCTACATTTCAGGAAAAACTTTACTCAATCTGTAAATTAGGGGGAAATGTGCATCTCTCCCCCCCTTT
Source organism: Podarcis liolepis (assembly GCF_965112155.1). NCBI lineage: Eukaryota > Metazoa > Chordata > Lepidosauria > Squamata > Lacertidae > Podarcis > Podarcis liolepis. Next base: position 53,796,195 of record NC_139564.1, read on the forward strand.
TTCAAAAGAAAATTGTAATGTTTGTTTTGTTTTGTAGGTTCTTTCTGAACGCTCCAGTGCCGACGTGGACAACAGTTTTACCAAGCCCCCTCCGTTTTTTCCTCCAGGAGCTCCTCCCACCCATCTTCCACCGCCTCCTTTTCTTCCGCCACCTCCATCTGTCAGTACTGCTCCCCCTCTGATTCCTCCTCCAGGTAAAAAAAAAGATGCAGAAAGGGAAAAAACAACCCATAATTAGCAGTGTTTCTATTTAGATAGCTAAAGTTGTGTTCAGGGTGTGTTTTATATATTTATCTATAATTGGGATTTGATGTTTTTCTGGCCAGTAAAAGATTTGCAATTTGCTTGACAACTTTCAAGAGTTACCTTGGCTTCATGTGGTCCTCTCTTATGAAGGGATTTTCACATCTTTTCCTCATCTTTCCTTTGAAGGCATTTTTCTTCATTATTTTCATTTTCTCCTCCACGGGTGAAGATCCCCTTGCTTCACTGACGTTGCATTCAACTACAATTTGCTTCATGTAAAGGCTGGTGACTTGTGGCCTCCAGGCAGAATTGGATCAAAGGAAGGCTGCCAGCTGGTGAAGGAGCAGGGCGGTAGAAATGCTGGCCATGCTCCCATCACTGCTTTAAATTAAAGCGAAGCAATTGAGATGTAAAATTTCCACTGATTTTTAAACCTTTGCATAGGCAAACTGCAAACCTAAATGCTATTCGGTCATCTGTGAAAATGAAATGCATTATGAATCATTTAGCTTACATTAAATCTTAAGCTGCTTTATGACATATACTGTTTTTATTCAAACCATAATTACAAATATTTTGTAACCCAATATACTTGTAAATAGTGGGGAAACAAGTTGAAAATTGCATCATCATTATGGTAAACAATTGTTATTTGGAGTTACAGTGGAACCTTGGTTGTCGAACGTGTCCACGCGGCTTCCATTTTGAGTTTCCCTATTTTATTGAGGCTTCTGCTTTCAGTTTTTGGTTTTCGAACGTTTCGGAAGTCGAACGGTCTTCTGGAACGTATTACGTTTGAAAACTGAGGTTCCACTGTTGTACATAGTGCTTGATTTCTATCCATCAAGAAACAAAAGGAACTCCTACATTGAACATCTATGGCTCAGTACAGACACCATGGGTGGAATTCAGCATAGCGCTAAAGACATAATTCCGTTGATGCGAACGTTTCTGTTGGAAATGCACTTACTCAAAATCAAGTTAATTCCTACCCTCCTATGATTTGTATAGGGCTTTCCTTCATTTTCTGTTTGTGTTTTTCTGGGATTTCACATCTCTGCACAGCAGCTGCATGACTTTCCAACCAATTTCATTCCAGCAAGGGAAGGAGGGGAGTCATGAATGTAGTTCTGGACAAACACAGTTTGCTTCTGGATTACCTGGAAGCATTGGGCAACTGCATATGAGCCTCTACTTTCTTTTCTAATGCAGCAGTTGGCATGAAGCTGTCTGGAAAGTTGCACAGAGGCCTCTGGCAGTAATGCCAAACCACTGTCTGTGAATCTTATTTCAATAAACTTAACTGCTGCCTAGCATGGTAGGAAGTGGATGCCTGAGGTGGGCTAGTCTTCAAAAGCAGTCCATACCAACTGCTTTCCTTTTTTGCCTATGTTCTTTTCCATGTTTCTCTCTGACCCTGTAAACATTAAAGGGATTATCAGCCCTACTTTCCGTTCTCCGGATGATGTCCCTTTTCTAAGACTTGCTTTCTCCTCCTGGCCCCTTTCAGATTTGGCATGTTTGTGGCAAGTTGCATTCTTTACTGTGTGCTTAAATTCATATGGGCTAAACAAAGTGGGAAAGAGGAAAAGCCAAAATCGTTTTTATACACAGCCCAGGTAATGCATTGCTAATGTGTAGTACAAAAAGGCCATGAAAATTTACATTGCATTCACGAGCATGGGACTTATATTGTAGTATGTATGTTTAGGATTGCAGCCTTGGTGCTCTTGAACAGGGGTCAGCAAAGTTTACCTCGCCTGGGCCGGTTCACTCCAGCGGAGATTCCTCTGTGGGCCGGATCACATGCATCGGTGTTTTTCAGTGTCTGTGTCTGCAGAGACACGATTTCCAGCGTCTGCGCATGCGCACATGCTATTTCTGGTGCCGCGGAAGCGAGTCGTTGCGCTGTGCCAGTTTAGCGCAGCACAGGGGACTCACCAAGTGGACAGCTCAGTTCGGGGGGGGGGCTTATGGGCCAGTTAAACGACCCCCATGGGCCACAGGTTGCTGATCCCTGCTCTTGAACAACATAATTGTGCAGTTGGTATACAGCTTGCCATGTGGTTATGATGGAACCTTTTGAACAAAAAGGTAGCAACATTTAAAGTACAGTAATTCTGTAGCATAGCACTTGCATATGTGGTTGGTTGGAGAAATAGGAGATGTGTTGCCTTCAAAGAAATATGAATGTAAAGAATAGTAGCCTAAGCCTTGGGGGTGAACTTCTAGTCCCACCTACAAGTAAGAGGCAATATTAAAGAAGAAGCTTTCATCTGTTGAAGTTCAAAGTTAAAATAAATCTGCATGTGTTGTGACTTTAGTTGAGCCCTTTGGTGAAAGCAGCAGAGGACTGGTAACATTCAGACAGGTTGATGAGATGAGCCCAGCCAGAAGATTTTGTTTGCTATCTCCTGTATTTTCAGCCCATTTGAAAATAACTTATGAGTAGTGGCTTTGGCTTCTCCAGGCTTATTTTAATTTTGCTTCTGCCAGCATTCTGTCTTCAAAGCTCCTACCAAAATAGAACCTGCCCATTCCTCATTGGTTTAAAGAGGGGAAAGTTTCTTGTTAGTTTCTTGTTACCTAATATTAGCTTGGAACTACTGGCCAGAACGTTTAAGCATTCAAATATAAAACATCCTTCAGAAGATCCTTTGAAAAAGGATCTCACTTTGAAGTTTGGTCTCTTGTACTGTGTTCACTTAGCCACTCGTGATGCAAATACCTTTGAGACAAAAAGAAACATCACTGTTTGAAAATATAACACTAGAAAGTTGAATAGCTGCTACTGGAAAGGACTCTCAACTAACAATTGCAGTAATAATGTCTGGGCTAAGATTTTCAGGAAATAGGAATTTTTAAAATTGCCCATTCTGTAGACTTTCCTACAATGCTTTGGAAAAGCAGCTAAATATGCTTGTTGGTAAAATATGTCATGTGTCTGTGTTAGAAACGTGGAAGTTATTCTATTAATGCCATGAAGTCAGTGCATTTTTGATGACAGTATGGCCCAGTTAACATTAACCTGTCATTTTACATTTTGAATCTGCTGTCTTGTCTGTTAACATTGAGGATATAAAGGCACAGGTGGGTTTTTGCATTGACCTGTGCATGCATATCCATACGTATGTACAGCGAAAGGAGTACTTCTTTACAGGTCTTCTTTAAACTGATTATTGTTGCATACGTAACTGCATTAATTTGTAGGGTTAGATTTCTAGAACGTGCTTAGTGTTGATAATTACACTTTTATATTCCACATGCTATGAACCTGGAATTCAGTGGAAAATCTTTATAAGATTGTTAATGAAGTTTCCTTGTGTTTACTCAGTGTTGCCTGGACGATGGAGTCGTGATAAATACGGAATCTTCAGAGCAATCTGTTAATTTAGGGAAGCAGCAGCTTTAAGTTAATTAATATGGGTGTGTTACTTTCGGAGAGTTTTAAGCAGCGACCCCACACCACAGAACCTTGTTTGGCACATGTCAAGGTGCATGCTGTGAAGCCTCCCCGCTCCCCATATTTATGAACTTAAAGCCACTAATGTCACCTTGCATTTGGCCCAAATCCTGCCGCTGGTGCAGCTGCCCACTAATTCATCCTTGGATCAAAGCCCAATATGGAGTGGCAGTAGCTGAAATTGCTATCAACTCTTACTGGCTTTTTAATACGTTGTTGGCATGAGTGCCATGATACCTGTTCTGGTAATGTGGGAATCAGAATAAACTCATTACTGAAATGACTGGGTGCATTTTTTTTGTTTTTAGGTATACCAATAACTGTGCCACCGCCAGGTATATTTATCTGTTTTAGTAGTATGAAACATAATGTGAATGCAATTTTGGTATAGGGGGACAATCTGCCACTTCCCTTTTTAAAAAAATAAAAAAATGTACTTTGATTTCTTTGGAGAAAATAGCTAAAATTCAGAAATAGTTTTTAATTGCCAGGTAAATATATATAATTGAAGAATTGGATAAAATAAATGGAATAGAATAAATATGCTAAGTATAAGATTGCAAGGATATGATGTAAGAAAATAATGGTTTAACTTTGGGCATGTCATTCCTTTTCACTGTTATACAGATTTATCTTAATATATATACACAGCTTGCATGTACTGGGTTTTTCAGGCGTTAATTAGCAGCGATAAGCTAAGGCAACTTCTTTGTTTTCCAAATATTTCAGGCTTCCCTCCCCCACCTGGAGGACCACCACCTTCCCTAATACCAACCATAGAAAGGTAAATTTCAGTTTGTAGAATGATCTCAACTAAGCATGTTTTCCCTGCGTGTCAAGCAAGGTGTGGTTATTGCTTCAAGTTTAGAGAACAGCTAGGCATGGCTTTTGACTTGCTCATGCCAGCAGCCTCTGATGGCAGTGGGTGGGGAGGAGAAGATCTATGGAGTCTGTTATTAGGTGCAGAAACAGTGCAGGTCCAGGGCTACCTTTCCTTACTTGACCTTGGGCTAAACTTGTAAGGAGGCAAAAGCAGAGAGGAGTGGTGGTAAGCATTACTGTGGAGAGCTGTGGTATATATTATCAGCCAGCTAAATTTTTTTGATGCTTTGTTTTGTTTAATTTTTAGTGAAATGGTTGCTTGTTGGATTGGTGGAAGCGCTAGGGAAAATAGTGACTAGCTATCTCTGTAACTGCTCTTGCGTTTAGTATTTTTTCTGGAAGGTCTCTAGACGCTCTTCCAATAGACAGAAAAAAATAATCCTCCCTTCTGAGTTATTTTGAAGGCTCCAGGAGATTTTCAGGTTGTCCTTTCAGTTAGATTAAGCCCTCATGCTTAAGATGGTTTTTCTTGCTCCTTTGGGCACTCTTCCCTACAGAGTCTGAACTTTCATTGCCTTATGTACAATCGCCTGTAGAGTTTAGTCCCTCTGTCGAGTCCTTTTCTCCTGCACTGCTTCCTGATTGCCACATTTCCAACATACATTTTTCTTACACAGAATGATTTTGTTCTTCCTTACACTTCTAGCTGAATGAAGTTCTCCATAAACCTAAGAGGCTGATAAACATTGCTTAAGGTTTTCATTATCTCGTTTCTAAAACCACAGTCCAAAAGTGTTTTATAAAATATTAAACTGTCTTCAAGAAGAAAAATAGCACTCATCTAAGTATGGTAGATGAGGTAAATATAATTAATTCAAGATATATGGGGAGTAATAAAACATATAATAGAAAGTAAATTAAACCATACATATCTTTTTTAGCCTTAGTATTTTACTTATTTCAGCTGATATTTTCCACATTCAGCTGAAACTTGGAGAATGTGAAGTTAAGTAGGATGCAAGTACAGTGGTGCCCCGCAAGACGAATGCCTCGCAAGACGGAAAACTCGCTAGACAAAAGAGTTTTCCGTTTTGGAGGTGCTTCGCAAAACGAATTTCCTATGGGCTTGCTTTGCAAGACAACAATGTCTTGCAAGTTCCTGCTGGGTTTTTTTTCCTCCCCCCCCTTTTTCTAAGCCGCTAAGCCACTTATCAGCTGATCCGATCAGCAGATAAGCCGCTAAAAGCCGCTAATAGCGCTAATCCGCTAATCTGTCAATGGGCTTGCTTCGCAAGACGAAAAAACCGCTAGACGAAGAGAATCACAGAACGGATTCTTTTCGTCTTGTGAGGCACCACTGTATATTTTTACTTCCCAGCAGGAGTGCTGCTGTTCAGCGTCCATGTCTCCCAGCCATGCTGTAAACCAGAGCTAGAGCCACCCTTGGCCAAACTTCCAGCGAATGCATGCTGGGGGTGGAGGTGACCACTATTCCCCAAACATACAGCACACAGAAGCACACTAGACAGGCATACATACACACCTCTCCTCAGGTGATCCATGCAGATCATCTGAGAAGGGCTTTTACTTGCCCTCTATTCAGGACAGTCATCTGATGAGTGGGGCAGTTTGCATCCTCAGCCCAGCGCTGTGATGAGGACACAAACGACTCCATCCCCACATGACTCTGTGCCCCCAGTGCTATTGCCGCCTGGAGATTGAGCTGGTGGGGGACATATGGTGAGCCTGGGGGTTTACCACCTGTAATGTAAGCTATAAGGAGCTCAAATAAGGCATTCCACTTCTCCTTTCTTCCATTGGTGTTCCTGTTCCCCCAACAGATTAAGCACTCATTATTTCATGGCTACTGAGCATGGTCACACATAATTGGGCCATGGGATGGGGCTGCCTCCTGAGTTTGTTTGTTTTTTAAAAACCTAATTTGTACTTTTTGCTCCAAGCATACTGATATCTCTCTCTTGTTTCTTGGTGGCCCAATTTTGGCTCCATTTCTGTCAACATTTATCATCTGAGTTGGCTGTTAGTGTGTATGATGGATAGCAGCCTCATGAATAATGATTTTATATGGCAGACGGTCCGACTGGGACCTTCATTCACCCTGTCCCCCGTTGCAGTGAATAAAATAGATGTGTGGATGAATTTGCCACATTTGATTGCTTGAGGGGCAGGATAGATTCCTGGCCACATCAATATGTGTAATGTTTTACCTGTGCAGATCTAACATGATTATAGCCACTGCTGAGCTGCACAATAAACACTCCTTCCAGTGGCATAGAATCATAGAACTGTAAGAGTTGGAAGGGACCATGAGGGTCATGTAGTCTAACCACCTGCAATGCAGGAATCTTATGCCTAATGTGGGGCATGCAGGGTTGGTCCAGTTGGCCAGATTGTCTTCCGTCATCGTACCAGAGCTGAAAGCACAGCATGTGCAGAGCGAGAGGCAAAAGCTACAGTCACTCCAAATTACTTTGGCAGATATGACATGATGGTGATGATTTTATTACCCAACCTTTACCCTGAAGTCCCAGGGTGGGTTATAGTACTTTAAAATACAACATAAAAAATAATTTCCACTCACAAAAATACGGTGGGCCGGAAAATATATATCAAGTGTCAAAAGACCAGCATATTGTTGGCACCTGTCTGTCTCAAGAGACAATAGAGTGCACCAGTCATACCACTACGTTCGCAGCACCAAAATAACGTCCCTGTGGCGGAAGCCTGGGCAGTGTGAATGGAGGTCCTGGGCTGCCCAGACAACAGGAGCCCTCTCTTGGCCTCATTCATGCAGTCCAAAGGAAAGCAGAGCAGTATATTTGGCACCAGTTTGGCTGCAGGAGTTGGTAGAAGGAGGTGTACTAGGTGCCATCCAGCCATCTCCACTCCGGATTTGTGTAGGGTTTACTCCTCAGCCTTGTCTTCTGCCAAAGACATCCCGCAAGATAGTGGAGGTTTAGGATCAAAGGTAACAAATCAGATACAGTGGTACCTCGGGTTGCAAACGCTTCCGGTTACAAACACTTTGGGTTACAGACTCTGCTAACCCGGAAGTAGTACCTCGGGTTGAGAACTTTGCCCCAGGATGAGAATGGAAGTCACGTGCCGGTGGTGCGGCAGCAGCAGCGGGAGGCCCCATTAGTGAAAGCACGCTTCAGGTTAAGAACGGTTTTGGATTAAGAACGAATTAAGTACGTAACCTGAGGCACCACTGTAATGTTAAAAATGACTTCACTGACAACAGAGAGACTGTTGCACACTGACTTTTAAAGTATCACATGAATGATTGCATCCCTGGTATGACAAGTATCATACCCTACCAGCTTCAGCAACCAGATGGCTATTTTAAACGGTAAGATGAATTTATTGTGTGCTTCTCTTTCAACAGTGGACATTCCTCTGGCTATGATAGCCGCTCAGCTCGGGCATTTCCATATGGCGCTGGTAAGTGTCTTGAACTGCTTGAAAATGGGCTGACCAGGTGGCTTCACTTTTAAGTTCAACCTATGTTAGCAGGTTAGCAGCTTGGTTCACAGCCTACTCTTTGAGATGCTTCTAACCTTTATTTTATATGTAACCTCTTCCTCTTGTTCAGGATGCATTGATGCAAACAAGGTTCCTGTATAATAGTTTTTAATTCTTTGGAAAAAATGGTGCTCAGTTTCTGGTAAGCCTGTGAAGCTGGGAAGCATGGTGTATGACATATATTCTCCTTTGCACACACAAACAAATGTCATCTGCTGTGTTTGGTTCCTCTCCCTTGTTTTTTAGTCAGGTATTTACTCTTTGTAGTTACTACAAAGAAGAAGAAAAAAATTTCACCAAACATTTTTCAACCTTCTTTTTATTTTCCTTTTAGAAATTGACAGGCAATAATGTTCAATGTGCAGACATTTGGCTTAAGTGCAGGTTTTGATAGCAGCATTAATTAGAGACTTGTGTACTGTTAAGCTATAGAAGCAGTGCCCATTCTCTTTCCCTCTCCCGCATCTTCATGAGTCAGATTAAAAGTACAGTGAATTTGTAGTGACCAAGCAGCAAGAATGAAGCTCCAGTAAAATGGGAGGAGTGTGTGGGTATGAATGAACAAACCAGAATTTTGCTTCAGGTAACAGAAAACAGATGATGCTCAGAATGATTCCTTTAATGGAAAGCAGATGCCTTTATTAATCTGTGCTCATGTGAAAGTATTGAAACTGCCTTCTCTGTCTTCCATATTTCGGAGGAGGTCTCACACTTGGTGCCTCTATCCTCAAACAGCATATATTATGGGTTGATATTTTCTTCATGAAAGGCTATAAGGGCTTCTTCCAAAATCTGTGAGCATTGTTCAGTAAGTCTGCTGGAGAGTTATACTATCTTAAGTGTGATGCAAAGCACACATAAGGGCTGGGTTTCTTTTCTGTGCAAGTGCTTTTGGAGTAAACTGACTGGGAGAATGTGTCGCTTCAGAATAGGACATCTACAGAAATTGTCCCCAAGCACTCATGAAGAAAACACAACAGATCTTAAAACTGGCATCAAACATCACACTCTGAACACTGATTCAGATGTGTAGACCACAAGTTTCACATGGGTAGGATGGTGTTTGAAACAGCATGGATGTGAAACTGTCTTCCACATTAGGCTCTTTTGGGAACTAGGTACGAAGAGGAGCACTTCAAATTATCAGAATTATATATTGTAAACAACACTGTCACTTTTTTGGCATGGAATATGTAAGAATCCCCAAAGTACGACTAATACTGGAAGCACGTTATTCCATATTTCATTCTGCGTATTTTGGTTTAGATGGGAATACCATCTTTAATTCTCACAGAGATGCTGCAGATTTAGATGAGAAAGGGAAGGAAGTTTAGTTCTTGGGCCTGATCTGTGAGAATACTGCTCTTCCTGCAGCACAATCCTATTCATGTCTACCTAGAAATAAGCCCCACTGAGTACAGTTGGGCATCCTCACAGATAAGAGTATAGAATTTCATCCTGCCTTTGCTCATCTACCTTTTTTCATATTCACTTCTGGCATCCCTTTCTGATGTTTTTGACGATTATTTCTGTAAGCTATAAAGGACCAATTAGGATTCATCAAACATGTTTTCTCTTGACAAATGACCACAGGCAAGAACTCAGTGATAATGTATTTGTAGACTTCTTACATGTGAGTCTTAAACTGAATAGATTAGTTGGAGCAAAAATTTGCCTACACGGTTCCCCTTCTGCTTGTTTAATCCCCATAACAACCCTGTGAAATAGGTTAGGCCAAGAGGCAGTGACTAGGTCACCCAGTGAACTCCATGGCCAAGTGAGGATTTGCACCTGGTCTCCCAGGTCCTAGTCTGACATCATAGGTGCCAACTCCATAGGGCTGAGATGTCTTCAACCCCCCAAAGTCTGTTGAGATAGGGTTGAGCCTCCCTCCAGTATTGAGAGGTTGGGCCTTGTGGCAGCGGGTCTCGCAGCTATGGCGAAAGTCCTCGCTGTGCCAGGCCTCGTGGCAGAAGTGGGCTTCGCAGGAACTTGTGGCAGCAGCTGGTCTCGCAGGGGCTCACTGCAGTGTGCGGCGTGCGTGATGTCACACATGCGTGTCACAGCGGGGATTCCCCCCCCATGTTTGGCAGAACTTAGCACCACTGTCTGATATTCTAACCATTATTCCACATGTTGACCTGGCTGTGACATAGATAGTAGAATCAGTATTGCATTTCTCTTTGTCCCTCTGTTGCTGCCTGGTATCCTCACCACCCCCTTCTCATACTGTGGCTTGGCACACTAGCCCCAAAATCTTGCATTTATGTCATCTAGTATCTGTTCTTGCAAGAAACAAACAAAGGAACTTCAGTTAAAAATAGAAGCAGTCCTAAAGCCTAAGAAGTTACACAAGTTTCAGGTACTTCAGAGCACTGAAAGCCTGTTCTCTACTTTTTAAAAAAATGTTTCTTAAAAAAATAGTTTCTATTCTCTCTTCCTTGACTATATTTTTGTATGTCTCACAGAACTGAACCAAGTGCAATTTCCCCCCCAATATATTTTTTATTGAATTTCAAAATTTTTACAAATTAGTTTCATAATAAATAGCTACATTATTTCATGTATTGACTCCCCACCCACACCTCCACAGTGTTTTTATTCCAACTCTATATATATCAAATTATTGTCTATTACCAATATCCCTCTCCCTTGTCATTTTTTCCTTCTGCTACTCCTGTCTTGAATTTTGCCCACATTTTCATTTGTTTTCCAAATAGTCCAAAAAGGCCTCCATTCTTCTACAAAAAGTTCATCATTTTAATCTCTTTATATTGCTGTTGGCTTTGCCAAGTGTAATTAGTTTTTAAATGGTTGATGAGTCAGCTTTAATGAGATTTAGTACTAAGATCTGCACCACACTTCTATTGATTGATTCCACTTTTTAATAAGATTTTATTAAGGCTTTATCATAGTACAATACAATAAAAAAACTAACCTAAATAAAAGCAGAAAAAGAAAAGAAAGTGCAGAGTCCTCTCTCAAAGGTAGATCTTAACCCTTGTCTCATACAGAAAAGTTGTGGTTGATGGATGCTACATCCATGACAGTATTGGAAGTTGGGGAAATTCTCTGTAAAGTCCAGCTATTTCTTGAAATTCTAGTTGTCTTCTTTCTTCTCTTCCACCACCCCCTAAATTAAAAACAAAAGCAAATCATAAAATGTTTTTCCTTCCTATGATCAAAAATAACATTTCTGTGGTGCAAGAAAATTACAAAAATACAAATTGTTCTGCTGTAGATTATAGGCGATGATGCTGGAAATTGTATTTCAGCAATTCTTTTTCTTCCACCATTTTCTTCTGTTCCATTTTCTTCGAGAATTTTTATATCCACCCTCCCCCGCACCTTTGCATGCTACAAATGGAGCCCTTGAATACAATTCACTTCAGAATCCTACTCTTGTTTCCCACCCCTAAGTTCAGCAGTTGTTAACCTCTGCAGCGCTCCTCCTGAGAGTCATTAGATGGAGCACTTGAAAGATTTATGCATCGGCATCACCACCATTCAGCAACAGCAAAGACTAATAATGTATTAATGAGTGAGGCTGCACTCCCAATTAACTGGTGTGAGGAAAGGAGTCTGGGAGTTATGAATTCCTGATGTTCAGGCATTCCTGTTCCCGAGAGGAGAGGCAAGCAGGCACTTTGCTCTATTTCCTTGTCTCTGCTTAGTTATTGTCTCCCTAACCCTCTTAACGTTAGTGGGGAGGAATGGGAGGGATGTTGCTGGGGCTATGCTAGAATTAGTAGTTTGAAGATGGCAGCCTAATATTTGCATCCTAAGCACCCTGAGCTTGAGGAGGGTGGGGTTGCTGGAGCAGGAAACTGACCAAGGGGAGAGAAGCCACCATTGCCTGTGGCCTGGATGCCTCGGGATCATGCTACTCTTTGGAAGTAAGATCACTGGCTGACTTCCATGTTAAAGCATGGAACCATGGTTAAAGTGTAAAAGCATGATGGATGTGTGTTGGAAGATGTTAGCAGTGTAAGTAACTTCTGAGCCACACAGTACTTCTGTTAAATAGCCAGCGATGAATGGAAATGCAGAGCACTGGCCGAGATATCTAGTAAGGCCTGTGTGAATGCAAAAAGAATGTCGGGAGTGCAAGCTGAAAAAACACCCTGTGCACACTTTGGAGCTTCACCATCGCTACAGATTGTTCTGTAATTGGAAGGCATGCTGAGGTGCTAGATCCCTTTTCTTCTTCAACAAATCCCCCTCGTTTGAGTAACACACACCTTACCAGAAGCTTTCAACTGATAGCGGTTTCATTTTCTGACAACAACAAAAGCCCTTTTTCTTTTTTAGTGTCCACCTCAAATTAGCTTTTTATCTAAGTAGGTTATGCATTTCCACACAGATCCCCAGTGACTAAAACACTCCTCGCTGGTGTTTTTGCATGTTTCTTTGGCTTAAAATGCTCAGTGCCTAGTAATCTTAGAGCCTTTCCTTTTTCTGCACCACTTAGAATTTCAGTTTCAGAACCGCAGTATTTAAAGAAGCAACACTTTAAAGTAATAAGCACTTTTAAAGAAAGATCAGCTGTGATCACAAAATAATACGAAAACTTGTGTTTTAAATAAAGTACCATTAAAACACTACCGGGGAGCAATCCTTAACTGTATATGACTTTGTGTTTACTGTTGTGAATAGTGTTTGCTACTAAGAAAAGTAAGCAAGTATTGATACACAGCAGTTATCCAACAAACAGACTGGTATGAAATTAACCTGAGAGTTAATTGTTACATATGGTAAAGTAGCATGCAAATAACAGGCCCAGAGTCACTGAACTTGCCTTCTAGGCTTCAGCTAAGCATATAAGATTGGATGCCATTGATTTCATATCACACTTTTCCACTGTTGTCAACTTTCTTTCTAATGCTGGCATTTTTTTCTTCTTTAGTCACCTTTCCGCACCTTACAGGTTCCGCTCCATCGTGGCCTAGTCTCATGGACACAACCAAACAGTGGGATTATTATTCAAGAAGAGAGAAAGAGAGGGAGAGGGAGCGAGACAGAGATCGAGAAAGGGATCGTGACCGTGACAGGGAGCGAGAGCGGACCCGAGAAAGAGAACGAGAGCGGGAGCATAGCCCGACTCCTAGTGTGTTCAATAGGTGAGTTTGAGGGTTATGTCTAATGCTGCTTGATGGTGGGAGTTTTGTGTCTGTACTAGAGACATACTTAAAGTCAGCATGCAGCTGTGTATTCTCAGGGAACAAGGGGTGGGGCTCACATTTTGTTTGTCGTTGGAACCATAGCCAGCAATTTCAGATGCAAACCAGAAGTATGACAATAAGTGGTACATAACAAATGCTTTGCAGGCAAATTGTGCTGAGCTGATGATTTTTGTTGTTAATTCCTGGGAAGGAATCGGCTCTAAGCATTCAGAACATTAATAATAGAAGGACCTAATGGGTTTGAGTCCCCTAGCCATCATTTTACAGCTGAAGTTCCGACAGTAACTGATTCCAGTCCAAAACTTTCAATTTGTACTGCTTTGTGAGTTCAGTTGTTCTGGGATGAGAGCTCTCAATACCTGAGGAGGAATAAAGTACTGTTTGCTAGCAGTTTCAACTATGCCATTCATCCTGTTAACCAGGGCTACAATACAGTGGCTGCAGTATTACATAAACCTTAGCCCCTTTTGTTTATGCAGCAGTTAAGCCCCACATTTCCTCTGTCTGGTGATCGTTGAATACCATTTTCACATGGCAATATCTTGATACGATTTCTAATCATTTTTTCTTCTGCCTTCCACTTCAAAATGTTTTATGCATTGGTATTAAATTGGGTTTTAAAGACCATTGTTATAGTTTTCCCTTGTAGGTCAGCAAAACAAGTTTGCATGATCTTGGTTAACACAGGGGATTAAAAAAAATGCTATGAGCGTTAAAGAATTGACTTGGAAGTATAAGATGACGATGTTTTGTTCATATAAGACGTGTGTGTGTGGTGGGGGTAATATTGTGTGTGTGTTTTGTGTTACAAATTACTGGGTCAGTGTGTTAGACGTTAAGATCAATTTAACATCTGTTTCTTAGGCAGCTTGATTGAAGGCCAGAAAAAGCCTGGTCATTCAAGGGTGCTTGAAATGAGCCTTAATGTTTTCCAGGCCCAGAGAAGTCTCTGTGTTGCTGCCAGACTTATCAGTCAGGGAAGGGGTGGGGGAGAGGAGTGGGGTTTTTTTATGTGACTAAATTATCCAACATCTGCAGTAAAGCTGCTGCCACATGGCGATGTGAGAAAGCAGGGGGGCCTTGGTCTAGTAAAAACTTGATTAGGGGAGTAACAGGGAAAGTGGGAGGCTTGAGAACGACAGATCATGTAGATATGACACCCTTGAACAAATTTTGCTTCATCGTTTAATAGTCCTGTTTTTAACAATTATTCAGCAGCTTACGAAAACATTGTGACAAATGAATAAAGAAAGGGGGGGTGGAATGCACACAGACTTTTTACCATTTATAAGTGGATACCGTGACATTGGTGTACCAGTATAGCTTTTGGTCTTGTAGAGAAACTTAAAAATTAGCATCCACAAGCCATGAAATGTGGCATCTGTTCTTCACATCTCTACTCTCACACTAGAAATGGTGCCATTTCTGAAAGGAGTCTGGGGAATTTGCCTTTTGTAAACCCCCCCCCCCAAAAAAAAACCCACTTTGCAATTAAATTTTGGAATTGATAGCTCAGTTGGTTAGAGCATGGTGCTGATAATGCCAACGTTGCCAAAGAAACATGCAAAAACACCAGCGAGGAGTGTTTTAGTCACTGGGGATCTGTGTGGAAATGCATAACCTACTTAGATAAAAAGCTAATTTGAGGTGGACACTAAAAAAGTAGCCTTTGTCCCTCTTGAAGAGCAGCTGCTCAGATTGAGATGATACACAAGACAGCTCTCCCCTTAAAGTTTAGGGGTTTAAAAAAGAATGAGTCAGTTTCAAGGTGCTCTTTTGAAACCTGGTCGTAGATCAGATGAGATAAATGGCAGATCAGAGAAATGTGCCATTATAGCCAAGGTGTAGGTCCTTAATTTAACACTGTGTGAGTACATAATTATTTGTGGGTAACTTCAAACTCTGTAGTCACTTCAGATATTGTTGGAAGACGTGAAGGATATCGGCTTGATAGATTGCTGCTTGTTTTAACAAATACAAGATTCTCAATGTAGTGTACTACAGGTGATATTGATCATCCCATGGCCATGCTGGCTGGGGCTGATGGGACTTGGAAATCTTAACAACATGTGTAGTTCAACACAGTGGCTACTTTTGGGTCAGCATCGTGGTTGGAAAGGGTCTTGTGGGTCCTCTAGTCAACATTCCATCCTGCTTGATGCAGGAAATGCACAGTAAAGCATCCCTAACAAAGCACACCTAACGTATAGTCCAGTCTCAGTTTGAAGACCTCCAGTGAGCAAGAGCCCATTAGTACCTTTCTAGCTAATTGGGTCTGTTGTCAAATTGCTCTTGCCGTCAGGAAGTTTTCCCTACATGCTCAACCAAAATGTCTTGTGCGCACAGCTTGAACAGCCGCTGTGTGTACCCAGGCATCCCGGGGGGACATCATAACTTTATTCTTTTTCATTTGTAGTCGATCCCAAAGATTAGATGTATACTGACCAACAAATGTATTTGGATAACACTCAGTGTTAAACATGATATTTTGAATTATAATTTCAAGCTTAACTGAGTGAAGTGGTGAGCCACTTATTTTTTGTTTGGGGAACTTTCATTCTTTTAATTTAGCAGATGGAAACCTTTACTGCAATATGAAGAAACAGATCACATTCCTTATTTTTTTGATGGCATATTAACGGCTTAGAAATATATTTGGTACTTTGTGTCCTGAGATTTTCAAAGGAGGCCATGAATATTTCTCCTTTATTAAGAGTTAACTATCAGACTGGCAGTCTCTTCTACTGTTCAGCAGTACAGTCATCCAAGACAACAATTTATTTGTAGGTAATGAAATCTGATTTTACTAATGTTGGTATTTTTGATTCCTTAATACATTTTCCATTGTCAAGACTGTACAATGGTAGTTTCACACTGTGTTAGGTTACAAATTCCCATTTTGGTAATACCTTCAGTAGGAAATTGTGTTCTGCTGAATGTAGAAATCACATGAACACCTGTATTTTCTCTGTGCATGGGAGGAGACAAAGATTATTGATGCTCCTTTAGCATTTGTTTGTCTGCTGAATGTTTTTATTTTCTTGCTAGTGATGAGGAGCGATACAGGTACAGAGAATATGCAGATAGAGGCTATGAACGGCATAGAACAAGCAGAGAGAAAGAAGAACGACACCGAGAAAGGAGACATCGAGATAAGGAAGAGACAAGACATAAGTCATCACGAAGGTTAGCTGTTTAATAATCTTTGAAGTAATGCTGTGGGATGATTGAAGTGTCACAGGAAGACCTTGGCTATTGATGTGCTGCTTTTTAGTTGCTGACATTTAAAAATAGCCAGAAGTTGAGAATATACCAGTAGGATATTAGCCCTTGTGTCATATGACCAGGATATAAGTTTCAGCCATGGGTGATGGATTATTAGGATTTCTCAACCAATTTCATATTTTAATTGATGCTCTAGAATAGATGTTAAGGAAAGCCTCTGCAACTACATGGCAGCCATGTGTTCTCTGTGTGCTCTTTGGGCAGCGTGAACATTGGGATTCACTTGGGCAGAGCGAGGAAGAGGTGGCATTGCTGCCCCCACCAATGGCAGTGGGCTCAAATCTTCCAAGGCGAGCTACTGCTTGCAGCAGTGTCAGCTGCTGCTCATACTCCTGGGGGGGGGGGGGAGTTAGTTGGGGATTTGCGAGCCTGAGGTTCTGGAAGCTGCCAGACAGTGCCCATCTCAGACATTGATCCTAGATCTACCAATGACACCAACTGAAGCCTGCAGTTATATTTATTCTGTTGTGTGAGAAAGGAAACTAAAAGGCGGGCTTAGATTACTAGAAGTTGATCTTGGTCTCCGAGCAACTCTTCAGATCATTGTTGCAAACCTATTTTAAGGCTGCCTCTAAAATGTAGTACTTTCTATGTAGAATCCCATTAAAAATCTCTGTTCTCATTGACCAACAAACTCTAGCCCTATAATGTTACTTTGATTATGTGATGGCAAAGATTTCATTGCTGCTATAGGTGCCAGACAACCCGCCCAGAGTAAATGTTGGCAGATGGCAGAATCTATACTGACAGGTGTTTTTCTTCACTCCCTTTCTGGTTTAAATTTGCCCATGCTTAGGGGTGATGCCATCACATGTACTTAAATAATTAGCTTGATGATGTCACAGGCTTAAGTAGCTTCCGTTCAGGGTGGCGCACTGAGCTTGAGACTCCCATTTAATAGCTCTGTGTCTCATTTCTTTTTCTCGCCCCCTCTTAGTAACAGCAGGCGTCGCCATGACAGTGAAGAGGGAGAGAGCCACAGGAGGCACAAACACAAAAAATCAAAAAAGAGCAAAGAAGGAAAAGAGTCAGCTGGTGGCGAGCCTGCCCCGGAACAGGAAGACATGGATGCTACTCCTGTGGAATAGGCATGTGTGGTTTTTGTCTACTTGCTTAAAATTAGTGCCAGAAATAGATGGCTCTCAATCCTAATTATTTTTTCTGGGTCTAAAAAAAATTGCTCTTCACCTTGTTCTGTTAGCATAAAGCGTAAGTTTAATTTGGATTTTTGAAAATAAAAAAAGCATTTTTTCATGTTAAAACACATTGTTTTGTCTTGCCTACGCAACTAGAAAAAAGGACGGTAACACATAAGGTACACATGGAGAATTGTGCTTGGATAGTGAGGTTGTGTACTGTTACACAAGCAGTGTGCAGATGTAATGCAGGTTTCCCCCCCCCCCCAAGAGCAAAGAAAGTGACTGTACCACAAATGAGGTGTCCCATCTGATAAACATACACAGATCCTAGTAGAATGAATTGGAACCAACATTTGTTTTGGCTCTTCAGATGGATGCTGTTTTGTAACTCTTTAATTTTTAAAACAGCCAGATCTTCAAATAAGTCTGTGTCTTGGCTACTACTGTACAGTATATCCTTTTGTATGTGATGCTTCCCTGCTCTCTTTGATCTCCACTAGTTTTCCCCTCAGCTACTTGATCCAGGTAAACCAGGCAATTTCTCCTCCACTTCTCTGTCTATGCTGGTAGCTTGCTACACCTTCCTTCCTTCCTTTCATTATTATGTTGATTCAGAACTGACCATCACAGAAGATTATGAGCAAAACTGAGTAAAATAAGGCAGAACACTCAGTTCATGCCACGAATTAGATCCACCAGGGAGAAATGCATTTTTTGTGCTTTTTTTAATGAAAATAACCTGGATTTAACAAATTACAGTTATTTTAATGGTAAAAATGAAATTTCATTCACAGTTATTACATACCGGGAAACAAAATATTTTAAAATATCTGATCCATACTGATCACAAAGTGGGATTTCATGTATTCAATCAGACTGCTTTCTATGTCTTGGAATAGATGCTGTCAACATAATAGAAAAGTATTGCAACAGTTATTCAGGAGTTCAGAATATTTTCAAATTACGGGTCTAAAGTGGTTTTCCTTGTTTATAAACTGCTTGGAATAGATATAAAAATACAAACATGAGACATAGCGCAGTAAAGATGTGTACCCCAACTTATGATCTCAGTAGACTTCCGTACTTTAAAATTGCTTGTTTCTCTAACACATACCACACATTATTTTTTTCTTCAGACCATTCTGCTTGTGTTATGCACATTTATACTTAATGTTTTCTTTTACAAGTATACAGTTGACCAGAAAGTGGAGTAAACAAACGTCCATATTAAGTGGCTGATTTTGTGTCAGATAATTTTTCGCTCTCCAGTTGCGATACATCTTTATAAAAAACTGCCAGGCCAGGACACAATGGTGAGAGAAATTTTCCCCTTCAGTTCTTTGAGCATCCTCGCCAAACAGGCATGCACCATACCTGAGATACTCCTACCATTAACTGCAAGGAGGATGTCACCACACCTGGAAGGAGGCAATGTAAAATTGGTTAGTGGCACTTCAGCAGCTCCAAGGCAGGAATAGCTTGCACACCCCTACTCATTTTTATCAGAAAGGTAGCAGATATAAGGGGAAATGAGAATAGTCAAGTCAGGTTTTGCTAATTAAGGTATTGCTAATTTATGCCAGCTGAACAGACTTGTTTTATATAAATGCTTCAGATTTCAGTCTGACACTTCCAGAGGCAATGACTTTTATAACATCATGTGTCTGCAAGACTTTTGGACTGTGTTTCTAGTGTTTTTAATACTCTGTAAAAAAATATACCCCTGCATTTTTTTCTAATTTCTTGATAATATTGATTTGCAAACACCTGCATTTATAAAGTTCTCAATTTCACCAAAGGAATGAATCAGAATTTGCAAACCACCCACCTCTTTGAATTTGAACTCAGAAGTGAACAATTCCGTTCTTCCCAGTTCTTCCTATTTAGGAATCACTTTGCCTTTGAAAACAGTTGTGGTTCTATGTGTCCTGCCCTATAGCTCTATCTTCTGTTATGGGTTTTACTGCACTGGCATAAAATTAAACCTACTTTGATCTTTAATAATCCCTTGACCCCTTCCAGGCTTCAGCTTTCTCTGCAGACAAGAAGGTATTTTAAGATTAGTACCATGCCCTTCTCCCTGCCTCAACTGTTCCAGTATAAGCAGAAGTACTGCCACACATGGTGCTTTGTGGCTTGCAACTAAATGAAAGGAGAAAGCAGTTTGAGTACTGCGCCTGGTCAGCTTTTCAAACTAAGGGGCTGAGTTTTGCACTGGTGAACCTGAACCCCAAGTGCTGGTTTGATATGTTGCTCAGCAGCATAGAATTGGACCTTTGGGGGTCAATTCTCACACGCTAGGTGAGTAAAACATACTTGCGGAGGTTGTGACTGCATTTCTGAGCTTTCACATACCTTCCCCCACATACAAAATGTGCTGTGTGGTCAGGTATGTATGCATGTGAATGCCAATATACATAAACACGGCCTGGCTGCGTGATCCATCCATCACAAAACAGAAGTGAAGTGATTTGATGGACAGAGTGTATATGCCTAATCCCATCTCACATTCCCACATGGAGAGCATGCAAGCTTAAGAACCCTATTGTATGTTAATATTGCACATCAAACTGATACATGAACCAGCAGCCCCAGTTAACTGAGAACTGTTGTAATAATCTGGATGGGAATGATTGGTTTATAAATAACTGCTAAACAATGTGGTTTCATTACCTGATTCTTCCATCATTATATGCTGGTGTCCCTCCAACAATGGATTTGATAAAGAATGGCTTGTTCCCGCTGTGTTCTTCATAACCCCCCACGATACTGAAGCCAAGACTTCCCGCTGTATTTCTTCGTAATACAATTTCTTTGCAGCTGTATAAATACCTGGGGGGAGGGGAATCATTCTACTTAATGGTCTGTTGTACAATTAAATCAAAATTATTGATGATATTCTGCTCATTCACCTTTTTTTGGCATATTGGACTTGAAAAGAAATGTGTATGCCAGATCGGTACAGTTTGCACAAACTTCTAGTTTCAGTTTGGATGTTTTACACACACATTTAGCAGTGTTGTACAGACTAAGTTTCACCCATAAATATTCCGTTCTTGGGGTTTTCCGGGGAAACTGTTCTTATCTGCCTGTTTGGATTAAAAACCTAGTTCGGATTATAGAATTGATAAGGGTAATGACCTTCATGTAATATAGAGCACCTTATTTTTCTGACTGAAGAAGGGTTTTGTGCAAATTGGACCTGTCCTGTCCTGTTCTTGCTGTTGGGTCCAATAAAGCCTTTTGCAGTCACAGACACCAAAGTAGCAACCACCCTTTTAGTGTCTTTGTCTTACAAGCACTAAGAAAAATATGCTTTAATTTTGAGGAGGTATTTAAAAACAAGCCTTTAAAACGTTGTTTCCATTTTGACGGATATTTGTTTGTTTGCTTGTTCTTCAGGGTTTTTATGGTACTGCTAGATGAGGCTCTTGGGAACTACAAATATTCACCTGCTGGCAAGATGCAGGGTACACTGTTTGTGCAACAGTTAGCTGGCTGCTAATGTGAAAAGCAGAAGCCTCTTGGCCCTTGTGCACAAGGCTAGCTCTATTGCTTTGCCATCTGTGTGGGGCTTTTAGCATCCTGAATCCCATTTCTCATAAAGACATAAAACTCACTAGATTTAACAGGGCTTTCCAAGGTCATGACCAAATGTTACCAGAATTTAGCCGTTATTGATAGCTACTCACTAAGTCACATATCAGCATTCTGTTAAGTAAGAGCATGGAGGCAACCAACCTGCTTAAAGAGTTTACATAGACAAGCATTTTGAACATATGGAACATACTAAGAGGAGAGCTTGAAGGAACCACTTTTTGGTTTACAGATTATGCTCTTGGCCACACTGCTACACCAGCGTGTGAGTTTAGAGAGCAATAAAATCCACTATATCCATGAGACTAAGAACAATTCCAGATCACGAGCTACCATATTCCAAAAACCTAACAAATGCTAGATTGCAAACTAGCTTGCAATTTGCTGGGTGCTCAAACTTTGGATAATATCTTGAGCTTCCACAATATCAAACATATCAAAATTAGGAATCTTCTCTGATGTATTCTCTGAAGTTCCTGCAGCCAATCAGAAGCCACGGAAGCACCGTCAGACGTTTGGCTTCCAAAAATAGTTTGAAAACTGGAACACTCACTTCCAGGTTTGGATCGTTCAGGAGCCAATTTGTTTGGGAGCCAAGGCATTTGAGATCCAAGGTACGACCAGAAAAAATACCCAGTCAGTCATTTGACAGCCATGTGATGCAGGTGGGTGGCTCAACCAAAAATTTATTACTGTACAAGAAAATTGGGTGGGGTACTTGCTGGTCAGCACTGCTTTTATTGGTTAGTAAAGGCTGGGGATGGCTTGGATTATCCAGTGAAACAAGCTGCATTAAAAGATTGGGGGGGGGGGGTTAGATGTGTTTTCTTACAGATCAGACTTACAAACACAAAACATCAGACTTCCTGTATGTATGTAACGTATGTGTAAGTGCATTAGGCAACTGCCCTGAAATGAGTGCTTTTTAAAGAAGAGTATCGTCTCTAAAGCTATTTATGTCATTTGACCCTCTTTTATTTACCTGATCATTTCATTACTTAGCTTGTGAAGCTCCCAAGGCCAGAACCATTTGGAAAACTACTGTAAACTGTTGGGATGCAATGCTGGAGAAAATAAGATTTGTTAGGCAAGCCTAAGTAAATAAAACTCAACAGCAAGCAGCACACGAGAGGTATCAAGCTGAAAAACATCTCCCCTGGTGAACAATGGATTAACTTGAAACATGTAGGGTCTATGATTGTGCGAAATGTTTATATTTCTCCAGGTAGAATTATGGGGCTTGACAAGCCTTATGACCCTAAAAGTTGCTCCTGGCTTTTAAACTGACCTGGAGAAGAAGCAAAATCCTTACACCCAAATCCGTTCCTTGTTGCAAGAGAAGGAATTTCCTCCTTGCCCTGGTACCTGCCTTGCAGCCTTAAGACCATGCAGAGGGAGGCAAACGCAGAAGGGATGTTTGAGGGTTGCACTGCTATTGCCATCACTGGGAATCATGACGTGACAGTTGGGCTCAGAATCAGTTGTTTTCAAAGTAATTTTTTGAAGCTGGCCACATGAGCTTGCTGCATCTCTAGCTGCAAACTTTTGGGGCTTTCAGTTCCACATGTTCCAAAGCATCTGACTGATTCTGAATATTTGAGGTTACCACTAGTTGGAGGTTAGGGCAGTGAATCCTATGGACTTGTCCATCAGCAATGGCTGTATGGAAAGCCTTATGAAAACTGTCGGTTGTGATTCATTATGTGCCAAACTGAACAGTGCACAAAAAAAGGTGCTAGCGCTGTCTTTCCAAAACGAATCGAGGAACAAAATTTATCAATGCACAGACAAGCAGAGCCCACACCCATCTGGTCTGCTTGTCACAGTGAAGGCAGCCAGAAGTAGTAAACAAGCAAAAAAAAACCACCTTTGCTTTTCAGCCTTGTAAATGCCATTGCAGTGGTTACGTGCTTTGCTTGGCTTCATGACGGAAGGACAGCCGTTTCATTGAGGTGGAATTTCTAAATTGGTCTTTGGTGAGTCATCGTTTAGATGCTCTGGCAGTGCATGAGCAACAACTGCCTGCCCTCCCTGCATTATGAGTAAAATAAATGCTGTTACGAAACGGACATGCTTGCTAAAACTCATCAGTCAGAACTACAGACTGAAGTTTATTTTTCTGGAAACTTGAGAGGAAGGAGCAAAGGACTACTGAATGCAGAGTGGACAGGAAAAGAACAAAGCAACCCAGGGTCTGAAAATATGTGAATGACCTTAAATACTAATTTTAGGTGGCTATCTACCTATAAAACACCAGAGAGAATGATCCAGGAAATGCATACGATAGTAACCCCCCAATTACTGCTACTCTTATTGCTGATAAGATTTAAAGTAGACCCTTAGCGGTTCCTTTGTAATGCTCTCTCAACTCCATTTGCACCAAGCTGTGTGCCTTTTACTGGCTTAAAATGCAGCAAGGTTGTTCCCCCAACATTCATGCACTGCATTTCAATTTGCATTTGCATTGTACACATCAGCATAGTTTGATGCGTTTCCAAAGTTGTGTCCGCACCGGTAGATGGATGGGGTGTGGGTATCCTCCTATAGCTTACGTTTTCACACCTGATGGTAGACGGTTTGAGGGAAAACACATCAAAACGCAGCATTTCTCAGTAAACTACAGGATGGATTGTGGCTAACCCTGTGTGCCCAGGGCTTCACGAACAGCAAAGCAATAGCGTGGATTTAAGGGAAATTGAAGTGTATACACAGCCTAAAGAGTGAGGCTTCCCCTTTCTGCTACACTTGCCTTGGCATCTGCCAAAGGATAAGGCTGCTCTAATTGGCCATAGGATATCAGCCAATGGCAACTTTGCTCTCTACTCCAAAATATATTCTTTCATCTTTGTCTTCACTGCTCCCTGCTCTCCCCTTCTTGCCTCCCGTTCCTCCTCCTCCTTCCTGTTCACCCCTTCCTTCGCTCTCCCTCCTCCAACTTTCCTACTATTTCTGCAGTGATTTATTACGGTTTTCAAGAAGCTGCGCATGCTGCTTTAAGTACGGTTTCCAAAATGCAATTAATACCCTAAAAAAACAACAACAAATGATTTCTCGGTCATCTGCACTCCCAGCGACAAGCCTAAAATATACTGCATCCAGGATCATTATTTCCCACCCACGCGGTCCCTCAAGACAGCTTGATAACTGCAGGAAGGTTTTGGGAAAATATCCTTGAGGCCCATCTGACCTGCCTTAAAAGAACTGCTGGGCAGTTGCCCTCGCCAGTACCAAATGGGAACTCTGGTACTGAGAGGTTAGATTCTCAGACGAGGGGGGAAATGAGTTAATGTGTATTAATGTGATGCATGCTCTGGTAACAGGACCTGAAAAAGGGCTTCCAGATGTGAGGCACTGAGCTCAGAGAGTCCAATATGGAGAAATAAGACGGTGAGCATAAACTCACTTAGGTAAGATTAAAGTATCTGATAACCTGCTCTGTTAAGCGTTTTGACTCCTGGGTGCCTGGCCAAACAAGCAAGTACTAGCAAGAAACACACCTCTGTTCCTATTGATTATAATCAGTGTCCAGCCGCCTCTTGCTACTGACTGCCCCCTCCCCTTTAATAATCTGAATTTAAGAAGACCGATGTACCAGTTTGGCATACTAATCCCTTCTGGTGTTCGTATACACTGTGGCCCTTTTCTGCGAGTGGTGCTGCAGCTGGAGATAGGATTACAATGAATTTCCTGTTTGCAGACCTGCTGACATTGTGGGCGATTTTCCTTCAGTAAAAGAGGCCATGGGGGGAAGGGGAAGGATGGGGAAGCGGTAGTGCCTGCATGCAGACTTGGAATACGGCAAAGGAATCCCGGTGAAAATCTTACTTTCATAGAGAAAATCCTTTCCACCAATATATTTTCTTTCTTTTTTAACTTTGTTTTCTATGTTGCGAGCAAAAGCATGGCATTTCTTTTAGCACTGAGGTACAGAGGGAATCTGCTAGGGGGTTAAAGGTAAAGGGACCCCTGACCGTTAGGTCCAGTCGTGGCCGACTCTGGGGTTGCGGCGCTCATCTCGCTTTATTGGCCGAAGGAGCCGGCGTACAGCTTCCAGATCATGTGGCCAGCATGACTAAGCCGCTTCTGGTGAACCAGAGCAGCGCACGGAAATGCCGTTTACCTTCCCACCGGAGCGGTACCTATTTATCTACTTGCACTTCGTGCTTTCAAACTGCTAGGTTGGCAGGAGCAGGGACCGAGCAATGGGAGCTCACCCCGTCGCGGTGATTACCATGCCTCATTTACAGGGCTGACACCTTTTAACTGCCATCTTCCTGTGCCTTCAAAAACTGAACAGTGTTCAGAAATTCAGCAGGTGAAGCTTTCCCTATCTCAGAAGGGCAGTGACTGTGAGTCACTGTCTGTCATGCAACTGTTAAAAACCGTAAGAACCCTGCCTTCCCACCAATAATAATAAACAATGATAATAATAATTATTGTTTATTAAATTTGTAATGACCCATCTTTTAAGATTTCACAGAAGGCTGCTCATGGGGGCTGCTTCCTTATGCGGTCAAGGGGATACCAGCCCATTTCATCATTGGCTAGTGCATTCCAACAGTGCAGGAACGCACCATGAATGCCTCTCTTCTTCTCTTAGAATGGCAATGCAAGAGGTGCCGGAACTGAGTTCCGGTGATTTCCGGCTGGAAAGAAGCCCTGCATATCAGGCATTATTGCATCAGCATCTCTAAGAACAGGGGCTCAAAGAAACTCCCAAGGACCACTTTTCTCCTTTTAGTGACCTAAGAGGACTCGTTGCTATGCTAGCCACAGAAAAAGATGTTTGTTACAGTTTCAGCTCAGGGCTTTTAAAAAACCCATCCTGTTAAGTTGTTGTTTGTTTGTTTGTTTTTCCTCTCATGTGCCCCATGGCTTCTCTGTACCATGACAGGCCTCTCTAAATCTCTCCCTGGTCACCTTCCATCCTTTTCTCTCTGCTCCAGGGCTGGAAATCTTCTTCAGCCCAAGATCCATATTCTCTAGCAGGTAACTTTCTGGGGGCCAGTTGCCAACGCTGAGAGTGGAAACAGATATGGCCTTTGTACTGTAGGCTGCTGTAGCCATTCAAACGAACAGAGGGTTCTGCACAAAATGCAAGAGGACTTGGTACAGTTCAAGGGCACCCTCCAGCCAGGCAAAAGACCTTGAAGATGTGGAGGTAGGCCTTGAGGGAGAGCCATGAGGGTCAAAGAAGCCACATTAGGCTACTATGCTCATGATGCCCCACCCCTTCTCTACTCCATAGCAATTGTCTCTCTGCACCAGGGCATAATCTATTCTCCCTGTTGGTTCTGCACCATATTTTAGTTACCTCCTTTATCTGTTGCTGTATCAAGAAGTCTTCCAATTCTTATTCCCCCTCCCCCATTCTCTCCACTCTCATCTCCTTGCAAACTGTCCTCCATTCACTGCAGTTTTAGTGCTTGTTCCATTTCTGTTTCTCCTCCCCACCCAGTCCATTTCTCTCCTCTTGGTTGCCAAGTGATCTGGAAGCAGCCCACTAGACTTTCAGAGTAGAAGGCTCAGGCGCCACCTACAACTAGGGACGCTCAAGGATTTCATTTGCTCCGTACTTTCAAGCCCTGCAACCCAATTCGCACTCTCTGTACTGTTGTGTCAGCGAGGATGCAGCTATCCTTCTGTTTTTGCACTCACTCGGTTTTTGTGATGCAGGTAAAAAAAAAAGTTCCAAAATGGTTTGTTTTCTTGAAAAAACACATTTGGAAATAGTTTGGGGTGAGGTGTTTGTTTGTTTTTAAGTCACAGATGGAAGTGGAAACAGGGCTTATGAATAAACATATGTAAACTGAGATGGACTGGCAAGAGACTGATCTGCCTATCCCTAGGCTCAAAAGCCCGGTGCCAACTCCACCCTACAAATCAGATTCTGGGAAGCAATTTAGATGGAACGATGCAGGCATTATTCAATCCCTCCTCCCCATTTTTTATGGGCTAGGGTGGTTCCTTGTTCTCACAAAGAAAGGGGGAAGTCCCTAAAGCAATGAGTGTTTGGAAATTCTGCAGGGAGTTCTTGAATAGACACGGTTTTTTTTTTTTTGGTGTTTTTTTTTGCATTAAGGAAGCCTACTTTAGAAGCATCTTCAACAAAGCCCAATCATCACCTAACACAGTGGTTTTCAAATCTTCTCTCTTTAGTGAATATTGACTTGCCTGCTGCAGAATTCTTCAGCATCCATCACAGCACCCCCAGTGTGCTGTATTAAAGTGGCTCTGAGAGTACTACATTCAGTTCATGCAGACTCTGGTCAGGCCTGTTGCACCTTAACATTGTGCAAGGGGAAATCTAGAACACATCCCACGACACTTCCAGCTGCACGCTACAGAAGACGGGCAAATCTCTCTCAATGATTTGTGTCTGCCATTACCGAGCTGCTCATTTGAGGAGTGCTATGCATCTAATAGGGATGCGGGTGGCACTGTGGGTTAAACCACAGAGCCTAGAACTTGCCGATCAGAAGGTTGGCGGTTCAAATCCCCGCAACGGGGTGAGCTCCCTTTGCTCGGTCCCTGCTCCTGCCAACCTAGCAGTTCGAAAGCATGTCAAAGTGCAAGTAGATAAATAGGTACCGCTCCGGCGGGAAGGTAAACGCGTTTCCGTGTGGTGCTCTGGTTCACCAGAAGTGGCTTAGTCATGCTGGCCACATGACCCGGAAGCTGTACGCCAGCTCCCTCGGCCAATAAAGCGAGATGAGCGCCGCAACCCCAGAGTCGGTCATGACTGGACCTAATGGTCAGGGGTACCTTTACCTTTTTATGCATCTAATAACATATTACTGCTGTATGTGTGATATACATTCCCATTAGGCAGAGGATAAACTAATACAACATAACCTAAATAGTTCATATATTTTGATAAGTGGAAGATGAGATTAAAACAAAAAGTGAGTGTGCAAAGCTGCAAAAGGAGTCTCTTATATAACTAACATTTTCTCACTGGTGGGCTGCTGGAGGGAAGATTTAGCTCGAGGGCAGATTTAATTCAGTGTCAGCCTGGTAGGATCTCGTTTTTAAAATTCCAGTTCAGACGAATGCTGCAATGATTTATGCCCCGCGGAGTCATTAAAATGTGCTGTGTGAGTGGGTGACAAAGTACGCACTCTGTGGTTTTACTAAAAATTGCAACACAGCTGCTTCCGGCCCATTAGAGAGGTGAATGTTTTCTTTTCTTCTTTTTTTGAGGGGGAGGGGGTTTGGATAATTTCAGCCCATGAGCGCGTACACAGTTTTTGAACATCTGGGCAAAGTCAAACAATTTAAAATGGCATATAACTGAAACGGTGTCTGTGCAGTCTGCAAGCTGCAGGGACTGTCTGGGAGGACGCAGGGTGGTCTGGCATTCAAGATCCTGTATTCTAAGAGCATAGATGCGATCTCTGAAGGGTTTCCCTCGCTACTTTGACAGCCAGACACTTTTTCAGAAATGGGCCTGCTCAGGATCTTTTCTGCTCCGTTAAATACAGTCCTTTCTGTGTGGTGTGTGTGTACACACATGCCAAGTCTGGAATTAATTCAGGTGTCAATGCAATACATCAACTCAGGGGAAAGAGTCAGGTAAGCACCCCAAAGGTATCAATAGTGAATCTGTGACCCTCCGAGTGATGCTACTGGACTCTGGGATGCGGTGGCGCTGTGGTCTAAACACCTGAGCCTCTTGGGCTTGCTGGTCAGAAGATTGACGGTTTGAATCCCCGCAACAGGGTGAGCTCCTTTTGCTCTGTCCCAGCTCCTGCCAACCTAGCAGTTCAAAAGCACACCAGTGCGAGTAGATGAATAGGTAGCACTGTGGCAGGAAGGTAAACGGCATTTCAGTGCACTCTGGTTTCCATCACGGTGTTCTGTTGCACCAGAAGCTGTTTAGTCATGCTGGCCACATGACTTGGAAAGCTGTCTGCGGACAAACGCCTGAAAGTGAGATGTGCGCTGCAACCCCATAGTCGCCTTTGACTGGACTTAACCATCCAGGTGTCCTTTACCTTTTACCTGTACTGGATTACACTTCCAATCAATGCTGGCCACTAGACATGCCAGCTGGGACTGATGGGAATTAAGAGTCCAGGAACATTGGAAGGGCCACAGATCCCCTATCCCTGCCATAATCCCTTTCAGCACATGGAAATACTCCCAGGACTTACCGTGGGACCTCGAGCCACATCACCCAGGATGGAGACCATTCGCTCGGGCTAGACGAGTTCAAACTGGCATCGAGCAATGAGAGGTCATCGCCATCCTCCAAGGTCTCGCAGTCTTTCATTTCTAATGCTTTGAGGACAACAGACGAGGAGATGTTTTTCAAAAGGGCTACAGCCTCCCCACGGCTCACACCTGTCAGATCAATTCCATTCACATTGAGCAGAATATCACCTGGAAGGCAGGAAATGAAGGGGAAAAACACCTGTTAGCAGTTAATAAAATACACTTTTGTCATTCAAAGCTGTACCTCTAAACTTAGGAGTGGCCAAATAACAGCTGGGAAGTCCTTAGAGCAGTTTTTATGCCTTTTATAAAATATGTTTTTGAGGTCAGTTGTAGGAGGGGGAAAAAGGTTTTTCCTTGTTTTGAGTTTGCTCTACCCCAAACTCCATTCTAAGAACAGATGCCAATGGGGAACTTGATGTGTTTTGTACAGTACCCATAGATATAGATGGGTTGTTGCCTACAGGTTTGGAAGATCTGGATTCAAATTCCAGTTCAACAAGAGGTAGCATTTGGTATGTTACTGACTTTACTTCAGTTTCTCCCCACTCCAAAAAGAGAAAATAATAATTTTGGGGAAAGGTGGTGATATTTGTTCTGAATGGGCTACCAAATCAGTTTGCCCGTGAGCATTGCAAGCAAAATAAAACTGCAATATCCTTCTAGATCTCTGGTTGTAGAAGAGCTGCAATTTAGACTTGTGCTCTGCCAACGAATCACTAAAAGAAAATGCAATGTTGTGTTTGTTTAAAAGTGGACTCCTATGCTTGCCTACTCAGAAGTATGCCACACTGAATTCCATGGGGTTTACTTAAAGTTAGGTGTGTACAGCATTGCAGCTTTCACATTTAACTATTTCCTCTGAAATCTGTTTGGAATTGTTGTTGTTTTAAACCACCAGTCATTGGCTTGGCCTGCTGCTGTTTTGCTTTAAGCACTGCACCAGTTCACTGTTATCAATATCAGCAGGGCTGATTTAACTCTAGTTTAGGGTGGTGTGAATATGTGCTGTCCCAAATGTCTATGGGTGGAGGGATTATTTTAAGAAATAAAGCACCTTCAGAAACAAAACAAAACTCAAAGGTATGAAGCTAATTGTCTAGTATCTTCCTCACATTGCTGCATGAGAATCACAGACTTCTTGCAAGACTGCAGATAAGGATGACTCACAGAATCATAGAATTGTAGGGTTTGAAGAGACCCTAGTCCAATCCCCTGCAATGCAGCTATCACAGGAATCCCTGACAGATGACCATCCCGCCTCTGTTAAAAAAAACCCAGTGAAGTCTGTTCCACCTGACTCCTTCTAGCTACTTTCATGTAATCAGGATGATACAAAAACCAACATTTCCCGGACTTTCTTCCTAGAGGATACAGCATTCAAATGTTACAATTTCATGTATGTAAGCCAGATAATTACATCGGAAACATGATGATGAATACACAATTGTAAGAAAGCTTCCATTGTCTCCCGAGACAGATGGATGCCAGCCAACCAACCAACCAACTGCCTTGTGCACAGAGAGAGAGCCATTTCTTGCACTTTAAGGATTCCAATTTTGTGAACAAAAGGCTGCTTGAAGCATGTTAGAAGCTACCTAATTCATGATTAAGCCATTTTGAGAATGATGTGGAATGCTAACACTTTTGAAAACTGAAACCAAATTTGGAAGTGGGTAATACTCTGAAATACAAGACACCAGTCTTACGAACACCTCCTTGTGGCATCTGGAATAAATTACAAGTGAATTTCTTTGGTTCCAATTTATATTCAACTGTTTTAAACAGTGGCTCCCTTTTGGACCCACATATACAGTACTGATCACAGAGCTTGAGTTTTAACAAATAGGTTAGATCGAATTCAGGACTGGAAAAAACTTTTTTTATTGGTATTCACTAATAAAGTGACTGGGAGACCAGCTCATTATCATTTTTGTTCCTATATCCTACCTTTCTTGCAATAAGCTCAGAGTATACATAGTGGTTCTCTCACTTTATCCTTAACAACCTTGTGAGTTAGGTTAGGTTGAGAGAGAGAGAGAGAGATTTACATACAAAACATTTGCGATACTTGGCAGCTTTCATAATACTTATTCCAGTAATTCTGAAAATATTTCCATTTCCTATGAAACACATCTGGCCATTATCTGGTCTCTCTGAGTCAAATAAGACTGTGCACCCATCTCAATAACTGTGGGTGGTGAGTCAGAGTCCTGTTTCTTTTTACAGCAATCAACATATTTTCTTATTAAGTCCTTATCTGAACAATACTAAATTATTATACGGTTGAATTATTATTCAGCGAGAAATTAATTTATGAACAGATTTCCTCAATCAAAATAGTGACCAGAATTCCTTAAAAC
Organism: Podarcis liolepis; assembly: GCF_965112155.1. NCBI lineage: Eukaryota > Metazoa > Chordata > Lepidosauria > Squamata > Lacertidae > Podarcis > Podarcis liolepis. The sequence continues at coordinate 53,828,056 of NC_139564.1, forward strand.
TGCCTATCTGGTAATATGTGTGCAGAAAGTCAGCACTATTTGGTTATGGTTTTTATGTCTAAAATCGTATTTAGTCTTCAGGGGTGTGTGTCAAAAATCACAGTAACAGTGATGATATTCCCAGATTTAACATTACCAGGGCATCATGGACAGTGGCAACTGTACTACAAGGTAACTGAGAACCAGGCCTAACTAAATACAAGAACAGAGTTGTGGTTACAGTTCACAAAGACATACTCAGCTCCAAAGTGTGCTCTGAATTCCTTTAGTCTCACCTGTTTTGATCCTGCCATCTCTGCTGATGACTCCGCCTGGTTCAACACTTATAACGTAGATAGGCAAATCCCATTCCCTGTGGGAGAAGGCACCGCCCGACACAGTCATCCCCAGCGACTCTGCGTTGTCTTTCCGAACGACCACCACCTTTTCATGACAGGTGACCGCATGGAGGCCAGTCTGTGGGGCACAAAGGGCAAACATGAGCAGAGGACATGGAGAAAGCTTTTGGACGGTATGATCGTGATCAGCTACTTCATAACATGGTTCACCATAATCTGATGGCCTTTATGATCAGGGTCAATGGCCCATCTAGTCCAGCATCGTGTTCTCAAGGTGGCCAACCAGATGCCTGTGGGGAAACCCTCAGCACAACGGCACTCTCTCCTCCTGCAGTTTCCAACAACTGATATTCACTGCCTCCATCACTAGAGGTATACATAAGTCGAATGATGCATTGTTTGAGCCAAAGCATTTTCTTTTTTAAAAAAATGAAACACTCTAACTTGCAAGGAAGTGCTGGTTAAGCCATAACGCTGGACATCTGACCCACTTTTGCCTTAATATTTGAGATTAAATTTCTCCACATGAACAAGATCGTGAGAAGAACATTCCCTGCGAATGCACATGGGGGCACATTTAGCGGTTGTTTACCTGGCAGTCATGGCAGTATCTTTTCATACCACTATGAGGTACAAAAAATGGTTGCAAATTTGTGTACTGCCATTCTGCACAGTGTTTTTTTCTATAGAAATTCTGGGAAGCACATATCTTAAGGACGAACATGTACAGAAGGCCTGGTGGCAGGTTTCCAAGTGAATTATTGGTTCACCTGTACATGTGAGTTCTGCATGATTGGACAGATTGTGTCCGCTTGAAACTGGCAGAATAGTGAAGTATTTGAACTGCAGACTTGAGTTCCATACGTCCTGGATGTTTTGGCAATTTCTGTCCAGACACTGCTTTATTCCGACTATATCCAGGAAATTCTGGATGTATGGCAACTCTAGAAAAGCCTCCTCCAACCTGGTGCCCTCTAGATGTTGACAACAACTTCCATGATCCTTGACCACTGGCCATGCTGGGTGGAACTGATGAGAGTTATAACACAAAATCTGGTTGGGAAAAGCTAATATATAAGATCTGTTTTTGGCAATCTAAGACCTCCTTAAATTCTAAAATGTACTCCAAAATCCTTTGGAGATACAAGATAGCTAGGTTCCAGGAATAATTCTAGGAGTTCCTTCAGGAACTTCACTGTGACAGTGCCAAACTCTGATGCATCTAGCAAAGCCTCTAGAATTGTCTTGTGTTCTGATGGATGCTGGTGTTCCCCTAGATCAATCCCAGGCAGAATTGTAAAATTTGAGTTTTTCCTGGACTGCAATTCAGCGGCATCTCACGGCTTAAAGCGTATATGAAGATGCAAGCAGTGGGGTGTGCCTCTATTTGACAAAGGAGCAGCTTACTTGTAAATGAATTTTGCATATACCTCAAAGGGCACCCAATTGGATCATATCTTGAGTACATCTCTTGTTTTAAAAATGTAAATAAATCATTCTGTTTTTATAAATCTGTTCATCTGAAAAGAATCTCATTTCCAGTCTTGTGATCAAAAATTCTCCTCACTGGCAAGTATTCATTTTTGAGAGGAAATACCTTTTTCATAAGTCAGGGCTGCTTCTCACTTTGTACCCAAAGTATGAAAATTATATGCTTCCTCTGACTCACACATCAGTAATGATGCAGCTATTGCAGGCTGTTTACACACCGTTCTATGAAATAAAATTATGTAAACCCAATTAAGGTTAAAGGTGATGTCCAGAATAGGAATGGGAGCTAAATTTGGTTTGGTTCACATTTTAATGGAAGCCTACCTAATTCATACTTCCTGAAACAATGTAAACCAAAACACAGCTAGCCTTCAAGATGTACACTTCTCCAAATTTTTCAATGCAGTTCTCCCACCAAATAATGTGCACAAAAAATCATAATTAGTGAAAATGCCATACAAATGCATTTAGGGGTAAATGTTTGCAAAATGTGTAAATCAGACAAAATTGTGTACAAAAATGAGTACATTAGGACTATAAGAAAGATCACCAACTGATATGAAAATGTGATAAACTGAACCTAAACCTGGAAATGTGAGAAACTCAGGGAAACCGAAATGGATAGATTTGTCTACCCCAGTTCAGAAATCAAGTTGTCACCTACTACATTTTGTCATGATGAAAATTCTGCCACAAGTTTTTCCAAAGCTTTTTTTCAACATGACGTATTATAAACATAAAGCAACTTGTGGAGTCTCGGCTGAGGAAAAGTAGGACAGCAGGGGAGATAAGGATGAAAGGAAAGGAAAGGTTTTATTTTAGTAAACACCACACCAAACTTTGGCTTTCTTACCAATAACCAACTCAGCCAGTCGAAAGGCAATGTTTAGCAATGGCAGTGTTCAGCGTGTTCTTTCCTAAACAAGTGCTTTCTCTTCGTGATTTTGACATTACCTTGGGCGCCCCTCTGACAAGGGGAACACAACAGCTTGCCTGGTTTTTAATATTTACTGTAAGATAAATATTTACAGCAGATTATCTCTCACTCGGTGTCCTGGCGGTTGTCTCACAGGCAATGGCCACAGCTGGATGTACCATTTTAATTACCTGAAGGCTGAAGCTGATCCTTCAGCTACAGGGTTTTATGTCCCTCAGTGTAAAGGGCAAAGTCTTTGAAGGCTAGAAGATAATGTATTTATAAGCAAAACACAGCCATTTCAGCCTACTAAGAATAGTAGGTGGTATTTTAAAACCTGGTTTGACTTTATGTACAAGCTCCAACTGATCTCAAAGAAAACACAATTCAACTTGCACTTCGCCAGGGATATAACTGTAAGCCAGCCTGGGGTGAGGGAGAGAGAGGGTGTTCAGGCTATTAACTGACAAATTCCAGCAGGGCCAAGCCTGCCATGCATAAAGAGGCGAAGCAACCTTCCTCAACAGTATCATAAGGCAGAAACTGATAATGGAATAGTACAGAAAGACTTTTTGAACTGTTGGCAGTAGTGCAGCCAGGAGGTGGGTGGGCTATCATTTGGACTACACTTCAGGCAACAAAATTTCTTGGCCTGGAACTGAATCCAAAGCTAAGTGCTTGTCCACACTTCAGCTTCTTCAACAGGTTTTTCGTTTCCTGCTTTCCCCAGGAAAACCTGCTGTTTACAAACATCAATCTGCAGAAAACCTGGTTGACATTTGTTATGAATCAGCAGTAAACAGTGGGTTTTCCCAGAGAAAGCAGAAAGGCAAACGAAAAGCCTCTCAGACCCAAATCTAGAAAACACAGGGCCTGCAGAAGTGTGGCTGAGCCCTAAACCACCCCACAATTCTTGCTGTATTGGGTCTTCTTGTGATCTCACCAAGCCAGATCCAATTTCGTTAAAGTAAATGTTGAGGAAGCTTTATTTTCCCATTGAGCTGTGCTACCCACTGAAATGGGATAAGGGATTGAGGGGGAAGCACCTAACCAATTCGGACAGACTTCTCCCTCACAGCTGTGCCTGGGACCCTGGACTGCGAGAATGTCCTGAATCCTTAAGACTGGAGAATTCCAGAAACCCCAATCCAGAGAAAGCTAGTCATTGCCAAAACCCAGTAAAACCAATATGACAAGTACAGAGGTACACATAGGGTCCTTTGTGCCCTTGGCAAGGAGCTATATCAGCACACACACATCCAAAAAATCACTTTACTGCAATAGCCACATTTACAGTATGTGCCCCAAGTACTCAAAGCCTTTGGAGGCAAGGAGGAAGGGCGAAAAAATTGCATGCCTTTGTGCTGTGGTGCAAGAAGGATGGGACGTTTCTCCCATGTTTGATTTCGCCTTGACAGTGGCAGTGTGTTGACACACACATACAACATATACTCCATACAGTCCACCTTTCTCCTACGACTCAGCTCCAGGCTCTTGTCTAAATTCATGACCTTACACAGATAACTGGAGACAGACTTCTATGGTGATTTTTGCACCTCTCCTGGGGGCTGTTTTTACTTTTGGACATGTGTGTAACTTTATTTGGATTCGGGATATAATCTTTCAGTTTTATATTTTATTTTGGGTGTACAAAGGGCGATTCCACCTTTACAGATTAATACATGGGGATTCCTTATTTTTCTCCTGCTTTCAAATTCATTGTTTCTTTGTATCCCCATCTTATCTATTAAGCTCCTTGGGATTGGCCAAACACAAACAGCTATTCTGTAAAGTGCCACGTATCATGTAGCTCTGGCTGTAATATGGCAAAGGGTTAAGGAGAGAAAGGTTAAAAGGCCAGTGCATATTTTTAGTGTTTGGAAAAGATTATTGGTACATGTTAATCTCAAAGAAGAAGAAGAAGAAAGGAAAAGAATGCCACAAAGAAAATCTGGAACAGAATAGCTTTAGATAAAAGGAGATGTGGCAATTGGTTTAAATTGCAGAAGGGAAACGTATAGCTGATATTAGGAAACAGCTTTAAGAAAACACTGATGGAATTAGTTTGGGAAGCATAAAAATATAGTGCTAGATAATTCTTAGGGTTGCTCTTCTTACTATATGAGGACAAGGAGGTATCACATCCTCTTGCCTGCTCCCCCTCCGTAACATAAAAGTGTATGATCATTCTCAACAGGCAAAATACACACCAAATTGCTGCTAATGGTGTCCGATGCTTCATTTCTTAATAGTGCCTCACAACTTCCCCAAAGCTTGGTGCTGGACAACTCAGTGTTTACAATTGGCACCGGCTTCAGAGCCAGCCTATTTCCACATGGAGGCAGGCAGGATGTCATGGTTTTCTTTGCCAAAAGGGATGGCTGAGCCCTTTTATAATAACAAATGATGTTGAAGGTTGGAGTTTATTCTTGGCACTGGATATTAGAAACTTGAAAGCAATATCAACCCCACATTTACATCTGTGTCCTTGGAAATGTCGAAGCGGAGAGTCAGCTCTCGAAGAAAAAAGAAATGAGGGGGTGGGGTTTTTAAAATCAAATTATGCTAGAGAGAGTAGAATGTTTTAAGTGTGTCAACAGAATATACAATAAAATCCAATTTGGAGGTGGTGAAATTTGACTGTGCAATCTCTCGCCCCCCCCAAATCAAAATATCGAAATAAAGTAACTAGATTGAAGTGTGAGTGTGGTGGCATTTTGAGCTGGAAGCTTGAAGGCTCTCCAAAACTCAACAAAATCAGTTTATAATTACATTTTGGGTGAGGATGAGGATAGTTAATGTACATAGACGCTAAATTTAGCACCTCAGGCAGAAAACAACTGGCAATATAGCAACTTTAAGCTCTGACTGTGTAAAGAAAACTGCACTCCCCCCACACACAGTGATTCCCTTAAGCAATTTCAGCTGCAAACAGGATACATCAGAGGAGATCTGAATTTATTTGTTTAATTTTTTAAAATATATATTTTAAGGTTGCCTTTAAGGGCAAAGGCTTACGCTTTCTTAGAGCAACAGAAAGTAAATGGTGTTAAGAAGCACAGTTTAATTTATTTCAGGATCAGCTAATTTGGAACTGCAGCCAATGACGAACTGGGAAGAATGTGCTACAGACGTGAGACTTTCCCTTGCAGGTTCCAAAAGCCAGATACCATCACCCTGATGGGCCCACTTTAGGGTAGCAGTGTTTTGGGCAGAAACACCCACAACCACATGCCCACCGAAACTTGAAAGACTGACTAGTAAAATCTAATGGCTCCCTTCTGCGATTGGATTGAAGACTTATACAACTTGCAACATATGAACAACTTGCATATAAATGCAGACTTGCCATGGACAAATTCAATGATATATAGGGAATCCATTCTTACAAATACTGTAATAGGTTAAGATCTGGTGAATTACAATAACAACTTTGTAAAGTATAGAGTTTGGAGTTCCCCCCTTCTCTCCCTTTAGTTTCCCTTCTACATGAGTGCTGTTTCTCTTTTTTCTCTCTCTCTCTTTTATTTACGTCTCACCATATTTAGTGCACATATAATTATGTACTTTTAAACTTTCAATATATATATTTTTTTTAAAAAAGAACCAGATCCAATGTTGACACTCGACAACCTGCAGGAATCTTGGAGAATCTGAAATGAATTGTTGAAATGTATAAGCCTGAAAATCGTAAAAATTTCTTTTTAAAAAAGAATCTGAAATGATACACTTACAAGGATCCAGGAGGACAAATGTGGAAATGGAAGAGATCAGATATTATCTTCCAGATTCCAAAAGAAATTTTAAAAATCAATTTAATGTTGTGTTTTATATTGTTGTAGCCCAGCCTCGGAGAGGAAGGTAAACGATGGTACGACATTAAATTAATAATTCTGAAATCTCAGAAACGGTTGTTGGTTTTTTCATTTTGACAAACCTCACCCTTCTCTCACTCCCCCTCTCTCCTGAAATTCAACATCCTTCTCACACTGCCCATGCAGGATCCTTCCTCTTGCTGGGTCAGACATTGGTTCATCTACTAGAGCAGAGCTTTCCAAACTTTCCATGTTGGTGACACACTTTTTAAGACGTGCATCATTTCTCCAACACAGTAATTCAATTTTACTAGCAAACTGGAGGTTGAACTGACCCAGTGATGGCCAAACTTGGCCCTCCAGCTGTTTTGGGACTACAGTTCCCATCATTCCTGACCACTGGTCCTGTTAGCTAGGGATGGTGGGAGTTGTAGTCCCAAGACAGCTGGAGGGCCAAGTTTGGCCATCACTGAACTAACCCCTTTCCAACCTCAGGAGGAGCGCAGGGAGCATTCACGAGACACACCTACACACTAATGTGTCGCGACACAGAGTTTGGAAAGCTAGAGTGTTGTCCCAACAGCAGGGACGGGGAACCATTGCCTTCCAGATCTTGTGAAACAAGCTGACTCCAACATAATGTGTTCAAATAAGTTATCTTTCATGTCAGCCCACTCCTTTGCTCAAGATGCTGCTTGGCTTTGTTTTGGCTCAGCTTCACCTTGGATGATATTATATATATATATATATATATATATATATATATATATGGTTTTGGTGTCTTCGGGTACCCGTGAAAATCTACGAAAGCATATATATATATACACACACACACACACACACACACACACACATACATATACCGTGTTTTTTGCTCTATAAGACGCACCAGACCACAAGACGCACCTAGTTTTTGGAGGAGGAAAACAAGAAAAAAAATATTCTGAATCTCAGAAGCCAGAACAGCAAGAGGGATCGCTGTGCAGTGAAAGCAGCAATCCCTCTTGCTGTTCTGGCTTCTGGGATAGCTGCGCAGCCTGCATTCGCTCCATAAGACGCACAGACATTTCCCCTTACTTTTTAGGAGGGAAAAAGTAAGACTTATAGAACAAAAAATACGGTATATATATATATATATATATATATATATATATATATATATAGGCTGTTTTAGACCAATAAGAACGTCAGCTTCCTTTTGCTACAGAAAGGTGAAAAACCAAGGAAGTCACAGGGTAATAGCACAAAAGAGCTGATGCACAGAGGACAAGGGGTGTTCTCAAGAATTACAATAGTACCTTGGGTTACATACGCTTCAGGTTACAGACTCCGCTAACTCAGAAATAGAACCTCGGGTTAAGAGCTTTGCTTCAGGATGAGAACAGAAATTGTGCTGCGGTGGCACGGCGGCAGCGGGAGGTCCCATTAGCTAAAGTGGTACCTCAGGTTAAGAAGTTTCGTGTTAAGAACGGACCTCCGGAACAAATTAAGTTCTTAACCCGAGGTACCACTGTATAGGGAAAGGGAGCAGGAATGAAGTGCACAGCATGTGGCTTTCCTTTCTAGCCAACTCAAAAACAAGGCAAACAAGAGAGATTAAGTAACGTTCCTCAAAGCAGCCTTCTGAAATGGTGACCTCTATTGAAGAGGTCAAAAAGGAGGCAAGCACAGCCTATCAGCTTGTCATTGTGTGGTCACTAAGTTGACATTGCTGACACATGGAGCAAAGAGAGCAACGAAACTTGCTGAAAGGGTATTTTATTTGAATGATCTTAGTCATCTCCTGGTTCCTAGGGTCCAAAGAACACTGTCTTCACCTGAAGAGGCAGTGTGCAATGACAAATGCAACAGAGCTGGTATTCTACTTAATTAGAAAACTTCTCCCTCTGCTCTTTTACCAGTGAGGCTCTCAGAGCAGCTTAGAGAAGATTATAATCAAATAAAACAAAGTAGCAGCAAAGCAGATGAAATTCCAGCAGAAAGCCGCCTTAAAACAGATGCCTAAAAGGTGTAGGGAAATAAAAAGGTCTTCACTTTGGAGGAAGCGAAAAGGAAAATGATGGGGACAAGGAAGATCCATGGATGGCTTGCCTTTCTCAAATAGTCACTGGTGGCAGAAGGACCAAATAGAGACAAACCTGGCCTCCTCCAACAGAAGAGCAGCAGCTGCAGGGGGCTTTCCTCCCCAGACAGAAAACAACAACACTCAGCTCAATACTACAACTGCAGAAGCAAGGGAAAAGGCCACACTTGCCTCATTGCTCTGCCAGTCTGCTAACACCAGGAACAGAAGATCACCCTGACTCAAACTACATGCTCTTCGTTCATGCTCTTAGTTCATGTCATGACTTGAAGAACCAACAACTCTCCTCTTTCTTTCCCTGCAACTCCCTTGTGTGTCTTAAGTTTGTAAGTGTGATACCAGGCTTCTATATCATCACCATCACCATCTTCAATAACTGCCTGAAAAGTAGGACTGAAATATAGCAAAAATATGCCTTGCTAGGTGTACAAGTTCACAATCTTATGGTATCTGGGTATGAAGCAGTTTAGACCTTTAAACTTTAGAGCAACCTCTTTGAATTGTGCTCAGAAATGGACTGGGAGCCAGTGGATTTGTTTCACGTTTTCACATGAAACTGCCCAGCTACTAATATCTTCCTCGGATGTCATTCTTCTGGTTTCTCTGCTTTCATTGGTGAGCAGAGGTGGCTGGCATCCATTGGAGCTTGTAGGGTGGAAGGCAGGGAGCCCAACAGTAGGTGGCGCCATAGCCGAAGACAGGCAGAGCCAACTAATTCTAGTCTTGTCCCCATCCGCCTCTCTGCTGAGTTCTACAAGGGCGGCACTGAGGCTGAGGAAGAGGATACTGATAGGTTATGCTGCCCCCAAAATTGGTTGTAAGTAAGAAGGTTTTGTTGTTTAGTCGTTTAGTCGTGTCTGACTGTTTGTGACCCCATGGACCAGAGCATGCCAGGCACTCCTGTCTTCCACTGCCTCCCGCAGTTTGGTCAAACTCATGCTGGTAGCTTCGACAACACTGTCCAACCATCTCGTCCTCTGTCGTCCCCTTCTCCTTGTGCCTTGTGCCCTCAATCTTTCCCAACATCAGGGTCTTTTCCAGGGAGTCTTCTCTTCTCATGAGGTGGCCAAAGTATTGGAGCCTCAGCTTCACGATCTGTCTTTCCAGTGAGCACTCAGGGCTGATTTCCTTCAGAATGAATAGGTTTGATCTTCTTGCAGTCCATGGGACTCTCAAGACTTGTCTCCTCCAGCACCATAATTCAAAAGCATCAATTCTTCGGCGATCATCCTTCTTTACGGTCCAGCTCTCACTTCCATACATCACTACTGGGAAAACCATAGCTTTAACTATAAAGACCTTTGCTGGCAAGGTGATTTCTCTGCTTTTTAAGATGCTGTCTAAGTAAGAAGGTGGAGGTTGGCAAAGGGCAGACTGGGATTGATGGGGCAGGGCCCCATTTACCCTAATGGAGCCACCTCCACTGAAGGTGAGGCAGGCAGCAACACTTCCTTGGTCCTCTGGTGCCCTGAGTTTGGAGCCTGCTCCATAAGATCTGATGTTATTTCAGCCCCAGCTTATGACATTTCATTTGCCCAAGCCTTTCGTGTGCTGAATTTTTAAGGTGACATTTTAATCTGGCCTATTGCTCTTTTTTTCCAGCTACAGTTTCTGTGGTCTTTTATATGGTTGTTGTACGTTTTATACTTTTACCATTAGCTGTTCTGGCAGATTTTTAAAAAGATATTAAAAAAAAGAAAAAAAGGCTGGGCTATTTAAATTCTAAGTGTAATATTCACAACTTTCTTACCTGCCCTTAACCGTAAGGTACCAGGAAGAGTTATAACAATAAACAAATACACAATTCCACCAGTATGCCAATTCCACCTCTTGCTTATGTCACTGTGGCAGCAGCTTGAATAAAGGGAGAGATAGTATAAAAGGACTCGTAGGACTTCAGTGAAACTGCTGGCGTTCATGGACAGAAGACGAGAGAGGGAGGAAACCAAACAATTCTCCCTCAGGATGCTAAATATCCTTACCTCTGTTTGTCAAACCTGAGGTATGAGTAATGGGAGCCCTGCTCCCTTATGAGGACTGACTTTATTGTCCTGCATCCAAAGTCATAAGTTACAAACTGAAAAAAGGAGTTTGTTTAAAAATAGCCCCTCATGCTTTCTATTTTAGTATTTAGTAAATCACAGCAGTGGCCCCCTATGGATGCTGCGAAGAAGGCAAGAAACTGGCAGCATGTTGAAACTCCACCCTCACATCCCTCTCTTGATAGCAGTTAACCCCAAAATTGACTGACAGGATGACAGTCCTCCTATTAATCTTTTACCAGATGGTAGGAATCTCTGAAGCAACGGCTTTGGCCTTCATGCTCTCCTCCAGATGGAGAAAGTGGAGATAAGCTTCTCTTTGTTGTTGTTTATTAACGTACATTATGTTTTTGCTGGAAAGCACAGTTGCAAATAGAATACGCGAGGGACACATGCATATAAAACTTTTTGTGCCCTAGTTTTCTTTCAACTTCCTCCTCCTCACCCCCTGCACTCTCTGCCATCCATTCACAAGACAGCAGCACTTCCCAGGGTATAAACAAAGAGGATCAAGGTTTCTGTGTTTACACAGCAAAGCTAAAATGTGCTCATTTCAGTGATACTGTCCAGAGAGGATACTTAGAGACATTAACACATTAGTCAGGGTTCCAGACACCCTCTTTCCCCTGCCCTCTCCACAGAAGAAACCACAATATGGGGAATGAGTACTAGGCCTCACCTTGTTAGGATTGTTCCTCAGAGAGGGGAAGAGCTGGTGGCTACCATTGTAATCCCATCCAGCCTCCTGCAAGATATCAGGAGTCTGTTGCCTGGTTTGCCGAGACACAGTAAAGTGAACTCGCTTCTGACTAGCCTGTGTACAGATAGAAGAGAAACAAATCCAGCTTGTTAATCAGTTGCAAAAGCAAATCTCTCAGGACTGGAAGAATGCAGATATCTTTAAATTATTTTATTAATATGACTCCTTATAGTCCATCATACCACTTCTACATATTTCTCACTGTAGACAGATCCATCAAACAATTCATAATATTAAGTAATCAGTGGCCTATTTAATTATTTAAAGTCTTTTTTGCATTGTGGGTTGTTGTTTTTTTACTAATTGGACAGAGGGTGGTTTTTATTTTGTTTTTTATTCCCCCCCCCCTTTCTTTTTCCTTTCTCCTCCTGTGATGAGGCTGCATTTTAATGTTTTAATGTATTTTAATCTTGTTTTTAAGTTGTATTCATTCAACTTGTTTTTATTATTGCTTGTTAGCCGCCCTGAGCCCGGCCTTGGCTGGGGAGGGCAGGGTATAAATAAAATCTATTATTATTATTATTATTATTATTATTATTATTATTATTATTATTATTAACTTACATCTCATTTTTTGTCAGACTTTTGCTGCCAAAAAAGGTGAGACAAGATAGCAAAAATAAAAATTAATGTGGGGGGGGGTGAAGAAGAAGAAAAGACTGGTGCTCCCCTATTGGAAATATAGAAAAGCAAAATGCAACTCCTGGTCAATACAACACAAAAGGCAGTAGTTAAATGTAACATTCTGCCCCGCGTTTGGATCTAGCTATCTGCATCCATTCATTTGTATTATTAATACAAACCCACCCACAATTCTATCCTGGGCTTTTATGGCATGCCATCGTACAGGAATATCGGCATCTGAACTTTAAATCCACATAGTCACAGTATTGTCTTGTAACTAAAAACAGATGTCTGAAAAAGATTTAGATTAAAGCCATAGGCATGATATGAAACTAAACCAGCTGGTGGTGTAATAACTAATTAATACACAGATCTATTCTATATGAAATAATATGAAATGTATTATAAAGTCAGATGGAGATAAATCTATGGTTTACCTCATGAACTGCTTATTTACAAGTAGTTGCAAATGTGATGAACTGCTTGTGTGTGGTGGTCGAAATGCGGTTGGAGTGCCAGAAGTTCATATAAAGCATTTCTCTGAAATCTCATGGTTCTTTCTATATCATGGGTCTGCGTGAGAATTATTGGGGCTGAACTTGAAAAACTGAGAGGTGACATGACAGCTCTTCATATATTTGAAGATGGCTATCACATGGATGATGGAAAGCTTGTCCCACCAGAGGGTGGGACCCAAACCGATGGATTCAAATTATAGGAAAGGAGATTCTGATAAATATTAGGAAGAACTTTCTGACAATAAGTACAGTTTTTCCACATTTCTCCATCAGTTTGCTTCTCTCCCCCCCCCCTTTAAGTAGGAAAATGTAAGGGCTTCAACTGCATTATTAAACATTTCTGTGGATTCTTTCAAGTTCAGTGGGTGCACATGCACACACATGGGCTCTTTCTGCTTATAAAGCACTCTTGATCTTTTCATAAATCTAAGTATAATTTGAAATACTAGCCTCTAGAAGGGTATTCCCTTTGATGCACATGCACGCGCGCACACACACACACGATACCTTGGTTCTTGAACTCAACCCATTCTGGAAGTCTGTTCAGCTTCCCAAAGGTTAAAAAACCAAGGCACGGCTTCTAATTGGCTGATTGGCCCCGGAAACAATGCCGACAGCCGAAACGGACGTTCAGCTTCCGAAAAACGTTCGCAAACCAGAACACTTACTTCTGGGTTTGTGGCATTCGGGAGCCGATTTGTTCATCAACTAAGCCATTCAGGAACCAAGGTACCTGGCTTGTGTGACAGAGACCTGGTTGAATGAGACAGATGGGCCCGTCCTTGCTGCCGCTTGCCCACCAGGTTTCTCTTACGCACAGCAACCCAGGTCATGTGGGCGGGGAGGGGGGGTTGCAGTGATTTTTAGGAAGTCATTAGTCTGCACCAGGCGTCCTACTGGGAAGACCCAGTTTTCTGAGTGCATGTTCTGGAAGTTGGGCAATAGGGGCAGTACAGGATTCCTTTTGGTGTACCGACCTCCCCGCTGCACCAAGGATTCCCTGTCCGAGCTGCTTCAGGTCGTGGCGGATGTTCTCCTGGAGACACCTAGTTTGGTTGTCCTAGGGGATTTTAACATCCACGCCGACACGACCTTACAAGGGGCCGCTCGGGACTTCGTGGAAAGCATGGCCTCCATGGGGCTGTCCCTGAATAAGTTGGGCCCAACTCATAGTCATGGACATGCCTTAGACCTGGTATTCACCTCTAGCGACGTGGGTGATCTGACACTAAGTAAAAATGAAACCAAAGAAGTGCCATGGTCAGATCACTTCCTGGTGCAACTGGACTTCTCCGTGACCCTTCCCCTCTGCAGGGAGGTGGGACCAATTCGGATGGTCCGCCCCCGCCACTTAATGGATCCAAATGGTTTCCAGAGAGTGGTAGGGGATGCTTTATCCCATGTTGATGGCCTTTCAGCTGATTCCCTGGTGGCCCGCTGGAATGCGGAGTTAACCAGGGCTATCGACTGTCTGGCTCCGAAGCGCCCTCTCCGATTGCATGGAGCCCGGACAGCCCCGTGGTTTTCTTCGGAGCTGAGGGCGATGAAACAATCGCTGAGACGGCTAGAGCGTCGGTGGCAGAAAACTCACTCCGAATCTGACCGGACACAGGTTAGAGCTCAACGTCGAGCCTACCAAGTGGCGATAGCGACGGCGAAGAAGACTTTCTTCACCGCCTCTATTGCATCTGCAGAAAATAGTAGCAGGAGACTCTTTCAGGTGGTCCGCAATTTAACGGAACCACCTTTACCATCGGGGCTTTGTAAAGACCCCAAGATCTCCTGCAACGATTTTGCAAAGTTTTTTGCAGATAAAATCACTCATATTCGGAAGGAGCTAGACACCACCGTGGGAGCAGGGCTGGGGCGGGAGAGTGCTAGAGCCCTGTCTGGTCAAGTTGCATGGAATCAATTTCAATCCGTTACCCCCGAGGATGTGGACAGGCTGCTTGGACGAGTGAAACCAACCACCTGTCTCCTTGATCCTTGCCCATCCTGGCTTATAAAAGCTAGCCGGGAAGGGCTGGGCGATGGGCTCTGCGGGGTGGTGAATGCTTCCCTCTGTGAGGGAACATTCCCAGATCCGCTGAAAGAGGCGGTCATTAAACCGCTTCTTAAAAAACCATCTTTAGACCCGGCCAGTATGGCCAACTATCGCCCAGTCTCAAATCTTCCATTCTTGGGCAAGGTGATTGAGCGTGTGGTTGCTGAACAACTCCAGGCACGCCTGGAGGATGCGGACCATTTGGATCCCTTCCAATCAGGGTTCAGGCCTCATCATGGGACTGAAACTGCCTTGGTCGCACTGGTTGATGATCTCCGGCGAGCTAGGGACAAAGGTGAGAGTTGTTTCCTAGTTCTGCTGGATCTCTCAGCGGCCTTTGATACAATCGACCATAACATCCTTCTGGACCGTCTAGAGGGGTTGGGAGCTGGGGGCACTGTTATACAGTGGTTTCGCTCCTTTCTCCTGGGCCGTGTTCAGAAAGTGGTGGTGGGGGATGAGTGTTCAGACCCTTGGGCCCTCACTTGTGGGGTGCCTCAGGGTTCCGTCCTCTCCCCCATGCTTTTTAACATCTATATGAAGCCGCTGGGAGAGATCATCAGGGGGTTTGGACTGGGTGTCCATCAATATGCAGATGATACCCAGCTCTACCTTTCTTTCAAATCAGAACCAGTGAAGGCGGTGAAGGTCCTGTGTGAGTGCCTGGAGGCGGTTGGAGGATGGATGGCGGCTAATGGATTGAAGTTGAATCCTGACAAGACAGAAGTACTGTTTTTGGGGGACAGGGGGCGGGCTGGTGTGGAGGACTCCCTGGTCCTGAATAGGGTAACTGTGCCCCTGAAGGACCAGGTGCGTAGCCTGGGAGTCATTTTGGACTCACAGCTGTCCATGGAGGCGCAGGTCAATTCTGTATCCAGGGCAGCTGTCTACCAACTCCACCTGGTACGCAGGCTGAGACCCTACCTGTCCGCTGACTGTCTGGCCAGAGTGGTGCATGCTCTAGTTATCTCCCGCTTGGACTACTGCAATGCGCTCTACGTGGGGCTACCTTTGAAGGTGACTCGGAAACTACAACTAATCCAGAATGCGGCAGCTAGACTGGTGACTGGGGGCGGCCGCCGAGACCACATAACACCGGTCTTGAAAGACCTACATTGGCTCCCAGTACGTTTCCGAGCACAATTCAAAGTGTTGGTGTTGACCTTTAAAGCCCTAAACGGCTTCGGCCCAGTATACCTGAAGGAGCGTCTCCACCCCCATCGTTCTGCCCGGACACTGAGGTCCAGCGCCGAGGGCCTTCTGGCGGTTCCCTCATTGCGAGAAGCGAAGCTACAGGGAACCAGGCAGAGGGCCTTTTCGGTGGTGGCGCCCGCCCTGTGGAATGCCCTCCCATCGGATGTCAAGGTGATGGACAACTACCTGACATTCAGAAAACATCTTAAGGCGGCCCTATTCAGGGAAGCTTTACTGTATGATATTTTAGTGTTTTTTGGTTTCTGTGGAAGCCGCCCAGAGTGGCTGGGGAAACCCAGCCAGATGGGCGGGGTACAAATAATAAATTATTATTATTATTATTATTATTATTATTATTATTATTATTACCATGGAGACTGGGTCATTTTTACCACCATAAAGCCAAACTGCTATGTTTGGCTTCAGAACATAACAAGAGTATCCTGATTCTCACAGTGGCTAACTAAATGCCCAAGAGAAGCCCTTAGGACATGAGGGCAACTGCCCTCTCCCCCAATATAATTTCCCAGCAACTGGCAATCAAAGACATACTGGCTCAGTTCTTGGAGGCATACTACACAGCCCTTATGATTAGTAGCCACTGATAGCCATATCTCCCATGGCTTTCTCTTGCCCTTATTAAAAGCCATCTAAGCTGGTGGTCCATCTCCACATTTTGTGACTTGCTTCCATGAACGGGTGGACCTAGCTAAAACTTCAAACCTGCTATCATCATACATCTATGTACTTCAGTATGGGAAACAGGCCAGAATCTCAGATGACGTCACCCACCTACACAATAAAGAGCAGGCTAGAAGCACTTTTGTAAAAATAAAATTCCATGTTGCTAATTCAGGAATGATTTGTAATGCTTTAGGAATACGTCTCACTGAATGAGATTAGTAATGTGTTCGTTCTAATGAAATATTGTCACAATACTCCACAGGAATTAGAGGTCCCTTTGATGACATTTAGTATATTATCTCCACTTTCCCGCCAATGTTAGCAAATGGATTGCACTTAGGGAGCATAGTTAACTTGGCAAGAGTGGAAGTGGAACAGCTTTCTCTTGCTAAGTGTACAGTTCATGTCTTGAAATATCATCGCTTATCAGATATGCTCAGAAATGGCGAGGAAGTTGTTGAGTCAAACCTGTATCAGCTGGGCTGCACTTTCTGGACTTCCGTATCGAAGATCGTGCCCGTTAATTGCCAAAACCCTGTCATTCTCCTGAAGCTGCCCATCGCGGGCAGCAACGCCTCCTTCCAGCATGTTGAAAACAAACACCCCAGTTTCATCAGCCTTGCGGACCAGCTTGATGCCCAGCTGCTCATCTGGGCTGCTTTTGTTCAGAACCACATGAAAACTGTCGTCCCTGTTGCAGGGAATGTCCAGAGAAAGTCCACTGTTTCGGCAACGGTACCTCTGCTCTCTGAGTACGGTGAGCCGGAGGACTTGGCAAGGTTGCCTCAGGACCGACAAGGCGTAGCTGTGCGGCACATTTCTGATGTCTATGCCATTTACCTGGAAGACAGAACCACAAACCAGTAAGTTTTTTTTTTAAAAAGGCCATCTAATTTGAACTGGCACTGCCAGACAGAAAGACCTACTTGTACAGATGTCTTCCTGTTAGAGCGACATGTGGCATTTGCCTCCCTCAAAAGAAGCCAAGTTTTCATTATATAATATCCTTTCCCCACAAGGACAGCACACACTGTACTCTTTTCTTCCTCTCCTGCTGATTATCTCCAGACATAATGGCTATTTTTCAATTTTATTACTGCTCCTCCTCAGGCTCCAATATCCTCTCGCCTATCTCAATTTTGAGTCCAGCGGCTTCTCCTTTTCCAGTGCTGCCATTCCCCACTAACCCTGCCTTCTCTCCCACTCTAGTATTTATCTGTTGCCTCAATGATACGTGGACTATAATTGAAAGACGCCACCCTCGATTTCTGAACGATAAAAGAATATGGATATTGATCACGGTCCACATCTTCACTAAACAGTATAAATAGTGGGACTGAAGGAGGGCGCAGGCAGAAAACCCAAGTTTTAAATACTTAGGAAATCACATATGTTTGAAATGGCTGTCAGCCATTTTATACCAATGTTTCATTGGGGTTCTCGTTTGTTTTCACAGGAGATTTAATCCTATCTCTGCTAATACTTCTAGCCCTTAAATTTGCTATAAGGGAAATAAATCAAGCAACGGTTTAGAGATGCAGTTTTATGCAGCTGACCCGCTGACTCGAGTCCCTGTGGAAAATGCATTCTTTCTCCAGCAACTTGACTTAGCCTTCTCTCAGAGAATGAGAACTGAGTACGGAATAGCAAATTTCTGCTATAAAGTCGGAAGTAGGGCTGGATGCATCCTTCGGCAAAATAAGCCTTAGAGAAGGGAACCTACCAAATTGGGAGCTTTCTCCATGGGGAAAAACACCACTGATCTTCTATTTAGCTCAGTAACACTGCAAGTGCTCCTAAGAGTAGTTAAGCATTGCCCCATCTGGGAAAAAAGTATTTGCAGCAGCACCAGGGAGTTGTTTCCTCAGCACTGCTTCAGTTAAGGTGACCACATGTAAAGGGGGCAGCATTTCTGTTAATACAGTGGTGGTCAACCATTTTGGCAAGCATACTACAAGTCAAGTCCGAAATACGAGAGACTGATGAAGAGCTGGATTTAGGCCTACTGAGTCCACAACGATCCAACAAAAAGCATACTAAATACAAATAATTCTGCCTTAACTAGGTGAAGGATTGCTGTTGAAATGCCTAAGTTTGACTTCAAAATGAATCCACACCAGTAAACAGAAAGATGCTGCTCTTCTTTATGTCTTCTTCCTGTCACCCCTTCCTCTTCTGGGCAGGCGAAGAATGTTTGCCATGTCCTCAAGCTGAATTAGGAACCTTTACATAAAAGCAGTGTCTCTACGTACACTATTAAAAGTCTCCTCACATTTGCATCCACCTCCATTAAGAGTGTACCTTTAGTATCATGTCCCCTGGCAGCAACCTTCCATCCCTGGCAATGATTCCATCTCGGTAGATGTGCTGTATGATGATGTGAACCAATGGGGTTTCGCTGCCTCCCACAATCCTAATGGCAAGGCTTTCATTGGGATCACTGCGGCTGATCTTAATGCAGGTAATTTCACCATCTGGGATGAGGTGGTATAGCCTTGGGAAGACTGAAAACACAGAGAGAAAACGCCTTTATTCAGAATACGGATCCCTGGTTTTTGCATTTTTTTGTTTGAATAAATCTAGCCATAGAACATGCAGCTTTGCACAGTTGACCCAACTAGGCTTTAACAGATCTGCTACATGTTAAAAGGGGTAAGAGATTACATCCATGCTGGTTCATGGTGCAAGAAGGATTTTTCCCTCCTAAGCTAAAATAATGCATGCTAATCTTCATCTTTTTAAAATCAGTTGTTGTCTGGGACATCTCTCCTTACATAAAGCAACTTCCTCTGTCAGCCTAATGATTCCATAGTACACAGCACAGCGATGCTATGCAGAGGACACAAATATACAAGAATACTTCAGCAGTATGCTTTAGAGAACCCAGTTCTGTGATCACATTCTGGTAAAAGCTCTTCTCTGGCTGCGTGCATACAATACCCTTAAAGCACATTCAAAGCACATTCTCTGTCTCTCAAGAAATTATGGGCACTGTTACTTTACCCTTCACAGAATTAAAAATTTCTAACAATCCTTAACACAGCGAGGCACAGCTAATGAGAACAGGTAGAGAGTACAAGGAATACTGAAAGTTAGGAGAAACAGCTGGACAACAGATGTATATGAGTCTGAAGTATTAGCAGGACCAGTCCGAGGGGATTTTTGCCACTCTAGGAGAAGCATCCCTCATGAAAGTTGCCTATATCCCCATTATCCCCTGAGATACTGCAGTGAATACTGAGGTGCATTTGAGTATTTGTGGAAACTAGTCACATCACAGGGAATGAAATATGTCAGACTTGCAAACTACATCTAGTATGGTGGGACACTTCTTGAATTGGGTCATCCCAGGTGCTTCAGGTCTTGCTGTATGATAAAACTGGCCTTGTGCATCTATCCGAAGCCAGTTCAAAGAAAATATCTCACTTTTAAAGTTGCCATATTGAATCCTTTATTGTTCCAAGGCTAGAGAAGGCCTCAATGACAGAATCCAGTACTACCACCAAAATGCAATATAAAACCTTGAATTTCACAGAAAACTGTCTAGCAGCTAGCTCAAACAAAATCACTTACTGAAGATTCACCCTCACCCAATCCTTTCCCCTATCAAAGTGCTGAAAATCATGCGACGGTTCTTACGCCATCAGTATTCTACCCAAGTTTCAATTGCAAAAATTCAGTGACAAAACCTAGATCTTTAAAGCACATTCGATCCTCATTTTCCCTCTGAAAGAATTCTTGTCTTTGTAGTTTACGCCTCAGAGATTTATAATTTTCAACAATCCTTCACAACTAGAATGCCCAGAATTCTTTGAGGGAAAGAATGCACTTAAAAGGTATAGGTTGCCAACATTGCCAACAGCAGGGTCATGTGTATTAACAAGAGCAAGGACAGCTCCAGCTATTATTATGTCATAATAAACACTCAGATTTTGTATTTCCCTTATCTGCCACTGCTAGTTGTTTCATCTGGCAGTGCACGCTCAACAGAGAGTCGCATGCAATTCCAGCTTCCCAGTGTTGGTGCTGACCTTTAAATCCCTAAACGGCCTCGGTCCTGTATACCTGAAGAAGCGTCTCCACCCCCGTTGTTCAGCCTGGATACTGAGGTCCAGCTCCGAGGGCCTTCTGGCAGTTCCCTCACTGTGAGTTGAGGTTACAGGGAACCAGGCAGAGGGCCTTCTTGGTAATGGCGCCTGACCTGTGGAATGCTCTCCCACCAGATGTCAAAGAAATAAACAACTATCCTACTTTTAAAAGACATCTGAAGGCAGCCCTGTTTAGGGAAGTTTTTAATGTTTAATGCTGAACTGTGTTTTTAATATTCGATTGGGAGCCACCCAGAGTGGCTGGGGAAACCCAGCCAGATGGGCGGGGTATAAAATTATTATTATTATTATTATTATTATTATTATTATTATTATTATTATTATCCCCAATGAGTGTACCTCTACTGTACATGTTTATCAACACAAGTCTGACACACTCACACCTTAACTTTGTAAGTATTGTCATGTAAGGGAGGCTGGTTCTTCTAAGTTTGAGGTAGCCTGAGGAGATGTGGTCCCTTGTATGTGAGCAAAGCCGCCCATGGCCTTATTTGGCAGTCAGAAGCAGCTCTCCAATCAGCACCGGGTGTCAAGCCAGTATTTTAATTTCCCAAAGTGCCCTGAAGCACTACTACAGTGGGGAAGTTAAAATGGAGGAAAATTAACACAGTGTCTCACCCCACCCACTGCTGATCAGAGGTCTCAGGGAAGGCACTGGCAATGGGTCCTGCTGGAACACAGAGGCCTGGCAGCTGCCCAAGGATACCACCACATTCTGATGACCTCCAAGCACAAATCAGCTCTAACATTCAAAGGAAGGCATTTCCATAACCAGTTAAACTCAAAACAACCAGCAATAATTAACTCCAGTATAGTAATAGTGGGATTTGGATGCAAACATATGCTGACATTGCCAACTAGATCAAGTGTCTCCATTTCTTACTTACTGACAGAAATGGGCTTCATTCTAAATGCCATTCCCAAGAGCCTTGTTTTCCTTTCTCTGGTGTTCTAATTCTTCTTGTTAGCTACTTTTCATCCCATTTTGAAAAGCCTTCCAGTTAAAGGAAAATCCTAACCATCGCATACCTTGCTTTGTCCCCTCAAACTTCCATCTCTTACATAGCGATGAACTGCCAAACCTAGAGAGAAGTATACTTTCTGTCTTGCTTTTGCCGATTCTGCTTCGTGATTTTGCTGCGTGCGTTTGTGGGGCGGGGTGCACTGGATCTGTCAATAATAATAAAACATAATCTCCATGCAGAAATATCTGGTGTACTGCTTTCCTGAAGAATAAGATGTCAAGTCCTTACTTCAGGGAACACCTCTACAGAAAGAAAACTTGTGTGCTGCAATTAATTTATGGTTTAAAAGCATGGCTAAGACACCCTTCTTGGTTTCTGTTAACTATATTCCAAATTCAGGAGATTGTGAAACAGCGGGCAGGAAGGAATGGAACTACCAACCCAAAAGCCAGGTCTAAAAGTTATATCTAAAGTTGAACCTGCATTGACATAATTGTTACTGACACATTTGTCTCAACAAGATGTATTGATGTTGTATTTCCTACGATTTATTTTACGGAGGCAGCGAAAACACTTTGCACATATTCTTTACTAAAGTGGATTCTTTGAACAATTTTGCCTTTTTAATATCTACTACTTAAAAAAACAATTACTGGTCACATGATACATTTATCTTTTCAAAAATAGTTTGGGTAGAATTACTTAGATGTGATTGCTTCCAAGTTAAAAATACCTCCTTGAATTTAAGATCCTACTTAGTCGGATAACTAATCACATTTCCCTTTTCTCTGCTCCTCTTTCTGCTTTGTACAGGCAAGCTAAATCAATGATTTATCTTAAACAGTCGAAATCCCACCAGATTTCTTCTGTTATCTAGCTATTTATGCTCTGCTTATCACCAAGTCATCTGTCAGCTCCACTGAGATTGCTAACTAACAGGGTTTTGCCATATTTGGGTTGCAAACTCTATCCCAGGATCAAAACTGCACCCACAAGCCTGTCTGGTCCAGATTTTGACCAGTCTCCAGCATAAACTATCTGGTCTGTTACAGTTTTCTGTTCTTATGTCTCATATGCCTTCTTTTGTTTGTATCAGTCACCTCCATATATCCCATACAATGGACCTGAATTTCCAGGCAAATAGTTGTTTGTTTTTAGAAGTTATCTTTGTGATGAAATATATGTGGTGTGTATGATCTCTGAATTCAGCGAAGATTGTTAGGCTATGTGCTCATTGTCTTCTGGAACAAATTTCAAGCCAGCCAGTCCTTTGCAAATAAATGTTCAGAATTAATGTTGCTCAGTCAGTACAAACGGCAATTTTGTTTTTGTCCAGACTGATGTTTTTCCTATTATAGAGCTAAAAAGCAGGTTTTCCCTGCGAAAGGAGTGGAGCAAGGGCAAAACTGCTTTGACTCGTGGGAAGTGGAAAACCACCCAGACTCATGTTTTCTATGCAGAAGTGTGGATGAGCTCTTAGTTCAGCCTATTCCATCTACAGGGACATTATAAAATTGATACCAGACTTCTGAATCAGTATCTTGATTGTACTAGAAAATGTTCATTTGAATAGCACTGGTTAAAAATAAAGGAGTGAAGTCTAATTTCTGCCACAAAAGGAAACATGTATAAAGACAAGAGTGGCAATAGTTTGACACCTGCCACATAAAGTTTCAGAGGGACCAGTGGACATCAGGAATGATGATTAGGAATGATTTACAGCAGTTTCTCAAACTTGAGTCTCCAATGGGACTACAATTCCCATCACCCTAACCAGTGGTCCTGCTAGCTTAGGGATGGTGGGAGTTGTAGTCCAAAAGTCTGGGAAACCTCGATTTACATGAATGGGGATCTGGTCTGACCTGGCCCACCAACCCCTCATAAATAATACCACTTTTCACTGTAGCTGGTTTGACCATGGCTTCACTGACTTCTGAAGCAGCATACAGCTACTGCCATTGATAAGTGGTCAGGGTGCTCCACAAACAGGTGAAATGTTCTGTATGCTCTAAAGTGCTGGCAAAACATCTGAGCAGATTGGGGTGCTCTTTCTTGTTCTGGAAAACTCTGACCACCTCTCAATTGCTCAGCACCACCGCAGAAGGCGCCAACGAAACTGCTTCGGTCACAGTGGCAGCAGCTTATGCAGTGCTGCCACAGAAACTGCTGCTGAAACTGACACGGTCACCCACTGCGGCAACCACCAAACTGCAGGTGTGATTAGAAAGTGTGTGTGTGTGTTACATTGTTGGCATGGGTGGGCATTGATGTGTTTGTGAGCATTCACAAGATAGGACTACAAGCTTGTTTTCTCCTGTTCTGGAGGGCAGGACTTGAACCAACGCCTTCAAGCTACAAGAAAGGAGATCCTGACTAAACATCAGGAAGAACTTTCTGATGGTAAAAGCTGTTCGACAGTGGAACAGACTCTCACAAGGGGTGGTGGACCTTCCTTCCTTGGAGGATTTTAAGCAGAGGTTGGTTGGCCATCTGTCATGGATGCTTTAGCTGAGATTCCTGCATCACAGGGGGTTGCACTACTCCCTTCAACTCTATGATTCTATGACTAATTCCTGTCAGCAGAAACACCTCAGAAATTCATTTTCCATTAATTTCCCATCCCACCTCACTTTAGCAGAGAAACAGTCTCTGAATTGCAGTGTAATGGAGAAAAGGAAATGGAAAACAGGCAGAAGATCAAGAAGGCACAGGACAGGGCTCAGCGCCTCACAAACATATACAACGGTTACTAAAATGAAGAGCCTGCTACTTCTCATATCTTACTGGTGTCTCAAGGCTGCTCTTGCATGGGCAGCTGTTAATGTTGCTTAGGGAAGGTGGCTTAAGGAAGACAGCTTCTTGCTCCCTGTGGGGTTCTACCTTCCCTATCTCTCTGTGTAGGCCTTGATAAAAGAGACAAACCTAGATCTTTTAAAATCACACTTTGACTAAATGTTGATTGTCAGGGGACATACGTCTAGACATAAACTGAAGCTAAGCTGACAGCTACAGAAAGGAAAGTTAAAATAATACTGGCAGTTAAACCATCTGAACTGCAGCTGACCTCAGCAAGAGCATGAAATAGGAAATATAATTTTAGAAACAACCAGCTCTTGAACCTTGACAGGATTAAATGAACACGAATTTTGATGGATCAGGAGGATTCTAGAAGCTAGATGGTGACAGCTGACAGCCAACAGGCAATTGGGGCCTTGCTTAAATGTTGTTTCCTTCAAACCCACAATCCTCCCAGAATTCTCCTTGCAAAACCACAGTCTCCACAGTCCCACATCGAAGATGAAATGAGGCCCAATTCTGATTAGTCATTTATTCTTCCTACCAGATGTGCTAAGTGTATAAATCCTTTGAGCTCTGCTGTATAGGAAACATACCATTCCTCTGTATATATACTGTATATCCCTCAACACCTTCCCATGTTGTTGGCATTAAAGGTACAATAATAGCTTTAGGATCAGGGGGTAAGAGGAGGATATAGATGAACTGAATTGACTATATGTGTACAGGGGAATATGCATGCAGGGGCGGCCCATCATTTTGCTGCCTGAGGTAAAATGGTAAGGTGCCCTCACCCCAGTCAAAGTCACGCTTACTGGGATTGTGTGGTAGCAGTTTCCAGGTTCTGCTAGTGGCACCCCCGCCATGGGAGTTGCAGTGGTGGCTTCCAAGTTCCACCATATCTCTCTGGAACTCTGAAGCCATCACTGCAACCTTTTCTCCAATGATGTGGGGGCACTGCGTCATTGCGATGCCGCCCGAGGCAACTGCTTCAGTCTGCCTCATAGGCGTGCTGGCCCTTGTATGTAGTACACTATCCATGGAAGAAAACCTATTCTCACCTCTAATGGTGAATAATTTTATTTTTCTTTAAGTTCATTTTACCCAATGAAAAAGAAACAAACACTAAGCAGAAATCTAAGTTCACCCACGCCAATGACACCACGAATGGCAAACTGTCTTGTGAAAGCTGTAAGGAAAGGTACGTTACAGCAACCCAGCCAGATGGGTGGGGTATATTTTTATTTTTATTATAAGTTTCTATGGAGCTTGTTGCACAGAATAACATCTTTAACTTCTGGCTCAAGAATTCAGCATTCACAAGATTCCTATACAATTTCCCACAAAGTATTTTCTGTTTTCACATGTTAAAATTAAACAATCAACTATTTAAAAAGACAACATTTTAAGAATAAAAATCATTACCTTCCTCCAGGGCAACCAAATGGTCAACACTCTCCCTCTCTCTCTCGGCGTGGTTAGCAACGGCACTCCCACTTTTTGTCCTCCGAAGAACACTAAAAGCTCTGTTTATTTTTTTAAAAGACCTGCTCCTTATAGAAGAACGTTCAAAATGTCGAGCTGCAGCAAAGGGAAAGAGAGGTTTATTTTTAAAAGGAATAAAATTATGTAGGTTTGGGATAAAGACCTAAATACTTGTTCTGAGAACTATTAAAGGAATACACACACACACAGAGAGAGAGACACTTTTGCCCTTGCTCACAGTTACATATATCCTCCCACCCTCTTATTTCGTACCTGTCGTCCCCCAAAATGGACTCGCAGGGCTTAATATTGATTATCAATTCCACAATAGTCCCCAAAAGCATTAATTTAGCACTGGCACTGCAGAATTTCACTCTGACCAGTATAGTTCATATAACTGAAGCATTTGTAATAATATTAATGCCATGCCAAAGTCACATGATTGCAAAAAGAAAAGAAAAGTGGGGGGCATTGAGAGTCTTCATTGTAAGAAGCTGTTACTCCTTCCCTGAATTTGCTGGAATAGTCTATTATCCTCTTTATTTTCAAAGAGCAGTACTAAGTCGTAACAATGTGTCTTCAAAGGCCAAATTGTTATTCTTCAAACAATACCCACTATTATAAATGTGGCCTAATGAATCCGTAA
This sequence comes from Podarcis liolepis, assembly GCF_965112155.1. Taxonomy (NCBI): domain Eukaryota; kingdom Metazoa; phylum Chordata; class Lepidosauria; order Squamata; family Lacertidae; genus Podarcis; species Podarcis liolepis. The sequence continues at coordinate 53,854,566 of NC_139564.1, forward strand.
CACATTCCTCCTTTTCTTGAGGGTTGATAATAAATAAACAAATTCCAAACTGAAAGATAAAAATTAACAATATATATAAGCCAGTACTACTGCGAGGAAAAAGCTGAACTGATTTTTCAATTTTTTTTGTAGGTTGCTGGAGGGGTAGACTATTTTCCTGAATCGGTGCATTTTCTGGTTCAAAAACGTTTGGCACTTTTTTTGACAGCAATTCTCTATGTTTCCAATTTTGTTCACAGATTTCATATGGTATCAGTAATAACTCATAAAAAGGAGAGATTCTGTGGGCCCATGATCAGATAAGCATGCCGAAAACTGGATATTGTTACGTAGTGATATGTGATGCTCAGATAACACGGAGCTAGAATCAATAACAAAACCTGGGACTGCATTGCCAGATGTCACACAGAAGTATATGCAGAGGTGAAAGACATACAAAATGACTCGCTTCTGTATGGTATTTGACAGTTCAGGTAAGGCACATGACTTGAGAAGTTCCTGCACTTCTTGTGCAGCTTGTGCATCTCATTATTCTCATTCTACCACCCCAACGCAGTATTACAAAGCCTTTGGCTGCTTTTGTGACATCTCTATATATGCAAAATGAATGGAGAAATGTAAGGTTGGGTATGTTTGTGCTGCTAAACTTCCCCACACCATAGTGAAATCTCAAGTATTTCATCATCAGTGAGATCATATCAGAATCTGATTTTGAATGTTTCATAACGCCTTCCTGGTTTTGATGTCTAGAACACTGGTAGCACACTTTCCACCGAAAATTTGTGTTATTTTGTACATTGTGTGACCATTAGCTGATTTATAGAGCAACCTTAACCCCTGATCTGTGCTGCTGGAGGGTGTTAAGATGCACTTGCACACACCAGCCTGGGGGTTGCGTCAATCACTATAGAGCTTCCCATGGCTTTCATGGTAAGTGTGGTACATGGAATGCTGCCACCAGCAATAGCCAGCACAGAACACCAAGATGGGATATTCATGGAGGCAGGGCAGAGATGAAACAGAGCTTGCATGAATTCACTGGATCCTAAGGCACTCTGTCCCCCCAATTTGGTGCCAGCACAGACCCAACGCCCCCAAAACCCAACCCTGGGATCTGAATTGCTCTGCTAGGATCTCAAGACCCCCCCCCCACAGTTTAATATCAGGTTTTTCTGCTCCCCAAAAAGTATGAAATGTCTTCTGACAAGTATATATGACAGAAGAGGGGTCATTCAGGGAGAAGTGGGCAAAATCTGAGGAGCTTCTCGCTGGTTCTTACTTCTAGTTTGGTTGCTTCTGTGGAGATCTGCAGAGGTGGCTCCTGACTGGCTGTCTTCTGAGGTGGTGCTAAAGGCTGGATTGATTAGGCCTGGCTCATCTGTCATTAAGGCGATGGTGGCAGAAGCAGAGAGCTCAGGGCCAAGGGCAGCTACAGTTAAAGGGGCATTAGAATCGGGAGATCCATCCTGCGAACGCCGTTTTCGTTCCTTGGTAAGGCCGTAATGAGATGCTCCTTTACACCTAAACAAAGGAGGGAAAGAGAAACATCATGTTGTGAAAACTGTTCAGATCTACTTGAGGCAAATGGAGACAGACAATAGTGTTTGGGGGTTATTTTTTTGTTTTTAATGAGGTGAAAGTCACAAAAACTGTTTGACCAGAAACAACATAGGACATAAAAAAGAAAAGATGACTCTATCTTACCATGTTCAGTTTTCTGAGCAGACTGTTAGCTTTCATCATATTAAGTTAACAAGGCCCAGCAGTTGACATGAATTCATTTTATTAAACAATAAATTAGACTGGACAGTGAGCAACACTATGAAAAGATTTTTGGCATGTCATGTTTCCCCAGAACTAAATAGGAGAGGGAAGGGGAAGGGGACATCTAATCATAATGGATTAAGTTATTAATTCACGTGAAAAGTCTACTTTTTGATGAAGAGCCCCATTCTAGCAACACAAGCCTGTTTGTGGCTGCAGTTCCACTGCATAGGAAACAGAGAGGCAGGTGACTGATCACAACAAAGAACGGAGCCTATAATCAGCTCTTTGTCTTTGGCTAATGAAAGAGGGCAGTGTGAGGCACGAAAGCTTGTCTATGTCAGCTCACGTTTGGGGAAAGAAAAAGCCACACACATAGGAGGCTGCTGGGCTCGACACCATGACAAACAGTGTCTGTCATAGCAGCCGTCACTTTGCGAGCGCCGCTGCATCTGCCTTCCAGATTCAGTGTTCCCACCGCCTTTGCAAAAGGCTTTCCCATAAGCTCACTGAAACAGGCCTTCCTTGTTGATCCACCTGCCTCTTAGTGAGAGTTGGGATGCTTCGGACGGTCATAGGTTTAGGCCTGGTAACAAAAGTCTCTCCCACATAGGCTCCCCACCTGCCCTCTGGTCATATGCTCATTTTCAAGCTCCCTAGCTCAGTCGACAGAGCATGAGACTCTTAATCCCAGGGTTGTAGGTTTCAGCCCTGCGTTGGGTGAAAGATTCTTGCATTGCAGGGACTTGGACTAGATGGCCCTCGCACTCTATGATTCTATGGCAAGAAAAGCAACTCTATGATTCCAAGAAAAGCAAGAAGGCAGACAATGCAGGGGCACCATTTAAGGAGGGACAAAGGGACAGTCCCTCTTCCCCCTGTCACATGCATTATTCTCAAGCACACCTATGTTAGGATATAGCTCCGTTCCACCTTAAAAGGGTCAGGCATGACTGCTGTGTATCACATGCCTGTTTACATCCAGCACAGTCTGCTGGGAACTTCCATTGTATGTTGCTTTTGCTTACTGCTGTTTTGCCAGAGACGAAGGGATGCAGACATGTTTTCCTTTATTCCTGAACTATGCTGAATAAAGTGCTGTACAAATATGCTTGCGCATCTCTCTGTCCGCCTCTTCTGCTGTGAGGTGATTTACACACTCTGCTGACAGAGCGTGCACAGGTCTCTAAATGTATCTGAGGCTCGTGTCGCTGTTTGATGCTGTTCCGAGGGAGACCAGGTGCTGGTAGGTGGCTGGAGCCAGCTGGGGGCCTGATGCCTGCCTGATGCCCCCGTCTTCCCAGCAGTATCCCAACAACCTACACATCTGGTTATTATGAAAAATACACATGAATACACAGGCGTACACACACACAACAGATTCTCTTTTTTAAATTTAGTGCAAGGACATAAGAAGAGCCTGCTGGATCAGGCCCACTTAGTCCAGCATCCTGTTCACACTGCAGCCAACCAGCTGCCCATGGGAAGCTCCCAAGCAGAAGCCAAGGGCAAGAGCACTCTCTGCACCTGTGGTTTCCAGTAACTGGTAGCATGCTGCCTCCAATTGTGAGGCAAAGCATAGCCATCTTCATGGATAGCCTTATCTTCAATGAATTTGTATATCCTCTTTCAAAGCCATATAAGTTGATAGGCATCCCTGCCTCCCATGGGAGTGATTTCCATAGTTTAACTATTTATTTTATTTGATAAAATTCATACACCGCTTGATTGTGACAAACAAACACCCTCAGAGCTCGCTGGGAAAAGGGACCACTCTGGGAATTGCAGCTGGAAGAGACGACTGGAAGAACTCCACAAGATTCTGAGACGGGAAAGTGAACGGTCATAGCTACACAACTTGCAACTCACCAGTTCAGAGGCTGAGTCTGCAAAGAGATGGCGACAAGGCTCAGAAGACCCGGAATTTAAACAAATATTATTCAAATGCGTACACACACAGTCATTTTCACAGCTTATTGTTAAGTGGGAGCAATCCTCTATGGCAAAAAAAATTCTCTCTTGCTCATGCATGCGCACACGGTTTTCGCACTCTGAGAAATGCCTGACTGCCTCAACACGAGGAGCATTCAAGATGAATTGAATCCTTAATGAGAGTCACACAATAACCATAAAAACCAGGCCACTCTGAGGAAATTGCCTGTCACTTATCTCCAGAACCAACCTCATTCTGCCACTGCAAAGGTTCAAAACATGCTCCTGCTTGCAATGAATTCCGCTTTTTAATCAGTCTCTAATGGGCTTGCCCCACTTTCTGTTATTGTTCTTTTTTCTGTTATTGTTCTCTTGGCTAAGGTTAGCCAATGACGTTCATACAAATGTCCTCTGTGAAGGAACTCCTGAAACAGCGGTAGCCCTTAATAAGACAATGCTGCCTTAATGTATGGAATGCATGCCAGCGAACTGCCTAATGAAGAGTGCTTTCTGCCATGCTGCTCCCTAGCTGAACTTGTTCCTCCCTGTTCTGTTTCTGCCCGGCCATTTCTTTCTTTGCCTTTCAGGGCTGGCTCACACCTAAGCCGCATGGCAGATGCTTCCAAATGTCCACTCTGCCACTGAAATTAGTAGCGCCACTTTTCGGTGCCTGTGAAGGATGCTCCTACAAGCATCTGTCACCGACACATGAAAGGGTGTTTTTTATTAGGAGTTGCTAGGCAAGACACTCTATACCTCAGCTGAAGTCCCTCCATTTAAAGCACTGACTTATATTTACTTTGTAACGTTTACATGATTGTTGTGTGGATTGCAACTAAAGAATGCATGCACAACACTTCGAATACAGCAAAGTGCTATACCGTGGTACCTCAGGTTAAGTACTTAATTCGTTCCAGAGGTCCGTACTTAACCTGAAATTGTTCTTAACCTGAAGCACCACTTTAGTTAATGGGGCCTCCCGCTGCTGCCGCACCGCCGGAGCACGATTTCTGTTCTCATCCTGAAGCAAAGTTCTTAACCTGAAGCACTATTTCTGGGTTAGCGGAGTCTGTAACCTGAAGCGTATGTAACCTGAAGTGTATGTAATCTGAGGTACCACTGTACAAATGTTAAGCAGAATGATTATGATGTTTTTCCTAGTCAAGAACCACTGCACTTATTTTGAAAGTAACTTTAGACTAAATGTTGGTGACAACTCTCATGTACACCATATGTAAGGTAAAGGGACCCCTGACCATCAGGTCCAGTCGTGACCAACTCTGGGGTTGCAGTGCTCATTTCACTTTATTGGCCAAGGGAGCTGGCGTACATGTGGCCAGCATGACCAAGCTGCTTCTGGCGAACCAGAGCAGTGCACGGAAACGCCATTTACCTTCCTGCCAGAGCGGTACCTATTTATCTACTTGCACTTAGACCTGCTTTCGAACTGCTAGGTGGGCAGGAGCAGGACTGAGCAATGGGAGCTCACCCCATCGCGGGGATTCAAACCGCTGACCTTCCAATCGGCAAGCCCTAGGCTCTGTGGTTTAACCCACAGTGCCACCCACGTCCCTACACCGTATGTAAGCCACTGCAAAGAACGACTATATTGTTGTGTATTTATATGGTGGGAAGCCCCAGGAACATGCATTACTCCTTTCAGACAAACATCTGTACCTCAAAAGTATAACACTATCTGCCATAGCAGCTACTGCTGCCTTTCAGCGACTACTTATGCTGGCACTGCTTAGATAAAAGAAAACAGGATTAAGCCAATGAATTCCTCTCTTAAAAAGAACAGTGGTGCATGGCTAAGTTTGATCACACTGGAACAGTTCCTGCTTAATTTCCATATGGCTTACGGTAATTGTCTGCCTTCCAAAACAGGCCATTAAGAAACAACTTAATGACACTGCTAATAATATTTCTGCCACTGAACAGCATCACATCTCTGACAGTGCCCATCAACAGCTTTTATTTGTCCTTGGTTCAAAAGGAAGCTCATTCAGATGCTGCAAACCAGTACTACCTGGAGTGGTGGTCCACAGACTGGTGGTGATCTGCAAACCATCAGCTGCTGGTCATCAACAACTCCACTACAGTTCAGGTTGGGTGGGATGCTTCAGGGACCAAATATGGTATTGGTCTCTGGCACATAGGGTGAGAGGAAATGGCTGATGCATCACATCAGACAGTTTGAGAAGCACCTCCTTTGGCAGCGTTCCCACATGAGTGCAGCCATATGGTAGACATAACGTCTGACCAGACATGATCCCACTGATGTTGTGTCCCCAACAGTTATTTGCCTGGCCATGGGCCCATTTTTTATGCGCCACATTCGTGTGAATGAGAAGCATCTTGGGTCATCAGTTGTTGCTGCCTGGTGCACAGGTAAGAAAGCACTCATGTCCTTGGTTCGAGTTGTTTGGTCCCTAACAGGTTCCTCATTTTGCATCCCCAAAAGTGAATTGTAAATAAATAGGGAGGAATGCTGTGATTCTGATATTGGTGTGTGTGTGTGTGTGTGTGTGTGTGTGTGTGTGTGTGTCTGGGTCTATCTCAGCCTCATCAATGAATCACGTGGTCTTCAATTCAAGCTCTGCAAAAGCTTTATATGCATCACCTCAGCAATCCTCACAATCCTATAAGGTAGGCCAGTGATATTATCCCTGTAGTGTGAGGAAAAAGGCATGTGTAAACTGGAAGGACAGATCCTGAAGCTGAGGCTCCAATACTTTGGCCACCTCATGAGAAGAGAAGACTCCCTGATGTTGGGAAAGTTTGAGGGCACAAGGAGAAGGGGACGACAGAGGACGAGATGGTTGGACAGTGTTCTCGAAGCTACTAACATGAGTTTGACCAAACTCTGGGAGGCAGTGGAAGACAGGAGTGCCTGGTGTGCTCTGCTTCATGGGGTCCCGAAGAGTCGGACATGACTAAACGACTTAACAACAAAGAGCTAGAACTTCCCTGCTTATTTTCTACTACACAGCACCAACCTCTGCCCCAGCAAGATGTTGTTTGTGACCGATAGCAGAGGGATTGTGCCCTACTGCTGCAACAGCTAAGGATATGCAATTATGCCTGCAAAGCCTCCTGTATTCCCAGTCAATTCACCACAGGCTACAGGCCGAAGGGATGGATGCCAAAAGGCTCAATCATCTTTACTTAAAAAAACAAAGCAAGAGAGGGTGTGCCTGTTTGTCCCATGAAGATAATATTGCTATAGTTATTATGAAGTATTAAAAAATAAGAAACTGGAACAAATGCTCTTAAAATGCATGGCTGTTTCACAGTACATTGCCAATATAATCTGAAAGCTTCTAATGTCTTGCTTGATTGGGCATGAATCTGTGTTATTCTACAATCCCTTGGGTAGGGTGGGAAACGGAACCATTTCTTAGGGGGGAGAAGCCAAACTTTAAATCCAAACGATTTAGATCAAAATTCAGAGAAATTGTGCAACTAGCTTCTCATATCCAGCAAAGCTTTATATCCAGTCGACAACATGTAGATTTTGGAAAGTTCTTAATTTTGGTGGGAGGATACCCCCTTTTTAAACAACATATTTCAAGCTGTACAGAAAAGACTGTCAAAAGCAGTTTGCAGGGCCAAATGTGGAAAAGGTAAATGGTGAAAATAGAGTATCACTATGTTTGAAGAAGGTATTCGGTACAGCAAAAAGAACTCTCTGTGTTGTGGCTTGGGACGGAACATGCATGGCTTTAATGTCACTGGTGCTACTACAACCATAACCCCAGACTTAACAGCATTTCCACCAACCAATCACTATCTATTGATCTAGTTTAGACTCAGTACTGAATTCCGTTTAGTGTTATGTGCACAGACCTCAGGCTTGCCTGTTTCCTTATCCCTCCTTCTCCAGCACAGTTAATTACATTTTATCATTAGTCCAAAAACACCCCCCCCCATAAAGTGTGGTCAGTCTTAACTACAGTTTACTGAAACACATTAGTCTCAAACTGTGGTTTGTAAAGTACACTTGTTCCTCTAAACTCTAGTTAAGATTAAGTGCAGTTTAGGGTTCCAATACAACACTAAACTGTGACTAGCTGAAAGTGGAAGCAATGACCGCTCCCCGCTTAAAATGGGGGGCGCCCTTTGCGTGGACGCGTGCAGCCCCTAGATCTGGAGCGGCCCCAACAGCATAGGCTTGGCTTTGCCTTCCCTCAGGTGGGATACCTGGAGGTCTCCGCCTACCTCAGTCAGTTGCCCAATCCCACCTGGGGGAAGCGTTGCCAAGGAGACCAGGCTAGGTAGGGGGAGGGATTACCTGCCCACACAATAGAGGGAGGATCTTACCTAGGAATCCTCACTTGGCTCCAGAGCTTCTCCCACCCTACCCACCCTCAGTTAATGTCTTATTTTGCAGGTTAACTTTTCTTCACAGGTTTTGCAGGTTAACTTTTCTTCACAGGTATGAGGGTGCTGCTACGTTAAGGTCGCTGTTAAAGGGCCGGAAAGGAATTTCCCTGCATTGGCAGGTTTCACCTTTCCCGTAGCAAAACGTCACAACTTTGGCGGTATCAGGCCTTGGGCGGAATCCTTTTGTCCATCTTCCTCTTGCGGCGGCGATACCAGGGTTCCCTGTTAAAGGGGTTTTCTGAAGGGAGGCTTTGGCCGTACACCGAAAGGTCGTCATTGCTCTCTCCTGCGGCGGCGGCGTTACGGGGGCGACCATCTCTGCTTGAACATATGTTCTCCAGAGCCGGCCCATCCCCCCACACACACTGGATAACCCTGATGCTCCCTAGGTCCTCGGCTGGGGACCGGGGAGGGAGAACGCCCAATGCCTGAGCCAAGGTCTACCCACATTTGAAATTTAATAAAGTTGTGGCCAATTTAATCCCATAGCACGTTGTCTTGAGTCGTTATTCCACGTGACGGGGGGACCGTGCAGGATCTGGGGACTCCACCAGTCCACGCAAAAGCTACCAATCCCTTCCTTGCAGCCATGGTGCAAGCCCCAGATTCATGAACAAAACACTACACCACTGCTTAGCGTTATGCTTGGCTAGATGGATCTGGTATAAGAAACCTGTGTTCTTGCAAACTGAAATTAGCAAAGATATGCGCCTGTGTTACAAGAGTTACAGAATAAGCTTTAATGATTCTGTGGAAGCCCTTCTTGTACTTAGAAACTATAACCTATTTTAGGGACAAGCCACTGGTCCATTTAGCTTAATATTGACTACACTGACTGGTAGCGACTATCCAGAGTACAGACTGGAGTCTGGTCCAACCCCAATTCTAGAATTAAATCTAGAACCTTTTATGTGCAACGGAGCTACATTTCCCTCCACATTCCTAGAATTTTGTGAGCATCCTGCTAGTATTATACAGTCATGGTAAACATTCATAAGCATTGGCATGCCACTCTGAACACTGAGCTGTGATGACGTACGCCATCTTTCTATACTTCCTTTGACATTTCGTGTTAACCTTGCAGTGCTTCTACAAGTTTTGGATTATATCAGGTCCCAGTGGGTTTCTTACCATCTCAATGCCTTCTAAAACCTCCTCTTAGTTCAGGGATGCCGAATTGGGAAGCTTGTGCCAATACACAATTGGGGCAGCAGTGCCCACATTTGAAGCATTGAATAGTTTTTAAGTGCCCTGGGCTTGGTTCGAAGCATCTTTTAAAGATTAGGCTCCAGACTTCACTGGCCTCCTGGCTCTAGTTGCTCCGAAATGCTGAGAGAAGCCCCAGGCAGATCACTGCAAACAATTGGACACTGTCTTTACACTTCTGCATTTGACGGAGCATGGTGTTAATAGCCTCCCAGAAGTCTGGATTTAGTGACATTTACCTCTGACCTCTGTGACCTTAATACCTCCGACCTTCATCCCCCACTGGCTCTTTTAGGTATCGACATTTCAATGGACAGCACGTCCCAATAGTAATGAGCAGTAAATAACCCGCGTTGTCCAAAGAAAGCACATCGAATCCCATCATTAACGCGCCTGCAAAGGGTTGGTTAAAAGTTTAAAGAGGTAAATCAGTTGCCAAGTTGCCGGTGAGAAGGATGGAGAGGAAATATTGCAAATAAAGGTTTTTAATTAAAAACCAAAAAAAGAGGAAGAAAAGACAGACAGTGATTCTCCTGACCTGATCAATTCGCAATCTGACCTCTAGCAACTTGCAAAGAACCTTTTAAAGAACAAAAGTGAATGACAGCATGTGACTATAACCCTGTCACAGCAGGGGCTCCTTGGTTTAGAGGGAAGAAAATTATGTCTCTGTCTTTCTCTGTCTGTCAAGAAACAGTAGATTTCTACTCCAATCTTAGCCACATGACTTGAATGTGGAAGTCTCACATTAATACTGCACACCACATTTGAACAAATTGTTTCTTGCCTTCATGATGCTGTCTGAAACATTTCCTTGTTTTTTTATTTTAATTTTAAATCATGATTCATGGTTTCCCAAATATTGCCCAACGTGGCTTATTTTCAAACTAACATGCAAATATCGTCACAGTCCTTCTTGAACTGTAGGCTCACATTGCCAAAGCTGACAGGTCCACAAGTGTCATCTATGAGGGGAGGACCCCTGCCTTGAGTGTAGAAGGTCTCAGGCTCAATCCCTGGTGTCCCCAGAAAGGTCTGGATAAAGCTGATGCCTGAAACCTTGGAGAGCAACTGACAGGTGTAGACAATATTGAGATAGGGTGTGACTACGATGAAGCGACTTCCTAGGTTTCCATGATGGTGGGGCAGGAAGAAGGTAGAGAGGGGATGCTGCAAGGGATGCAGCTGCCATGTTGAGGAGACAGCAGAACGTCTGATTCTCCCATCACCCCACTTCCCTTGAGCTGGAGAGTCTCTGTAGCTTTCCTGCTCAGAAAATGAGAGCGATATAATCTGTGTCAGTTCTTCTGACACACCATACCAATCTAAATATTTTATATTTTCTTTTCTTTATTGGTTTTAATGAAGTCTCACTGACACAAATATTTGGGGATTTTCCCTTCATTGCCTGGGTAGAAAGTAACCACGTATTGCGTGGCATTCAACTAAGCCTTACTCAGAGGAGACCTGTTGAAATCAATGGTCCTGACTCAGGCGTGTTGATAATTTCCAAGGCAGTCTACCCTGAGTCAAAAGCAGGTGCTTACCATCCATTGCTTCTCTCCAAAAACTTTTGCCACTGAGTAAGCAATCCAGAAAATGGACAGCTCTTTACAAATATACAGGGGGCATTTCTAATGGAGCAACTCAGGGGATCCGATCCTTGGTTCTTCTGCACCTGGACCCAGACTTCCTGCCTCTTCACCTGGCTTTTTAAAAACTTTAATTTAAAATAATATGTTGCTTACAGGGTTGCTTTCCCTCTGAAAGTTGCTAGAAATAAATTAGTATGTGCAAATGTTATGCAAATATTGCTCATGGGCCTCTGACCCATGACATAGCAATACCCTTGCATATCTTACTTTTCTTTGAGGAAGCTCAGAGCAGCATACATGGATAACCTTGGCAGTCTCTTTCCAGGCATTAACCAGACTAGGACACACTTCTGTTTCTCCATGTACCCAAATCAGCTACCCTAAGGCCATTATATATCTGTTATTCTACTCATGGGTATCCCCAATGGACTGCACACATATTCCAAAGCCATCACCTTTGGATGAGAGTGACTTTCACTCTCGTGTCCTGTATACCACATCGCATCAAGCATCTGATGTGCTGACAGAATGAATGCAGACATATTTAAAACAAATCCTGCTTGCTTTCTGTAAGTATAGCTGTAACAGCCTGTCAACACAGATGGCTAATCCTCCCAAAATGACCAGCTTTTAGATATATAATGCTCTTAGATCTATCATAGAAAGCACTATTCCTTATAATGTCCCAGATGGGGAAACTCTGGGGGTTTTTTTACTCTGAGAATCTTAGCTTTCTCTTTTGAAAAAAAACACACCAAAAAACACAAGCCACTAGCCCTCATGGTGTCCATTTGCAAACAGCTCCAAAATTCTGACTGAAAACAAGATTGAGCACAGGCTGAAGTCTTTATACCCATGGATATATCTAGTTTCCTTGGACTATTTATTTTTCTTCTCTTGCTTCTAGCATAGATTTGAATAGCTATATTAACAAGTGTGTGTCTCCCCAATTCCCCAAAGGCTTCACTTTAAAATATGCTTTAACATTTACTTTCCTGCTTCCACAAATTAAGTCGCAAACTCTCCCACTTCCAGACACAAAAGCAATATAGACACTACAGTACTTCTCTGCAAATTCGCTTTCAAACTTGCTATTTCATGCAATGACATACTGCTGTTGGATTTTTTCTAATTGCCATGGGCCTAGCACAGTGCTGTTTTTCTAGGGAAAGAGCCGGAACTCACAATGAACACCAATGGCACCCACCAGAGAGGTGCCTGAACTGAATTCCTGTGAGTTTCCCCTGAAAAAATAAAAGCCCTGGCCTAACTTATCATCTTTCATCCACCAACATTTTCTTCAGTAACTGTTTTCTTCAGGTGTCTTCTGGACTCACAGACAGGAGGCATCTCAGAAGATCACCAAAAGTCTGACAACTTTTGCCCCACCGAACAAGGCCAGGATTAGTCCATACCAAAGGTATACCAAATAGCACTATCATAGAATCATAGAATCATAGAATCATAGAGTTGGAAGAGACCACAAGGGCCATCGAGTCCAACCCCCTGCCAAGCAGGAAACATAATAATAACTATAATAAGCACCACCTTATATTAGAAGCTTACAGACCTCTACACATATCTACATGCTTCCAGCTACTATCCAGAACACACCACAAAATCCATGGCCTATATCCGAGCTCTAAGGTACAACCCCCTCTGTACTTCTGGTCCATTCAACAGAGATGCACATCTTATGGGTTTCTCAGACCATAACAGCCATACAGTAAAGTAAAGAAGCAGATTAAGTAGGTCAAATTGGTATCCAGAAATTGCATATTACAGGGCAGAATAGTGACAGAACACCATTTGTTGTCATGTATAACTCCAATGTATCATTAAGGATCCACAGCCATTTTTGGACATTTCCTTCGCACCGGCTTTGAGTGGCAGGAAAGCCCTCACTTAAACACCCCTAAAAATAAAACTGCTACTCACCAGCAACAACAGGTCACATAATGGAGACACAAAAACAAGGACCAGGTGCTGCAACAGACAGAAATGCCAAATCTATCCCCATATATCAGAGATAAAGGTAAAGGGACTCCTGACTGTTAGGTCCAGTCCAGTCATGACCGACTCTGGGGTTGCGGCGTTCATCTCGCTTTATTGGCCGAAGGAGCCGGCGTACAGCTTCCGGGTCATGTGGCCAGCATGACTAAGTTGCTTCTGGCGAACCAGAGCAGTGCACGGAAACGCCGTTTACCTTCCCGCCAGAACAGTACCTATTTATCTACTTGCACTTTGATGTGCTTTCAAACTGCTAGGTTGGCAGGAGCAGGGACCGAGCAATGGAAGCTCACCCCATCGTGGGGATTCAAACCGCCAGCCTTCTGATCAGCAAGTCCTAGACTCTGTGGTTTAATCCACAGCGCCACCCGCGTCCGGCAGGGCTATTTATTCAGCTCTCAGGAACTCAGTTCTGACACCTCTCAGGTGGGCGCCACTGCCATTCTCAGAGAACGAGGGAGGTGTTCATAGTGAGTTCTGGTACCTCTTTTTCTAGAAGAATAGCCCTGGGGATAGGGGAATATTTTTCACCCTAATGGCAGCATTTCTTGATGTGTCTGAATCGGAGCAAATGGAGCAAATGGCAACCGGGTATTCCAGGGACTACTGCTTGCTCCGATTTATTGCTAAAGAGAAGGCTTTCCAGGAAAAGCGACAGGGCAAAGGCAAAACCGCTCAGACCCATGCCTAGAAAGCACAGGTGTGGGATGGCATTAGAGCCCTCACTCTACTGCCATGGTTCCCAACGTGGGGCACACGCCCCATAGGGGAGCAATTTGATTTTTAAGGGGGGGGGATTTGGAAGCTTCTTTAGACCAAGTAATGGCCTTTTAGGCTGCCTCCGCATGAATAGGAGTACCCCTTTTTTTTTTAAATAATAAGAATTATATGTCACGGGGATGGGGCACCAGCATTTTAGAGATACTTAGGTGGGGCATGGCCAAAAAAAGGTTGGGAACCACTGCTCTCATGGTATATCCCAAAGATTCCTAAGAATCTTAGTTTGATAAGCTGCTAGCTGCTTCTTCAGACTGCTACAGTTCCCAGAATTATCTGGGGTGAGAGAATGAGAGTCAAACCATTTTAAGCCACGGGATATGTTGAGCGAAAACAGGAGGAAAAACAGCATTTCTCCCCCCAATCATGAATTATTTCTCATTTGAACAAAACAAAAGCCATCCACATAGTCACATGTGGAAAACAGGAGCTATGAAGCATAACTGATGTGTACAAACCACTCTGAAGTGGTAGAAGTGTGCATGCCTGCCAAATGCTATTTTTGTCCCCCTGGCCTTCCATGGCACAGGACACGCAAAGCAGACTCCTTCCATTAAGCAGGAATTCTCACCATTGTCTGCAAAGCTCCCCTGATGCTCAGTGGCTCTGCATGGCATCCCGGGGTATAGATTTTTAATTGCTTGTCAGCATGTATTTACTGAGCGGCGGAAACATCTCAACAACCAATAGCTGGAGAAACCTGGATGAAAATAAGTTTGCATTAATTGCAAACGAAAAGACCCCCCCAAGAGACTTTTCGTATATTTCAAGGAGTTATTTGATACAGCAGCCATCAAATAACTGACCTGGATATTGAAGATAGATTGCAAAGGATGAAATTTGATGACAGAGAAGCAGGGAGTGAAACATATTCTCAGAATGTGTATCTGGTCTGAATTAGGGTTCATTATTATTTTTTACCAGTAAGTAATTTAGGGTAGCTTGCCTCCTATAAGCTTTCCCCCCATGTTTAGGTCATGTATCTCCATGTTATGACTTCTTACAGATATCATAGTGTATGGTGAGTGACCAGCATGTTGATTCAATCACTGACAAACCACATCGTCCAGCTGGAAGAAGGGAGTAAATCCTTGTTTCGCTTCCTCCTAGCAGGGTGGATAAGTGGAATCCCCATGGGAATTAGGGGAAGCTTTGTGCTTGTAAAGTAATAGTAGGTCAAAACCCTTGCAAGGGTTAATGAGGACATCCTGCTTCAAGAACTGTCTGTCTAACAGTAGCAACAAATGTTTGGAAGTCCCCTTGTTGGCGTTATAGCTGAAGAATGGTTAAGTATATAGAGCTGTATCACCATTCCCTAAGCTGGTGCCCTCCAGACTTTGCTGGAGGGCACCAGCTTGCAGTAAACTGAAATATGCATTAATCTGATTTATGGGCATACGTAGCTGCCAGTTTCAGTTTCTCTCTGTTTCTTATTTATTCCTTTGCTACATTTTTGCATCAAGTTTGTGATTTTAAAAAAGCCCTAGTGAAAATTTATCAGCGTTTTAGTGCAGCGTTCTCCTAGATGCATTTTTGTATCCAGTCTTGCCAAACATTTTGCAAACAATTTTTGCATTTTGAACTGCATTTTGTCCCTAACATATGCATTCCTATACACGTCTTTTGGTTGAAGAACCTCACTGCAAAATTTGGAAAGGTGTGAACCTCGAAGGATAGCTGTGTTTCAGTTTGCATACTGGAAGTTGAATGCACTAGATTTGTATTAAATTGAAAGCCCAGCCAAATTTCTCCCCCTTCCGTAATCTGGTCTGCTACTGGCATGCAGCTAATGAGACTGTACATCTACTCTCCATCTGAAAGTTCTCGGTTCTACTACAGTTGCCAAATTCAAAAGCTGTGCACATGCAATGTGAAATGTAGCAACCATTACTGTCCACTCTTATCATCTTCATGTCTTGGATGGATACAACAAGAATGTCCTGGAATTTAATCTCTTCTGGGAGAAGGAAATTTGGAAGGAAAAAAGGCTCATTGGTGATGGTGGCAAAACAACACTTATGACCCAAGCAATGTTCCAAATCATGAGATTAAGCAGTTGTCCAAAAAGTACACACTGCACATTTAGCGAGGAAGAACAGCAGACAAAAACAAAGGACAAACATTAATGTAATAAAGAATGTTAGAGCAGATTCTGGCTTTCAAAACACACATACACACACAGACACGCACACACACACACACACAATTCTAGGAGAGCCTCCCAGGTGTTAAAAAGTAGAATTAAGACACTAGTTTTACGTGAACATGACATGGCCAGAACATATAGTCACGTCCCTTCAAACCCCAGCTGCTGGGAACAGCTGCGCTTCCAAAGGGAATGAGGGATGTACAAAAATATCAACAAATTTCATACGTGTACAAATAGTCAAAATTCAGATGCAAAACCCTTTCTAATCCAAGGTTGGCCCAACCAAACAACTCAAGAGGTCAGCTGGAGTTGCTGCACTTTAAAGCAGGGTGAGCCTGCGACCCACCACATATTGTTGGACTACAACTTCCATCGTTCCTCACTATTGGCAATGCTGACTGTGGCTGATGGGGTTTGGAATCCAACATCATGTGGGGCTGCATGTTCCCCACACCTGATTTAAGGGCATCGCCCTAATCTCAATATAGAGGAAATGGTAATGGTCTTCAGTGTTTGAGGTCTAAGGTTTACAGGTTCAAATAAAAAAACTATATAATACATTTTTCATTTATGGCATTGTAATGATGCTCCATTTGTAAAGTTTCCTGTTTAACCTCAAACCACACCAACAAGATGTCAACAAACTTGTCTTCTCCTGTGTTTTGGATCAGTTGTCAAAATAATTTGCACGTTAGCCAGCTTATTCCAAGCAGAGTCCAAGAAAAATCAGAGGCCAGCTTAATGTTTTCCTTGTGTAGCTATATCAAGGGTAATACAAGATTAAATTTGGATCCCGGAAGAAGATAAATGAATATTGCATTCCTTGACCATTACACAAGGTCTCTCAAGTCCAATGCAATGGGAAGGCCCAAAATGTATGCAAGTACATGAAAAATACACACACAAAGGCATGTGCATCCCATATTTTCCTTCTGCCGACTCCTTCTGTTGGAATTCAACTTTGCCAAAGGAAGGAGATCTTGCAGAATGAAGAGAAGAGATAGTAGACCTGTAAATACAACCCTTTGCATTTCTCAAAATAAGAATTTAATATTCAAGGCTGAATCTTGAGCAAGGATGATATATGGTTCTCTCCCCCCCCGCAAATTATATATATATTATCCTGATTTGAGAGCAGATGTGTAGTGTAGTGTTTGCAGATAATGAACAAACTAATTCACTTCCTAACTCACTTCCTAAATAGTTGGAATGGCAGAATTCATTCCACTGCGATATTCATTAATCTGGTTGTCCTTGGAAATATGGACATATAGTTAAACTTCAATGACTTAATGGGGAGTCAACAGTGTTAGGGTACTTCCCAATGAGATAGAATCAGGAACTTTGGGAATGGGTACTCCAAAGTAAGCTGGTTATTTAGAAAACAACAACTGAAAAGTGGATATTTACTACTCTCTGCCTAAACAGGGGGCCATTTTTTTGTCCTGCCTGCAACAACAACAACAACAAAACACCCCCCTTGGGGAAGAGTGAATAAGGGCAATAGTTGTCAGAAAAGTCTCAATA
Organism: Podarcis liolepis; assembly: GCF_965112155.1. Lineage (NCBI taxonomy): Eukaryota > Metazoa > Chordata > Lepidosauria > Squamata > Lacertidae > Podarcis > Podarcis liolepis. Next base: position 53,871,912 of record NC_139564.1, read on the forward strand.
TATCAACTGGAAATGATCCATAACATTTTCTGCTAGGAAATCACAATGTTTTAGTATAGTCTGTTTCTGGGTAGAAAACAACGCCTTGAACTTCATTTGCTATAAGTGGGGCAGCCTGCTAGGACTACCTGCATCTAGTTTCACTGAAGACCACTGGCACCTGTTACCGGATCCCTTTTCTCTAATATAAGAACTTTTTTTCTTTATAGGAAAGGAATGGGTTTCAGCTGGTAGGGTGCAAAAAGAATCAAAGAGGCCTGCTTGCAACAATTAAAGAAGGGGTGGTCTCGTGGCTGAGAACGCCAATATCATGTTTGGTACATCTTATGCCAGCAAAGCGTGTTAGACCACACTTGGGATGTAAGAACTCTACTGCCTCTTCAGACAGACTGTGCTGTGGGCCTGAAGGATGGTGAAGTGAGCATCTAGGCTTGTTGAATGCAAGATTCACTGGGCAACAATGAATGATGGGAAAATGTAGGTCAGAAGCTATTAACTAAGGTTTGATTTCCCCTCGTCAGTTTTGTTCTTTTAGATCTATCTTATCCTGCAAACTAATGGCCTCATTTTTCATCATCCCCATCTATAAAATTGCATTCAAGACTAATTTATTTGCTGCATTTCAGTTCAGCTGTCAAAATGCCTTTACGTATACTTTGTTATCTAATTGATGTGCCCTCCACTGTACTTAAATCTATGAATACATAAAGCTACTACGTTCTAATCTCCTCTGTGCATCTGATGAATCAGTCTGTTGAGCATGAAAGTTTATGAACTAAGAAATAAGTTACGTCCAAACTTCCAATTATAGAGAAATACTTTAGGGCTGGCAATCACCATCTCCCCACTGAATCTTCTAAGTGGTGCATGGTTGAAAAGACATGTAGCAAGACATCACCAGTTTGCATTTCCCCACCCACTTCAAGCGGGAAGCAGTGAAATGGTGTCTGGAAGTAGAAATTTCAACTACATGTTACCAGAGAGTTGAAAAATGATGCATGGCTCAGCAGCACCCATGCATCTCCCTGTAATGAACTGAATGGAAGTAAGTTGCATTGGGACTTACATCTAAATAAACATGTTAACAAGCTATAAACCACTTAACTGAGACTTGATGGTACAAATTAACAGAGCAGTTTGACTGAACACCTATTAGTGGAAACAATCTTTCACTGTATAAAGTGCCAGAGGTCTTGAACCAGATGTTCAGACTCCGCTCACTATGCCAGAAAGGGGAAATCACTGGTGCCTTAAGCTAGCTATCCACTGCTGCCAATATGGGCCAGGAGGAGGTACTGCAGCTCATTCAGAAGTTTGCCATGGGGCTCAAGGGGCCTTATAGCTGGTCCATATAGCCAAATCCAAAGCAGGTCCTGCTGAGTTCATGTTACTCCCCAAAGAATGTGAGCGCAGAACCACAGACTTAGGTGCAGAATGGGGAACATCCAGAAATGTTAAACACCACTCTATTTGTGAGCAGTTTCTTTATGCATAGAGTGTCCAGTCGTTGCTGTAGAGGTGCAACCACTGCCAAGGAGTCAAGCTGACTGGCTATGTTGCTGGTGAGCAGTGTGGGGTTATGCTTGCATACCTGGCTGCTGGGTAAATAGCCCTGCCTACTCCCGGACAAATGTCCCATCTATCCAATGGAAGGCCATCCTTGGGGGTGAGAAGCAAAGAGGAACAAGCGCAGCAGGCACCCTAACAGTATGGAATGAAAGTGAGCTGCTTCCGTACATTGGAGGCCTAGCTCACCCTGCCCTAATCTGTTACAATTAACCTAGTTTGGCCTAGCTTTGGCGGCCTGACAGAGACAATCATGGATCTCACAGCCTTTATCTGATAGTTCTGACAACACTGTTCTGTTCTGGCAATACGAAAAGCAATTCCCTCCACCCATTTACTCATGATGGACAAGGAGAAGATTCTCAGCTCAGTCCCTGCAGTTGCCTGTAGGTCTGTCCTTGTAACACTAAAGCACACCCGGCAGATTTTAATTTTTTATTATATTTTTATTAAGCACCCTTGACCTTTGTGATGAATCTGCCTCCAAGCTTCAAGGAGTAGAGCAGCTGGTGAGTGTTTAGTGACCTTCTCCGTCAGCCATTCTATCTTTTGGGGCTTCAAATTGATTTTCTGTGTCTTGGCATGCAGCTGAGTATTCAAAGTGTCCCCTGCGGGCTGAGAGCACACACAGAGAAGAGGCATAAACCGCATGGAGCCGTAGCAACACCACGGCCAGCAGTTTCTATGAGAGCGGAACGAGTGGATCTCAGAGAGCCCTGCACCACCATCCTCAGCACAAGAGAAAAGATGCCTTTCTAGGTGTGGTTTCTGTCATCACCAGTCAGCCATACACCATCCTTTTCATCAGCATCATCCCACCGTATTATCTACACTAGTGGCCAAAACTGTGGAAACCTTTTGGGAAAAGTGTATTTCCGAGGTTTGATGGCTCATACCACCACTTATTTTTGTAGTACAGTGGTACCTCGGGTTAAATACTTAATTTGTTCCGGAGGTCCATTCTTAACCTGAAACTGTTCTTAACCTGAGGTACCACTTTAGCTAATGGGGCCTCCCGCTGCTGCTGCACGATTTCTGTTCTCATCCTGAAGCAAAGTTCTTAACCCGAGGTACTATTTCTGGGTTAGCGGAGTCTGTAACCTGAAGTGTATGTAACCCGAAGCGTATGTAACCCAAGGTACCACTGTAGTACTATAAAATTATATATCAATGGAAAGATAATTTAATGAAGAATGCAGTGCAGCAAAGTTAGTTCAGTTCTCTGTATTCTATCAAAAGTTATAGCCAAATAGCCAGAAAAGGGTTGAGATGCAATAGCTTTCCTTCATTTGAATGTAGCCAATGAACATGAGTGTTCAGAGTGTTCCTTCAGACAGTGACCTCTGGGTGGTTTAAACGAGATTTATCCTCCTGGAAGCTCACAGCCACCTAGGATACCTCCTTTAGGCTGTGAGAAGGTGCGTTTACACAGACGAGTAGAAATTTGAATCTAGATCTCCCTGCTCTGAATCAGCTCTCTATCCAATGCAGCACACACTGCAACCAGATTGGTTGTCCCCCTTTCCATTTCGGCATGCCATACAAGAGGAAACATGCAAGGCAGCTCCCTTCATGCAACATATGCATAAAACTCAACCCCAATGGAGGAATTCCTTATTTATTCGGCGGGACTGTAATGACAGTATTACCTTTTGCCTTGCTCTGCTTTAACTTCAGCAGCTAGCTTGATTCTGATGGTTTGCTACAGAAACCCTGTCCCTAACTGACTTTGCCTGATGTTACTGTTTCTGAAAACTGTCACAAAGCAGCCAGGAGCAAATACTACATGCAACATGACATCAACTGAAGCCAAATGCTGCCCCTGAAATATAGAAGCGCTTTCCATGAGCACCAGAGGGTAAAATATGTTAGTGCTTTCATTTAAATTGCATTAGTTGCACTATCCATCCTTTTATATGGCAGAAGACAGCAGCAGAGATTTGTCAGAGCATGTTGCGGGGGGCGGGAAAGCAATAGAAGATAAACCCCCATATATCTCAAATGTTCCTAGCAGAGGCTGTATCCGGGATTGCAAAGTTTCTGGCCTTTATGATACCTAAGGGTTTTTGTCTGCCCTGGGGCCTCACACTACACTGCTATGAGAACAAGGACTTGGTAGGATGTCCAATTTGCAGATCTCTTTACCCATAACGCTTACAGGGTTACCTTGAGTCAATTACTGTCTCACAGCCTAACACAGCCCTAGCTCAGTCATAGAGCACGTGCCTTGCATGCAAAATATCCCAGATATTTTCCCTGGTAAGGCTGGGAAATCTCTTTCCTGAAACCCACAAAAGCTTCTACAAGTCAGTGTAGTAGGCAACACTAACCTGGATGGTCTGGCTCAATATGAGACAGCTACCTGTCACAGATAGGACGAAGAAGGCTCAGATCATTCCCTTTAAATGCACAGTGCAACAAAATGATGGCAGAAGTCATCTTCGGGTTGAAAGAAGGTTCCCTGGGATTGAGTCTTGACATGCATTTCAAAGACTCAAATGTGGATTACCTACCCAAAGCTCCAATGAAGGCGGGAACTAAATATGTGCTGTCTCTCATGTGAACACCAAGACACATCTGGGCAGACAAGACTTGAGACCAACACCTTTTAAAAATAATGCCTGTTAACCATCGTCTGCAGCAACTTCCAACACTACCACAGTTCAAGCTGCATAGAATCAGCTGTGCTGTAATGTCCTCATTTGCCTGTCTCATGAGGTCAAGGCTGCAGAAGCAAGCAAGCAAAAGCAAGCAACCTGGAGCAAAAGCACGCAATGCAGTTCTTGCACGGAGTACAAGGGTGGGGAGGGGGACAAAGCCGCACACACGCCCTCAGCCCATTTACCTTGCAAACCACAGGGATTCACTGATCTGTGTGGCAGCTGAAAGACAATCCCTGTGTACATTAGGAAACCTAATGCCCGGCTTGGCATGCTTCTGAACACAGAGGGAGGAGCTTGTTTGATCATCTGAATTATGGGGTTGAAATGGAAGAGGAGTTACACAGCAGGGCTGTAGTATCATTTCTTTTGGGTGACTGCAGTTTCCAGAAGGAGCCAGCCAAGTACTTCCTTCTCTTGTGGCAAGTGGACTGGCTAAAAGTTTTCAGGACTGTTTCTATTTATATACTTTTGAGGCTACAACTGGATGCACACCTACTTGTGAACAAGCCCCATGGTGACTTCTGTGTAAACGTGCATAGGTCATAGTCATCAATCGACCACTATACCCTTACTGGTTAAAATGTCTTAATTTTATTCCCAACACAAGGCCACCTATTTTCAGACATTAAAAAAAATGTCCTTCCAGCACCACTGAGGAAAACTCTTGACTGGAGTCCAGGCATGCACTGGATTGGAGCAGTAGTGCAACCAGTGCATTTTTTTCAGGCAAAACTCAGTTCTGGCACCTCTCAGGTGGGCACCATTGCCATTATAAGAGAACAGAGATGGCGTTCATGTGAGTTTCGGCACCTCTTTTTCTAGGAAAATAGCACTGAGTCCAACTGATAACTGGAGTGATCCAGCCTCTTACTGTTTCCCATGTGAAACCTTCTGATAATGACTTTGAACCAGAATCATCTGCCAAAGGGACTTTATCACCTCAAAGCCCTTTGGATATAGAGACTGTGAGGGAAATGACCAAAAACATCTCTGAGAAGTTACCAGACTCCCAACGTGGAAGAAGGTGCTCAGTCTTTTCAGGAGAGTAGTTTGAGGGCTCATTCACACTTCTGCTTGTACTGTGCCTGCAGCTTTCCCAGGGAAAATTTGTTCTGCTTTATTACTAAAGAGCAGATGTCAAATTGGAGAAAACCCGAATTGCTGTTTGCTCTGACTGAGCTCTAAAGAGCAGTTTTCCCTGGGGGAAAGCAACAAAACAAGAGGAAGTGTGGATAAGCCTGAATCTGCCCAGTACACCATCCAAGGCTGTTTGCTCTGCTAGGGGAAGGCAGAATGCACAGTGTAAGTCAACCAGACGCAGCTTCTTCAAATTCCCTGCCCTTCACTCTGGAAGTCATCAAGTCCAGAAGAATACTTTTGATCTGGGCATCTGGGCAGATCATAGTCTCTGGGAACTGTCCAAGGTCCTGCACAGCTTTGATCCACTTGCTTGGCCCTGTTTCCTGCTGATGAACCACTTTGCTCAAGTTCAATTATTTGCTGGAGTGCAGCCAGAACAGGATAACAACAAAATACAACAACAACAAGCAATCTATTGGTTACTTGAGAGGCTTATGTGTGATCTAAGAGTGGCAACCCAGCACCCTCTGCAACATATCAAGGGACCCTGAGAGGCACCAACGCACCACACAAGACAGACGTATTGGGGGCAGCAACAGGTGCTGGGCTGACAATATATTTCTGCAAATCTGTAATATTAGTGTTGACTAATATTTGGAATTCTTGTTGAGTAGCGCTGCAGGCAGGATTTAATTTTAGCTGCTGCTCACCAGGCTGAGCAGAAAAACATGCCTTTGTTGCCAAGGCTCAGTTCTAGTATATGTGGAATCATAATAAAGAAGAGATAGGAGGCCTATTAAGATAAGAGTTCATGTTTCACATACTGAATGTCCTAAGTTCAATCTCTGGCATGTCCTGTTTCAAGAATTATCCCTTGGAGAGACACTACCAGCTTCAAGGCAGAGACCCTCTAACTCGCTCCAGTCTTTTCCACATATCTAGGGTTGTGAATCATAGCTCTCATGCCCCTCCATAGTACAACAAAAATAAAAAAGACACACTTTGAGATGCCTTGCTCATTCACCAAGCAGAGAAATCAAACCCAGCCACACACTGCATTCTAGATTAGCATAGTGCATCCTTGTTGCATTGAAACCTAGACACACACACACAAAATGTAAGTGTCCCATTCTAGCCTTGTTGCACTGAGTTCTTTACAACAGGAGCAATGTTTGCTGGTTTCATACCCTAATTTTGCTGCTGTGACCCAGTTCACATGCAGTTCTGTGCTGTGGTTGATTTGTTCCCTCCCCTCCCCTCCCCCCAGCAGAGTGAACCACTAAACAGATTTGGTTGTTGCTGATAACTGGCGAGGCGCATCCAACAGCAAACCAATTGGGTAAAGAGCATGTCAACAAGAATAGCAATCAAAGTGCAGTTAAGGGTTTTGTAGGTTGGAGGGCAAAATAAATTCAAGTCGAGGAGCTACTGTACATAGTAGCCCTCTGTGAGTGACAGGAATGGAACAGAATTCCCTAGGAAACAACTACGGGGAGGAGATTTCTCTGTGTATGCTCTGATTAATCTCATCTGTTTGTTTTCCTGGAAACTGATGTCCCAGATGCCATTGTCTCTATTATGAAAGTTTATCTGGTTGGTTTGATCCTGATCCTCTACAATTTGCTTCCACTAACCGTTATTTTCCTAATGATCTTTTTAAATGGTTAAGCTACATATATAATACCAATTTCTTTTTTTTGGGGGGGACGGGACTGTGTGATCTGTAGTGAAATTCAGAATGCTCCTTGTAAAGGTCCCTGAAATATTAATAGTTGCCTTTTACACTGTTTTCTCAAAATGCTAACAGCAACAACCCAGGCAAATTACTATTTCTAGACATACATGTGCTCACGCTTGCACTCAGCCACTGCATGTTACTCCAATTATTGAAATGCCCCCCTTGAAACCATATCATCACCATCATTTTATGCATTTTAAAGGCAAATTATGCATGCACTATATGAATTTTCCTAACGTGTCACACCGTACTTCACTAAATCCATTTCACTTTGGAACATATTTTACAGATTAGGCATTGCTACCCAAAAACCTCAATAAGGATAATCAGCATTCAGAAGGCAATTCATCATGACATTTACAAGCTAACTGTACGAGCATCGTTTATGAGCTACGCTGCCATATATATCTATATGGAAAATAGCATTTATATTCTCTCTCTCTCTCTCACACACACACACATACACCACACACACACACCCCAACACCCCCCCAATGATGATCCTTTAAGTATATTCCAAATAAAGCAGAGTTAAAGAAAATTAACATCCTAACTGTGGACAGAAATGGGGCACATTTTCACATCCCTAAAGAAATTATGCATTGTGAAAAGGTTCTCAGCAAGTGAGACAGTGTGTAGGCTAGCTACCGGTTCATCTACAGAGTGTTCTGCACATCTGCCTGAATCTAGTCCAGGGAAAAAGACTCTCAGTCCCAAAAAGCAACTCAGCAAATGGAAGTAGGGAAGGAAAACAATGCTCGTCTCAGCTTTTCCCAGCACTTTAAAAAGAGAAAGTGCCAAAAAAAAAGGGGGCATTCTTGTTCCAAGCCTCTCAGATTAGGTATGTGACTGTTAAGCAGGCTTATTCATTTATTACACACACATATGTACACACACAGGTACAAAGGAGAAGTAACAAAGGGACGTCTTTTCCCCATTCCTTTTAAAAAGACAACACAGAGACACAACACAGAGACACCACCACAACATCACAACTGTGAGTACTCACAGCTCTGAGTACAGGAAGTGCAGATTCCCCACATTGTCTATGTAGTTTGCAGGACTTAGCCATGGTAGAACCAACAACAGCAGAGCCTTCATTTTCCAAGCGCAAGATTTAAAACTGCTGCCCCTTTCTCTCTCTCTCTCTGTCTCTGCCTCTTGATTTCTCTGTGATGGGACACAGAACTTCAAGCTTTTTTTATGCCAGCCAATTCCAGCCTCCCCCCCTTCGTTTTTTAAACAAGCCTTTCAATTTCAACACAATCGAGAGCACATTATGAACTAATGCAAATCCCTTAAATGAAGCTATGCTGGAAAAAAAATCATTGACCTGTAAGAGGATTACTTGATCTGATTCTCAGATGGAGGTTAGATGTGAGGGTTTAAGGGAGAGCAGAGCATGGTTGGTGCGAGGCGAGGCAGTGACTTATTGCTGCAAAAAAAGCAGGCTGATGCACAGGGAAAAGACCTGCCTCCTGCACTCTTCAGAGTGGTTCCTCAGAAGCAGCTGGTACATTTACATCACTGGTCGGAGAGGCAGATGGGTTATGAGCTCGGCTGCATAACAAAAAAGAGGGCAGGAAGGAACCTGAACGTGGCAAAATGGGAAGCCACCCAGGCAGGTCAGAAGCAGGAGACGTGTACTGCCAACATGGACTGTCCTTTCAACGCTTCATCATGACGCTGTCTGATCTGATTCAGCCAGATGGAGGGAGCGGGGAGCTATAAAACAGGAAGGCTTCTGATTATCCAATCCAGATTTGATTCTGGCAAACTGTGCAGGCAGGGGAGCAAGTATTGCAAGTGGATTTAAAATGAAAACAAATGCAATTAGGTTCACACCCTTTCCAACACTTGGACTTGGTATCCCATTAAATAAGCAGGCTGCTTTGTTAATGACAATGTCTTGATGGGCAGCGCTCAAGTGCACAGCATGTAATCAAGTGATGTGCTCTGCTCATCACTCTGGGGTAGGTAAAAGGAAAACATACTGGCAGCCACAGATTTCCCTTCCACATCCTTCTTTCTGAGATACAGTGGTACCTTGGTTGTCAAACTTAATCCATTCCGGGAGTCTGTTTGACAAACCCAAACACTTACTTCCAGGTTTGTGGCATTCAGGAGCCAATTTGTTTGGGAGCCAAGCTGTTCAACAACCAAGCTACCACAGTATGTGGCTTGTTCATAAAATGTTGCCTCTCAAACAGCTCCGTGTGGATCTCCAGCCCTGAACAGTCTATTATTCATCCTACTTGTAAAATTCAGCTTATATTACTACATAGCATAGGTCCTGGGAGATCTTGCCAATAATAGCTTCTTATAGTCCCTACTGTACTGACCAGTATACTGAGGTATCTCAAGGCTAAATGCATGTTTTCCTAGAATGCTCCTAGACTCTGTCCAGGAAGCCGGCCATACAGATTACCCAGCTAGCTGACATCATTATACAAGTCAACCATGTAGAATAGTTGGGGTGAGAACAGTGCAGGTAGTTAAAACATCCCAGGAAATGGTTTAATGGCATTTGCTAAGGCTAAACTGGTCCCAGTATGGGCCAGCACTTAGACTGGAAACCTATGTAAACGGTGGGGCAAGATATAATTAATTTCTGGGTGATGATTACTGCAATGTTTATTTTTTAGCTGCTCTTCAACCCAGGCTCTTGGAGCAGGTTACATATTTAAACCATAAAGACAGTGGAATAATATGCTATAAGAAAACCCATTACCAACCACAGCAGAGTACATCAACCCAAATGAAACCTGAATTGCAGGTGAATGTCACTCCCACAAAAGCCCCTACAATCTCACTGTCAATGCTGAATTCAAGAAAAACCCAAGAGAGCATAGCTAGTACCACATTGCAATGAAACAACAGGTTTGGCTTGCAAGGGGTTGGGTCAAATGCCTCAGGAAAGGAAAGAGGACTATTTAGACCAGGCCACCTGCTTTCTTGGGTCTACTTTCTGAGATAGGGCAGAGAAAATTGCATTAGCTACTGAACCAGTTTCACTATGTTACCTGAGGTCAAGTGGTGTCCCTGAAGGTATTTGAGGAAGCCAAAAGGTGGATTCAAGCCCAAGGCAGACAACAAAGCACTACTGCAAAAATAGAACTTGGCCCATTTCAAATTCCTTCGAAGTGCAAAATAAATCTTAAATTTAGCCCGACAGCAATTTAGTCAACTAGGTGGGTAAGGGATAATTTTAATAAGGGATAAGTTTAATGAAGCACAAGGGAGGCAAGCTCAGACAGGTAGAAATTAAGTACAAATAAAGAAACTTGCCCAAGACTACATATTTTCTGAGAATGAAAACAAAGACAGATTTTTCCTCCCTTCGACTCTGGTCCAATCTAGCCAACTAGAGACCACGGCCTCCATGTGAAAACCTCCAAAATCCACAGCTCGGCAATATTTATCTGGGCCAACCAAAATGTCACAAAATAATGGGCTTCAGAGTATTGGTTAGGAATACTAGTTTGTAATATCATATGCTACAGCAAAGGGACACGGGTGGCGCTGTGGGTTAAACCACAGAGCCTAGGACTTGCCGATCAGAAGGTTGGCAGTCCCAGCTCCTGCCAACCAAGCAGTTCGAAAGCATGTCAAAGTGCAAGTAGATAAATAGGTACAGCTCCGGCGGGAAGGTAAACGGCGTTTCCGTGCGCTGCTCTGGTTCGCCAGAAGCGGCTTAGTCATGCTGGCCACATGACCTGGAAGCTGTACGCTGGCTCCCTCAGCCAATAAAGTGAGATGAGCGCTGCAACCCCAGAGTCGGTCATGACTGGACCTAATGGTCAGGGGTCCCTTTACCTTTACCAATGTTATAGCAAAAGAGAAGGCCTTGGGTTGTACAGCTTGATAAAGCTGGCTGTATCTTTCCTACAATTGTTAAAGGCAATTCACATTGGAAAATACACAGTAAATACAGCCCTCATAACAGGTGGATCAGAATGATCCCATGTTGTAAATCACTGTGCCTCAGCTCTGCAGCAGAGATGTTCATCACAACCAGATAGTCCTGATCCACCCAGTGAGTAAAATATTACAGCAGAGAAGGGATTCAAACACCCTCAATCCGCATGGTGAGTCCTGCCAAAAATGTTATTGTGAAGTGTGGGGAATCTGCTTACTGGGGAGGCCATGTTTTATATTTACAAAAGAAAACAATTTAGAAGAAAGGGAACAAGAAAGAGAAATGATATTGGGCTGGCTTTATTCTTTGACTACTCTAATTTTTCCAGTACCCAATCCAGTAGGTATAAGGTGAACATATTTATGACATTATGAGGATCCAAAACATAATTGGTTAATGGTTATAGAAACCCTCCATCTTTTGAAGGCATGATGTTCTTCTGATATCCTAAAAAAAAACCCCAACGTATTTCAGGGTCTGATGGGAAATGTGTAGCCTGTTGTTCTGTATAAACCATCCATACTCCATTTTAATATGCCCAAACCCGTATACCTCAAACATATGAAAGTCAGCATCCACACACACACTTGTGGCACTTTCACACACTGCTTCAATATCTTAATCAGGCTCCGAGGTGTAAAGTATCACCATTATAAAGCTGCAGATTTCAGCTCTTTAAGATTTAACTAAAGTGAAAAAGAATGGGGAGCTTTAAAGATTCATTTTAGGAGAGGTTTACCTCGTGTTTTGTTTGTGTGCATAACATTCATTCTTCTCATACTGTGACTCAACAAAGTGGAATAAGGCTTTACCAATAGCCCTTGAAGATATGATATATCTCCCTCTGGTGTATCCAACTAGGGCACAGTCTTCCATTGGTAACTGCTACAGCCTCACTAGGGAGACTCACCTCCTACTTTTTACAGCAAACTAACTTGCAACAGAACCTGTTTGTTTTCTTGTTGGGAAAAAAAGCCATTAGCTGTCACACAAAGGACACTGATGTGATTCCTGTGAGTGAAGGGGGGGGAGCGGAAATATACAGGAGGACTTACCCATTCTGAAAATGCTGCTCAAGGTTACAGCGTTGCACGACCTCCGAGCAGTGCTCTGAGAAAGGGCAGCTAACCATTAGTTTATCCAAGAGTTTATTGACTAATATGCTTGACTTTCTGCAAGACTGTAGGGTGAGAGTTTTGCGATCCACCGGGCAAAAGTCTTTTTCCACTAGGAAATCCGTAAGGCAAATTGTGCAGTAGGTGTGGCCGCATGGCGTGTCCAGAGGTTGAAGCAGCGGTTGCAAGCAAATGTGGCAGATGAGATCGTCATCCACATCTTCTGTGTAGCTATAGACATGGTTCTCTTCTGGGAAGTGGGGCTGGCCACAGATCAAACATAAGGGTTCTTCTGAGCTTCCTTCCACTCCTTCTGATGGGTCTTTTTGACTCATCTTGGGGTAAACGGTGTGAGGGGTAAAGAACAGGTAACTTCTATCCAGATGTTAATCTTAATCCACAAAACTGCCCGCTCTTCCTGTGGGTCTTCAAACCTGTAGGGGAACAGAGCAAAGATCAAATGAAATTGTGTTGCAACTTCTGTGGTTGATAATTTTAGGGAACAGGAGGCAACAGACAAACCTTATTGTGCAAGCCAGTGATTCAAAGCTTAATAGGAGTTTGTATTAAAGAACAAATAACAGCAGAAATGGTGCTATGCAACTGTCAGTCAAATCCGTAAGTGGTTTTTGTCAGACACTCATCTTTCGGCTTCTGCACCCTCACCTCTCCACCAATGTGCAATATGTAGAACTATAACATTATTATTCGATATTTATTGCATTTACATTTTGCCTTTCTACCAAAAAAGCTCAAGCTGGTGTCACCATTCTCCCTCTTTTTATCATCACATGTGTGGCAGGTTAGATGGAGAGAGTGTGACTGGCCCAGGGTCACCCAGCAAGCTTGAAGGCCAAGAGGGGATTTGAAGCTGGGCCTCTTCCATCCCAGTCCTTCATTTTATCCTACACAGCACACTGATTCTCATAATACTGACCTACCTTACAGGGTTGTCAGGATTGTTGACATAAAGATAACAGAAGAGTTTGAGCACTCAAAAAATAGATGCTCTGTATGATTGTTGTTGGGATGCGGGTGGTGCTGTGGTCTAAACCACTGAGCCTCTTGGGCTTGCCAATCAGAAGGTCGGCGGTTCGAATCCCCGCGACTGGGTGAGCTCCTGTTGCTCGGTCCCTGCTCCTGCCCACCTAGCAATTTGAAAGCACGTCAAAGTGCAAGTAGATAAATAGGTACCACGCCGGCGGGAAGGTAAACGGTGTTTCCGTGCACTGCTCTGGTTTGCCAGAGGTGGCTTAGTCATGCTGGCCACATGACCTGGAAGCTGTCTGCGGACAAATGCCGGCTCCCTCGGCCTATAGAGCGAGATGAGTGCTGCAACCCCAGAGTCGTCCGCGACTGGACCTAATGGTCAGGGGTACCATTACCTTTACCTTTATGATTGTTGTTACCCAACAAGTAGGGAACACAATGGGGCAAGATAAATCTATGTGTTCCATGTTGTTTAACTTGCGGTGTTGTTGTTTTTACTCACATTATTCCTTAGAGTTGCAACCACTACCTGTGCTTTTTCTTCACTTTTTCTGCAAGCACCATGAAATGGGCGATAAACACTCTATATCATACATATATAGGGTGACAACTTCCTCTGGTTTGCTCTTGATAGGCTCTCATGTCTTCACAAAATCCTAGTGGTGTATATCCAAGCTGTGAAACAGCTGTTAAAAACACATGGTTCATGCTTGGGGCGGGGGAAGGCAGGGAAGGACAGATGGATTACTGATCTGCATGGATGACCCCAAGACACTGACATCAGGGTCAACGTCTAAGACTCTGGGTGATATAATGATGACACTTTAAAATCATCCTTATGCCACTTTGCAGCAACTTATTATTTACCTCATCACTTGGCTGCTTAGCCTAAAGAATAATCACTCACAGAATATATTTTTAGAGTTGGTGTGAAGTTAGTGCCCAGGGAGTCTCTGGAAAAATCTCGCCATTGTGGCAAAGAGCTGCAAGTCTGAATTTTACTTAATGTACAACAGCCATGTCAGAAGATCCTGGAAATCACTGCGGCACTGAGTTCAAACCTCACTTTTCAGCTTGTAACTTCAGAGTAGGAGTTCCTGGATATCTCTGCAATCACCATCATGATTTTCGGTGAAGTAAACAGGAGGAACTTTGACGCATGATGTTGTACACATCCCAATCTCCTTGTTAATACAGATTTTCCTTTCTGGGGGCGGGGGGGGGGACGGACCCTGATTAATATTGTTAAGACTGGTGTAGTTGTGAAAACTCCCAAGGTGTCACTGTTTCAAAACAAAACGATTTAAGTTTTTGGATATAGTTTGTTTCTGACATGCTGTGTGACATTTCTTAGAGGTATTGTTGGCATCCATTTTTCTTGAGAGGTGGAATGCCGAATGCCATTATTCACCAAGGGTGAATAATGATAAAATCAGGAAAGGTATGGACAGTGCTGTGCTACCCCGAATTCTGGTTAAGAGGGAATGAGAAGGAAAATAGCTTGGCAAAAGATTTCCATGCGGAAGGGCCCTGCACCTCCCAAACTGCAAAAATACATTTCCTTTCTTCCTGCCTCATTCCACACCTAGTTATAATTCAAGGCTGGCTTCCCAGTGGTCCCCACAAAATTCTGCAGCGTCTCTCTTATTGAAGGCATAACTCTGCCTGCTGCTTCAGTATGAAATCCATTCCCTAGGGAGACATTATGTTTCTCTAGCATTCAGGATTACATATGAAAAAGAAAAGTACTATAACCGCTATAGCTCTGAAAGATTATACAACAATTTCATTAATGCCAGTGGGAGGGAGGGGGGGAATCCTTGATTTACTACTTGTGGCAGGCATCAGATAAACGCAAAGATGGATTAGGGTCACTATGCAATATTTATGTTAGCCACAGCCTATATCCATAACGCAAGTAATGTGCTGTGCCTTATTCTGTCGTCATTCCCTGGAGGTGTCAGGTTTGATTCTGTTTATTTAATCTTGAGGATACCAAAACAAAATAGAAAGGTTGTATAAATGCATGATTAACAACCTGGCATTCAGGTCATTAGCAGGGCAACTCTTAAGCATGTTTACTCAGAAGCAAGACCCACTGAGTTCAATGGCTTGTATCCAATGCTTTTCCTACTTACTGAAGTCCCACTGAAGTTAATGGGCATGACTTAGATCCGAGGGAAGGTGCATCCCGTTTCCTAGCTTAAGGCACCTTCACTTGCCTCCTCCATCACCACCACAAGGGCCACAGAGATTCAGCTTTCAAACCGATGTACTGGCACTGCACTTCCAGAGGAGGAAGAGGAGCGGATGACGCATGGTTACAAGGCAAGAGTGTGTCTTTTGGTCCCACAACTGACTCAAGCCACAGCATGGGACCCAAAAAGATGTACGTCTTTCAGGTCCACACTCTGGCACAGCTAGGGCACAGGAGCCCAAATGGGACCTCCAGGATTGGGATCAGAAGTCAGGGTGGCTTCTGTAAATCTGGGGCGTTCCACATAAAATGGGAGAGTCGCATAATGTGATATAGAGGCCAGCCCAGTGTTAAAAGTAGGCCTGAGGCCTACCGTGTGAGATGCGGCTGGAGCTGAAGACCTCATGAGGGAAAGCCAAGAGATCATGGTGGGGTAGAAAGAGTTGAGAGCAAGAAAGGGTTGTGGCCAGTGGAAAGGTGTAGCTACATTTGCTATTTACTTATAAAAGTATGTATATTACCACCCTCTCAGATATCAGGGAGGTGTACAGATTTTTTTTAAAATTAAAAACGCACACATTAAAAACAGTACAGTTCAACACAGTTTCCCCCTGTGCACTGTTCTATGCTAGCATTTTAATTGTGAGGAACCCAGGCAGAGCAAAATGTATGTATCTCCACCTAGAGCATGTAGGGTGGTGATATATGTAGTGAAATTTCAGCTCCTACCACACCAGCTAACCTCTCCCTTCTCTTGGATCTCTGTGGGAAACAAAAATTAGTGAAGAAGATGCCTGAGGCTGTGTTACTGATCGGGGTGCCACTAGGTGCTTAAAGGACCGGGGCACAAGTCTACGCTTCTCCTGCTCACCAGACTACCTCCCTAACAATACACCTCCTGGTTATGTTTCTGCATCAGTTATTAACTGACCCGTCCCTCCCATCTGCTTAAAAATTCCAGTCAGTTGACAGAACTTGTAATGATGCCAACCATACCTTGACGCTTCAAGGGATTCCAACGTGCTGTCGAAAAATTAATCAGCTTTCATTACAGGCAGTTAGAGCTTGCTACCATTTTGTAAACGAGTGCGGCTGACACACAAAGAATTTATCGAAAAGTCACCTCAGTGAGTCAGCATCTGGGGTTGTGAACAAGAGCTTCAGATTGTGAAGCTATTGCTCTATCACCTCTCTCTCTGCCTCGCTCTCTCTTGTGCAAGACTCCAGAGCAGTTTATCCAGTTGAAAGCAGGTTTAGCTGGAATATGGTGCTTTCTTTTACAGGTCATGAATACAATTATATCCACAATGATAATAATAAAAAAACAGGCCAAGAGAGAAGCATTGCTCCCTTCAGGCCATATTCTGCTGTTGTAATAAAGAAGATCAAAAAGACCCAGTACAGACACATATAGTCAAGTCAATACAGACACGGGTATGTGTCGGTATGTTAAATCCACAAATTCCAGACTGTAGGCTTTTTTCTTCATACTAAGAGTCTGACCTAATGACATCCTACACAGTGCTGGCACAACCCACATCCTAGTATACAGAGCAAGTCCCAGCTAACTTTCTGCACCCTTGGAGACAGATACTGCAGCTCTGAATTACTGCCTGTTCAAGTGAGAAATTGGCAACTCATTCAAGAAGAAATGATACTCAAGAAGTGAGGAACTGCTAGTGGGAACGGTGTTTGGTTCCTGGGCACTGCTTGGTTTCCTGCTGTGGCTCATAGTGATGCGGGGAGGGAGGGAAACATAGCAAGGTAAGGCAAGACTTTGTTGGATCAGGCCCTTGTGCCGTAATCAAAAGATGACATAGAAAATTCAGTGCCAAAATTTGCTACCTGCTGTTCTCTTGCTCACAGGAAGTAGCTCATTCCTGAAGCACAAGCCCATGGAAGGGCTGATTCACATGAAACATCTTGTGGCTTATATCGTGCCTTGCAGAATGCGATTTGTAGCTCGCTGTCTGGCATTCCAGAGTGTAGTACAGGTGATCAACCCAACAGAAGAGCCACTTTAAATATGCTGCTGACATGCCTGGATTGAGTCTTTGGTGACATCCACACCGTATGTTTAAAGCACACGGATTCTCCCAAAGAATAATGGCAGCTGTGGTGCGTTAAGGGTGCTGCATGTCATGGAAGATCATCTTATATAAGTTGTTGTGGGGATGTTTAATAAGCTTCTTGTTTTATTTGACCCTAAAATGATTATGTGGTTTTTGCAACTGTAGCATTAGTAACAATTGTTTGCAGCGGGTCTTCTATTTATATATGCAGCCGGCATTTTTTTCTGAACTCTAAATACAACCCTGTTTTGTCACTGCACGTGGTTAAAAACAAATACATTTTGACTGCCTGACTGTCTTTGCTTTTATTAAGCATCACAAGACTATTAACCTCAGGGCTGGGGATTCGAGTCCCATACGGGGGGGGGGGGGGGAGAGATTCCTACATTGCAGGGGGTTGGACTAGATGACCCCTAAGGGTCAAATCCAACTCTATGATTCTGTTCATCATATTGTTAGTTTTGTATGTATGATAGTAACCTTAAAATACTGATATCTCAACTAAAGTACAGCCAAGATGTTCAATGGATGTAAGTATTCCACTTGCAGAGCACATCTGAAATGAGTAAGTAGAACATATAACATCCTAACTTTAAATACTAGAAGTGGCTTTTCAAAGCCTTGAAATACAACAGAAAATTCAACTGCTGCTCATACCACCAAAACTATTACAGCAATTGTCTTGTTTTTATGTCACCTACCATTGGCTGACATCTGATGAGCTGTAGGCACAAGATTTATTGGGATGGTCCAACTGAAGCATGCTTATTATGTGTGCCAATAAAAGAGTCAGACACATAAATAGATTTAAGAAGGCCACAACTTTATTTTAAATGGGCAACTTTTAACAATTAACATCCCCAGACCAGTCATTAAGGAGATCCCTGTGCTCCTGAGGCCCAGCATGGCTGTCCCACCAATTGACCTATCCCCAACTGGGCAAGCCTGCCCAATCCCAGGGTGAGTTGAATGCCAGCTCCAAATGGCAGCCACTTGTACTTTGCCACCCCAGCTTGTCCCCAAGGAGATAGCAATCTGTGCTAAGCTCTCCACCTTTCCTTGACAATGATGCTACCTCCCAGGCTCTTTCACACCTCTAAAGGGCTCCTCCTCAGTCGCTGGCCACCTGCCAAGCCGTGACAAAAATTAACAAGTCCAATTAAAGCTAGAACACATCCCATCCCAACTACAGCGCCCTGGGGAAGACAACAAGCCTGCTCTGCAAAGGCCAATTCTGCAGAACATGCAAAAATTCCCTCCTAACCCTATAAGGTGGATCCAAGACTCTCAGGGCAACTGCTAAAAACTGGGAGAGGAGAGCACTGCCTGCCTCACAAAACTAACATTGGGCAAAGGGCGGGACTGCCTTAAATATGCTGGTTTCCCCCTTCTTGTACCAAATCTTGTAAGGAACCATTGCCCTCACACAGTGGTGGACTTGGGTACTATGGGGCCCTGTGCAAGGCCAAAATTTGGTGCCCCCTTCAGCCCTCATGCTGCGTTCCAAAACTGGGAAAGCACTAACAAAGCTTTAGGAAGGAGATGGGAGGACTCTAGGACCCTGTCAGGGCCTCCTGCCTTCTTCCCAAAGCCCAGCGCCCCTTGGCTCACACAGGCCTAAATTTGTCCCTACCTCACAACTCTGGCAATGTGGCCCTCCCTGTGGCTGCTCCTCAAGGCCACCTCAAATTTATTCCGTCCTACAAGCTGTGCCCTCAGAAGCTAAGGCACACCAGGTCCCATAGGATATGCTTCCAGAAAAGGACATAAGAGATTTCAGCCTATTATTATTATTTATTAAATTTGTATACTGCCCTTCATCTGCAGATCTCAGTGCAGTTCACAACATAAAAATACAACATAAAAACACAAAATACATGATTTTAAAACCCCAATAACTCCCCCATCCCACAAACACACCTTAATCTAAAGGTGTATAATGAAGGTGCCAGGCAAACCTGCCAGAGGAGAGCTTCCACAAACAAGGAGACACTACAGACAAAGCCACTTTTCTATAGGAAATGCTTTTAAAACAAATACCAACAGTAAGTTAAGTGTGGCATTAAAAAAATAATAATCTAAAATAGTGCAGTTAATTTTGTAACATGAATTATCCAATGCTACAATAGAGTCACAAGAAAATCTCTCCAAGGCCAAATTCCCATGAAAGACTATTACCATTACTTATTTTTCAAAACTATTTGTGCTAATTGAAATTGTTTTAGATGCTTTGTTTTATTGCTTGTGTTTACCATCCTCCTTTGGGAGGAAGGGCGAGACATGCACTGAACAAATAAGCAGGGATTTTGTCAGCCGGAACTCGGCGGAACTCAGTTCTGGCACCTCTCAGGTGGGCGCCATTGCCGTTATAAGAGAACAAAGGAGGCATTCGTGAGTTCGGGCACCTCTTTCTCTAGAAAAATAGCACTGCTTATATTCAGCTCTAGCCTTTGATACCAGGGCAATCAGTGGCCTTACTCAATGTTTTCCCTGGTACCTGAATTAATATCAATGAGAACACCCAGGACTAAACAAGTCCTTTCCAAGTAGGGTGGCGCCTACCTTGTGGAATGCCTGACTCAGCAGACCTAGGAGGCAACTTCTTGGGCTTCCTTCACCAGCTGAAAAACAACTTCCAAATAACCAAAGGCCCATGCATCTAAGAGCTGATTCCCTCGCATTTCCAACACAACAAGAATCAAACAGTCATTGTGTGATTCTTAGGAGAGGATTTTCTAATAGCTGAAGCTATAGATAAACACCACACTTCACTAATACATTTCTATTATCATGACACCTCTAAAGCAGGCTTTCTGTTTTGAGACTATAATTTCCATCATCCCGGACCACTGGTCCTGCTAGCTAGGGATCATGGGAGTTGTAGGCCAAAAACATCTGGAGGGCCAAGGTTGAAGAAGCCTGCTCTAAAGGAACGTCTATGCACAAAACGTGGGCAATTGTAGCTCCACCCCCAGTGGATTCTGTTTATTGATTGTCTTTCTTCCAAGCAGCTCAAGGCGGCAGACAAAGTTCTCCCCACCCCCATTTTATCCAACCTATCAGGTAGGTTGGGCTGAGAGGCCCCAAGGTCACCCAATGAGCTTCATGACTGATCTCCCAGGTCCTAGTCAACACTCCACACTGGATCTGAATTTTAATTTGGAAATGTCCATGCAGTTTTAGGAAATAATTGTTTCTTCGACAAAGGTTTCAGTAAAATCGCACCATGTGTTTTCAGCATTTGTGTATGAGAGAGAAAAGGGGGGGAGGGAGTATATGCGCCCTAGTTTTTGTTTGCAATCATATGCACACTTCCCTGGGAGTCAACCCCATTGAACACAGCAAGACTTCCTTCCAAAGGATTACAATGTGCCTACATATGAATCCAATACAAAGCAATGCAAGTTTCCACAGACACCTTGTAAACCTTACAACAAACCAGTCTCAGCTGCAACAACTTAACTCTCCATTCTTTTTATATTTTTTTAAAAAAACCTTTGACACATCTAAGCCCATCAAGTCCATTTTGTGCATTCTAAACACTCAGTCATAGTCACAGACAACAGAGGTACAGGATGTTTAAAAAATAGACATGCTAAAATGGTAAAAATAATACTAAAAAATAGTAAAATGGTAAAAAATATGGTCATGGTAAAAAATATAGCAATGGTAAAATATTTTTATTTCACACAAATCCTCTGCCACAGTTCCCACATGTATATACAACCCAGTCATTAGCACACGATTAGAAACAGCCCCACCCCAATCATTATTATTAGTAGTGAATTTATTACTTGCCATTCTCCAGAAGCTCCCAGGGCAGGTTATACAACAATTTAAAATTCAGTATTCAAAGCAGTTAAAACAAATTGCATTTACAGGAATAGCAACCAGATGCTGTTTTCTCATGGAAGCAGGCTCCAACATGTGTATTCTTAGATGGAGGGCCAAGTCCATGTGCCAACATGTGCTACATGTTCAGTCCCCCAGCCAGTGGTGTAGAAGCTACACTGAGCCCATGCTCTGCATCTTACAGAGGAGAAGGCTTACCTTGTCTCTAGCTGTATTCCATATAGCAATGTCCTGCGGCAGTTCACACATATTTCAAAAGACCAGTGACTTCAGAGTATTTCACCTTCCAAAAAGAGCGCTCTCCGACCTTTCCTACTTCTTGAGTAACCTAATCAACATAAGCTTTGACAGATACTTTCTTGACTGCTTCTGAAGGCAAGAAAAGTCCTGTCCCAAGAGGCTGATCAACAGCAAGACAGACGTGAACTTACTGCTTCACCGGCATGCTTCTCACCTATACATCAGGAGCCAGTCATGTGGTGTAAACCAAGTCAGGTGCCTGATCTCTCCTGAACTACTCCTCAAAGTATGTACTCCTCCTAATTGCCCTCATAAATGCAACGGCACTGCCTGCAATAAATCTTATTATGCAAATGCGTAGGGCTAGAGAGTGCAAATTGCTTGACTGCCACTTAAGTTGTCCCTCTGAATGTTCAGGCAGAGGTTTTTTTCCCCAGGCAGTCCGGTCACATCATAAAGATCCAAGGACACAGTTGTATTGATCTGGAAATATGACTTTTGGGCAGTTAATAAAGATCACTCAAGGTGCACTAGTTGGGATCTGAGAAACCAGGTTCAGGTCCTCATTCAGCCGTGAGGCTCTCTGGGTGGCCTTGAGCAATTCAATTCCCCCCCCCCCCCAAAAAAAATTTGACCCTGCAGGATTGCTCTTAAACTAGGGTTACCAGACGTCCCCATTTCCTGGGGATTTGCAAATAAGTCCCCAAACAAATTCCATTCCCAGAATGTCCCCAGATTCCATCTAATGTCCCCAGGAAATGCAGCAGCAGCAGTCTCAGCAGCCTGGAGCAGTTAGCTCTGGCGGGCCTCAGGAGCTGCTTAGAAGTCCCCATAAGATGGTGGTGCAGGGGCTCAAAGATGCAGCTTCCAGGCTGCCTCCACCTTCCCTGACCCCAGCAACTAAGCTGTGAAGGGAGGCTTCATGCTACCTATCAGAGCAGCCTCCCAACTCCTACTTGCGTGCAAGCAGGAGCGGGGCAGGGATCTCTCAGCTGTGAAGGGAGGCTTCACGCTGCCTATCAGAGCTTGCCTGCAAGCAGGAGGGGGCAGGAATCTCTCAGTTAGGCAATGGGAAGCCTCCCTTCCCAGCTGAGGGATCCCCACCCCCTCCTGCTTGCACGCAAGTAGGAATGGGATTGGGGCTGTTCCGATGGGAGAGGAGGCATAGTGGGTGCTGCAGGGAACCACAATGATAATGTAGTGAATTGGGCAGAATGGAAAGTGAGAGTTGGGTGCCAAATTTTGGCCTTGTATGGGGCACCATTGAAATGTGAAAGGCCCTGTTTCCATTGAATTAAGTGGAATTTCTGAATAAGCAAGGATAGGATCAAATTACAAGCTTAAAATGAGGTGTGGATGAGCCCCAAGTATGGAAGAGCCCTAAGGCAAGTTATTGGGGACTCCTATTTTGAAGATGGGGAATAAAGTTGGGGAAGGAAGACTCCATTGTCATGGACATACACATAGAGCTAAGCTGGACCTGTCAAAAACCTGATAGATACATTTTTAGACTTATGACTACCAAGGTCAGCAGTGGGAAGATGCCTGTTAACTGAACTCAGAAGATTGGAAAGCCAATTAAGACTAAGACATAATTAGAGAGATATCTTATTATATAATTGTGGGAACAAAGAAGCCATCGCGTAATTGGAAAAATGAAATCTACAAAGCTTAAAATTAACATTATAGAGTACATTTTATTTAAAGCACCGCCTATTATGTTTTCTCAGTTCATTGGTTTAACTGCTCTAGACATGTTCTCCTCCAGCCATTTTTACAAAGGGATATTACTGGTCTCTCTGTATCACATGCGTTTCCTTAATCTACTTTATGGCAGCTAGTTTAATGGGAGATGCCTGAATTTAAAACTAAGCTATCAGTACCCTCCTGATATATCTAGTTACTAAGAAAATTAATATTTTACCATACTCCAAAATTCCTTAAAGGTTTAACTAATGACACATCCCAAACTCTTATTCAGTAGGGGTTCTTTTTTTGAACACAGCTGGCCAGCTAATCAGTAGCACTCAGTGCAGTCATGTTGCTTCCCAGGAGGGAATAATCAAACAGAATTGCCATTCATTTCAACATATCCAATAGACCAAAAAGCAGGAAGAAGTACAGGCAAGGGTGCATCTGACAGATACATTTCAGTCAAATTAGGGGATGTGTGTCTAGCTGAGCAATGGAAGCTTTCTCATGATTTTGAAAGCAAAACTTGTTAGGAATATATCTGATGAGCACATGGCAAGGACTGATGCAAGAGTGCAAGGAGGAGGAAGGAAATCAGGAATTTGTAGCCATGCAACACAGCAGGGATATTTAGGGACTCGAAAATCCTTTCTCTGACCACTAGAGGTCCTGCCCATGGCCCCCTGAGAATCCAAGAACTGAGACTGGCACTATAACTCCGAGAATCCCCTGGTGGGGTGGGGAGGATTAAAGTGAAAGCCAAGCTCTGTAGGCAACCAAATTCTACGCTAAATTTCCATGCCTCTACAGCAAAGCTTGTTGACAGGCATGAAAAATGGGAACATCCCTTCCTTAAACCAAATTCATTCTGTTCTACAAGCTATTTTTGTTCATTCAAATTGAATCAAGTCCATAAAACAAATAAAAGAAAACCCAGCGTTTAAAAAAATCCAGCAGTTTGGCCAAGCCAAAAGGCACACACATGTAAATAAAAATGGAGCCAGCACAGGATTTTCGTCCCATGGGGTGAACTTGGCATTCCTCTACCTCCTCTCTTCGGATGACATAAATACTTGCCTCCTAAGGGGGCCATATGTAAAAGATTGTTATGCAAGCTACATCTGCTGAAACCCCCTCTTCTGCCTAAGGACCATCTTCAAATTGTCCCATTTTCTTGATCGTATTGCCTTTTCCTGTGTGCTTCTCATGGCTGTCCAACTTTAAATTGTTTGCATAAATGTGCCATTACGCATTTCTGGTGCCTTTCTTGATTGGTTTTAAAATTTGGTTGTTTGCTTCAAACTGGAACACTGCACAGCCCCTCCTGCTTTGAGCAAGCCAGACTTGCTCTTCCTGAACTTGATCCTCAAGAGAAGATTGAGCATGTGACAACAAATATAGTCAGTAGCCTTTCAGTTAACAGTAGCAGGGAGCTCCTCAGTCTACATGTGTCTGCAGTACAAGAACCAACCTAACACTGCTTAACTGCCTGAGCAACCAACAGGGCACCAAAGAACCAGGGGGAGATGACTCTGAATGGGCAAACAAACAACAAAAACCCTGAAAAGTAGCTTTTCTCAGAAATGTTGCATAATAACTGCGTGGGTTTGTGTGGCACAATGTTTTGCTTGGGGCACTATTTAAGCAAGGCCTACGTAATTCACTCACAGCTGTCGGACTTGACAGCAAAGCCACCAACACAAAGCCTTCCCAGTAATAACTTGGTGCCAATCCATCATTGCATGGTTTTAGGTGAAGCATAACTTTAATGCAATGCATGAGTGAGCTTATGGTGGAATCACTGTTCATAGATTGTGGGGGGAGAGAGAGAAACAAGGGTGGGGTGAGGAGGAGATGTGTGAAACCTTTTGCATATTTTCTTTTAGTTTGGCAAAATGTAGCCAGAAGCAGTTTTATTTTCATCTTCAGCTGGCTCAGTTTATATAGAGAAGCCAGCTGGCTTCCCATACAGTGTGCCTGAGATTCCTGGAACTCAAGTACAATAAAAACGGAGTTATTCCCCAGACGTTAAATTGATAATTGAGGCCTTTCAGTTAATTTGATTTGGATAGCCAGGCTAAACAAACCGCAAATCTTGAGGGGGCGAGGGTGGAAATGCTCACGTCCTTGCTTGTACGGTAGCATCTGTGTTGGATCCTAATAGTTGCACTTGAGTTAATGATTGATTGACCTGTCCAAGTTCTCTCTGGAATTAATCTGGAGCAGAGTGAGTAATTCCTGGGTGTCCCCTGGATGTCTGAAAAATAATACATTTGCACTCCATAGTGGGTCCAGGGTAAATTTGGTGCCTCAATTTGGTGTCTACACAACCAGACACATAATTTTATTATGTGTGTTTGATTTTTAAACTGTCGACATCGTCTGTATTTTTTATCCTATCTACTGTTGTTAAAGTTTATTGTAACAAATATTTCATACCATGTTCTACAAATAGCTCAGAGATATTTTGTGATTGAGCTGCTTATAAATCTTGCTAAACAATTAAATACAGTGGTACCTCAGGTTAAGTACTTAATTCATTCCGGAGGTCCATTCTCAACCTGAAACTGTTCTTAACCTGAGGTACCACTTTAGCTAATGGGGCTTCCCGCTGCTGCCGCACGATTTCTGTTCTCATGCTGAAGCAAAGTTCTTAACCCGAGGTACTATTTCTGGGTTAGCGGAGTCTGTAACCTGAAGCGTCTGTAACCTGAGGTACCACTGTACATGTCACCGCTGCCATATGTCAGAGCCCAGGGAACCTCAGCGAGCCTGAGAGTTTTCTTTGCCATGCCTCAAACATGCAACTTCCCAAACCAAAAGGGAGGAAAGCAGACAGTTTGAGTTTATTACTATGCCTTTCGACCAGAAATGTCCCCAAGGCTGCCAAGTGATAAAATGCAGCTTACAGATATTTTAGACCTCTTTTTTTTTTTTTTTTTA
Source organism: Podarcis liolepis (assembly GCF_965112155.1). Classification (NCBI taxonomy): domain Eukaryota; kingdom Metazoa; phylum Chordata; class Lepidosauria; order Squamata; family Lacertidae; genus Podarcis; species Podarcis liolepis. The sequence continues at coordinate 53,897,979 of NC_139564.1, forward strand.
AAGTCTCATGCCTCCCAAATGCACCCACCCCCGATGCCAAAGAAAGCAGGAGTAAATCCTCAGGCAGCTGCTCCTTTCAGCCAGCAACTCTATCAAGGTTGTGAGGGGTGGAGCAAATAGAGAAGCTTTCCCTTGAAGGGCCAAATACAGCCTTATTCCTGCAACAATGCCTCTCAGACAACAGCTGTGCTTGTAAGAGTCCCAAGCTGGCCTGATGTGATGATGTCACTATGGCACAGCAGATCATAGAATTGTAGAGCTGGAAGGGATCCCAAAGACCATGTGGTCCAACCTCCTGCAATGCAGGGATCTCAGATACGTCACAAAAGGTAAAGGACCCCTGGACGGTTAAGTCCAGTCAAAGGCGACTATGGGGTTGTGGCGCTCATCTTGCTTTCAGGCCGAGGGAGCTGGCGTTTGTCCACAGACAGCTTTCCAGGTCATGTGGCCAGCATGACAAAACCACTACTAGCACAACAGAGGACCGTGTTGAGTGCTGGAAATGCCATTTACCTTCCCACTACAGTGGTACCTATTTATCTACTTGCACTGGTGTGCTTTCGAACTGCTAGGTTGGCAGAAGCTGGGACACAGCAATGGGAGCTCACCACCATAGCGTGGATTCGAACCGCCAACTTTCTGATTGGCAAGCCCAAGAAGTTCAGTGGTTTAGACCACAGCGCCACCTGAGTCCCATGCACACATATAACCCTAAAACCCTCCTTCCTTTAAAACACTGCATTTTATCTTACACAGTTTGGAACCTGCAGCCTGATGCATGTTTATTCAACAGCAAGTTTAACAGGACCTGTTCCCATGTAAATGCACATCGGGTTTCAGCCCCTCCCACTTGCTCATGTGCGTGTGTTTTTCAGATGCATGCACATTTCTTCATTTTATTTCTAAAGTACATGCGCACCTTTCCTTATAAGATGTTCCAGGGCCACTCACAGGTCCCAGGGGTTGTATCCAACATTGTCTGTACCCTAGCAGAACAGACTTCTGCTCCTCCACCTTCCTCTGTCTCACAATCCTCTTTGCACCTCAAAATCTGCTCTGGGGGACCTTCCAAAGCAGATTTTTTTGAAGGGAGCAAGTAGCTGCAAGGGGTGGAGCGAAAGCTGAATTACCGTGTGAGCCAAAGTCCAATCACAGGGTGTTGGATTCCATCCAACTGCAACTGCAACTGCAGTTCACTTTCTAAAGATTTTCTTGCACTTGCCACTTAGCTTTAAGGCCAACTCTTGTCCAACAAGTCCAGTGGGTTATCAACCAAGAAGCTGCAGGCAATTTTGAGACATACCGCAGAACACTTGTAAGATAGTATTCAAATCGCTCAGTTACATAATTTCAGCACACGTGATAGTTAACTAGGTGCATTAACTCTACTGCACTTAGCATATTATGTTTTAATTATGCTGCGTGCTCATGCGGTTCCTTTAATCTACGGGGCTTCCAAGTATTCGGACGTTATTAAAAGAAGCCTCATGCTTCCACGCATGAACTCATCTCACTGGTTAGATGACATGGAGTGTGTTTGGATGACTTGCCCATAATCACATATTCCTGAATGTGTCTTGTGCTAGAACTGAAGCCTGTTTAGGAACACAGGAACATAGGAAACTGCCTGATACTGAGTCAGACCACTGGCCCATCTAGTTCCCTATTCTCTTTCTTGGGCACTGACTTTTTAGGTTTAGGTTTTCCTAGCCCTGCGTGGAGAAAGAATCCAAAGCCAGTGTGGTGTAGTGGTTAAGTGCAGTAGTCTCGTAATCTGGGGAACCGGGTTCGCGTCTCCGCTCCTCCACATGCAGCTGCTGGATGACCTTGGACTAGTCACACTTCTCTGAGGTCTCTCAGCCCCACTCACTTCACAGAGTGTTTGTTGTGGGGGAGGAAGGGAAAGGAGATTGTTAGCCGCTTTGAGACTCCTTAGGGTAGTGATAAAGTGGGACATAAAATCCAAACTCTTCTCTTCTTCTTCTGCATGGAAAACTCACCTCCTGTCATCCCTTAGCTACTCTAGAAATAGATTGAATCATGCAGTCTTTCTTCCACCAAACTATCCCCGGTATCTCTGCTTTCCTATTGGCTTTCGTCAAGCCAACCATTTCACCACAGCTACATTTCATATTCACAAGCACAAGGGCATATCAAGTGTTCCTGTGCAAACCAAAGATGGTATCTGCTCTCACCACTTCAGATATCCTCATACTTAGGTCACATGGCAAAGCATCCAAGATGGCGGTGGTGGCATCGGATATGGATAGCACCGTCTCGCACAGGCTTACACGTGCACACACTGCACAGAGAATTTCAATATTTCAGCCAAGTCTGATTATAATAAACAGAAAGACTGGCGGGGAAGGAGAGGCAAGGGCTTGGATGGATAAAGATATATTTACATGATATCACAACCAGTGTCAGAAAACAATGCACACTGGTTGGCCTGCACGATGAGTGGGAACATGTGGAACGTTGTGGGGAGGAGTTATGTGAAGAAAGTCTGCAAATGGGTTTGCAGGATGGGTGGCTGCCATGACAGGATTGTCTTCACATAGCCACTGACTAATGCCTGAGCTACCTCAGAGTACTCCATACTTGAGCTTGAAAGCTAGAGGTCTAAGTGGGTGACACATTACAAACTGACACATGAATATGCCTTGTACACATGGAGAGCAAGTAGCTAAGTAGACCAATTCTATTTATGTAAACAGCTTTGTGTCAATCCACAACCAGTCACTGCCATTTAACGTCTTGAAGTGGTATGAAAGACTCTTGACACAGTGGGAACAACCCACATGCCAATGCCCACTGTGTGTGTGTTTTGTCTGTCATGTGCAACAGTCACGAGTCATGGAGGCTGTTCTGAGCAATTTTTTAAAACCTTTTTTCCTGAGCAATTTCCACCCAATTACTCCTATATATAGTCCAACTCTTAAAATTTGGCTACATTTAACACTCACCATGTCAGAGGTTGTCAAACTCTGCCTGTTTGGAATTCTGAGGGTGCCCTCCAATCATCTGTCACTCGAGGAAAGCTTGGCTCAGTTAATTTCCCTCTCTTCTCAATTGCCAGGAGAAATTAACCTGGTGTGAAAACAAAAGTCTACAGGGCAACAGCAGCTCCTCCTCTCTAAGCACTGAGATTAAGCAAACACCTATCCTTGAGGGTTGACTTCAGGGTGACTTGAGAATTCTCATCAGTCAGACCCTGCCTCGGGATATATGAATTGTTTTCTCCCATGGTTTTGAATAAATGGCCGGACATGTGTCTAATTTCATTTTACCTGTCTAATGAGTTCAAAATGTGGACACTGCTTGTTACACGGTTGATTGGTTTATATTATATTATATTATATTATATTATATTATATTATATTATATTATATTATATTATATTATATTATATTATATTATAATTAATTATTATTATTATTATTTTATTATTATTATTTAATAATAATAATAATAATGCTTTACTTTTTGTACCCAGCTTATCTGACTGGGTAGCTTCCAACATGATATATAAAAACACAACAACAACAACAGAATATCACACATTAACACCACCACCACCACCGAAACAACAACAGGGCGCCACACATTAAAAGAGTCCCAATACGAATATCACGCACTAAAAGAGTCCCAATACAGGGCTGCCTTCAGATGTCTACGGAAGGTCATATACCGTAATTATTTATCTCCTTGATATCTGATGGGAGGATGTTCCACAGGGCGGGAGCAATTACTAAGAAGGCCCTCTGCCTGGTTCACTGTAACTTCACTTTTCACAGTGAGGGAACTGCCAGAAGGCCCTCAGAGATGGACCTCAGTGTCCAGGCAGAACAATGGGGGTGGAGATGGTCCTTCAGGTATACAGTGCTTTTTTTCTTTAAAAATGTTTAGGGGTACTCTCATTTTCCTACTCATATTGAAATGCTGCCCTTCAATGAGGCCAAACATAGATTCACAAAATGTTTAGGGGTATGCGTACCCCTGCATCCCCCCCAGGAAAAAGCACTGTATACAGATATCCCAAAAAGCAGGCATTGGCTATTCATAAGGCTAGATCTATAAAACACATCAAGGCTAGATGGACCAGTAAAGAGCTATTATCCTTTAAAATACTGAAAACTAAGTTATATGTGCTCTTTCACACAAAAGTTGCACTTTAGAAAGTAATGTTCTTGATGTGGGGGGAATGTCGGAGTTTTCTTTTAAAAATATGTATTTGGGGAGTTTTGCTTCAAACTGGACATTTGAAGTGTCAGACTGGACATGCACAAGCGGTGTGAATGCTAGTCAGTTTGGAAAGTTTTTTATTTTATTTTCTTTCTTACATGGGGAAAAAAGATCCTTGATTTATTAGGTGATGTTACATTCTGCACAACAATACATTTTCCAAGCCAATAGAGTGAATCAAATCTCTTATCCTGCCTGTGCATTTTATATGCATTTCTCACCAAAAATGCTATTCTATTGGGAGCCACTGGAACCTTTTGCAGAGCTCTCACATAGCATATCCATTTTCTTCTCCAGTAGACATGCAGTATTCGGAGCCAGGAACATTCCTTTTCTCAGCTCAGGGCTATACATCTAATAAAGGCCTGCAGCCGTTAACGCCCAGACCCAGAAGTCCAGAAAAACACTCCAGAAAGTACCAAAGACACTGGAAGAACAAACCTAAGTGCAAAATGAACTGGTACCAGAAACTGCAAGTAGGGATTGTTTCACAGGATAAGAGAATACTATCTGACAGACATGCTTTTTCAGCTTGTTTGGATTTATGTTGGTGGAAGGTTTTTTTTTAAAAAAAGTTAGGTGCATCACTATAAAATACTGAATTATTTTAAAACACTTCCTTAAGCCTCCTATACATTTCAGTCAGAACTAACCCCAAAGGGCTATGCAGATATGTAACACACATCCTTTGCTATATCATACGTGATAGTTTTATGTTCTGTTTTACTGGGGATGGTCCTCCGTTTCAAGAACTGTCAAGTCCAAAATCAAAAAACGAGGAAGAGTACATACCTTGATGGCATCTATGTATAGTTAGCACGGTCAAAAGCAGCCTGAGCTGGTACGCAGCTCATCTGGCTGCAGTCTTCCCCACCATTGTGAGAAGTATTGCACTTTTGTTTAAATTATGGTAATTATTTAGAAATTTGCATCTAGATGCATAGATTAGCATATGCAAATTTTGTGCGCATCTCTGCCGTCTTTCGCTCTCCTTCTTGCCGATGGATCTTCTCTTTTTGCAGATTTGGCCACCCTAATGCATTCCCACTGCACCCACCCACACCCATTGCATTTTATTGATTTATGTTATTTGTTAAAAGGGCTTCCAAGTTAATTAGGTCACACTTAAAATGAAGGGTGTGTGTGTGAAATTATGTCTGCCTAATACCATTACATACAGTAGTTCAACATGATGAAAACTCATTGGATAACTCAATAGTTACTTGGATGCTGATGCAACTGATAAGAGCAGGCATAGGCAAACTCGGCCCTCCAGATGTTTGGGGACTACAATTCCCATCATCCCTGACCACTGGTCCTGTTAGCTAGAGATGATGAGAGTGGCAGTCCGAAAACATCTGGAGGGCCGAGTTTGTCTACACCTGGGTAAGAGGTTAGCCAGTTGCCATTACTTTATTATCATTATTATGCCTACTTCCATTTACCGTATTTTTCGCTCTATAGGATGCACCTGACCATAGGACGCACCTTGTTTTAGAGGGGGAGAACAAGTAAAAAAAATTCTCTCCCTCTCTGCGCAGCGCCCCTTTAGCAAAGCAGCAGGAGAAATGGAGCCCCTTCCATTTTTCCTCCTGCTTCGCTGAAGGGACGCTGGGCAGAGAGGGAAAGCTGTGGAGCACCTCTCCAGCAAAGCAAAGCCAGGAGAGCAAGAGGGATCAGTGCGCACCGATCCCTCTTGCTCTCTGGCTTCAGCGAAAGCAACCCAAAGCCTCCAGAACACGGCGGGAGCGCTCCCACTGCGCTTCGGAGACTTTGCGTTGCTATCGCTGAAGCCATGGAGCCTGCATTCACTCCATAAGACGCACACACATTTCCCCTTAATTTTTGGAGGGGGAAAAGTGTGTCTCATAGAGCGAAAAATACAGTAAGTTGATATTGATTGAGTGATTGAGTGATTGCATTTAAATCCCACCTTTTTCTCCAAAGGATGTCAAGGTGGTGTACATCGTTCTCCCCCTCATCAGGTAATCCACACAACAACCCTGAGAGGTTGGTTAGGCTGCGAGGCAGTGACTGGCCCGAGGTCCCCCAGTGAGCATCCTGGTCGAGTGGGGATTTGAATTCTAGTCTCCCAGGTCCTAATCTGACATAACAACCATAATACCACACTGTGTCTCAAGTTGAAAGGAAGAGTGCAGGAGTAAGGGGGTCTACAAAGCCCCACAAGAATTAATAGGAAAATCCCATAAAGTTGTGCTTCCTACCACAGTTGTATCTCGGAAGTCGAACACCTTGTGAGCCAAACGTTTTGGCTCCCGAATGCCGCAAACCTGGAAGTGAGTGTTCCAGTTTGCAAACGTTCTTTGAAAGCCAAATGTCCAGCGCAGCTTCTGATTATGTGCCTGAAGCTCCTGCAACCAATTGGAATCCGTGCCTTGATCGACGAACTGACTTCCAGAACGGCTTCCGTTCGGCTTCCAAGGTACAACTGTACAGTGGTGCCCCGCAAGACGAATGCCTCGCAAGACGAAAAACTCGCTAGACGAAAGGGTTTTTCGGTTTTGCGTTGCTTCGCGAGACGAATTTCCCTATGGGCTTGCTTCGCAAGACGAAAACGTCTTGCACTTTTTTCTTAAAGCCGCTTGAAGAGGCGCAGTTGCGACGGACCGTGCTTCGCAAGACGAAAAACATCGCAAGCCGAAGAGACTCGCGGAACGAATTATTTTCGTCTTGCGAGGCACCACTGTATAAACATTAATCCTTAATACTGATTCCTCTCCGCCCCCCATTAAATTGGAGTCTTTAGAAAACAAATGCATGCACTGTATTTGCATGTACTATATTTGACAAAACAAATTCTTAAAGTGCCTCTTACAAGTATAGGAACATGAAAAGATTTGCCCATTTCAAATTTTGGGGAAGGACACAGTTATGTACACCTCATGTACACAAAGTATCTGCAAACGCCTTACACAGTCCCATAACAAATCCTAACTTTTCAGATCTGTTTTGCTGCACAACTCGTGCTCTGCCAAACTGCACAGAATCCACCAACTGGCATATTTTGGTGCCTCCAGGTGCATCTCCAAGCTCTTCTCTGCCCAGTCCTTTTGTCCCTGCAGTCCCAGGCAACCAACAAAAACAAGAGATAAATTGTGACCCTGTCAGGCCACCATATATGGCTGCATTCAGCTTCCTGGGTCACAGGGTGTGCAGAGTTAAAAGCTCCTTTGATCGCACTAGAACATCAGCTTGCTGTATCCACATAAACCTGTGTTTGAAACCAAACAGCAAATAGCTTCCATCAGCTGCTAACCTAAACATGTAGACCTTGTTGATCGCAGCAGGACTGACTTCTGAAAACGCACACAGAGGGTTACAGATTTTTATGCAGGCTACTCCTTGGCAATCAGGGGCAAATTCTGTGTAGGGACAGGTCCATCCTTGTCCTTTTTTTTACAAAGCCAAACATGTTAGCAGTAACAAGAAACTATATACGGGAAGACTTTAACTACAGGAGATTTTGTGAGAGAGGTTTCAGTGTGGTTCTGGTGAGATTTCACCATATAACCCTGGGGTTTTGCCAGCCAAGGGATATAAAACAAAGCAATTACAACTGATGTTAAGAAGGATGTTGTTTAATTAGCATTGGGGGGGGGGGAATGAGGGATTTAAAATAATCCATACAGAAACTATAATCCAGCTGCATTTAAACTGCAATCCTTAAAACGCTTCTCAAGTATGTTGTTCTACAGAGTAATCAATGTGAAGATTGCCATCTCCTTATAGTATGATTCTGCATTTTTACCTGACAGTAAATCAACGGGACTTACTCTCCACTCAGCGTGCACAGGTTTGCAGCTTCGGTGAATTAAACCTTCCAACACAATGTTACAAGCAACCTCATGGAGGCCTTTCTTACAATAAAAGCCACAGTGGAAGACTGAAGCAGGCATTTCACTTCAAAACTATAAAAGCAAGCACATTATCCAGTTCTTTTAAAAGCATGCAAATATTTGTTCCCTACAATTAGTTCCTCTGACAGGTTAGGATTTGCTTCTTTAATAATAGCCTGGAGCCCGTAAGCGAGAATGAAAGTTTAGAGCAAAACAGCGTAACTCAACTCACCTTTCGTTACCGGTGTATGCAACTAGATTTTCAATTCATTTGCAGGGCCATAAGGTACATCCCGACCAGAAGAAAAGAAAAGAAAGCAGCCTTCTTCAACAGATGTCTAGCCCGACGACAACAAGGCATTCGAGCTCCCAATCTGATACCTGCAGGAAGAAAACTTTTTTAATTGGCTGGCCCACACAAGGAAATGCATGACATCACAGACGGCTGGAAAGACAAACTTTGCTGTGTGCACCTGAGAGATTTAAAGCAACAGTGAGCCGCACCCAACCTGTCATCTACCCAGAAACAAGTAAACTCCATGTGCCTGCCTGCATACGAAGTTCAGATAACAGTCATGTCATGTGCAGTAAGATTTCCTTCCTTTTAGGATGCTCATGTCTCTTCTGCTCTCACCTTTTTTCCTTCAATAGCAAATTATTATGTAAATATGCTACAGATTTAGTAAATCATAATTAAGACTAACCACAGGTTTGGACATAATACTGAACTCAGTTAAAAACAGAAGCCAAAGCTACAAAACTGCTCCCAGTTTTGACACAGGAGGAGAAGGAAGTGGGGGAGGGGAGTGTGAGCCTGAGGCTCATCCAGGGTCATTCATTAACAATCAACCACACTATTTACCATTTTGTTTAAATACTACCTCCGGCCTTGTTTGAGCATCATAATAAACCATAGTTAAATGTTGCACCAATCTTTGCTACTTTGCTCCTCCCTGGTATTGTGCAGGGGAAACAAACCACCACTTCTGGCATGCTCTTATGTCCAAACTTGGGTTTGTGTTTTATTTTACTTCCAACAAGCCGCAATCTTTTGTTCTCGTTTGTTCTTGGCTTAATTATTGTGGTTTGCTTGAGAAAAATGAGCCATGTTTTGATTCCCCTGCATACAAGAAGAGTTAAGTAAAAACAAACAAACAACCCCAAATTGGGGTTGATGGGAGTTGTCATCTATTAACATCTGAACCATATTGGCTACCCCACAGTAAGGCAATAACAATGGTTTACCATGACATACAAAAGGGGCCTCTGTGTCCAAATTCAAACTGCCTTCACTTCTGCTACACTCACTAACAGAAAACTGATTTCAGATCACAGCCGGCATGTACAACGGCCATTAAAGAAAACGTCCTCAGACATTGGCTGCCACTAAGGGAATGTCAGTCAACCACCCCTGACTATTAGCAAGCCACCAGCTTAACCAAAGATGGTCGCTGTAATAAGAATTTTAAGGTCTTAAGATATATATTAAATGTTCATAAATGTACCAAGCAAACTCGTACATAAATATATAAACCACATGTCTGAAGCAGCACAGGAAGACAGTCCTGAAACCATTTTGACTCCCAAGCTGACCAAATGTTTCTCTGCAAGGAGGGAGGAGATGAAAATAACCTTCCTTGTTACGGGAATTTAGTAATCACCATTTCAAAGGGTGACAGACTACCACGAAAGGCAATCAGATAAGGCATTATCAGATAACCTGGCAGATAGGAAAAACAACAACATTCAAATTTCTGTGATAGACCACCTTTTCTGAATGTAGGTATGATGTTTGTGAGGGGTGGTCTTGAGCTCCTGGGCAGGGAATTTAAAATGTCTATATAAGAGCAGGCACACCTTGGTTCTGGGTCCTCCTCCTTTCCTGCGTGTGAAGGGAGCACCCTGTTGCAACAGATCAATAAAGATCAGGCTTACTAGCTGCTTTGCTTCTAAATATTCTCCGGTTGCCTCTGTTATTTTCTCCTACCAATAGGGAACTCATGTAAGGAGACTATACGGGCTCTTGGATACCCCATAAGGGGAAAAGGGCAGATTTTGTTTACAACACTGCCCAGCAGCCGTAACATTTCTGCTGTATGGAAAAGATAGATACGAACATGCAATCTGAGTTAACACAAAGAAAAACAAATCTGCTGTAGAGAGGTGCCAGCAGAGAACATGCCAGAATTTTGAGTGTCTAAGAAGCAGAGCAGCTTTTGAGCAGGTTTCACACAATTGGCACTTTGCTGAAACAAAAATCCCTCTTTTGTTCTGAAAGGCAACTTGCTGCAGGAGGAAATACTGGTCCACCAACTATGTGAATCACAAACAAGACAACCTTTCCAACTGCCTTACTGATTGTTGGGAAGTGCAGTTTCTTTCCAAAGCAAAAGAAGCCACTTTTGAAGATTTCCAGAAGGGACGGCCGTCCTGGCCTGTTTGACTAAAAACAATCAAGTGTCTGTTGGCACATTAGAAAGGAAATTCTTGTGGCCTAAGCTTTCATGGGCCACTCTACCAGATGCACGAAATACTCACCACAGTGGGCAGGTGTATACCCTGAACGTAAGAAGAATGAAGAAAAGTTTTCAACAAAGTGAGGCTAAAAGGTCAACAATGCAGAACACAAAAGTAGGTGAGTCATTGTACCATGTGCAACGCAAACTAGTTCCATACAATGTGGAACTTGGGACTCATCAAATCCTGGGAGTGGCTGGCTGACTACAGAAAGTAATTGTACCTCTGTATGCGCAGAGGATCTTGCTCTTTTCATTATCAGTTTTGCTAGTCCAGAGTTGGACACACCCATTTTGATTGGATTTTGTATTAATTTGAACAGCCTCTGCATACTGCTGTAACGAAAGCTGCTGTCTCATTCGTGCTTGTGCTTTTAGTCTCTTTAAATAAAAACACAAATCCTTATTTCAGTACCAGACCCTCCAAGTGTCCTTATTTTCCAGGGACAGTCCCAGATTTACAGAAGATTTGATCCCATAATGGCCGACTTTTACTTAAAGGTAAAGGGACCCCTGACCATCAGGTCCAGTCACGGATGACTCTGGGGTTGTGGTGCTCATCTCGCTTTACTGGCCGAGGGAGCCGGTGTACAGCTTCCGGGTCATGTGGCCAGCATGACTAAGCCGCTTCTGGCGAACCAGAGCAATGCACGGAAATGCCGTTTACCTTCCCACCGGAGTGGTACCTATTTATCTACTTGCATTTCCATGTGCTTTCAAACTGCTAGGTGGGCAGGAGCAGGGACCGAGCAATGGAAGCTCACCCCGTTGCGGGGATTCGAACCGCCAACCTTCTGATTGGCAAGCCCTAGGCTCTGTGGTTTAGACCACAGCACCACCCGCGTCCCATCCACTTTTACTTAGGACACCCCTATTTTCATCTACTAGGGTTAACTAAGAACATGTTTGAGTGTTGAACTGCAGTCAGAGAGCCTGTGGTATTTCCTCCTTTCCACTGTCTCCCAAGCAGTCTGCCTCTACAGCCACCCAGTTTGATTACTGAGAACTAAGTGTCTGGTGCTATGTTATTAAACAGACAAACTGCATTGCTACATTGGATTCATTAAAGGCTGCTTGATGCTTATGATTGAAAAAAATGCTAAATCTGGGTGTTGCGCTTTTTAATCTCCAAACTGAGAGGCAGCCTGTTTGACTGAAAGGAGAGCAACATTGTATGCTTGTCTCAAAACAGACAAGGGCCCTGTTGCTGAAATTATACCCCACGATTTAGGAGTTTACTGCCTTCATTTCTGCAGATCTTTAACACATCCTTGTGTGGTTTACCACAGAATGGTTTGCTCTCACAACAAATAATGGCACATTCCATCTGAATTTGATGAGATGTACTGCTGATAAAGATCCGTATACTTTAAAACTGCAGTGTGGTTTAAATTTACCCTGCCACACTGGGCTTGCGCCATCATTTATTCTTCCAGTACATTCAATAAAACACAGATAGCAAAATGAAGGCTAGTAGATGCAGCACAAAAAAGCTGAAAATAGAAGTAATCCAAAAGTGTTGAAATAGAAATTATTTCATGAAGTATTTTTTTTCCATTGTGATGAAGTTACTCTCCAGACTGACCGATTGCTAGGGAGGGGTGGGGGATGACAGGAAGAAAGGTCCTTGGAAAGGAAGATTAAAAGTAGCAAAGAGGAAAGGAGAGCCTTTAGAAAGCAGCAGATGGGTGGAATGGAAACGGGGGTGGGGGGGACTGGAAGAAAGGAGGAAATGAAAATACGAGTATGTATGGCCAGGAGCTGGCAAAAGAGAGGAGAACCGATGTTCACATGCTGTTTTCAAGCAAGAAGCCAAATCTAGGATTTCATGGCTCTAGCATTCCTGTTAGAAATGCAACCTGCACCGAGTTCCAATCCTTTTTCTACAAAAAAAACGTGCAGCAAAGAAGGGGGAACCCCCTGGCAAATGGGGAAAGAGGGACCAGGAAGCAAAGGGGCAGGAAAAGAAGAAATATCCAAAATGTTTCAGACCTGCCAGTAGAAGAAAAGAGGAAACAGTATTAACAAAATATTGAACTTGTAATAGAAGCTCCCCAATGAAAGACCTGGGAGGTTCAAAATTGGATATTTACTTCTTTCCCCAACTCATTTGCTTCCTGCTCCCCACCTGCCATCTACAAAAGGGATCCTTCTACCCTGAGTTGACCAGATTTCAAATCTGCAGTTGCCACCACAATATAGTCTTCCTATCTGCCTGTTCGGCTCTCCATATTAAAATGCATCACCTGAACCAGAGCTTCTTTGGGTGGCACGTTTCAACAGCGGGGTTGAGGTTAATGCGGGGAGCAAAGAAGCAACCTTCTGCATGCAATGTGTAATATCGTTCTTGCAAAAGAGGACTGCCCCACACTCAATCCCCACATAGTATGAATTGGCCTTAGGGCCTGGAGGAACACCTCCTCTCAGAGAAAGACTGCAGTCCTTGAAAGAATTACAGCTCAAGCCTGCAATTTTTCTGAGCTATAAATCCTGCTAAATGAGAGAGAGAATGTGTGCTTTGCATACAGGAGATCCCAGACTCAATCCCTAGCATCTCCAGGTAGGGCTGGCAAAGACCTCTGTTTGAAACTCTGGAGAACTAGGTGGACCAATGGGCTAGCCTACGGCAGTGTCCTATATTCTTTACCAGGGCTGTCCAACTTTTCATACCAAGTAGACTGCAAGAGTACCTCAACACGGAACCAGCGGGCTGCACACTGCCTTGTCACGTGGTGGTGGGGTGCCACCCCAGCCCTCGCTCTGCCTTCCCAAAGCTGGCCAGACAGGGGCTGTGAGAAGGAGGCACAAGGCTCTGGCAGAGTGTCATGAACTGGCAGGACAATCGGGATGAGGCAGAGAAAACTGGCGAGGGGTGTAGCCTGGACTGAGACATGCTGGGGCAAGCTAGGGATGAGGAAGGAGAGGTTGGTACTCACAGGGTGATGGAGGATGATGAAGGGATGGGGGTCAGTACACAGGAACCAGAGCAGCAGGACCCATCACCAGAGCCAGAAAGGCCCCCGTCTCCCCAAACATGGTGAGCTCTGAGGCGCAGGGAGAAGCAGGAGAGGTGCTCCAGGAAGCCGAGGCAGGCAAGGGCCCAGGTGGGGCTCGCTAGCTCTGAGAGAAGGCGTGTGAGTCCTCAGCTGAAGTTGGCTTGGAACAGGTGAGGGCCGCCTGCCTCATCAAGCCATCAAGCCCAGATGCTGCAATCAGCATGCAAGGAACAAAAGGGAAGCAGAGGTGAGGTGCTGTGTCTGCACAACTGCCCATGTTGATGGGCCTCAGCTTAGATGCTCCAGGATCTTTGTGGGACTGAGCTTCTGTTTGGACTTTTGACAAGTGGATTGATCCTGAACTGGGGGCTTAACATACTGACTTGCTGCCTGGTAGGCCAAGGGTTCAGGACACAGGGTCCTAGAGCCCTCCTACTTCCTTCCCAAAACTGGGAAAGCACTAACTTGGCTTTGGGAAGGCAGCAAGAGGAATCTAGGACCCTGCCAGAGCCCTCATGCCTCCTTCCCAAAGCCCAGTACCTTGCTTACCCAGTTTTGGAATGCAACACAATGTCAAATGTTGCCAATGGCTACTAAAAAAGTCCTCAAGGGCCACATGCGGCCCTCAGGCCTCTCATTGAATCACCCAGTTCATTACTATGGACAGTGAGACTTACACCCAACTAAATGAACATATTATATAGCTCATAGGTGTGATTTTATGCCTTGAAACAGTGTTGGAATAACCAACTATGCTGCCCAGCAGAGGTGTCAAACAATCGATGGCCCTGTTTTCAGATCGTTGCCAGCGATTTCCTGAAGTAAAAGGAGCCTGTTTCAGATTTCTACAGCTCAGAATGCAGTGAGTTATCAGCTAACAATGGTACTTTCCCCCTCAAGATATAGGCAAATTTTAACTTGGCCTTGCAGTGAGGTAGCCTGGAGGCTTCCTGTAAGAATTATGGCAACCAGCCAGACTTGGGTCCAAGGCTGTTCAGCCAATTAGTGTGGAGAAGGAAGAGCAGGAATAGGTCATAACTATAAATATGATTTTAAGACACTTGGTATCAGTCTTGGAACTGTGTTTCCCCTCCGATAAGAAAAACACAACCTATTAAATCTTAAAAGCGAGAGTGTTTCTAGAGATTAGCTATAGTAACCCATGAATCCCACTATAGGTTCTTGCTATGATAAAATACACATTCACAGCTGGAGAACGTAAGGTTTTGAAACCCCACGAAGCAGCTGAAGAAAAAGAAGAAAGCAGCAACCCACAGAGATCAAAGGCACATTTCACCAAATAAAGCTATTTCTTTTGGGCTGATTTTTCTTCTGCTTTGTTTTCAGCCCAAATAATAAGTTTGGGGGGCGGGGAGGAAATTGCAAACACTTGCTAAAGTTTCTTCTTCAACACTGTAGCCTCCCTAAGCTTGCTTTATTAAGAATTGAATCTATACACAATACCACAACTGCCAATAGAAGACAGAGAATTCTAGACCCTGGTCGTCCATGACAATTATTCTGTATTGGGCAAAATCAGAAGGGTGCTTAGGCTCTGACATGTACTCAGGTCAGCACCATAGACCAGTCCTGATTCCCAATATGCTTTTCCTGCAGCACAGATAGAAATAACATAGTATGGACAAGCAGCGGACTGCAGCAGTAATGCTCCACACCCCATTTTCCTAGTGAAAAGAAAGGGGAATTTACTGCACCATATTTCATGGAATCTTATACGTCAGAGATAAATATTCCTATTAGAAATGTCATGCAATGTCAGTAAATTTTGGGTGTATGTATTTTATACAACCAATGATTAATAAATATGATAGTCCATTCACAAACATGTGGGGAAAACAAATTTGAGGTTTCTTACAATCAAGTTGTGGATAAATTTTATTGACTCACTCACTAACTAACTAACTAACTAACTAACTAACTAACTAAATAAATAAATGTGTTATATTTTGCCATCGGACCCTCATTGTTTCTTGGTTACATGAAAACAACAGTATTATTAGAAGATCAGGAAAAGGTTATTTACCTCCTCACAGCCACAATAATCTCTTATCACCTATAAAAAAAATTGGCATCGGTTTGTAGAGAAACAATGGAGTGTGCCTCCGGGGGTGAAGTCAAATCGCTGGAGAATTAGAGCAACAGCTGCGGCTGCAGAGATCAGTAACTTGTAACTGCTGCCTCCCACATTGTTTTTTGTTGTGTTAGCAGCACTGAAGTGACCTTTCCAGAGCGTAAGCCTGGGCAGTGTGTATGAAGGTCCTGGGCTGTTCAGGTGACACAACCTTCCTCTTGGCCTCACTGATATGGTCCAAAGGAAAGCAGAACAATGCATTTGGCAACAGGAGTGGCCAGAAGGAGATGCATAAAACACCATCCAACTGTCTTAGGGACTCCACTCTGGATTTGTTTAAGGTTTACTCCTTTGGCCTTTTATTCTCCTGAAGATGTTCTGCAGGGCAGCAGGTACAAATTTCCCCCTGGGATTTACTCTAAAAACCTTTCTCACAAATGAGTATAGCCACGAGGCAGTGGAAGTTTAGGACTAGAGTTTTCCCTCTCCTAGATGGGCCACCTTCCTAGGTTAACAAACCCCACCTGCCTCTCATTTCCCTCTAAAGCACTTGCAGTAGCAGCCTTCTTGATCATCAGACCCACCAGAGATACTACAGCTCCCCTAACATCCCATATGCCAATCAATAGAAAAGCGCCCGATTAAAATCTGATTGTCTATGACGAGTCTGCGATATTGTATCTATGATGAAATGAACAAACTTGGTAACAGAGCAGGTGGGCAAATAGCTAATAATTTTTTGAGAAACGGAATGTTACAATGCACTGGAATATTTCAAGCGTTAAATGAAATTTTCACTCATTTTCCCCATCGCAAGGTGTTAGTGAGGTATAACATTACAATTTCCTTTTAGCCATTGGATGATAATATGTAAAGCTTTGAAGAGCATGCCATGTATATATATAAAAAAAGTTCAAGGATTAATCTCTGCTCCTAGCACATTCATTAGGTGAATTGAAAAGCAAGCATGTTACATAACCAGTCTAGAGACAATTACATTTTCTCTCTCCAAAGTTCACAGTATTAATAGCCATCTAACTAAAGGGAGGTGAATACAACCATGCATGCAACTGTGCTTCGATTCACTGGCTGCCGTCCAAAGAGCAGTGCAATTAGTTATGCATGCCTAAGAGCACTATGGGATTATATTTTTCAAACCACAACACACACCCGATATCACATGGTGGAGCACATTTGAAACCCACAGGACTTTCAAAAGCAGTTTCTAATATGGCCTGGGAGTTTGCTGTTGAAAAAATGATTGAAAGTTTTTTTAAAAAAAATCCCACAGGCCACACCCAAGGATCCTAGCCATTGGAAAACAATGTGTTGGGGTTGGATGGTGGGGAATAAAGATTATTTGCTAGGAATAGATCATAGCAAATTGCAATCGTTCCTGAGCAAACGGAAACTAATGTAGCGCCAGAATGTAGCCTCTGACAAGCCAGTTATTTTTCCTGTTATGTGTATAGATTAGTAACTACGGTGGTACCTTGGGTTAAGAACTTAATTCGTTCTGGAGGTCTGTTCTTAACCTGAAACTGTTCTTAAGCTGAGGTACCACTTTAGCTAATGGGGCCTCCCGCTGCCGCCGCATGATTTCTGTTCTCATCCTGAAGCAAAGTTCTTAACCCGAGGTACTATTTCTGGGTAAGCTGAGTCTGTAACCTGAAGCGTCTGTAACCTGAAGCATCTATAACCCAAGGTACCACTGTAGTTCAAATGTACACACAGCGTCGTTCTCTTTTCTGCTGCATCTGTTTGCCACCAGCACTGCCTGCGCTCCTGGGAGGTGTACACCAATCTTGGCCTAAACATCAGTGCAGTAGGCTAATATCGCTGTTATGTTGTATGAAGTTGGTAGGAGACTAGGGCTGTGAACACCCTGTGCCATCAAAGCACATTTGAAGCACGTTCTTTTCCTCAAAGAATTCTGGGCAATGTAGTTTGTTAAGGGTTGCTGGAAATTGTTGCTCTGCGAAGGCTAAACTTCATCAGGCCAACCAAGGCTGACTCTGTCCCATGGCCAAGCCTAAACCCAGATTGGAATGGATCTAAATAATCGGTGTCATCCAAGAATGCTTGTGGCTGCATAATGATATGTTGTTGTTGTTGCTGCTGCTGCTCCTCCTTATTCTTCTGACAAGAGACTATTATTGACAGCACCAACAATAATGGGAGGGGAGGAGCAATAGTGCGGCAAATGAATGCTGCTGATTGACAGTACCAGCCACACACTTTCTTCAAAGCAAGTAATGCTTATAACCAGTGTTTTGGTTGTTGTTTTTAAGAAAAACAGGTGCCGGTACTCATCATGAAGTTGTTACAGTGAGTGCTACACTTTTAACATTTGAAAAATTTCTTCCAGAAAAAAGCACTGCTTTAAAGCCCTAAACGGCCTCGGTCCAGGATACCTGAAGGAGCGTCTCCACCTCCATCGTTCTGCCTGGACACTGAGGTCCAGCACCAAGGGCCTTCTGGCAGGTCCCTCACTGCGAGAAGCCAAGTTACAGGGAAGCAGGCAGAGGGCCTTCTCGGTAGTGGCACCTGCCCTGTGGAACGCCCTCCCACCAGATGTCAAAGAGAAAAATAACTACCAAACTTTTAGAAGACATCTGAAGGCAGCCCTGTTTAGGGAAGTTTTTAATGTTTATTAGGTTATTGTATTTTAGTGTTTTGTTGGAAGCTGCCCAGAGTGGCTGGGGAAACCCAGCCAGATGGGCGGGGTATAAATAAATCATCATCATCACCTCTTGTTTCAACAGCAGCTATTTAAATTATTTGGAGTTTGATTCTTAGTTCTTACAGATCACACTATTTTATACCATAAGCTTTTAGATTAAAAGGAATGAGACTCTTGAACTGTCATTTAAATACTGTCTCCATCATTTCCCCAAAGCTCCATGGAAGATTGGGAAAATGGATTAGAAAATGCTGACATATTCTTAAAAGCTTGACTTGAATGTTGATGTCTCTTCCTTGCTAACAGCTAACAGTAAGGCACTGTTTCTAACACACGACGTTTTATGCGCATTACAAATTAAGCAAGCTGTGTGGAGAAGAGACTATAAGGTCCTCTCCTTCCCCTCATCTCCTGAGAAGTTTAGCAAAGGACCATTATCTCTAATTTAGACATCTGAAGAGAGGATGCAAAAGCCAGGAAGGAAGCTTTCAAAATCTGCACAAAAATATTCTTAGAAAAGGCCTTCCAAAGGGAATATTACAACAGGATACAGTTAAGAAAAACAAGAGATGAGAATGAGGAGGAGAATGTCAAACTGTAAACAAAACAAAACAAAAAAATACATCGGGAAAGTAACCCAAGGAAAACATCTCAAAGCACTGCAAGCTTGGTTTGGGGGTAATGTATAATAAATACATGGTTAAAATGTTTCCTGCTTAAAACATACTTCTAAGCATGTATGTAAACATTTGGGGGAATTAACATGTACTTTTCCAAATGTACAATTATATGATGCCCAGAAAACAGAACTTTGTGGACTCCCACTGTTTGTGTTCATCTTATAGCTCCTTTGAAGCCATGTGAGGGGATATAAATCTCAAAAGTACATAAATGCATGCATGCATCCATCTGTAAATCTAGGCCATACATACTCGCTTTAGGCCACCAAAGTATCAAGACAGAATTCTTTTGACATTATAAGAAGATACTTTGCTCTCTCCTCACATTATTTCCTGAAGTACTAAAAGGCCTGATAGGCAAACTCCAACCGGGATCCTTTCTTGGAGAGACTTGAAAGCATGAAATACTCAACGTTTATATGGTGCGTTTCATATGTTCAAAGCTCTCTGTGTACATTATTTCAGTATTAATCATCACAAAACCTTGTAAAGTAAGCTAGTATTATCTCCATATTTCTCAAACTCCATTGAAATGAATGGCAGCTGTGCAAGAGACAGTAAATGGAGCTCTTTGGGTTTTTTGTCTTAGGCTTCAAACTCTCTTGAGCCAGCCCTTGGATTTGCCAAGACGCGGGTGGCACTGTGGGTTAAACCACAGAGCCTAGGACTTGCTGATCAGAAGGTTGGCGGTTCGAATCCCTGCGACAGGGTGAGCTCCCATTGCTCGGTCCCTGCTCCTGCCAACCTAGCAGTTCGAAAGCACATCAAAGTGCAAGTAGATAAATAGGTACCGCTCCGGTGGGAAGGTAAACGGCATTTCCGTGCACTGCTCTGGTTCGCCAGAAGCGGCTTAGTCATACTGGCCACATGACCCGGAAGCTGTACGCAGGCTCCCTCGGTCAGTAAAGTGAAATGAGCGCCGCAACCCCAGAGTCGGTCATGACTGGACCTAATGGTCAGGGGTCCCTTTACCTTTACTTTATCTAAGCGTTACTGGCAGGGGGCACCTATTAATATATGCATTGAGAATGAAAGGAAGTAAAAACATGCAATTTTTATTGCTTCAGGTTCACAATAATGTATGTGGAAGTGTGTGCCAATTTCTATTCTTAAGTTTCTTTCACATATGTGTGCAAAGCCTTCTCCCTGGTTCCAATGTAACTGAGAAATATGGCAAGGAATACGATCTGGGGACTGGGGCATTTTTTGTTTGGAGGAGGGTTGAAGTGAGTAAGAAGGGACAAGAGGTTTATCCAATTATGCACATTTTTGGAGGGGAAAGGTAGATTGAGAGAACTTTTTCCTCCTTTCTCATAATGCTAGAACCAGGGATCATCACCCTATCAAGCTGAACGGTGGGAGAGTCCAGACAGACAAAAGAAAGGACCTTTTCACACAGCACATAGTTAAATTATAAAATTGACTAACACAAGTTGTAGTGATGACCACCGACTTGGATTGCTTTAAAGGGGAATTAAAAAAATTCATGGTGGGTAAGACTACCAATGGGTATCCGCCATGATAGGTGCATGCAGTAGGCCTCTGAATACCAACTGCTGAAGAATGTGAGCCACAGGACTCTTGCGTTCATGTTCCATTTGTGTCCTTCCCATAGGCATCTAGTTGGTCACTGTGAGAAAAAAGGACGCTGGACTGCATAGGTCTTTGGTCTAATCCAAAGGGGCTTTCCTTATATAGTGGAACTTCAGTTGTTGAACGTAAACCATTCCAGAAAAACATTTGACTTCCGGACCTTTGGACAACCGAGGCGCAAAGGGTTGTCAGCAATTTCAATGGTGAAAATTGAGAAATGCGCCTCGGAAGCCGTTCGACTTCTGAGGCACGTTCGAAAACATTTGGCTTCCGAGACACACGAAAACTGAGCTTCCACTGTATTCACAAATGAGAGGAAACGTGATAGTCTTCAGTGTCTGTATTTTTAGAAATCAAAAAATAAATAAGTAAAAAACCCAAACACTACGCCCTTGAGGAAACTAACCATAACTAGCCAGAGCTGCCTCAAGGAAATACACTCACCACACTATAGCCATGGTCACCACCACAACTGTGTGAACAGCTGCCATGATGTGGATGTGCTCTGACTATGGGAGGTAGGATCATGATCAAAGTTGTATATAAACAATTTTAGATCAACCACCAGAAGAAAACCAGGGTGGAGGTATAGGGGAGGAAGATTACAGAAAAATATCCTTTATTTATAGTATTCCTCCCACTGAAAACTTAGGAAAGAGATCGGAAGTGGCTTTTCTGATCTCGGCAACAGAATTCAATTATTGGATAGTATAACAGGATGCCCTAATTGGGAATGGGTTTTCTGGACTGGGATATGTAGGAATAAAGAGGATAAGCCTACATTTCAAGAACCACAGGCCGCATTTGTCCTGGAGGACAGAATCGTTCCAGTGCTCTGCCTGATCACATGTCACATGTGAGACCGAAACATAATATGTCCCTTCTATGGCTTAAATTTCGGAGTGCACCCTTGTGGCTGGCATTCACAAGGATCCTCAGATGTACATTTGGATGCAGTTATCATGGGAAAATCCCATGTATGGCTTTACTTGAGAATGGGTCTCAATTTCTCAGAGCTCAGACAAACTACATCAGCGGTAAAGCAGTGAGACTAATGAGATACTCTCTGTTTGCCATATGAGTCCTAAACCAAAATGAAATAATACTTCAGCCAAGCAATAGCAGCAAAAAACCGAAGTGCTTATTTCCCCCCTCTTGCTAGTGCATGATATAGTGCCAATGAAATGCAATCTAGAACTTGCAAGTAAAAACGTGAGGCACAAAGCAGATGGACGACAATACTGTATCAACAAGAAGCTCTGTACCGTTCGAATCTGCTATTACTTCTTACATTATCTGCTAGAATAAAGCATGAAAAAAGAGTCTGTTCAGGTCTTGACAAGCTTGGCAAAAGTTTTTGTTTTCCTACCGCAAAATATAGCCCTTAAAGGTTTAATTGATTAGAATTGGATTAATCATTTTTGTATTGATCAGCTAAAAAGGTGCCCTAACTGGTGGATCAAAAATTATTGTTGTTAGTGCACAGTTATAAACACTACCAATGGCAACCATCACTTCCGCTAACAGTAAACTTAGCTGGTGATTAATGACAGAATTGTAGCCAAAATGGGGCCACTGAGGAATGAGAGGGCTGTGTCAGCATGCGTGGTAGAACCCCAAAGTTTGCAGAAGCAGAAAATAAAAAGCTTAACGGAGGGAACCTACAGCCCAGTGGGGACTGAGCATGCTCAACAGGCACAGAATATTAAGTGTGGGTGGGTGGGGTTTTTTGGGGGGGCGGGGTTAAGAAACAGAAAACTCTGGGGGAAGGGGAGTGAAGTTTGATATTGACTGTATGCTGTATTCAAAATTATTGTAATCTCTTGTTTTCAGCAGTATATTTACCAACACTCCCACTGCCTCCTGTCATTGCCTCCTTATAGGAAGTACATATTTTTAATCAGCATTTAAATTAAGGTAGAAACTCAGGCACAGGACCTGCTTATAGTTCCAGGGCTAAACATTTATTTCAGGTGGTAAGCCAAACTTTTTCCCTTTTCTTTTTCTGATATCTGCCGCCTTGCAGGAGAAGAGAGTATTTGTTAAGCATGTCCAGAGAAATTGCAGTCGCTTGCAACACAGCCCTGGCACTTCTTATCTTACAATTTAATCCGCCCAAGCTGGCTGTTTCATTAGGTAATGAACTCACTCTGACTTATACCAATGAAGTTGGTTTGGAAAAAAATAGGGCTTTTTATCCAGCTGGAATTCACCAGAACTCAGTTCCGGAACCTCTCAGGTGGGTGCCATTGCCATTATAAGAGAATGAAGTGAGTTCTGGCACCTCTTTTTCTAGAAAAATAGCACTGAGTAAAACCATTGTGAAGCTTGTTTGAAGAACATTTGTTCAGGCTTGTAAATGGGTCACTGACCTGGTGAGTAAGAACTATCTCCAGGAAAATAAGTTTTTGTAAGGTAGTTACTTTTTCCTTTAAACAGTAAAGAACTAACACAGGTATTTGAGGGCAGATAGGCTATCTCAAATGTGTGAACTAATAACTTTTGTGGCTTTACTTTAATGGTTGATATAACCATTTGAGGAAATCCTATTTCTTCCGCTTGCATTTTGGTCCCCACTTCCTTCAAATACATCCAAGGTTGTCATTGACGTTACATTTTAAATCTGGGTTGCAAAGACCCTAAACTGAAAGTTTCCTCAAAGAATAGTCATTGCCTCCAGGAGCATTTCTGCAAAGACCATTCTGGCAGCAGATTTATCTATTGGGACAAGACTGGTTACTCATAGCAAAGCATCATTTGTCATGTTTATGAAGACAGGCAGTGGAAAAGACAACTGCAATTGAAAAGGTTGCAAGAGGTTGCCTTGGTCTTTAAGAGATAAAAATGAATGAAAGAGGCCATTGATTCTTCATATTTGTTCAATCCGAGGGGTGACCAAAGAAGGGCCAAAACCATCTATCTTCTGCAGCAGAAACAAAATGGACATCCCTAAGGGGGCATGTAAAAAGACAAACAGGAGACTTCCTTTTAAAAATAGTGACTCATGGAGAGATTATTATCTTGCAGACCAGAAGTAGAACACATATACTCATGTTGTCTTAAGACAATACCATTTTCTCCAGCTTTTTACAGTTTGGTAAATCAGTTCTGCACAATCAGTTTTTCAGCCCAGACAAGGGAAGCCATTAACCTAACTTTAGCACCAGGTGACCAGTTTGAATAGAGCTAGATGCAAATTTTGACTTATAATAACCTTCTTTCATGAGTTACTCATGCAGGGGGGGCAAAGCACGTTGAAAGGGGATGCAGAATTATACCTCTAGCCCCACCCCAGCATCACACAACTCCTTCCTGAGATTATTCACGTGCTGGGAGCTCAAGTCCATGAAGATTTTTACCACAATGCATGCTAGTCTTTAAAGCGCTGACAGACTCTTTTTTGTTTCGGTTCAATGTGATGGCAGCAAATCATATGTAGATCTGGCGTTTTGCAGAGCTTCATAGGTAAAAGAGATGGGAACCTTCCCTCAAAGAACTTATTCCTAAATTGGACAGTGAGGAAAACAACAGAGGGATGGGAATTAAGTTGCGGTAGTTGAGGACCAGTTTGAAATAAAGCCACAGGATCTTCAAGCACATTGGGGGTTGATGATGTTCCTGAGCACATGGGCACAGTTGCACACTGGAGAAACTGTTGTGGTTACCGCTCACACGCACAACCCAACCCATTCTATTGGCCAGAGTAAAGGGCTTTTTTCAAGCCTAATTTCAGTGGGGAAGAGTAGGGGAAGGGGGGTCCAGTAGGAGCTAGGGAAGGCTCATGAGAGCACCATGTTGCTGACTCCTTGCAGCTGATAATTTAGTACATTGTCAACGTAAGGATTTGATAACCACAGAGACAAGTGGCCCAATCGTATGCATTTACAGCACAACCCAACTATGTTTGCTTGGAAATAAGCCAAGACATGTTCCCAAATTAGTATGCATAGGATTGCAACCTCAGTCTGTGGCTTTTGTCTCAATGCAATTTTTTCTAGCTCTCACAGAGATATAAATCACAACATTTTAAGGAAAGTGAGGCCCCCAAGTTGGAACCACTCATTGTGCTTGTATCTATCACGTCACTGATGGGTTCCTTTCTAGTAAGAGACTCAGAACTTTAGAAGAAGATAATCAGTGGATCTTGAAGAAGAGCTATTAGACATGACTGCTTAAATGGGACCAGCATGTTTAGAGCTAACAGACTTTTAATGCCAGAGGCTGGGAAGCACAACAGTGGGTGGCTCTCAACAGCGTTTTCTGCTTGTGAGCTTCTAGGGTCATCTGGCTGGCGATTGTTGGAAACAGAGTGTCATACTAGATCAGCCAGTCTGACCCCAGGAAACAATTTGTATATTTTAACCCCCTCCCCAAAGGTATGCACATGACTGCCATTAAACTATTGGAATGTAGTGAAAGCCTTGTATGACAATGATATTTTCTTTTTAAGGATTGGTGACTGAAACCCCCCCCCCCAACACTTTTAGCAATTCTAAGTTAAACAACTCTTTTTTTTTCTTGTTTCATTATGTGGGAACATCCCAAAAATAATATTTCAAGCTCACCGTCTCACCCTGCTGAGTCTGCAGACCCTTCTGTTAAACCATCTTGCTCCCACGTATAATGCTGATGTGGAAATGTATTACATTACTTGGTAATTCTTTAGTTGTTTGCATGGGAGAGGGAATTTGTTTTCTTTCATGGGGAAGACTGAAAGTTTAAGGCCTCTTTACCAAATTCAAGCAAGTCTGACTATTCAAAGATCTTCCTGAGATTAAAAAGTACCTAACATGCGCGCGCTCTCTCTCTCTCTGGGTCAGTATGGCTGCAAGAATGTGAGGCAAGGAAAAAAGCTCATAAACACACAGATTCTCTTGTTCATGGGTAGGCAAACTAAGGCCCGGGGGCCAGATCCGGCCCAATCACCTTCTAAATCCAGCCCGTGGGCGGTCCGGGAATAAGTGTGTTTTTACATGAGCAGAATGTGTCCTTTTATTTAAAATATATCTCTGGGTTATTTGTGGGACATAGGAATTCGTTCATTCCCCCACCCCAAAAAAATATAGTCCAGCCCCCCATAAGGTCTGAGGGACAGTGGACCGGCCCCCTGCTGAAAAAGTTTGCTGCCCCCTGCTCTTGTTTAACACTTAACATGCACTAGTCTACATCCAGAGAATGCTAGTAATGCTTTTAACTCCACTTAAATGAGTGGGAAATAAGTTGTGGTTAGTTCATCCTAATGATTTAATTTGGGACTTGAGAGCAACTAAATTTCTCTTGTTTCTGGGCTCTGAATTTGTTTTTAAAAAGGTTTTTAGGAGTACAGCAAGGAGGAGTTTGTGAAGAGAAAACAGACGCAAATATTTTAAACCCACCTATTGAATGTAGCAATATTAACAGAGCCAGATTTTCAATTTATAAACTATGCTATTTTTTCAGTTTCATATACAACTTTTTTCTTTAATGAGCCACCATGGAATCAGAATTTTAGAAACAAAAGCCTCATCTCATGTTTGTCTGATCATTGTTTGCAAAAAGATGACATCACAACCACAAGCTTCAAACAAACAACTTAATATATTTAAGTAAGAAATGGTGCTGACCAGTATAAGTCAATATAAGTGACAACTAAACCTGAAACTGTTCTTAACTTTCTGACAGTAAGAGCTGTTTGTTAGTGGAATGGACTTCCTCAGAAGGCAGTGGACTCTCATTCATTGGAGGTTTTTAAGCAAAGGTGGGATGGCCATCTGTCACTGATGTTTTAGTTGGCATTTCTGCATTGCAAGGGGTTTGACTAGGTGACCCCAGCTCTACAATTCTGAATCTATGACTAACTGGAGCATCCTAAACCAGGAATCAATACTGTCACATGTTTTATTACACAACCAATACATTGTCTGAGCACCAATGTACATGCCACTGTCACTCCCAGGAGCATCTACAGTGTTTTGCCCACAAAATTGTGCTTCCTTGTGCTTATGTAACAGGCAAGTGGTGGACCTCCCAAGGCATCAAAGGTCACTTATGAACTATGTAAACATGCAGAAAAGGCCAACCATTTGGCTGGGTATTTTTATATATATTCTTGGCAGTAAGTACAGAAGCATAGCAGCTACATCACAAAATAATAAATCCTGTGCATTATTATAATGGATGTGGGGAGAAGCTACTGTTCAAATCTCCACTCAGCCATGAACCTGAATAGATAACGTTAAGCAACTCACTTCTGTTAGTTAATCTACCAATATTGTGAGGCTATAGAGAGGGAGATAAAAATAAACAACTAAAAGTCACAAAGTATGAGAGAGACCGAGAACATGCACAGCTGAGGATGAGTTAATGTACTCTGTAGTTGGCAAGAAGGTTTTGTTGCTCAGACTATCAAGCCAGCCTTAGTTGGAATCTTTTACAGGGTTCAGGGAATAACACATGACCTGCTCAGACTTATTGGTGCAAGGAGACTTCATGGGTAATGTGCTTGTCCTCACCTGAGTTTCTTCATTTGACCACCGTTGGGTGGTCTGAATCCCTACCTGACATCTCTGTTTTGGGCTCAAGTTGAACCAGTGCTGAAACCACATCAAGTCAAGGAATTTGGAGCATTGGCAGAGGGAACAAAAAGTTATTTGCAATATATCACTGTGTTTATTGATATCCACTAAGATAGGGATAGCCAATATGGCATCTTCCAGATGTTGTGGACTGCATCTTGGGAAGAGGGGCTGGGAAAGACATCTTGGAAAGCTTCCATAAGTCAAATAGGCAGAGCTACATGGACCTATTGTTCAACCTTCATATGCTTTCATGTGATGGAAGATGCCCTGAACCATCTTTGATTTGATTTGCCTTTGGGAAGAGGCACAGGCAAGCT
Organism: Podarcis liolepis; assembly: GCF_965112155.1. Taxonomy (NCBI): domain Eukaryota; kingdom Metazoa; phylum Chordata; class Lepidosauria; order Squamata; family Lacertidae; genus Podarcis; species Podarcis liolepis. The sequence goes on from NC_139564.1 coordinate 53,925,515, forward strand.
GAAGGAGCTCCACACTGCATGAATCACCTAGCCTGCAGATTGGGAAAGTTTCAACTGCTGTGCATTGTATTATGAAATGGCTGTTGTAGCTCAATGGTAGAGCCCATGTGTAGCACACAGGCTGCCCCAGATTCAATCCCTGGCATATCCAGGTACAACTGGGAAAAACTCCAGTCTGGAACAAAGAAAGCTATTGCTGGTCAATATAGACGATACTAAGCTAGGTGGCCAGACTCAGTATAAGGCAGCTTCCCATCTTCCTGCACTTGGGGCAGGGTGGTGGGAGAGAACAGAATCAAACCCTTGGTGAAAGAATGGGATTTTCATGTCTCATCTGCTTCACAGAACACTTGCTCCCAATACATTTCCAAGCACAATTCAAAGGTTTGGTGCTGACATGACAGCCCTAAACGGCCTCGGCCCAGTATACCTGGAGGAGCATTTCCACCCCCATCATTCAGCCTGGACACTGAGGTCCAGCTCCGAGGGCCTTCTGGCAGTTCCCTCACTGCGAAAAGTGAGGTTACAGGGAACCAGGCAGAGGGCCTTCTCGGTAGTGGCGCCCACCCTGTGGAATGCCCTCCCATCAGATGTCGAGGAAATAAACAACTATCTGACTTTTAGAAGACACCTGAAGGCAACCCTGTTTAGGGAACTTTTTAATGTTTGATGTTTTATTGCTTTATTATTATTAATAATAATATTGTGTTGGGAGCCACCCAGAGTGGCTGGGGAAATCCAGCCAGATGGGTGGGGTATACATAATTTTGTTGTTGTTGTTGTTGTTGTTGTTGTTGCTGCTGCTGCTGCTGTTGTTATTGCTATTTTTCCTTTGCCAAGAACCCACCACTTTGATCCTAAAATACATTTACTAATGGGACAAGCCATACAGTTTTCTTAGTGGCTACTTGTGATCAACTTGCAATCTTGTAATTAGGATGGAGCCTATCTGGTCACAAAGTTGCTTAAAGTATGTTTTTATATTTTAGAATCAAAACAGCAGATGGACTTTCCTTCACACTCTGCTGATCAGCCAAAATGGAACCACAGGCCTTGGTAAACTTGTAAGAGAATTTGGAGTCGAGAGCGGCTGGCAGTAAGCAGTTTTGATTCTTCCCATTCATATTTTATGGGGAGAAAAGGAAAAACAGCTGGCAGTAACTGTTTCTTCTTTTCAAAAGAAGCAGTAAATCGAAAATTTGCAGAATCTTAGTGCGATTTCACAACTGCCCTTCTGAAGCCAGCGTTACTCATTCCCCGATAGTAAAGCGGTACTATCCAGAGTCCAGCTTCTCTTGCCCTGGAGTATAATTCTCACCCTGGGTGGGAAGTTCTAGTAAAAACCACAGACTCTAAACAAAAAAAGAGCCTCAGCTGATACATGATTATAATGTCACAGTGGAATATAGCTGCTGTAGTTGCTAAAAACGAGCTGAGTATTGGATGATTATATTTCACTAGAAAAATAGCAGATCACATGGCTGTTTCTACAAGACTGCTTTCTCATGAGCAACTTCTACCAGCTGTGTGTGGATCTGGCACAGCTCAGCCATGTGCCCTATTCATAACTAAAGCCAAATACAGTCGTACCTTGGTTCTTGAAAGCCTTGGTACTCGTACGTTTTGGGTCCCAAACACCGCAAACCCAGAAGTAAGCGTTCCGGTTTGCGAATGTTTTTTCGGAAGCCAAACATCTGATGCGGCTTCTGCTTGACTGCAGGAAGTTCCTGCAGCCAATCAGAACCCAAGCCTTGGTTTTCGAATTGTTTGGGGAGTGAAATGGACTCCCGCAATGGATTAAGTTTGAGAACCAAGGTGCGACTGTACACCCTAACATTGCAAGCTGCTGAAATGGCTGTATTCCGCACAGGTACTGAATGTACCTGTAGCACCTTCTCTCTTTTTCTCCTTTAGATTTCAGGTGCACATTTTCTGTGAAACCTCTGGCTTGACCCCAGTCTCAATGATCAACTATAACCCAAACGACAGACAAGTGTAAGTAAGTACATGAGCCTGCTTTAGCTCTCACATTTATCTACAGCTAGTGTGTCTCTCCCTGCCCTTTTCTCTATTGTCTTTTCTACTTCCAAAATTTAGATCTAAGCTCTGGGGGTGGGTGGGAGGCAGCAGAAGGGTCTGGGTATTTATTTATTTTTACTTATAACAATGCTGTAGAATTCTGTGCATATTGTTGGCTCTGCAGTCATTGAATACAAGGTATAAATGAATGAATCATTCATTCAGAGATCACTAAGGCATATTACCATCTAATTATTCAATACTTTCAGCTGGGCATTTATGTTGGTTAGAAGAGAAGGAAAGAGACTATGGATTTATCCACACTTACTTTCCTCCACCCCTCTCTTTGCGTAGGCAGGCAGAGACCTGCCCCCCCCCAACCCCAGACAACACCCAGGTGGAATAATGCCACATGACACGTGTTATGGGATTAAAATTGGCCACAACTTTATCAAAAGTTTCAGATGTAGAGAGACCTTGGCTTAGGCATTGGGCGTTTATCCCTCCCAGTCCCTGGCCAGGTATCTGGGGAATATCAGGGTTATCCAGAATGTGTGGGGATTGGGCTGGTTCTGGAAAATGTATGTTTAAGCAGAGAGCCTGCCCCCCATTTCACTGTGTCGCAGGGGAGAGCAATGACAACCTCTTGGCATATGGCCAATGCCTCCCCTCAAAACAACCCCTTTAACGGGAAACCCTGGGTTTGCCGCCACCGCCGGGGGAGCGTGGGTCACCGCTTCACGCCCCCCCCCCTTTAGGGAAGATAGACTAAAGAATTCCACTCAAGGCCTGAAACCACCAAAGGTGTGGCGTTTTGCTACAGGGAAGGCAAAACCTGCCAATGCAGGGAAATCCCTTCCCGGTCCTTCAACAGCAACCATCAATGACCGTAGCAATGCCCACATAGTGGTAATGAAAAAAGGTTAAACTGCAAAAGGAATGCATGAAGCCAACTGAAGATTCCCATGTAAGTTACTCTATTTTGTGGGGGGGGGGGAGCAGACCTAGCCCTACCTGACCAAGTCCCCTGGCAATGCCTCCTCCAGCTGGGACCGGCCAATTGTTGGAATCTTGGCGGGAACCTCCAGGTATCTGGCCCGGGGGGAGGGGGAGGGGAAGCCAGGCTGCCTAGCCGGGAGTCGTGTAGGATTGGGTGGGGCTGTGTGCACCCACACAAAGGGTGCCCCCCATTTAATGTGGGGAGCGGTCATTCCAGGCACAGATCAGTGCTTAAAACTCTATGTCTGAGCTCCCTTTTTTGAGCCTAGCTTCCACACACGCACACACACGAAAACCTCTTTAGCATTCAATAGGAGCAAATGTTTTCTGCAGATTGGTTTGCACACAGGGAAAGCTAGAACCTAAAAAAGGGGGCACTCAGACATGGAGTTTTAAAGTGTGGACCATGCCTGGAAAGAGTGGGGGAGGGACCTAACATTTTGTGCATGTGGTAGAGTTGTCCTAAATGGGGGAAAATCTGGGATAAGATTGCTTATACAATCGGCTTAATGATTGGATATTCCATTTATTTTGACCCATGTGATATTACTTGGGTATCCCAAATAGGCTGGTTAAACAGGGCCATCCTGAGCTCATTTGGAATGATTTCTTGTGGCAGTGAGTTCTGTGATACATTTTTCGCACTGGATATTTTCATACCAGGTTTTTACTTCAAATCAAATATTCTCTGTCATTAGCTTGCCTAGCAAAACATACATTTGTGAAACACAAACATTTCCTTCTCCACATCCTTACTGGGGGTGGGGGAAATGAAGTTGTCATTACAACTGGAAAACAAGTTAGGATCTGCAAGCGCCTTGACAAGCAGCTTCTAATTCAACATAATAATGTCACAAGAGGCATCAGGTAATTGCAGTGTCGATCAGAAGATTGGCAACCATATATGACTGACTCTGCTGAAAGCTGAAGAGAAACTGAAAAAGGCAAGCAATTAGGGGGAGTTTGGGGAGTTAGGCATATTGCCTTAACGCAGCTTTTAGAGTAACTGGGTGGGGAGAATTACACCCGTGACAAACAAACAAACAAAAAAACCTTTCGGTCTGACAGGACATGTATTATGGAAATGATGTCTACATTTTTTAAAGAGAGTCATTTAATTTTACGTTAACACCCAATGAGGAAGTTGAAAGGGGAAACGGAAGACTCAGGACTTTATTTCTATGTTAACACCCAAACAGGGAGTTATGGTTCTGCGGCTGAACTGGATCTGCCCCATTCCGATCTGTGTGGGATATTGTAGAATTCAATGACCCAACCTTCACTGGCTTAAGAAAGACAGAAACTGTGAACATTTTAAAAAATGCGCATCCATGGTGTATCCCGGATAGGTGCCATAGGCTGCATAAACCAATTCAATCTTAATACAGTGGTACCTCAGGTTACATACGCTTCAGGTTACAGACTCCGCTAACCCAGAAATAGTGCTTCAGGTTAAGAACTTTGCTTCAGGATGAGAACAAAAATTGTGCTCCAATGGCCAGGTGGCAGCAGGAGGCCCCATTAGCTAAAGTGGTGCTTCAGGTTAAGAACAGTTTCAGGTTAAGAACGGACCTCTGGAACGAATTAAGTACTTAACCCGAGGTACCACTGTAAATAAATAGATTCAAGAGATGGAGTGAGGGGGGATTCCTAGCTGCTGCTCCAGCACAAGATCATAAATACGAGGTCACATGAATGTTATGCATATGTGATTGTGGTGTAAAATGTTGGTAAACATTGCCTTCCTATAGCTGGAAGCACTTATATGATTGACTTCTGGAACCAGCTATATAGGGGTTCCAAGCAGGCGAATAACAACCCAGCTGGAATCATATGAAAGCACTTTTTCAAGCCACTACATTCATGCAACTAGGGGTGCGGTGGTTCCAGTCCTGCTTGGAGGGTCGTTCCCAGAGGGTGTTACTTGAGGAGTACTTTTCAGCCCCGTGGTGCAGCTGGTGCAGAATTCAGCGGCCATGTTGCTCACGGTTTAAGCATATTGCACTGATCCTGGTCTGACTGCACTGGCTACTGATTAGTTTCCGGGCCCAATTCAAAGAGCTGGTTCTGACCTATAAAGCCTTAAACGGCCTAGGACCGCAATTCCTCAAGGACCGCCTCTTTCCATATGAACCTACCCGGACCCTGAGATCATCTTCTGAGGCCCTCCTTTGTGTGCCTCCTCTGTGAGAGATCTAGAGGGTAGCAACACAAGAACGGGCCTTCTCTGTAGTGGCTCCCCAGGGAAGTTCACCTGGCACCATTATTGTACACCTTTAGGCGCCAGGCAAAAAAATTCCTTTTTAACCAGGCCTTTGGCTGATCTAATCAGCATCCTAAAATGAGTGCTCACTGGAAGGACAGATCCCGAAGCTGAGACTCCAATGCTTTGGCCACCTCATGAGAAGAGAAGACTCCCTGGAAAAGACCCTGATGTTGGGAAAGATGGAGGGCACAAGGAGAAGGGGACGACAGAGGACGAGATGGTTGGATAGTGTTCTCGAAGCTACCAGCATGAGTTTGACCAAACTGCGGGAGGCAGTAGAAGACAGGAGGGCCTGGCGGGCTCTGGTCCAGGGAGTCACGAAGAGTCGGACACAATTAAACGACTAAACAACAAAAAATGTGGCTCTTTGTGTGTGTGTGATTGGATTATTATTTGATTTTATATATTGTGATTTTTGTGTGTGAGACCTCCGGGTATAGGGAGGTATATAAATTCAATAAATAAAAATGAAATGAAATGCAAACTGCAAAGGCTGCATACAGAGCTGTGCTATTGCGATGCTACTTAACACCCTCAGTCTTCCATACAATCCCCAGTGTGGGCTGTGAACTTCTGGAGGCGATATTGCCGGGCACATTAAGAGCTCACCCACACTTCCGTTTGTCCCATACAGTGGTACCTCTGGTTACGAACTTAATTCGTTCCAGAGGTCCGTTCTTAACCTGAAACTGTTCTTAACATGAGGTACCACTTTAGCTAATGGGGCCTCCTGCTTCCGCCACGCCGCTGCCGCAAGATTTCTGTTCTCATCCTGAGGTAAAGTTCTTAACCCGAGGTTAGTGGAGTCTGTAACCCGAAGCATTTGTAACCCAAGCTACCACTGTATTTCATTTCGTTTTTCCTGTTATTCCTAGACATGGGTCTAAGAGTTTTTTCTTGTGTCCCCCTGCTTCTCCCTGGGAAAACCCACTGTTTGCCGCTGCATCAGAACAACAGTAAAAACCAATTTGCTCCAGTTCAGCAATAAACAACGGGTTTTCCTGGGTAAGGCAGTGGGACGAAAGAAAAAACAAACCCATAACTAGAAATCATTGGACAAATATGCTTTTAACCATCTCCCCCTAACATTATAGTTTGCCTGCATGCAAAGTTAACACGCTCATTGCAATATGCAAAACTTGGAGCAACATACAAGATGGGCACTGACTCTTCAACAGGCCTTTAGACTGGGAGACAACCTAGATGTTACATGTAAGTGTAACTTTCCCATCAATGACCTTCTAAAAAGAAAAGGAAAGCATCAATGAGGAGGGACATAAGTTTTTGAGGGGTGGGGGGATGATTAACCCTTTCCCTGCTGATTCCTTTTCTGTTAAAAAATGAGTGAGCTCAGCAACTTTTCCCCATACAAGGAGAAAAAATGTGGGTCCCAAATTGCTTTCTGCCATTGCGATGATAGGGGAAACAGTTCTGAAGATGGATTATGAGCAGAAAAACAGCAGGCAAGGAAAGAGTCAAGAATCCTCCAACAACTCCAGGTCAGTCTCCCAAGGGCTGTTTTCAGTTTTGTTTTAAATCCCATCAGGATTTAAATATTGGATATTATCTGGTTGCAGAATCCAAGTTAGCCCTGGGTCTCTGAGATAATGAAGATCAAAGAAAGGTGGGAAGTGTAGCTTTGTAAGGACAGAAACAGTGCTCTCTTCGGGGGGGGGGGCGACAGACTCCCATTGAAATGAATTGGAGTCCTACCATAAGCAAATTACCTGTGTAGGGCTCCCAATCCTCTAGCAAGGACTAAGGGTTAAAGCCCCCTCCACAAACTAATGCCTCAGTTGAGATCAGGGTGCTCATGTTGGCAATTTACGTAAAAAACCAAAACAAAAACCAACCCTGCACTGAAGGGCACAGATAGATATTGTCTAGTCTGGCCCCAACTCACTAATATGGAATGCCACAGAAATGATCAAAGCAAGTTGACTGCATAAAGCATACCTTGTGAAGCTGGTCACATGGACTTGGGTCCTCTACATCTGACAGAGCTGCGTGGGGATGGAAGAGCCACTGGCCGCGGGGAGAAGGGCTGTGGCTTCTCAGAATACAATTCTCCTGCAAGGAAGAGGGAAGAAACAAGGAAACGAGGAGGATGTGAACTCAGAGGTAGGAAATGGAACTTTGCAAGAGCAACAACTCTAAACAAGGCAAAAGAGGAGACCCGACAGCGGCAAGTCAGAGGAAATGTTACGTCCCATGTGCACTCATCCTGTTGTTTTCTCTGGTCAGCAGGATTTTGCACGTTTCTGTAGTGGCTCCAAAACCAGTATGAACAGAGATTAGCTAAAGAACGAGCATGTGCATTACAGCTGACGATGATGCCATCATATGATGTTCAAGTCTCTATGAGAAATTACTGCCCATGCCAGCCCAGAAACAGTGCTTTGCATCAGCATGCAGCTGGAAGTCCTCCAATTCAAAATGGAGCTTGGGCAGAAGCATGCTGTGGGGATGTGAGCAAACCATTATTTCAGTCATCATTAAAGGTAAAGGGACCCCTGACCATTAGGTCCAGTTGTGGCTGACTCTGGGGTTGTGGCGCTCATCTCACTTTATTGGCTGAGGGAGCCGGCATACAGCTTCCAGGTCATGTGGCCAGCATGACTAAGCCGCTTCTGGTGAACCAGAGCAGCGCACGGAAATGGCGTTTACCTTCCCGCTGGAGCGGTACCTATTTATCTACTTGCACTTTGATGTGCTTTCGAACTGCGGCAGGAGCAGGGACCGAGCAATGGGAGCTCACCCCGTTGCGGGGATTCGAACCGCCGACCTTCTGATTGGCAAGTCCTAGGCTCTGTGGTTTAACCCACAGTGCCACTGCAGTCATCGTTAGGGAGGATTTAAAAGTGAACCTACCCAACCTGCACTTTCCAGAACCATATGTGAACCAAAACAATGCCAAGAGAGACACCCAGAATCTAAGATTTTCCCTTATTCTGCAGTAATGCATTCTACTTAACTGGAAAGAGGGCTGGTGATTTACAGGGCAATCCTATGTGTTCATACTCTGAAGTCTCATTGAGTTAATAAGAACATAAGAAGAGACTGCTGGATCAGGCCAAGGGACCATCTAATCCAGCATCTTGTTCTCATATAGTGACCAACCAGATGCCTAGGGGAACCCCAAAAGCACCCTCTTTGCCTGTGACTCTCAGCAACTGGTATTCAAAGGCATATTGCTTCCAACAGAGGAGGCAGGACATAGTCATTGTGGCTAGTGGCCGCTGATAGCCTTTACCTCCGTTAATCTTCTCTTAATGCCATCCAAGTTGATGGAACATCACTGCCTGTGGTGGGAGCGAGTTGTGTGAAGAAGTAAACTTCCTTCTGACTGTCTTGAATCTTTTTATTTATTTCATTCATTTATTAAATTTGTATACTGCCCTTCATGCGTAGATCCCAGGGTTGTTCACAACATAAAAATAAAATAATAATATCAATTATTATTATTATTATTATTATTATTTATTTCAGACCCTGCCCATCAGGCTAGGTTTACCCAGCCACTCTGGGCGGCTCCCAACAGAATATTGAAAAACATGATAAAACACTAAACATTAGAAACTTCCCTAAACAGGGCTGCCTTCAGATGTCTTCAGATAGTTGTTTATTTCCTTGACATCTGATCGGAGGGCGTTCCACAAGACGGGCACCACCACCAAGAACGCCCTCTGCCTGATTCCCTGTAGCTTCACTTCTTGCAGTGAGGGAACCGCCAGAAGGCCCTCGGAGTGGACCTCAGTGACCGGGCTGAACGATGGAGGTGGAGACGCTCCTTCAGGTATACTGGACCGAGGCCATTTAGGGCATAAAGTAGCACCAACACTTTGAATTGTGCTCAGAAATGTACTGGGAGCCAATGAAGGCCTTTCAGGACCGGTGTTATGTGGTCTTGGCGACCACTCCCAGATAAAAACACAGAATACATAATAAAAAAGAGGAGGGAGGGGAAACCCCACGAACCAATACTCCCCCCCCCCCCATTTAGCTTCCTATGAATTCCAGCATCATGAGAGATGGATGAAAACTTTTCTCTGAGCTGAATGAGACTTAACATCCTCGCAAACAATATAGGCTTGAAACCTTGCACCAAAATCTACACGAACCTGTGGACAATTGGTGAAAGGAACAGTGGCTTCTACAAGCAAGCGTCTATCTTCCGTAAGAGACATGAAAACAATTGCAAAGCACATAGTACAACAATGTATATTCTTCAGCATTTGTTGTTGTTATTTTTCAGCGCAGAACTGAGTTTGAAATTCCAGCCCTGTACACTCATTGTATGATGTGGCTGCAGATTAAAGCATTGTGAAAAAGAGTTTGTGTTCTTTTTCCTACTCCACATCTTGCGTGCTGGATAATAAGTTTCAAGTAATTCACCACAGGCAAGCCTCATTGCACCGATGGGAATAAAGTCAATTAGCTCAAACGGTTTAAGATGCTGTCATACACGCCAGCATCAAATTCTGTCCCAGACTCCAAGACGACACCATCCAGACCTTCTGAGATACTTGGAATAGGTCAGAATGTGCCTTTGCCTGTTTTCACCATGTCAGGGCATAGGTTCATCTTGTGTTGCCTTTCAACTAGTACAGTCCCTTAAATTTCAACTTCCTTGCACTTGGTTGAAATTAGGGCATATCTATGATTACCACCAACACCATCAAAGCTGTTCATATGAATCTGATAGCATTAAACTAGATGCCAGGCAAGCCTCTCTGAAGGATGCATTCTGTTATGCACTGAAGTTCTCACCCTGGGCCAGCAGGGGGATACTGTAGATAGTTTTCACTCAGGTCCACATATGCAAATAAGGAATTGAAAGCGACGTTCAGTGATTGGATAGTTACAGAAAGTTGTTACTGTTGCTTTGTAGTTGAGCTCTATATAAGCAGGTTGGCTGAACCCTTCAGCCCAGTTCTGTTCGCTGTGTCGTCTGATATGTTCACCCACAATTTAACACATTTCTTGCATGGTGATAAATTGTGGCTTCCCACTGCACCAGGTCTCAGTTGAGATTTGGATCTGGTCTGGATCTGGTAGGTTTGCACTGCCACCTGTGTTTTGTCTCTGTCCTCTCTGTCCATTGATTTTGGAGCAGAGGAAACTAGTGTCTAAAACTAGCACCGGTTTATCATTTTGCTCGAATGGTATCCAATGACTTAGGGAACCAGATGCCAACAGTGTTTGATTCACATTGTATAGCTGGATATGACTACACAAGTTAATGGCCTGGAGAAGGAGGACACAAAAATGCCCAGTGCCTCACAGTGAATGACTTAGAAAACCAGGTCTGTTACTCATGCATTCCTGCTGCAAAGGCCTGAGGTTCAGCCTATTGTATGATGCTGTCTGGTTGTGCCTCGAAAGATCAAAAGCTCATATAAATAATTGTTTCCTGTTTTCCCCCTCTTCTCTTACTTTTCTGTGAGATCCCGTGCCATTTGAGTGTCTCACGTTTTGCATTTGTGTTCAGCATGTTATAACTGAGTGACTCACACTAACGAATGACTCAGTAAACTACGCTAATTAAAAAATATGAGTAAAGGCAGGAGTTTACTTGTGCCAGCCCTTAAACAGGAGTTTCTGTCACAGGGTGAAGCTCCTCTGAAGCAGGGGACCATTTTTTCTGTGGAATGCCCTGAGGGTCAAACTCCAAAGCCAAAAACAGAAGGCTGTGGTTACTGCTATGCTCTCTGCCCTTCCCCAAGCTGGAAGAAGATCTAGGCAAGGGCTCACCAACCTTCCAGAGACTGTGGGCACATCTGCAAACTGAAGACACTGTTGTAGACACCACACATACATCACAACCTTTCCTTGGGCCACAATATAATGCTTATTTGAAGCCTAGTTTTAGACAGAGGAGGAGAACCAGGGATGCTGCTGTGTGAATATATGTGCATTTCATTAAGATGAGAGCATTAATATTGTCTTGGGAAAAAAATCTGGTTTGTTTACAGCAGGATGGGGAATCTTTGGTCCTCCACATATTGCTGAACTAGAACTCCCAGCAGCTACAGCAAGCAGGGATAATTGGAGCTGCTGTTTATCAACATCTGGAGGGCCAAAGATTCCCCAGCCCTGATTTACAAGCAGAGCATAAGGAAGGCAATGAAGGCAAACAGTGGTGTAGTGTAGGTTGCCAGTGCCTGGGGCCGCGTAGAGGGAGGAAATGGATGGAGTGCGTATGCACAGTCAACTGCCTAACGGCGTCCGTGTCACCCAGAAGATCACAGCCACAGAGATAAGAAAAGAAGAGTTGTTCCATTGTCTGGAGAGGTCACTTCCTGGTTTGCATGGAGAAGCTGTTTTCAACGGAGCCCAGCAACAGAAGCACACGACTATATTGAAGCAACACTGGGTCTTGAAATTTTGCACCTCTAATAAACTTAGAGGCTATGGGGATGTAATATGTCCCTGAAAATGCATTTATTGGATTTGCATCTCAACATTTCCCCAGACAAGTTGGGCGCTGTTAGTGATGAACACTGGGAGCAAGTTCACCAAGGTATTTGTGGCATGGAAAGGAGGTACCAAGACAGTTGGAGTCTCAGCATGCTTTCAGATTTTTGCTGGATGCTCCAGAAGCAAAATATATACATTAGACCACATCAGTGTGTTCATAAGTTAATAGAGTCTGAAAGATCACATGATAAAGAGGGAGAAGTAGTAGAATAACTACAGGTTGGGACGTACCGTATTTTTCGCTCTATAAGACGCACGTTTTCTCTCCTAAAAAGTAAGGGGAAATGTGTGTGCGTCTTATGGAGCGAATGCAGGCTGCGCAGCTATTCCAGAAGCCAGAACAGCAAGAGGGATCACTGCACAGCGATCCCTCTTCTGTTCTGGCCTCTGGGATTCAGAATATGTTTTTTCTTGTTTTCCTCCTCCAAAAACTAGGTGCATCTTATGGTCTGGTGCGTCTTATAGAGCGAAAAATACGGTATCTCATGTGGTTCACAAGCAAGCATGAAGCTACAGTAACACAAAAAAACGAAAGCAAAAAACACCTGCTAATGTAGATTGTACCCTGTTCTGCATGCATGGATGCTGGACAGAATCTGACTGCCAGTTAAATAAATATCTGGAATATCATTGACAGATTTAAGCTAAAGATTCAGGAGGCAGCACCAGAAGAGAGAGAAACAGTAGTTTAATATAGGCTGGGTAGAAGACTGGCAAATACAGCCTCATTCTTCAATAAGTCAGGAAAATGGACTGTTGCTGCTATATTTCGATATTTCTGCTATGTTTAATTTTGTAAGTTGGCCAAAAGTATGGAGTAGCAAACAGCAATGCTATTATCATTTTGATTCCAATTGCAAGGGAATTGATGAAAAAGGATAACTAATGTGATTAACCAATGTGCCTTCCCCATGTTGCTGGCTACTATTCCCATCAGCCCCATCCAGCATGGCCAATGGTCAAGGATGATGGGAACTGTAGTCCAGAAACATCTAGAGGACACCTCATTGGCTATTGCTGGGTTAGCAGTATGCAGACCTAAACCATGCATATAGTAATCTTATTCATAACATTCCAGAAAAGCTGCAGCAGTTACAGCGGGGGGGGGGGGATTCAAGGTTACTTGGAATTGACTGCAAAAGTCATTAGGATGGTGCAGAATAATGGCACTTTCCTTAGTATGTTGTCAAAACCTGTCAACAACATGAGCCCCTCTGGAGTTTTTTAGGTTTTGCTCTTTATTCCTTCAAGTCTCTGGAATTCCTAGGTCATGTCACTATGATGGTTTCTCCAGTGGAACACAGATGGTTGGGACTTCCTCCTCTGTGGTTCAGCAGCACCCCTCCTGAGGAGACCAGAAGCACTTCAACTAGCTATGCAATGGGTGTGCATTCCCCTGTTGAACCTAAGTCTGTGAACTTTGGAAGTCACATTTCTGTAATAAATTGCTCCTGTTACTGTATTCGCTCTGCAGTTATTTTTTCTTGTCCTGTTACCCTTTCCTACTTCCACTCACTAACAATGGCTCATTCATTTATTCCTCTTCAGTACATGAATGGATTGTCTGGGAAAGTCCATTCCACAGCAGAATTACTGGAAGAACTGGCGGTCTCCTCCCACAATTGGTTCCCTCACTTAACATTTCTGTATTTAGTTCCTGTTATAGCTCTGCTCTTCTAACTCTGTCATCCTCAGCTGTACGCCAGTAGCTCCCAAATGATTATCTACACCATCCAATTGAAACAAGCTGCAGAACTTGCAGGACCACTTATTTGTAATTACAAGGTGCTGTGCCTGTATTATTTTCATTGTATTCGTATTCCTTCTTTTTTATTATATTTTGTTGTATTCCACAGAATTCAAATTGCAATACAATAAAATACAATGTAAGAAATAAAAATCAATAAAAACACAATTAAAAAATCAATATGAATATTCCGTGTGATGGATGCTCTGTCTCCCATCTTCAACCACAAATCCACATGCAATGTGGACCACCTGAATGAAGCTCTTAGATGACTGGTGGTCCATTGGCCAGTTCTGGAAATCCTGTCCTACTTTGTTCAGCAGCTCTGACCATTCTCTTCCACTACCCTCAGTGCTTGTCCTGCCTAACATACAACATGCATTAACTCACAAAATGTCATGTATACCAAAACAATAAAGCAGATAATTGTTTTAAAAGAGGGTGAAAGGGATTGGTGGTGGTGTGAGCTAATGAAGGAAGTTCATATTATAAGTTCTTAGTAGAAGTTGTTGATCACAAAGTTCTGGAATCATAGAATTATAGAGTTTGAAGGAAACCCGAGATTCATCTAGTCCAAACCTCTGCAGTACAGGAATCTCAACAAGATCATAAATGATAGCCATCCATCAATGGAGACCTCATATCTGTATATGTCCCCTGAGCATCTTTATGAACAAAAGCGGTTTTAAAAAATATGTAATTGCTAGATCTGTTAAACTCCTCAGTCTATTTGAATATGGCTTTACCTGCTGCAGTTTCAGGAAACTGCAAAATAAAAGGAAACACAATCAAATTAACACAATCAAGAGCTCTAACTGAGATATCAACTTCTATCCAATCGTGATGAGTTTTTGCTTGTTCACAACTGACTGAAAGTAAAGGCTGTTTTATTAATTTAGCATGAGAATTAAAGCTCATAGTATAGCTTTCTTAAGTATGTTTTCTCTATAAATTTATGGGCTTATAAAAATGCCCCCAGCTGTTTGAAATCTACTTGCAGGAGTAGACATTAAACCAAGATGCAGCTGAAAGTGTTTGAAAGCAGTAGCATTTAATTTATTCTTTAGGGGAAAGAAGAGTCACAGACTTTTATGGTAATTTCTAAGTGTCCTGGTTTTTGTTTTGTTTTTTAATTATTGAAAATTCTTTGCGAGCCCTGATTGCACCTGGTGTTTAGCTACTAACTCAGCAAATGTTTGTGTTCTTGTTGGAATTTAGATGCAGCTTGACAGAACGTCACTCTAGTCTGGAGACAATGGCTGTGATTTTTGAAATACCTTCTTCAACCATATCCTTTTAAGGTAGAAAAACCTTACATCAACACACATCTCAGACAACTTCCTGTAACAACTACTTTCCTAAGAAGCAGGAACATATCAGCAGTTTGCCACTAACTTCTGGTGCATGCCACAGATTTCAAGATGTTTGACATTTGATGTCGGAATGATTGGCCCACCAAATAAAAGAAAAAAGATAAAACTACTGTTCTACCCTTGAAGACCACAGTGCATTTCTTAACCGTTTTCCAGTTGAAACTTAATTTCCTGTAAGATGGCCTCAAGGATGAAAAATGAGTGGAAGAAAATTAAAGAGAGATGATGCTGAACAACATTCTGAATGCCCACATGTTTAAGCAAAATACAGATTCCAGACTATCTTTGCTACCATGGCAGAAATTGGCCCCATAGAATTTGATTGGTTCAGTAAAAATCAGTAATGCTTATTTGTAAGAAAATCTTGAATGGGATGTTTTTATTGGTGGCAGTGGTGGTGAGATTCCAGCGCTCTAAATAGATTGGACAACAGTCAGCATGTTTACTTGTTTAATATTTAGTAGTTACAAAACTAAACTAGTATACACGTCATGTTATTTTTTGTGTGTTATACAAACAACTCAGGAAGTTCTTCCAATTGCCAAAAGTAGATGAATGGGAATGTTTTATTGGGTGGGGAGCAAATCAGTAAAGCATACTCCATTTGGTTTAAATATCATATTCAAAAAATAGTTGTAAATATTTTAAGACTGGCAGCAGCTCAGCAGCATATGCTTCCCTTATGTAATTTAAATTTTAAGAAAACTATGAACTAAATGGTTCATAAACCAATTTTAGCTTATTCAGATTGCTGTTCTGCTTTGGTGGATATGTGGGGTTGCGTGTGTCTGTGTCCATGTGCACAAATGCACACATGTGCATGTACTTCCTATGGGTATTTTATTTGACTGGTATGGTATACCTAAGTTATGTGGATTGTTCATTTCATAAAAGAATGCAGTTTTGGAAGTGAAAACATTTCTGCAGAAAAATGCAAGAGTGAAAAAATTGCCACCATTTTTTTTCACCCCACAACGGTGCATTCTTCAGCCCTGAATAAGCAAGAACGCTAAACATAATGATGGACAATCTTCTGCTATAATCCTGTTTTGCTAGACTAGCCAGATATGATAAATGGCTGTCGTACAGGGGTCCGCAAACTTTTTCAGCAGGGGACCGGTTCACTGTCCCTCAGACCTGGGGGGGGGGGGGGATGGACGACAACTATATTGGGGGGTGGATGAACGAATTCCTATGCCCCACAAATAACCCAGAGATGCATTTTAAATAAAAGCACACATTCTACTCATGTAAAAACACACTCATTCCCAGGTCATCTGCGGGCCAGATTTAGAAGGCGATTGGACCGGATCTGGCCCCCGGCCCTTAGTTTGTCTACCCATGCTGTAGTATATTTTATCTAATAAGAGTTGCCAACCCAATAGTTGCAAGCACCCATGTGCCCAGTACTTTTCTCTGGGGGTACGCAGGGGTACACATACCCCTAAACATTTTGTGAATCTAAGTTTGGCCTCATTGAGGGGCAGTATTTCAATATGAATTGGAAAGTGAGAGTACAGTGGTACCTCGAGTTACATACTCTTCAGGTTACATACGCTTCAGGTTACAGACTCCGCTAACCCAGAAATAGTGCTTCAGATTAAGAACTTTGCTTCAGGATGAGAACAGAAATCGGGCTCTGGCGGCGCGGCAGCAGCAGGAGGCCCCATTAGCTAAAGTGGTGCTTCAGGTTAAGAACATTTTCAGGTTAAGAACGGACCACCGGAACGAATTAAGTACTTAACCCGAGGTACCACTGTACCCCTAAACATTATTTTTTTTAGAAAGAAAGCACTGCATGTGCGTAACAGTTGATTCCTATGGTGCGTCCCCACAAAATAACTCACTAAATAGCTCTTCACAAATTTACAACGGGGCTTTTAAGTTTAGAGAAAAGCAGACCCTCCAAGAGTCCCTATTTTCCAGGGACGTCCCTGATTTAAAGAAGCCATCCTGGTTTCTGATTTGATCCCAGAATGTTCTGTTTTCCTTAGGATGTCCCTATTTTCATTGGAGGGTACGGTCACAGAGAATGTGCAATCCGATGCAGGTCTCGTCAGAAGTAAGCCCCATTGATTTCAAAGAGGTTTACTCCCAGGTAAGCGGGCATAGTGCCATGGGCTCAGGGAGATCAACATGGGGGGGGGGGAACCTGCAGAATAAAGCAGGAGACATCTCCCATAGCGGAAAAGCAAAAATGGAAAGGTGGTTTTTTTTAGTTAATATGGTAGTATTTAAAAGAGCGTGGGGAAAAGTCATGGAAGAGATGCTCAACACACACTGTTTTCGCATGCTTTCTACTTCAGGGCCTATTTACTATAATTAGCCTGCCACAAATGTTTCAAAATAAGATGCTTTATAAGGACAGATTGACGGAAGAAAGTGCTCCAAGGGTGAAGACTATTGTTAGGCAGATTTTTCTCTTTGGGAGTCAAGAGAAAAGAAGGCAAACATTTAAAGTGTGGGCTTTAATTGAGTAAATAAACACTCTATAAGTGAACAACTGTCTTAAGAAACAGCAATGAGGAACATTTGTCTTGTGTGGACTTTCAGAGGTAACCTAATACCTCAACAGTGGCCTAGGCTCTTGGGTTTTATCACCCAGTTTTCACCTCTCTTATCTGGCAATTGGTGACTTTGGCACAAGTGCAAAGTGACACATAAGTGCTGCTACTAACTCTTTAAGAAGGGGGAGATTGGGGAATGAAGGAGGAGCCAGCAGTGCCGGATTTACATATAAGCTAAACAAGCTATAGCTTAGGGCCCCACTCTCTTGGGGGCCTCCAAACAATTTAAAGGAAAAAAACCTGGATGTACATTTCCAAAATATAACATAAAAACAAATAAAATAAAACCTACATACAGCAACAGTGTTCTGTGTTGTGTAGGCTCCTATGGTGTAAGTAATGGGCCCCGTCTGCGTAAGTAATGGGCCCCGTCAAATATCACTAGTTTGCTCATTTCTATATATGGGGTGCCTACATTCTGCTATTTATAATTATTGGTAGTTTGCATCATATATTTACATATATTTACATATATTTATTATTTCGTGTTATAGCAAGTTTCTAGAGACTAGATTATGAGTCTTTGTAAATTGTGTTTCTGAATGAACTTTTGTTACTGCCAAATGCCAGTGTGTTTCCATTATTAAGTTTGTTATGAATAAAAAAATCATTTTAATTTAGAGCTTAATAATTATTTCACTGTTAATATACTTCTTCTTAATTGTATGTCAGTTCAACAATTACTTTGATAAAATATATATTTTGTTATGTGCAAATGGCTTTAGATACCTCTTAGGACCATAAATTACCATATAGCATATATTCAACACAAAAAACAGTGACAATTTGTGGTTGACAAAGGACAGCTGGACATATAAAGGGCCCATTACCTTCAGAAGCTGAACGCCTCATCAAACCTAATTCTAGCCCTGGGAGCCAGTAATGCCCACACACACCTTGTGTTGTCTTCTTTATGTGCTGCAAATTTTAATGAATTTATGTTTCGACCAATTTATATAAATAAAAAAAGGTTTTATTTTATTTTTAAAAAGTGGCCTAGCTAACATATCACATTAGACCAGGGGTCAGCAATCTTTTTCAGCCGTGGGCCGGTCCACCGTCCCTCAGACTGTGTGGTGGTCCAGACTATATACTGTATTTGGGGGGGGGGGGGTGAATGCATTCCTATGTCCCACAAATAACCCAGAGATGCATTTTAAATAAAAGCACACATTCTACATATGCAAAAACACCAGGAAGGTCCCACAAATAACCAAGAAATGCATTTTAAAGAAAAGGACACATTCTACTCATGTAAAAACACACTGATTCCCGGACCATCCGTGGGCTGGATTGAGAAGGCGATTGGACTGCATCCGGCTCCCGGGCCTTAGGATGCCTACCTCTGCATTAGACCATAGTGCAAAAAAATTGTATGGTCTAATGCGAGCAAGCAGTGTACTGACCCCACTCCTCAAAAGTTTCTGCAGCACTCCTGCCAATGCCACATCTCGGATGCAACAAACTGGAGTCTGGAATATTTTTTGTCAAAGGTCTTGAAATACATATGAAATGTGTTCTGGTGCAAATACTAACAATAGCATCCTCCAGGGCTTTCCCCCCAGCTGGAACTCAGTTCTGGCACCTCTCAGGTGGGTGCCATTGCCATTATAAGAGAACCAGGGAGGCATTCATGGTGAGTTCTGGCACCTCTAAGGGCTTTTTAATTCATTCATTAGTATTTGCCATGAAGCCTTCCCTGCGAAAATGCGCTCTTTAACGCTCTTGGCAACCAACAGACAACCCAATTTGTCGTTTGTTTCAATTCAGCATTAAAGAGTGGGTTTTCCTGGGGAAAGTAGTGGGGCAACAGAAAAAGAAAAACTGCTCAGATATGGACAAGAAAAATGTGGGCGTGTGCCTAGAAAGCAAGAGGTAAGTGTGGACTAGCCCTTACAGAAAGGGATAGTGACATAAATCTTAGTTCTTAGAGGATTGTACCACATACATTGCAAACTGGGGAATGGGTGTTTGGGTGCTCTCCAACATCAAAACTCTGCATATAGACAACTAGCGCATCAGAGAGAGGACCAGAAGCTCAAATCTTTTTCCTTGATATGCAAGATGCAGGGAAGTTTTGTTTTGAAACTGAATTGAGAATTCAAAAATGCATTGATATAAACTTCATACATGCAAACTGGAATGGGACAGTCCTGGAAATCTAATCCTGCGTACAAGACTCCCTGAACATTTGAAATAGCTTCAGCTACCTGCTCATTTCCAGTAAGAATAAAGGGATCGGGAAACAGAAAACAGATGAAGCAACACTGAGAAAGCAAGATAAATATACAAAGCTGCTGAGTCACAGCCTCAAGCGGGGAGGAAAAGGCAATGCCATAACGGCAAAATACAATAAACGCACTCAACTAAGTTATTCTCCTCCACGCACAAAGAAGCTACCGTAAGTTTCTCTACCTGCAGGCTGTTTGTCAATGAATGCAGCACAGGCTCTTTCATATCAGATCTGCCTTTTAAATCACCTTTGCTTTGAAATAATCTCCACGTGTTTCGTGCAGGTTGGGAGCAGGTCACTGTAGGGAGCTCTGACTGACAAAAACTCAAATCTCCCTTTGCATGCATGCAGCTCCTTGGGTCATTAAGAAGTGTTTACATTTAAATGACATGATTTTCATTTGACCCATTCCTCTAGGACTGAATGAGCATTTCCACAAGAGAACTAACTTGCATTTCCATAGTAGGGGGAACAACTGCACTACAGTGGTACCTCGGGTTACAGATGCTTCGGGTTACAGACTCCGCTAACCCAGAAATAGTGCCTCGGTTTAAGAACTTTGCTTCAGGATGAGAACAGAAATTGGGCTCTGGCGGCGCGGCAGCAGTGGGAGGCCTCATTAGCTAAAGTGCTGCTTCAGGTTAAGAACAGTTTCAGGTTAAGAACGGACCTCCAGAACGAATTAAGTTCTTAACCCGAGGTACCACTGTACTTTAACCACTACACTTGCTGCTGGGAATGTTTTCTTTGAACTCCTTACTAGATCAAGCCCCTTGTAAGGTACCCCCCTGTCTCTAACACATCCTACAACCTGAGGACCCCAGCCTTTGCTCAGGATTTGGCTGAGCTAGCTTAACAAGGGCATTGTGAAAGACTGTGCGTCTTAGGGACATGGAGTGTGTGTATGTAAACTTAAATATGCTTATTTTAAGTTGTATTTTGTTAATGTTATTATGTTTTACAGTAGTACCTTGGTTCTCAAACTTAATGTGTTCCGGAAGTCTGTTCCAAAACCAAAGCGTTCCAAAACCAAGGTGTGTTTTCCCATAGGAATTAATGCAAAACAGATTAATCCGTTCCAGACTTTTAAAAACAACCCCTAAAACAGCAATTTAACATGAATTTTACTATCTAACAAGACCATTGATCCACAAAATGAAAGCAATAATCAATCTACTGAACTATAAAATAAATAAGACAGTATTGGAGATGATAAAAATTAAAATTAATATTTTTTTCCTTACCTGCACTGATGATAGTCATTGTTTGGATGTGGGGGCTTTTATCCATTTCCACAGTCACACAATCAATCAATCAGTAGATGAACTGGGTTCCACACAGTCACAAAAACAAATTAACTGAAAAAGCCTCAAAAACAAAAACGCAAAATAAATAGCAAATACAAAAGCGCCAAACTTAATCTGTTCCAGAAGTCTGTTTGACTTCTGAAATGTTCGAAGCACAGCTTCTGATTGGTGCAGGCACCCCAGAAACAATAGCTGGCAGCTACATCGGACGTTCGGCTTCTGAAAAACATTCAAAAACCAGAACACTTACTTCTGGGTTTTTGGCGTTTAGGAACCAAGGCGTTTGAGAACCAAGGTACCACTGCATTATGTTATTATTTGTTGTTTGTAAGCCGCTTTGAGATTCATTTGACTGAAGAGTGGCATAAAAATACAATCAATCAATCAAATTGGAGTAGTGAATAAAAAGGTGACCAATAGTCCAATTCATAGCATTGGCACAGTTATGGATCTATAGTTCTTTCTCCCCGGCAACAAAGCTACAGCAGCTGCTGAGTTTCTGCCTACTTCTGCCTCGCTAAACTAGGCCCAAATCTTCCTCAATCTTCCTTCGTTTTCTTTTATTCCCGAATCATAAACACTCATGGAATGATTCTGGTAATTTTTACTATCTGTTTATAGACAGTTGCCAAGCAAATAAAAATGGGGAAATTATACAGAATGAGTTTTGCTTGCCTTGCTCTCATAATAAAAATGGGTGAGAAAACAGTGGATGAGAAACACGTATGATGTGTTTAGAAATCTACAGAAACCTAGGTCCCATCAAGGCAATCGCCATGTTAGAAATCTCACATTTGATGATAAACAGATTATCTCAATCGTGCAATAAACATGATTTCCACCCCCATCACACTGAAATAATGTCAAGCACAATATGTATAAGCAGTTTAGGGAACCCTTAGCCCCCGCTAATGGTGCAATGGTATCTCCTTCCAGGGACAGGATCCAGCTATCAACACACATCCTGGTGGTATCTCTGAAAATCTTCCTCCTACAGACAAGCAGAGTTCTGAAGAATGCAGAAGGAGCCCTTTACTTGCACAGCTGTGTGCTCAGATGAATAAGGGGCAGGGTCTGCCACCCATGAGCTACATGCACTTAGTATCTACAGATACCGAACGCCTGAATAATATGGAGAGTAAGGAGCAGAGAGATAGAGCAAAAACCTGAGTGAGGCTAGCAGTGGAGATGGCTTTCTAACCTCAGACACATCTGCTGTTATGGGCATCTGCTGGAATATTCCCAGGGTGGGGTGAAGCAGAGCACTGAAAGGAGGGAGACAGCAGACTAGTACCTGTACATTATACAGTGGACGCTTGGGTTGGGAACGTGATCCGTGCAGGAGGCACATTCACAACCCACATCGCTGCGTCTGCGCACGCACGGGTCGTGATTTAGTGCTACTGCGCATGCGCGAGTGCCAAAACCCAGAAGTAAGCCGTTCTGATACTTCCGAGTTCGGCACGGTGCGCAACCTGAAAACGCGCAACCTGAAGTGTCTGTAACCCGAGGTACGACTGTACCTCATATCTCAGGTTCTACAAATTATAGAAACTTACTCTTTTTTAAAAAAGAAAGAAAGCTTGGAACCTGATGATTATGGTTTATATGGGGCAGGGTGTTTTTTTCAGCTGGAACTCAGTTCCAGCACGTCTCAGGTGGATGCTATTGCCATTATAAGAAAGGAAGGAACATGTTCATGGTGAGTTTTGGCACCTCTTTTTCTAGAAAAATAGCATGGGCTGGGAGGATAACAGCCTCCTTGTCTCTTCCCCGATTGACTCCTGTGGGACTGGTACAATTTTTGGCTCCTGACATCCTTATTCATGTGTATCAGGCTTGATGACTCAGTGTAGGTTTACATGATCATCAATGTTCTCTAGATGAGCCTTTGCCAACCAGGTGTCCTCCAGATGATGTGGATTACAACTCCCAGCAGGTCCAGTACAATACATCTGGAAGGCACCGGGTTGGCAAAGGCTACACCAGATCACTTTAGGCAAGGTCCTGGCCTGGTTCAAATGGGAAATCATGCTTCCCTGTTATGAGAACACAGTGCAGAAATGTCTTGGGCTCCTCTTCCCTTTCCTTCCTTTGCATGTGAGAGAATGAAATTTAAAGCTTCTCCCTGCAATTTGGAACAACATGAGGGTAAATGATCATTTGTTCCACCGTTTCCAGTCAAAGTGAGTTCACAAACCAGAATTTGAAACCAGTTTGATATTAGTTGCTAACTATTTCTCGAACACTTTTAAATTGCAATGGGAACCTCAGACAGAAGCTTCAGGAACTTCCCCACCTGGTGTCTCAAGGAGGGAAGGAAGGGGAAGATACGAGTCTGATCCTTGCTACAACATGTTTTTATAACAGGAATTTTTTTAAGTCTGAGAGATGCAGTCGTACCTTCGAAGTTGAACGGAATCCGTTCCAGAAGTCTGCTAAACTTCCAAAACGTTCAAAAACCCAAGCGCAGCTCCTGCAGCCAATCAGAAGCCGTGGAAGCCGTGTCGGACGTTCGGCTTCCAAAAAAAGTTCAAAAACCGGAACACTAACTTCCGGGTTTCAATTGTTCGGGAGCAAAAATGTTCGGCAACTAAGCCATTCGAGATCCAAGGTACGACTGTAATTAAAAAATTAATAATCAAGTGTCCCATAATAGCTTCTGTCTCTATGGACACTTCCAGCCTGTCACTATTTCATGTGGGATTCAGTCACATACCAGCACATTTTGATTATGTAGTTGTTCCACCCTAGTTTTTGTGACTGGTTTTTCTTTTTTTGTAATTGTAGGTTTATTTTAATGTTGTATTTTAAATTGTTGAAAGCTGCCCTGAGACCTTAGGGTGAAAGACAGGTAACATATTAAAATAAACTGCTGCTGCTGCTAATGATGATGTGCTGATTTGTGTTCTAGTACCACAAAGCTCTCTCCTCCGTGCAACTATTTGCAGTAAGGAAAGTGACAGTAAAATGCATTCACAAGGGAGGATAACCCTTGCTGCTTTGCACAACCTCCCAGCAAACAAATGAGAATGAATGTTCAATAAGTAGTCGATGCTGTGTGGTCTTCCCACAAACTTAATCCAACGAATCAAGATGAATGCTCAAGAAACAAGTTCACCTGGAAGTCACCCTTGTGAATTTGAAAATGGCTTTTTCTTCTTTTTAAAGAAAAACTGGAAAACCAGTCAGTGCAGTTCTACTTAACAGTTGAAGAACCATCCCACCCAACTCTGTCTTCCAAGAACATAGCCCTGGAAAGGAGTAGGTATGTTTGGATCACTTCCAGAGCTGTCACGGTTCTCTAAAATTGCTATGTCTGTCTTTGTCCAAAATAGCTGGAAAGTTGGGTTTCCCCCTTTCGCTCAATATGCCAAAGACATCCATAATGCCAGTTTTCCATTTCTTGCCACTGCTATAACATTGTTTGTAAAGCTGAACTTCCTATCATAGCAACTAGAGGCAAAAAGCGAAGGATGTCACTTCCTTGCATCAACTGAAAATGGATTCTTTTCATTCCTTCTCTGGAGGTAGAAAGAAGAAGCTGGTATCAAATAAAAAAGGCTTGCCTCTCTTCCAGCTCCTTATCAATCTAAATATATTTGAATAGCGGGTTGCGCCAGGAAGTGGTTCTAAATATGCTGCTAGTTGGATATTCACTTTGAAAAGGACTTCCAAAGTCATGGGGTGCTGCTTACAGGGAGAAGTGTCACCTGTTTGCAGCTTGCTGGTTTAAATTTAGAAGACGCTGGACTAGGCACACACAACTTTCCTCAAAGAACTGTGGAAAATATAGTTCACCACTTGCAGAGGTACAATTCCCAGCACCCTTAATAAACTACAGGATTCTTTGTGGGGAGGTTGCATGTTTTCAAAGTGCTTGAAATGTATGGTGTGTATTGAAGCCTAGGACTGCAATCCTATACACAACAGAGTAAGCCTCATCGGACTCAATGAGACTTACTTTTGAGTAGGTGTGCATAGGCTTGCACTGTAAGCTCTTTTACAATAAAAACCCCCACTGTAATAATGTTAGTCCTAAGCCAAAAATAACAGGAAAACCAATGATGTGATTTGAGGTCATGTCTTGTCCAGAACCTCCTACAGATGTTTCATCAACAAAACAACCACTGGAGTTCATGTTCTGGCGCAAAACAGCTTTAGACCATTACTGTCCTATATGCAGTTTCCTCTCAGTTAACTTTGTTGATCCGAGTGTAACAGCAGCCAGAAGTGCAACCTGGATATTATATTGTGCATGCCTGCATTAGTCTATGGGCTTATACCTGCGGATTTCTTATGATGTCTGAATTGCAATAACATACCAGTTGCTCAACTGTAGCATGCTGACTTAAAAGTGCAGAAAACATGGGCAAAAGTCAGTTGAAACTTAACTGCATTAACTGCAGTTAACATTTCCCCATAACTCACTTTTGCAGGAGCCAGACACACATCTGGGCTCCTCAAAACTCATGCCCATGCTTTGGACTCTTGCCCATTTGCACCCTAGAAAACCTCAGTTTGGTAGTTACGAGAGCATTTCTGCAGGGAATAAAAGTAAAGGTAAAGGGACCCCTGACCATTAGGTCCAGTCGTGGCCGACTCTGGGGTTGTGGCACTCATCTCGCTTTATTGGTCGAGAGAGCCAGCGTACAGCTTCCAGGTCATGTGGCCAGCATGACTAAGCCGCTTCTGGCGAACCAGAGCAGTGCACGGAAACGCCGTTTACCTTCCCGCCGGCGTGGTGCCTATTTATCTACTTGCACTTTGACGTGCTTTTGAACTGCTAGGTTGGCAGGAGCAGGGACTGAGCAACGGGAGCTCACCCCATCGCGGGGATTCGAAACGCCGACCTTCTGATCGGCAAGTCCTAGGCTCCGTGGTTTAACCCACAGCGCCACCTGCGTCCCTACTCTGCCGGGAATTGTTGTTGTTGTTTAGTCGTTTAGTCGTGTCCGACTCTTCGTGACCCCATGGACCAGAGCACGCC
This sequence comes from Podarcis liolepis, assembly GCF_965112155.1. Classification (NCBI taxonomy): domain Eukaryota; kingdom Metazoa; phylum Chordata; class Lepidosauria; order Squamata; family Lacertidae; genus Podarcis; species Podarcis liolepis. The sequence goes on from NC_139564.1 coordinate 53,951,496, forward strand.
AGGTACTCCTGTCTTCCACTGCCTCCCACACTTTGGTCAGACTCATGTTTGTAGCTTCGAGAACAGTGTCCAACTATCTCGTCCTCTGTCGTCCCCTTCTCCTTGTGCCCTCCATCTTTCCCAACATCAGGGTCTTTTCCAGGGAGTCTTCTCTTCTCATGAGGTGGCCAAAGTATTGGAGCCTCAGCTTCACGATCTGTCCTTCCAGTGAGCACTCAGGGCTGATTTCCTTCAGAATGGATACATTTGATCTTCTTGCAGTCCATGGGACTCTCAAGAGTCTCCTCCAGCACCATAATTCAAAAGCATCAATTCTTCGGCGATCAGCCTTCTTTATGGTCCAGCTCTCAGCCAAAAAGCATCCAAAGTTAGAAGTGAACTTGATCAATAGAGTAACCAGATGCAACACAGGAGAGAGTTCCTAGGTGAACAGGAAAAGGCAGAGGGTCTTGGGAGAAACAAAATATCAGGCAGAGGTGAGAAAAGCTGAAACTGTTGACGTTCCCTATTTTGCCCTTTGTGTCTGCTAATTTTCTCCAGAAAGGATGATCAGGAAGCTGTATAGGAGCTGTAGCTTGTTAAGGGTGCTGGGAGGTGTTAAAGATAAAGGTACCCCTGCCCATACGGGCCAGTCGTGTCCGACTCTAGGGTTGTGCGCCCATCTCACTTAAGAGGCCGGGGGCCAGCGCTGTCCGGAGACACTTCCGGGTCACGTGGCCAGCGTGACGAAGCTGCTCTGGTGAGCCAGCACCAGCGCAGCACACGGAAACATCGTTTACCTTCCCGCTATAAAGCGGTACCTATTTATCTACTTGCACTTAGGGGTGCTTTCGAACTGCTAGGTGGGCAGGAGCTGGGACCGAAAGACGAGAGCTCACCCCGCCGCGGGGATTCAAACCACTGACCATACAATCGGCAAGTCCTAGGCACCGAGGTTTTACCCACAGCGCCACCCGCGTCCATACTGGGAGGTGTTAGGAGGCCCTTATTTCACTGCACAGAGCTAAAAAATTCCAGAAGAATTGGTTGTTAAACCACTCTGAGAACGTTAGCTCTGTGAGGGAGATAGAGGGTCTCCGAACAACTCCCTGCACCCTAAACAAACTACAGCTCCCAGGATCCTTTAGGGAAGCCATGCCTGTTTAAAGTGGTATCACAGTGCTTTAAAGATATGTTGCGGACATGGCCTCTGTTTCAGTTGCTGCTCTAAATTCTGCAACACACACTTAGAGTCAAGGTGACGCAAATTCTTCATGTGCCGCCTCCATCTGAGGTCCAGAGAGAACATGAGAACAGGCTTTTTCTGTAGTGGCTCCCTGTTTGTGGAATGCTCTCCCCACAGAGGTTTGCCTAATGCCTTCATTATATATTTTTAGGCGCCAGGTGAAAACGTTCTTCAGCCAGGCTTTTGCATGGTTAATATCCTACAGCCTTTTAACTGTATCTGTGGGAAAGGGGCGGGGGTTATTGTCTGGTTGTTTTGGTTTAATTATTTACTTGTGTTTCATCTTGTATTTTATTTTGTGAACCACCCTGCGATCTTTCGATGAAGGGCAGTATATACATTTAATAACTAATAATATAATAATAATCATTAAGGAAAACTGCAGGCTCTTGGAACAAGATCAGCTCTACCATCCATGATGGATATGGAAGCACATCTTAAGTTTTGGGTTTTGTTGTTTTCAGAATAAGGTCCAGCTATGAATGACATGATAATAACGCTAAAGATAAAAGAGCTTTCCAAGCCTGGTCAATGACATGGAATGCCCAAGAAATTCTGGAAATAAAATGCATTGAGGGTCTAATTTCATGTTAAGAGCTTTGTTTTAGAACATGGCTTGTCAAACAGACGTCTGGTGTAGCATCTGGTGGTCACTGTGAGAAATAGTAAGCTGGGTTTAGATAGGCCTTGTGCCTGATCCAAGAAGAACTCTTATGCCTTGCTAAGAAAGGGAGTCTACGCCAATAATGTGCCTGTGCTCCTTCTCCATAGCTGCTTTTCTCCTTGTTTGGGTTCCAAGACCAGAAATAAGCAGGCCTGAAGAACAGTGTCTGTCAAAGTCGGGGCGAAGAGAGGTGAATTCAGGGACAAAGCTGGTGGTGACTGGAACTTTTTTGGAACTGGAAGAGAAGAAAGCAGGGAAGCCAATTGTAAGTGGAACCAGAGCCAATGACAAGCCAAATTAGCTATTTCTTGCTCAGTCCCCATGCTGCTGCCAGCTGAGTTCTACAAAGACAACAATGATTGTCAGGCAGGGCCACTGCCTGGGCTGGTTGTAAGGAGGCAGGCAGGTGAGGGTAGACTGTGTGCCGCTCTCACCCTAAGAGACCAACCTCCACTGCGGAGAGCATGGAGGAGGGAAGGATTCAACACATCCCTACATCTTCTCCATAGGGAACTCTTCCTCCATCCACAAGCACATTCTTTCTTTCTTTTTTGTGGCCACCTGCCTTCTAATGGCTGAACCACGCTGCTTCCACATCTTGTCAGATTCCAGGAAACTGGAATGAGTGTGGGATGTCAAGGCTGGCCTGGAGGAGGCAAAGGAACTCTGGGCTTGATGGATACCAATGCAGTGACTCAGCCTGAGGCTAATTGCGTCTTCCTGCTCCCTTGTGGGTGACAAGATGCGAAAGGAGAGAGGGGTGGGGAGACTGAGCTGCTGGATTTTGAAAGCTGTGAGAAAGGCATTTCAGCAGGCACAGCTTTTCCTCACCTGCTCATGAGGAGAAGCCCTTTTCAAAAGGTCCTCATCTTCAACAGCTCCTAAAGGAATAGAGAAGCAGTGTCCTCCTTCACTGCTCCACTATCCCAGTTCACTCTCTGCTTGTAAATAAAAAGAAAATGAACACAGTCGCCATATGGCTCTAATGCCCTCTCCAGTAAAAGAGGGACCATAGCTGAGTGAGAGAGTTTATGCCTTGCATGCATAAAATTCCAGGTTCAATCCCTGGTATCTCTAAACAGGGCAGGGAAGAAATCATGCCCATCAAAGTGGACAATACTCGGCAAGATGGATCAATGGTCTGACTCATTATAAGGCAAGTTCCTATGGTCCTCAAAGAAACCTGTATTGGAAAAGATGAGTTCAGCTTCCTGTCCTATCTCAGAGACAGACAAACCAAGAAACAGTCCCCCTTTTTACACAAAAGATGGTAACTATAACAACTTCAATGAGAACCAAATCTATCACACCAGAAACCCGTCCTTGCAATTGCTCCCAGGTCTACTCTCTAAAGTTCTCAAACTTCATGTAAAAACCTGGACTGGAACTCCTCCAGCCTCCGGTGAACACATAAAACACAGACCAGATGCCATAACATTACGCATCCCATTGGCATAATTTGGAATTGCTGGTATCTACAGAATTCTGCCTGCTACAATGCCCCAGATAACCGTTACGACAAAAGTGTTATAGCAACAATGGGCCCCCTGCATAACAATGTCATATTGCCTTTCATTTATTGACCTAATGGCCATAGCTTCCTTCAAAGGATCATGGGAATTGTATTTGGGTAGGGATACTGAGAATTTATTTATGTATTAAATTTATATCCTGCCTTTCCACCCAAAGTAAAACAAGTGATAAAATACATTTAAACAATTCCAATACTGATGTAGACTGGGAAAGATATCAGCTTAAAAGACTTCTTACTTTCCTCTTTCAACAAGCCTTGAAATAATTCTTACCTTCACAGGAATAGTTTTTTGGAAAGAGAAGACGCATCTTAAACCATATACAATACCTATCGTGTAGATTCAATTCAGTGAGCAAGCTGCAAAATAGTTAGGATCCAGAGTTTCTGTCTCTGCATTGCTGCTTTGGGGTGGGGTGGTGGGACCATTAATTACAATGAATTTGATACCTTCAAATCCCCTGATAATTTTCTGTTTTGATCTTTTTGGTTTTTTTTAAAAATAATTTTTATTGGCTTTTCACCTTTTATGAGTACATAACACACACAGAGAAGACAAAAGACAAAAACATGTATAATTTCAGAAGATCCTACTTTCTTAACCTTGTTCCTTGACTTCCCCCCACCCCCCTTCATGCATCCCACTTCCCATAATTGTGTCAGCAAATTGGTATTTCTCCTCTTAACCATCTTCATATTACCTCTTTTATTAAAGAAAAAAAAATTTTTTTTTCTAAGTTGGACTCAGATTCCCTTCCATCGATTTCCCATTTTGTCTTAGGTAAAGGTCAAATTAACTAAACCCAAAAGTCCTGAGTGTTTTTAACGTTCCATTCTTCCCTCCCTCCCATCCCCGGTTTTCGTCCCTTCCCCAGTACATGTCCAAAATAACAGTTCTTAGCCTGGATTCCTCACGTCCGAGGCTTTCAAGTCTCTTTCAGTCCCTCTCCGCCGGTCTTGTTGGTAGTCCTTTATATTGGTCATCAAATCTCGAAGGAGTTCTGTCCCCATCAAACCAGGTTCTCTTCCCACAAGGGCATTTGAAAACAACTGCTGCAAAGGTTCCGCAAGCCATGCATCTTCAGAGTCAGAGTAAAGGCCCCAATCACATTTCTTCTTTATTTTAAGTTCCTGTATTCCATATACTCCCGGGGCCTCCTCCTTCATCTTTTTCATCTTTCGCAGATTTGTAGTCAATGTAATCCAAAAGTCCCCTTGCTTGTATTCCACTGGTGTAAGCTTCCGGTTGGTACTTTCCATCTTTGCTTTCTCTTTTCCTTGTTTAGTCTCCTCCACTTCTTGAGTTATCATTTCCGATTCAGCTGCAGATTCTTTCTCACTCAGGTCCTCAATACATTCAGCAGAGCTGCTTGTTCCAGAGGTCAAGGTCATGAGTTGTTTATTCATAGCCAGACTCTGCTCTTGTAAGATTCCCACCAAATGAAACATTCTTTCAATTTCCACTAGTAACTTTCCATCCACAGCCATTGTAATGTCACAGAGTTCCCCCTAGAGGGAATCTGGTTACTTAATAATCTTTCTCCAATAATCCTCTAACTTGTTGTTGTTACTTTATTTCCAACAATTTTAGTTCATTTATAACTGATTTTAGTCCAGAGGGATCTTAGATAACAATTTTTCAACTTTAAACTGTCCGTTTGACAGCTTTGACAGCTGTCAAACCCCGTATTCCTCTTCCACAAGCTCAAACACAGGACGCTCCCGGGCCCGGGAGGGGGGGTTACATACACAGAAAAAAAGCTTCTAAAATTCCACTCTTTCACTCCAGCTCAAAATTTCTTTTTTGCCAAATCTTGGAAGTTAATGTCTTTTTTAACTCACCCCACAAAGGGTAGGCTCTCCAGCTTAGTTCTTCTATTGTTGCTTTAGATCGTCTGCAAGAGGGGGGGGGGTGCGGACTTCCTTTTAGCACACCTCCCGGTCGTCTCGAATTCACAGGGAAATATTCTTAAAGTCCAATTCCATCTTACTCACGGGTTTCTTTTTCAATCCGAATTTCAAGGAAGGAAGTCAGCGCTCTCCAGTCATGGCTCGCGGCTTCGCTCAACCAAGGTAGCGATCGACTCTCAGCGCCACGCCGCCCTCCGTACCCTCTCCGCAGCCTTTAAAAAGGCTCTTCGTGGGTCGGGGGCGCTTAAGGCGCCCACCGAGTCTTCAGTCCGCAGGCTTCAGCGCCTGCGGTTTCTAAGGGTCCCCGCGTCGCCGGCGCGGCAAGACCCGTCCTCAGTCGAGCCGATTCCCTCCACAGCTCGGAGGGAATCCGCCATTTCCAGATCGCGCCAACCCAGAAGTCTTTGTTTTCTCAAAAATAGCCTCCTCCATACTCTGGGACAGATACCACAATCCCGTTCCAGGTACACTGCTCCCATACACACCCATGGGGAAAACTCTAGAATTGGATCAAGGTTCATGCACACTGAGTGATGACAAACACACTTAACAATTTAAATGCCTCTGTTTCAAGATCTAAACACTTCCCCCCAAAAATCAGCATAGTTAGCATCACTTTCAACATGCACCTCCATCCTAAGTACAGTCGTACCTTGAAAGTCAAACAGAATCTGTTCTGGAAGCCCCGTCAGACGTTTGGCTTCCAAAAATAGTTTGCAAATCGGAATATTCACTTCCGGGTTTGCAGTGTTCAGGAGCCAAAATGTTCAATAACTAAGTTGTTCTAAAACCTAGGTACGACTGTATATTGTTTTGATTTTCTGGGTGCGAGACACCCTAAACTCCTGGGTCTAATAGGTGTTAGAATTTAATCAATGGCATACCAGTGTGTGTTAAGCCAGGCCTGTGTGTTAAACTGTGTGTTAAGACACTTCTAAATCCTGTAATCAGCAATTGTCAAAAGCCAATTAAGCTAGGTTAGTCTACTGTGTGACGTTATAGCCACACCCTGTGCATTAGGCTGTGTACTAGACATTTCTAAATCCTCTGGAATTAGCATGTGTTAAAGGCTAATTAAACCCAGCTGGTCTCCTGTGTGAGATGATAACCTGGGGGTGGGCCATTAAGAGGAACACAAGGCATCAAAGGGAACTCTGAGTGAGATAGCAAGGGGGTGTGGATCCTGTCACTCTGCAGGTAAAGCCAAAGGTTAGAGAAGTTGGGGAGGAGTTATGTGATGGAAAAAGCAAAGAGCAGGGGGATAGCAATGGCTGGTGTCTGTTTGGATTCAAGACTGTGCCTAAGGAGGGAGAAAGAGTATAATGCTGAGCCCTAGTAGGCTCAGGTTGTATATATGTGTAAATCAACCATATATCATAAAGACACCACAGCCTCTGCTGTGCCTTATTTTCCAAAAGGAAACACAAACCCTGGGTGAGTGCACCTGGAACCACTAGAAACTTGAACAATTTGGAGAATGCAACAATATTATTAACTAGGAGGTCCCACTGATTTCAAAGGGGTTTACCCCCAAGTAGGTGTACCTAGGATTGCCCCAAGTAGGTGTACCTAGACTAGACTTCAGTCTTAAGCACATTTACCAGGGAATACGTCCCATGAAATAAATGGGGGGTTCTGAGTAAATAAACATGTTTAGGATTAGACTCCCCATATTAGGTACATATATTCTTAGTATATTACGGCATACTTAGCAACATATCCATTAGTGGGTTTAATTCTAAGTAAGCATAATAATAATAATTTTATATTGTTTATACTCTGCCCATCTGGCTGGGTTTCCCCAGCCACTCTGGGCGGCTTACAGCAAAATATCGACAATAATAAAATGCCAGACATTAAAAACTTCCCTGAACACTGCTGCCTTCAGATGTTTCCTAAACGTTGTGTAATTCTCCCTGACATCTGATGGGAGGGCGTTCCACAGCAAGGGCGCTGAGAAGTTCCTCTACTATCATACATAAGGTTGACATCACATGCACTATTATTTTATTTTAGTTTAGTTTACAGATTAATAATCTGCTTCATAGTCAGAAACTATTAAAGCACTGTACATAAGATAAAAGGGAACTGAAATAAAGATATGAGAGCTAAAAACAAGATAAAAGATAAAGACTCTAAAAGCAATGAAACCATTTCCAAAATTAATAAATATTCCGTAAACGACTGAGTCACACTTCAGAGAAAGCCTTCTTAAAGGAAAACATATTGAGTGGCCACCTGTTTGGATATGACAGCAGGTTTCCTTATTCAGTGGCACTTGAACAAAACAACTTCCTGGTGCCTCACCTGGTTTATTAAATGGTCTCTTAATACTTTAATTAATGCATCAGATATTTTATAATGTTCCCCAGGATCACTGCTTTGGCTTTACTAAAAGGCATTGTCTGTGGGCTTTGAGACATCAACAAACTAGCTCTGCACATTTTTCGTGTTGCTGCCATCCTCAGGAATCAATGGCCAAATCCATTAGCTACAGCTCTTCCACTTCCAGAAGTATCAGGAGCCAATAAGACACTTTGGGACTCTCAGTCCCAATTTCATTCACAGGATATGCAACCACACCCACTAGTTATGCATTAGAAGCTTCAGTTGCTGTTGGCTTTTGCTATTGATACGTTGTGAATGCTTTTTGACCCACAAACCCCTCACAACACCACGCTCTCCTTGCCGAGTCCTACCTCACAAAGACTCGCGGCAAAATCCTGTGATTTCAGGTGCTTCAAAACAGGCAGGACTGCAGGCCAGGGATCCTGGAAGCCAACAAATGGGACTTGGCAGAGCTCCTGTTTTTCTTGCCTGTCTAGAAATTCAAAGTGGGACAAGGTTTGGCCTCCATCAGAGGCTTGACTGACGGAGGAAATCACTGTAGGGCTGTCACTTTTTAATGCCCCTCCCTGCCATGGTGACATAAAGCCGTAAGCAACAACTTGTCCAAGTGAACTTTTTTTTTTAATCACCTCCAACTTCCTGAGGACCAAAATTGGGATGCTCCTTTTTTGGCCCTGAGCTCTTGCGCCTGTGTGAAAATGTACAAAGCAAAGTTGCTGTTTCCCGGCTTTCATTCTGGTGTTCTGGCTTGACCCAGATGATTCATAGCACAGTGCCAAACCAAAAAAATGGGACGTTCCAGGATCCAGTCAGAAGTCAGGATTGGCTAATGTAATTCCGGGGTGTCCATCTTAAAACATGGCAGTTTAGCGGTATGTTTTTCTATCATGGACATACATAAGTGTTAGAAAACTTAATTTCTGTATACAGTCATACCTCAGCAGTCGAAAAGAATCTATTTGACTTACAAAATGTTCAAAAACCAAAGTGCAGCTTCTGATTGGCTGCAGGAAGCTCCTGCAGCCAATCGGAAGCCACGGAAGCCCCGTCGGATGTTCAGCTTCCAAAAATAGTTCGCAAACCAAAATACTTCCTACTTTGTGGCATTCAGGAGCCAAAATGTTTGAGAACTAAGCTGTTCGAAAACCAAGGTATGACTGTATTGAACTATTGTTTTTTTAAAAAACAAAAAAGCAAAAAACAATGCAGGCACCTACCCAGCAGAAAAGGTGACAATCCTAAATCTGTGTCATCTGAAAGTACCCTTGACTTATCCTCAGAAGTACTGCAAGACACCAACCAAGTGGACTGAAGTTATTGTCTACCACATAGATAAACATGACATTGCCCCTGTTAAGGCAGCTTTTGGGAATATTTTTAACTCAATCAGTCAATGTGATTAAAAAATGCTTACAGTTGAAAAGAATACTGGAGTCAGTTTCCTTGTTTTAGTGGGTTTTATCCAGGCCTCTGTATCTTGCAATAATCAGCAGAGTTTGGTTTTTATTTAAACATCCTTACCAGAATATGGACTCCCACAGCTCAGCAAGAGAAGCAGAAGTCTACTGGGAGAGAGCAAAAAATTCAGCTGACCTAGCAAAGCTGTACCAATGCAAGTCATTAAAAAGTCTTTGGTGCTCCAATTACATATAGACAAACACATCTGTAGCCAATGGGAGTTCTTGCAGACACAGAATCCAGCAGCTAAGCAAAATATGGTCTTGGGAGAACAGGAATAGGTAGAGAAAAAGGAAAGCTCATGATGGATGCACACAAAATAAGGCACAGAAAAAAACAAACCACCTTTTAACTTTTTTATTTTTTTAACTATGCTTGAGTTGAGATTAAGGGTGCAAACCGAGGTACTATAACACAAATATGTCTCTGTGTTTATGTGTCCCTAAATGAGCCCGAAAGTGCTTGCAGAAAACACTCAGAATTGGGCTTTGACAAATCTTTAAGGGAGGTCTACACTTTCTGGACAGTCACTATTTGAATTTGACACACAGGAAACATCCATAAGGTTGGGCTGCCAATCTCTGATTATTTTTTAACTTTTATGGCTTCACCCAAGAATTCTCAAAACTGAAATTTTATGTGAGTAGCAAGACATGGTCCCTTCCAACTCTATAATTCTAAAAAAAATATTGTTTTGAGATCATCCCCTCACTGAACTATATTTCCCAGAATTCATTGTTGGGAGCTTTGACCAGCAAATGAATCTGAAACTGGTTTAAATGTGTTGTGTGTACAGTGTTGGGAGTACGTGAATACTGAAATATTGACTTATGTAGAAGATGTTATCCCAACGTATTTTTTAGCAGCAAAGGTTCAGAACCCCAACAACTTTGGAATGGTTAAAAAACAAACAAAACTGAAATGCTGCTGTGCAAGTAAAGTTGGCCTAATATTCAAGAAGTTATTTCAGAAAACAAGAAAAAATCTTTTAGCAAAAACATGGATTTTTGGCTGAAAACCTAATCCCATTTCCCTTTGGAATGAACCTAAGTTTTTTACTTACACACACACACACACACAGAGAGAGAGAGAGAGAGAGAGAGAGAGAGAGAGAGAGAGAGAGAGAACATGAGGAATTTTTATTTAAAAAATCAAGTTAATTAACTCAGTGGTTCTGCTCCAAGTAAAAGCTAGTCAAATACAACCCACTACGTTTCAACCTGAAACTTAAATCATCTTCCTGCATGACTACTGTTTTTACTTCCTGTGAAGACATACCGAAGTTGGAAGAGGTAGCAGGTTTTAGAGACTATTAGAGAGCTAAAACCATAGTCTCTTCTATGGCTATATTCTGTAGGCTTTTTAATGCAATTTCCTCTCCTCGTTGGCAAAATATGGGATCAGTTAAGTATTCAGGAAGGGTTGTTTGAGGATTTGGAAACTTTCAGAATTCCCTTGTTTAAATCAATCCACATTAAAAGCACGGGTTTTCTTTATTATCAAGTGAAGAATAAACAGAATATATTGTGTGATGAAATATGAAACAGATTTCTTTTTCCTCTCTGTCAGCCAAACCAAAAATTGAAATAGTGTTGTGCAGAGGAACCAGCCTCTCATTCCCACAGCAATTCTGGTCTGGTGGCAAAACATTACACCAGGGGTAGACAACCTTGTGCCCTTCAGATATTATGGACTACAATTCCCAGCAGCCCCAATAGTCAAGGATGATGGGAATTGTAGTCCACAAGAAGATGCCTTCCTTATGGTCGTATTCTTTCTCAGAGGCGTCTTAGTACTACTTCATATCATCTGCAGATAACAAAGTATATCAATGTGGTGTGGTTGAGTGTGCAGCAAAACAAAACAGAAAGTATGGATAATCTTGTGTTGTGTTGTCCATCCCAGAGATAGCGAATAACAAATGGGGCACTAATTGACTACCGAGTTGGGTTACCTGAAGTCCTGCTCTTTACAACAACAGGTGGGAGGGAAACAGGACCAGAAGAACAACAGATGGGAAAAGCCAAGGCTACCTTGTTTTTGGCAGGTTACATCCTGGCAAGGAGTTTCAATTCAGTATGCCGTGGATTAACAGGAAGAGGCTTGCCTGTGTTTGTACCTATTGTGTGCATGAATCTTTACAACTGTTTAAAACAGTAGAACTAGAAAGCTGGTCATTAGTTGGAGCCCCTGACAAATAATCCATGATCCAAGTGAGTTGTGATGGCATTTTCAGGTATACTTTAGAGGCTTCCCACTTCTTCTTCTTTTTTTAAAAAAATAATTTTTATTAACAGGCCAATCAAATCACATTATTTCCAAATCACATTAGTTCCAAATTATACAGCCATATTTTTAATTTTTTATTGGGGGCACCCATACTTCAAGCTCCAAACCTCACTCATGTTGCTGCTTTAATTAAACAGTTCTATCCAGTTCTGCCCAGATAGTCTCTTTGTTACTTTCCTCATCTTCTTGTTGTTATCATATATTCCTTTCTTTGCGATCTCTGATAATCTTCACAAGCGGGTTGAAAACAAACATCCTCTGTGTGGGTTTTGCACTCTCCAAAAACCATATCACATAAAGGACAGACGCCATTTCCACACCTCCGTAAAGAATTTTCCCTCAGTCTGTCCATTGATTTCTCCAGGCTTGCCAAAATATCTCAGAGGGCTCTGCCAGGTCAAGATCACATTCCGATAATCATACAATCACATTCCAATGACCCTGGTCCTCCTCCCCCTCATCTTCCTTAGGCAAGTCTGTCTTAGCGAGAAGCCATTTGAAACTGCGTCATAAAACTTTCCTCCGTTCCTCGATGTTTCTACCTGTCCTCTCTTTGACACAGTTCTTAAAATCCTGCTTGTGGTCTGGTGACCGTGGGACTCGGCGGGCACCCTTAGCGCCCCCCCAACCCACAAAGGAACCCACAAACGGACTCCGAAGTGAAGAGGGGGAAGTGGCGTGGTGCTGTGAGTTAATTGCTTTTTCTGTGGAGCGAAGCCGCATAGCTGTTGCCGGAGAGCGCTGCCTTTTTCCTGGGACAATTTGGCATCTAAAATAACCAAACGTGAGTACTGGAACATTAAATATTTGGACTTCAAATAAGAACTGGCGAAATAAAAAGGAATTTGGACTTTAAAATTAACCCTAATTTGGTACTGAAACGGGAAGGTTTAAACAGGAAGTCACCCTTCTGTTTCCTTGTAGTCAGAACAAAGCAAAGACAATGCAAACTAGAGCCTTAAAAATCACTTTTAAAGGATCGACTTTCATCATTTAAAATCGCTGAACCCCCCTTCGGCAGCAGGAGAAGAAGGGGGACTTTTTCCTGAGCTGTTTAAACCTGCAGAAGTGAAGCTAAAGCAAAGTAATTTTCCACCGTCCTGACCCTGGAGCAGGGTGTCAGAATTGATGTTTGAAGCTCATTGACCAGAAACAAATGTCTTTGACAGATAGTTAAAAGAAGAGAAACATTGTGACTCCATTGTTTCCTTTCGTCTTTTAAAAGAACAAATATGGACAAAATATCTTAAAAAAGAAACTTTGTTGCTATTGTTTTCAAGAAAAAGAACAACCAGAAGTTTTTCCCCCTAGAGGGGAACTGTGAAATTGTAACTAAATCCTGGAAACTTGCAGCTGTTACTGATTACAACTGTGGGAAAGGATTTGTGATCTTGTAGGACAATGCCTTCAGAAGCACTGCTGGGTGCTTTCTGTAAAATAAATGCCCTATTGGATCAGTTAAGTCAGAAGACGGATTTTATGACTAATGTGGCCAGAACCTTTGAACGGTTAGTGGGAAACTATATGGAGCCCACTCAGGAACCAAAACAGGAGCGTGCCATGACAAAACAACTGAAAGAAGAGGACCTTGCTGAATCTTGGGCGCCAGGGATGGAGGGACTTTTGGCCCAGCAGGAAAATGAGCCTTTGGATTTGACAAATGAACTTGGAAAAAACCAGATTTGGAAAGACAAAGTTTGGATTGATTTGGAAATGGGGGGTTGGACTGACCCCCCTATGCAGGGATGTTTGGACTTTCCAAGTCTGGCAATGGGCCTTCAGAGGTTTGGAGCTGCTGGGACTCCCAATCTTGGAGGGAATCTGAAACATGTTTTAAAATACCACATGGAGTCTAGTCTGGACTATGAGAAAGGGGCTGATTTGTTGAAATGGGTCAAAAACACTACCAAGCTGGAGTTCCCACGAGTGAAAGGAAAATATGAAGAAGAGCTGCGGAACGGACATGGAAGAGATTTGAAGGCCTCGGATATAAGATCACCAGGTTAATGTGCCAGACTAATGGGTTAAAAAAAAAGCACTGACAATCCCGGGACCGGGGAGAGGGGACGCTGGAAGATTGTTTTTATTCTTTTTTTTCTTTTTATTATCAGAAATGTTTTATGAACGTTGGAAAAATGTTGACTCTTGTAAAAATGTTTAAAGAATCAGGTAAAAAGGTTATGGTTATGAGAAGCTGGTAAAAATAAGACTTAAGTCTTAAGTTTTAAGGTTTTTTATAAGATAAGATGAAAATAGAGTAAGGTAATGTAAGGACAGAATACTATGAATTATGGAAAGGATTTGCTGTGACAATTATTAATCAAGATACAAGAGATGGGAGGAGGAGGAGGTCATGGAAAGAAGGTAATGAAATTCGAGAATTTGAAAATGATGGTTTTCTTTTTTTTTCTTTTTCTGTTTTTGTCTTTTTTCTTTGTAACTTTGTCTTTTTATTTCTTTGTAATTTTAAAAAAAATCTTTTTTCAATAAATATCATTTTTTAAAAAATAAAATAAAATCCTGCTTGTGATTAATAAAATGCAACGATTCTTCTCTATGGAGGGGAGGGTTATTAATACTCACATAAGGCAAAAAAAGAAAAGTTTTTTTCCTCCCCCCCTTTCCGTTTCACTCCACATACCAGTCTTTTAATTCATCACTTGATTTATTTGTCCAGCCCGTCGCTCCACTCACAGAGATCCATTAATCAGCAGTCTTTACTCCCGATCTTCACTTGATGTATGTCCATTAGGTTCTTTCCAATTATATATTTCCAATTATATCTTTCAAGCTAATGCAAACCAGTGCACGATTAGAGGCAGCGTCAGAGGAGACCGGCCTCACTCGGGGGCTTCATGCCAAGTGCCCACACCCCCTTCTTTCGAGTCCGGGGGTGAATTATGGACACAGCTGGCAAGGCAGTCCCCCCCATTTCCTTGGGGGGGGGTAAGGGAGGCTGCATACTCCCCATATCAGCCTCTTACTTACTTCGTGTGGGTCGGAGAGATGTTATTGTCGGCCATCTTCCAATGCGCCCCCTGGTGGGCCCAAGGCATCCCACTTCTTTTGGGGCAGACATACTTTGTCTAGCATTGTCTAGCATTGTCTTCCTACTTTCTTTTCTTATCACCCATACTGATGCATATAGGTTATTCTATATTAACTATGAAACACCATAGACTTTTTGTTTCTATATTGCTCATACTTTACTTCACTCCTACAAATATAGTGGTGGTGTTGGGGTGGGAGCATGTTTTTTTTTTTAAGAGGTACACATTTTTTTGCTCATAAAAAAACTATGTGTATATAAGCATTGGCTGCAGAAGGTATTTTGTACTTTAATCGGATGATCAGTCATCACGGAGCTATTTCCTGTTTCCATCAGTTTACTACAGTGTAGTCGATGAGATAAATAATCCTCAAAGATGCAAAAAAGGGATAGTTTTTGCTAGGGCATTGCTTTTCCCTCTAGTGTAAAATAATTCTAGAAGAGGCAGCTCCCTATGTCAATAATTCCATGCTCCTCTTCTGTGAACAGATGACAATGAATACCACAGTCCAGAATGACAGAACAAAGGCTTATCTGCGCATCAGTTTGAACGATTCCTCAACTACCTACACACACCCACACACAACCACACAGCTTGCAAAAGTTTAGAGTCCGTTTCTGCTTTTGTTGTCCACAAACATGTAGGCCTGATGCTATCATTTCGCCACATAGGCGGCTGTCTAGGGTGCAGACCTCAGAGGGGTGCAGTATGGACCTTTGAGGGGCACAGTATTATACAGATTAGTTTATGTGATATCTTATAAATTTCTGATAATATTTCGATTTCCTATTTTGAAGGGTTTTATCCTTTTTACAAGACATAGGTTTTGGAAAATAGATGTTAGACTTTTTTTTTGAGGAGGGATGCCTAGGGAGCGAAACAGACCAACACTGAAAACACGGTAGCCTTTTTCTTCCTTCCTTACAGACGGTTCTACAAAGGGAAGAAAGAGCGTTTCAAGAAAAGCATCCCCAATTGTTGTGGCAGGTTAGCCAGGGATGGTAGGCAAAGGGAGCGAGAGCAGACAACTGCGAGTTAAGGATGGCTGGGGCATGAGACAAAATCTGAACTTCAAAAATTCATAAGACTAAACTATGCACCACAATCAACGCCATGTGTGTCGAAACCCCAATGAATCCTTTTGTCCCTTGCAAAGCATACTTTGGAGGCGTTATTTGTATTGGGGAAATGACAGGAGGGAAGGAAATGTTTAATCATTCCTCTTCCAGTCACTTTCCCCCTGAACCCTCCCCTCCATACAATCACTGGTTTTGTTTACCCCATCACTGTTGCAGTGCAACGGTGGATCTGGAACCCTGTAGTGTAAAGGCAGCTGGATGGTGGATAGTTTTGCTGGAAAAACTGGTGTCAGCAGAAGGGCTAATAATTCCTTCTTTGCTGCACATCCATCACCTGCTCCCCAAGGCATTTTGCAACAAAGTTAAGGATCTATTGGGGCTTTATTACATGGGGCTGCAGTGTGCTGTGTCATCCAGTTGCCCCCTATGAATCCTCCAGGTTCAGATTTCCTCTCATGCTTTCCTCTTAGACCTGTCCCATGTCCCTCAGCAAGCTGGATTGACAGTTCTTGTGCATATCGGTCCCTCCAGGCCATGGTGTTGGGTTGCATTTAAGTCCAACCCTCATCCTCTCCTATAGCCTATTGAGTTCAGAAATCATGGCAAGGAGGAGAAAACAGTACAGGTTGGTTGTGCAAGAATGGCAGAGCTATGAACGAAGCCAAATTGAGCCACCTGGTGAGAAAGTAATAGGACCTGATTCAAAATTACTAGTCTCGCTTTTTAAACAGATCACAGACCATATGCACTGTGGAATTTTCCACTGAAAGGGAGAAGGGAGAAGCTTGCTTTAAAGAAAACATTAAAATGCTTAGAGTCATGACTTAGCCTGCTGAGATTTCTTCCCTGAATGTAACCATCGGGGGAAGAAACACTTCATAATCGTTGTGTAGTTAATCTTGATTACGTTCCATGTGGGTGGATGACGATATGTCTGTCAGGGAACTTGAGGTGTGGGGAAAACCCCAGAGGGCTATATGGAGTTGTCTATTAGTTTAGGCCTGGAAGGTTTAATGTAACAAGTGTTTCCAGAAAGTTTTGAGCTGAATGTTCAAGAGCATTAAGATTATCCTGTTTGCAAAAACCAGCCAAGACAACTTTGCTGACCGACGGAGGCAGAGGACCAAGCTGTCTCAGAGGTCCAAAGAGACCTGGGCCACTTCCAGCTTTTGAGGGCCCTAGCCATAATAAAAAACAAAAAACGTTGACACACCAAAACACGACATCCCCCCCAAAAAAGAGTGAACGGTTTGTTTATATAATCAGCTGATCTGAGAGGACACATTCATCAAAGTCTCATCTTGCGCCATCAGTAACAATATATTTTTATTAGCATTTATGAACAAATTTAACTCTTTAATTTTTTGAGCAAATTATAAGAATTATGTCTTTTACATCTCCTAGTTGCTGAAAATTGTAACTTGAAGCATAGAGTATGTGCCGCATTGTGCGTCTGGCTCCAAACCTGCATCGAAGTTGCTGTTTCAAAAATGAAAACAATCTACTTCTCTGTGTTATATTGTGAGTTGCTCAGTGCAGTGTTTCCTTTAATCATGACAAATGTGTTGTGAGCTGCCTTGAGCACCATGCACATCAAATAACATGTTAGGGCCATTCCAAGCTGCCCTAGCCATCCACTGGAATCTAAGAGAATGAGGGAGGCAGGGACACCTTTATTTGCCCTGCACCAGAACCAGGGGTGGCTCCCAAACCAGCTAGGAAGACAGCGTGCCAAAGCTTTTAGCACTTCCGCAGGCGGTGAATGTGTCTGCGTTCAGGGCTGACTTACTGCAAGAACTTCATGGTGTGTTCTGGCACCTATTTTTCTTGAGAAAAAGCACTGAGCAAGAGCTATGGCCTTTTCTCCTTCCCCTGTATTCGTTGAGCAACAGCTAGTATGTGACCCAGCTAATATCAGTAGGACCTTTTAAAATCTGTTACCGTTCCACATGAATAAGTGTGATGGAATCCTGTTCTTTGCAAACGGAGCTGTAGCAGCGAGACTTGATAGGAAAAAATAACATAAAAAATTGAGCGAGAAGCTCTTGGCAGTATTAACAGTTTAGGTTCCCTGTCTAAACCTGAGGGACTTAGGCAAACTTTTTTTACATTTCTAAAGGGTTACTGTAAGTGTAAATATTATTTCACCCACCCACTTGTATTTGAGCCTTTTGGATAACTACCAGAGGGCCCCGCCCAGGCTTGAACTCTGTCTCGATGCCATGGTTTGCAGCTGTGATAGATCATTATCTGGGTCACACAAAACTTATTTGCAAAATAGCGGATGCACGAAGGACAACTTCCCTTGTCCAGCCCCACCTAATGAAGCAGCTGTGCTCCAAGACTTGGTCAGATGTAAGGACTTCCTGTAAGGATCAAGGCATCTTTGCAGATCAACCTTAGGTTTATGGTATGCAAGGAGCAAGGCCAGCACAGCAGAAAGCAGTTGATAGGAAAGCAGTCACAAAACAACCCTCCTGAAAACATCATAGGCAGGAAAAAGAATTCTCCAAATTTTGGGGATTAGATTGATTCTTACCCTACTTAAACTTACACGTTGGCCAAAGTTTTCAATTTTTTCCATGTGTTTCCAAACTTTTTTTTTTAAATAAAAATAACAAAACAGTCCTACACCACTCAGAGGTGGGCCAGGGTCTCTTTACAGGAGTATCACTCCTAAGTGTGGCCTGCAGGAAGGAGCCATTGGAAGCAAGCAAAAGGAAGTTCTATCCATAGCTTCCGTACTCTCCAACATTTCTCTGATGAAAATAGGGCCATCCTGTTTCTAATTGCCAGGCTTCCTGCCAAGACCCAGAAATCAGCAAACCCCCTCCTGAAAAGAGGGTGGGGGAGAAAGGAAACAGAACATCAGCCCTGTGGTACTCTTCCAATTTCCAAACCAGGATTGGCAATTGGGAATAATTCTGAACCAGGCCTGCCACCTTATGAATCACTGCGATTTGAAAAGGCACTAATTCTGGGCATAGGTCTATCGCAGCCACCTAGCTTCTGAATATTTTAGATATCTTTTTAGCACTCGGCTGTCACACTTCCATGCGCTCCTTGAAACAATGCGGACTAGAGACTTGCTAAAAAAAAAAAGGAAGCAGCAGCAGCAGCACCAAAGCTGTGATTCTCGGCTTTCTAACAAGAATGTAAGAGGGACTCAAAGTATCCTCAGGGATTTCATGCCTCTCTCACAATGTAACAGGCCAGAAGACAGCCATGTAACACTATCAGATAATTGGCTCTGTTGTTTCTTCAGGATACTGGATATGCCTGAGAATGATCTGGTTTGATTTATTATTATTCACATCAAACTATACTTGCATATGTAATTCAAACAAACAACAAAAAAACTTTGTATTAAGCCTAATATTATTGAATGCCCATCAAGGTCTTCCTAAATATACACTGAGATTACCTATATCTGTATGATAAACTCAAGCCACCAAATGAGTTTCTGTTTAACATCACATATTGTAAAAAGCCTCTCCGGAAAATATCTGTGCCAGATTCTGATTTTATGGGGCAGTAAAAATCCCACCCCCCTCAGTACTATTTCTGAACATTATTTCTGGCACTGTCAAGGCACTTTTAACAGCCTAGTCCTGTGCACGTTTACTCAGAAGTAAGTTCTGCTATGCTCAATGGGGAATGCTGGGGGTGAGGATACTCCGACTAATGGCCTGCTGCAAGTCTTATTTGACCTGCAAGGACATTTCCCCTAAACCACACCTGCCTGTCCACCAAAGTGCTGGATTTACATATAAGCTAAACAAGCTATAGCTTAGAGCCCCACTCTCTTGGGGACCCCAAAAAAATTCAAAGGGGAGAAAAAACTTAAGTTAGAGCTTAATAATTATTTCACTATTAATATACTTCTTCTTAACTGTATTTCAGTTCAACAATTACTTTGATAAAATACACATTTTGTTATGTGCAAATAGCTTTAGGTACCTATTAGGTCCATATAGCATATATTCAACACAAAAAACAGCAGCAATTTGTGGTTGACAAAGGACAGCTGGACATATAAAGGGCCCCATTACCTTCGGTAGCTGAGGGCCTCATCAAACCTAAATCCGGCCCTGCATCAGCAGGAAACGTGGCAGCAAAGCAGACTCCTGCAGAGAGCAGGATTTAACCCTCTGCTTATCAGCTGGCGAGCAGAGTTCAATCCTGCTCTGGGCTGCTTCTCCAGTGTGTTCTTTGTGGGGAACATGGTGGCAAAGCAGACCCCTGCAGGGAGAATGAGTGAAGTTTTCACTCACTGGTTGAGCGTTCAATTCCTCTTTCAATGAAATCAATAGGGTTTGAGGATATGCGTGCCAATTCCATAGGGTTACAGCCTGTTGATTTCACTGAAGCAGTAAGCACATGCCTAACAAGTTATACCTATATATGTCTACTCAGGGGCTAGTCCCACTGAGTTCAAATTGACTCCATCCTAGGTAAGTAGCTAGACTCTGAACTGCAGCCTAAGATTCTCTCATTTGAATCTAATGCGGCTTAAAATATTTAATTTTGGTAGGATCATGCCCTTTGCTTTAAAGAAAGAATATCTGTCCAATAAAATCTACTTTACATCCTCTAACTTGAATCACTTTAGCAATCTCTCATCACACACCTGCTTTTCTGATCACCAACTCCAAACTTGGTAGCAAGCCAGATCTAAATGTGGATGGGTGTTTGTTATCTTTTGAATATATAGATGAGAGAGGTTTCTGTTTGCATACAATTGTGGATACAGAGATAAAAACCCACCTTAAAGAGATCCAGATATGACTTTGGTTAAATCCTTTATTAAATGTAAGCTGATAAATTAGTTGTACACTCAGAAGTTTAAACATGCTGGCTCGCTAATGATGGCACAATGTTCTTGTTTTACAACCATCTGTTGTAAGACAGATTAGTTTTAAAGCAGTATTATATATCCAGTAATATTTTATTGTCTTACTTTAAATCAAGAAAGAAATGTTTTCAAGGTATTAATATTTGCTTTTTTTTCTAGAAGCATTTTCTCTCTCTCTGTTTCAGCTCTGACTATAAAAACAAGTGATGTCTGTATAACAGGTTGGCCTATAATGAATTTAATCAAATGAGGCAGGAAAGAAATATTGACTCCCGGGCTACATTCACACCAGACATCTAGAGAACTATAATGCCACTTTAAACAGTTATAACTTCACAGAAAGAATGCTGGGAGCTGTAGTTTGTGGGTCCGGACACAGCAGAGCCACTGGTGGTGGGCCAAGGCATGGGAAAAAACCCCACAAAGAAACTGATGCAGAAATGTGGAGAACTGAATTTAAGATGAGAAAAATGAGAAATGGAAATGGATGGATTTGCCCATCCCTATCTAGAGGGACCCATGGTCTACATGGTGAAATGGGGCCTTTTATTTCTGGTGGTGGAACTGTCTCTCTAAGGAAGGTTGTCATGGAACTTTGAAGTGTCAGGCATAGCCCTATTGGCTTTAGCCCAAACGTAGCAGAGTTTTCCTGCACAGCGAGGAAGCTAGTTGCGGCAGTAATGACTAGTCAGCTAGACTCAGAATAACTATTTACAGGATTTATTAAAAAGGAGAAAATAAAACCAGCAGAGTTTCTGCATACAAATAAAAGCAAAATAAATCCTCTCTTTCTCTCTCTCTCTCATAACCATACACAGCACTTCTAACTCCTAACACACCTCACATCAAACTGTGCTAGCAATCCTAGATAACAGAGTTGAGTGCTGCTCGTTAACCAATCAGAGTGAGTAGTTTCTAGGTCAAGCAGACCTGGGCTTTCTGCCAAGAGTAAATTGACACCAGCTTGAGTTAATTGTGCTAAGCTAGAATCTGCAAGTTTCCCACGAGAACCAATTAACAGAAACTGAACACCCCCTCACAGATTCTGCTGAACAATTAACTCCAAATACACCTATGTAGATCATTTTTCCAGCAAACCTAAACCCTTGCACATTCGCTTGTTCTTTACCTTTGCCAATGGTTTAGTTAACACATCTGCTACATTTTCTTCACTTGATACATAAGTACAGGTGATTACATTGTCTTGTACACAGCAACGTACATTTTGGTATTTTACAGAGATATGTTTGGAACGCGATTTGAAGCCCTCTGTTTTACTTAAGGTTATACAAGCTTGATTATCAATGTAAACTTGTACTGGTTCTCCACAATTTACATTTAAATCTGCTAACAAATGCTTGAAATAAATCACCTCGTTGCACAATTCACTCAATGCGGCGTACTCTGATTCCGTTGATGACACACTTACAACGTCTTGCTTGCGTGACCGCCAGCTGATTAAAGCTCCACCGACCATTATAACTAGTCCTGTGACAGATTTTCTATCTGGCAAATTTCCCCAGTCACTATCACAGTAGCAACTCAACATTTCGTCCTCGGAAGAATTTAATTGTAACATATAGCCAATTGTCTGTTTGAGGTACCTCAGAACTTGTTTTACCCCTTTCCAGGCATTTAGTGTGGGTTTTGAGACCAATCTACTTAATATGCCTACTGCATAGCTAATATCAGGTCTGGACCACTGTGCTAAATACAATAAACTTCCAATTACATGGGCCTTGAACCCTTCAATCTCCAATCATAAGAGCTGTAAGGAACAATGTCAGAGGTTTCTGGCCAATCCAGGTTCCCTTGCCATCCAGGAACCCTTTTGCAAGTTCTTTTGCAGGGCTTGTTGGGAAATAAAGTTCAATCGTGGAAAAGAAAGAAAGGCAGAGATGCCCATCAACTTTGGGGGGGTACTCGGCCCCCTCAATTTTTATTGGGGAGGCCAATAAGAGTTTGGGGGGCCCTAGGAGTTGGCACATATGTGCAGATACAGGACCACACAGAGGAAGGCTAATGTGGACTGAAGCCCCATTTGAGGAAAGGAAATGAAACCGTTCTGAAAATTGTATTTCTGTAAGGGAACAAGGGTCTCCTAACAACTATTTGCATCCTTAACAAACTACACGTCCCAGGATTCTTTGGGGGGAAGCCATGATGCAGATGGGACCTTAGTAGCAAACAAAGAGAGCAGGCAGCCATGGTGGCTGCATTCTTATTCTTATTTGGACTACTGCAATGCACTCTACGTGGGGCTACCTTTGAAGGTGACCCAGAAACTACAACTAACCCAGAATGTGGCAGGTAGACTGGTGACTGGGAGCGGCTACCGAGAGCACACAACACTGGTCCTGAAAGATCTACATTGACTCGCAGTACATTTCCGGGGCACAATTCAAAATGTTGGTGCTGACTTTTAAAGCCCTAAACTGCCTGAGCCCAGTATACCTGAAGGAGCGTCTCCACCCCCGTCATCCAGCTCCGAGGGCCTTCTGGCGGTTCCCTCCCTGCGAGAAGCAAAGCTACAGGGAACCAGGCAGAGGGCCTTCTAAGTAGTGCCGCCCGCCCTGTGGAACGCCCTCCCATCAGATGTCAAGGAAATGAACAACTATCTGACGTGTAGAAGACATCTGAAGGCTGGGGAAACCCAGCCAGATGGATGGGGTATAAATAATAATTTATTTTAATGAAGAAGAAGAAGAAGAAGAAGAAGAAGAAGAAGAGGAGGAGGAGGAGGAGTTTGGATTTGATATCCCGCCTTTCACTCCCTTTAAGGAGTCTCAAAGCGGCTAACATTCTCCTTTCCCTTCCTCCCCCACAACAAACACTCTGTGAGGTGAGTGGGGCTGAGAGACTTCAAAGAAGTGTGACTGGCCCAAGGTCACCCAGCAGCTGCATGTGGAGGAGTGGAGATGCGAACCCGGTTCCCCAGATTACGTGACTACCGCTCTTAACCACTACACCACACTGTAGAAGAAGATTTTGCCTTGGTCTAGATGATTACTTGCTTTCTATTGTGTGCCTCCCAGTTCACACTAGCCTTTTCTGTGCCACAATTTGACAGACTGGTCTAGCCCCCTAAACTTTCAGCGCTGTAAGCACAGTGTGCATATGGGATGTTAACTTTCCCACCATGTTTCACCCGGGCACATCAGAGCAACGTGAACCGTGATCCCTGTCAAGGTATGCAACATTAATAAGGCAAAACATTCCTACTTGTTGCTAGTAAATAAATGGTAAGCGATTTGTCTTTTTGACAAATATACTGAAGCACAGAGCACCTCCTGGATCTATAATCCCCCCCCCCCGCCCAGCCATCTACTTCTCTGTTTATCTGTTACCTCTGCTTCTTTGCCAGTTGGACCATTTATTTCTGAATGAAAGAGAAGACAGATGTTTCTGATTATAAAAGGATGAGACTGTGGAGATGTAAGGGGGGGGAAACTTGGCACAGCCGGCTACCTGAAGCAGCGATACCAGATGTCCCAGTCACAAAACAACTACCACATACAGTCTGTTCTCACTAGCAGATCTCGGTTGCAATTGAACAGATAAAGCGCGTTTTCCAATCTAGCCCAGGATACAAAGCACTTTGGCAACTTCAGAGCTGGGGAAGGAGGGGCGGGATTTGGACTTGACAGAAAACACATTTTTAGATGAATGGTGACCCAGAGGGTTTCGTTGTACTTTGCTTGAGGGAGGTCATGCCATTTCTGCGAGTTTTCAATTTGGACTCTGTGTCGCTTAGAACATTTGGATTTTCTGATGCTTAGCCAGTCTAAAGGTACAAAGGGTGGTTCGGGTTTCCCCACTGCCCTTCAGAATGTAGGAACCAGCTTGGAAAAAGAGAAAGATGGAAAGCCAAAAGTGCTCATGACAGAAGAGACACTGTTCTTCCAGGTGTGCTATTTGACCATAACTGGCTGCTGGTTGCAGTTAGGAAGTAAGGAAGTAAGAAGGGGAAGCCTCTCTACCCTAGCTGGCAGTATCTGATTTCTATTTGGAGAACTGTTTGTATCAGCTTATATGTCTTGTATTTTTTTTTCCTTAACTGACACCGCTGTGGTATGTTGTAATGCTTAGCACTTTATAAATATTCCAAATCAATAAACAAGCCTGGTTAGGAGGAGGAGGAACAGGAGAAGGAGGAACTTGATCTCTGCCCTCCTCAGTAACTCGGACACCAGGACCAATAATTTAGGGCAGGCACGTTCAACCGGTAGATCACTTGATGTCTGTGGTAGATCACTGGTAGATCATTGGCTCCCCACAAACAAGCTCAACAACCTTGGCTCCCCTAAAAAAGTAAAAAAGTTTAACAGTGTTGGCCTGCACCCCCAAAAAACAGGGCTTTCCTTCCTAAAAAGGGGGTAGATCACTGCCAGTTTTTAACTCTATGAGGTAGATCACAGTCTCTTGGGAGGTGGCCACCCCTGATTTAGTTACCCTAATTCCTTGATTCTTTCCCATATGTGACTCCATTGAGACCCCCTGATCTTTTCCTCCTCTTGTTGACCTGGAGATACTTCTTGGTCGACTTCTTTTTTAATAAGATTTTATTAAAGCTTTTCCATAATACAATAAAAAATAGTAATAGTAAAAAATAAAGTAATTTAGACAGAAAGATGACGAGAAAAGAGAATTCAGAGTCCTGTGTCAAAGGTAGCTCCTAACCTTTGTCTTACACAGAAAGAGGTGGGCCCTCCCAGCTCTCACCTGGGAGATCTTCCCTTCGCTGCCTCTCACTCAGGGTCCTTCACCAACCAACCATCACCTTTGTGTGTGTGTGTGTGATCCTTGGTCACCAAACCTGATGGTTGCCTAGCAACTACATTAAGTCCTAGCAACGGCATGGCAACGGCATGGCAAAATGGCCAGCCAGTCCATTTGCTGAGGAATGCATGGCAAAATGGTCAGCCAGTCCATTTGCTGAGGAATGAAGCTGCATGTGTACCACCTATACACAAGTAGGCACTGTCCTGAAGAAAGCACTGAGATGTGGGGCAACCCATTTATCTGATAGGCAAATGCTGTGTGAAGTGTCCTCCACAGATTTTGGACTCCAGTTCCCATCATCCCTGAACATTGGTCATGAGGGCTGCAGCTGATGGGACTTTGAGTTCATAACATCCAGAGGGCACCTCATTGGCTACTTCTGGAGTAGAGCCTTAGCCTGTTCTTTCCACAGAAGGCTCTGCACCAGCAAGGAATTGCGCTCCCAACGTTCTTCAGTTAGGGGGGAAATCCCTTAGACTTCAGGACATAGAGTCAAAGGCAGAGCACATGTATTTTGTATTAAGTTGTCTGGATTTATTTTTGTCATTCATATACTGCAGCACAGAGCACTCCTTGGCTCTGGAACGCCAGCTGATCTCTCTGTACATCCATTATCTCTGTACCTTTGCCAGCTGGACCATTTATTTCTGAATGAAAGAAAGGACAGGTGCTTGCAATTAGGGCTCTGTAAAAGGATGAGAGAGGTAAGAAGAAATCTGGCACAGCCTGCTACTTGGGTATCTATACCTGAGTACAAAACGCTTCATGGAAACCATCCCTCTTTCCTCCTGCTATTACAAACAGATGCTCAGAGTTGCTATGAATAGGATGGCCATGTGTCTTCCTTTATAGATGACAGTCTTCTAATTTGATGAGCTATCTGAAGGGTTGTCCAAACAGGAGACCCCAAACCATAAGGAGGGAGAACAGGGACCTTGGAGTTGTCAGTACCTGGGCTGAGCAGTCAATGGTTCACACTTTGCCCAGAGGTGCGCTATTACTATATAAATTACAAAAATAAAAAATAATAATCTAAATTAGCATATGCAAATTTAATGGAAATTTGTATCCTCTTCTGTTTTTTGTGTGTGACCCCTTTTCTCTTTTATTTGTGAGGTTTAAGTAGCCACCTTACATGATGATTCCTTCCTGCTACATAGCTTCACAGTCCCTCCTGAAAAGAGTATTTTATTGCATTACATTTTGAATTCTATGGAATTCAAATTATAACACACTAAAGCACAATATATAAGAAAATAAAATAAGCATTAGAAATACAATTAAAAGTTATACCGCAGCCTGCACAGCACATTACATTTGCTACAACAGATGGGAAAATCATTAAGTGGCCAGCCAAGGCCCTCAGCAATTTTCAAGTCGTCTGTAGGAAGATTGCACCGCTCAAGAGCCATAACACTGGAGTCAAAGTCCCCAATAAAACATCTTCAGATTCTTTTAAACGTACTTGACAACTACCATCCCTTTGTATCAGTTAAGAATTTAACAAAGAAATCTTATGTTGAGAAAGGGGAGATTCTATGGCAGAGCTGTCGCCATTTCTTAAACCCTACCAGTTTACTGCAACCAGGGCAGTCGGGGTTTAGAGTGGAAGCTTCTGGAAATTAACTGTGCCAGATCCATGCTAGAGTAGATTAAGAGGCATCCCATTGATCCTCTGCTGCCAAAACACCTGGGAGTAAGTGTCACTGAATCCAATAGGACTTCCTTCTGAGTAGCCAGGCATAGGATTTCTCTCCAAGTCTTACTGAAAGACACAATACGCAGTTCAATTCTTTTCACACTCATTTTGTTCAGTGGTTACCTGAGGCATAAATATTCTATCAATGGCAAAACGCATGATGACTATATTTTCAATGATCAAGGGCTAGTTTCTTGAGATTAGGAATGTCTCAGCAGAGGCTGATCTACCTTTGCAGAAGAAAAGAAAACATAGTCCGAAACTGTTCCGCCAAAGAGCAAATCATATTAACTGGCATAAATCAGTGAAGATCGACTGAAGTTAATTAATAGCTGTCAATTGGCACCGTCTGAGAACTTGGCAGGAGATCACATATATATCTACAAATATTGGCGGCCTTCCCTCCGACAGATGTTTCTCACATTCAATGTCTTCTCTACATGTGCTCCGTGTCAAGAATATACCCTTCTATTTATGGTATAAAACTGGCCAGATTTGGTCAACCAAATAGAGTTCTCCTTCTTTAACAGGGATTTGTGTTTGGTGTTTTCAAGGTATAGTGTGTACACAGCTAAAGGGCAAATGAAAAACTAATCTACAAATGTCCCAATTTACCATCATGCCTGGATTTTCTCCTCCCTAATGCTGCAAATTGTTACAACGTGTGTGCAATTTCTGAGAAAATGGCAAGGGAAGAAATCCAGAGAACTTAAGGATAATTTTCAAATTTCTGCTTAACTGATTGGCTTAAATACACAGACATGGACTGTGAAGGTTAAGATGGCAGCTGTGCAGCAAACCGACTAGAGACCAGCTGGTTTCCCCTTATGACGTCTAATTTCACCCCTCTCCTCCTCTCTGT
Source organism: Podarcis liolepis (assembly GCF_965112155.1). NCBI lineage: Eukaryota > Metazoa > Chordata > Lepidosauria > Squamata > Lacertidae > Podarcis > Podarcis liolepis. The sequence goes on from NC_139564.1 coordinate 53,979,250, forward strand.
CAATCTTGCAGGTGCTTCTGAGCTGGGCCTTCAAGAAAAGGATTGACAGCTTCAAGCCCGAGGGACAATACCCTCCGGCATTTTCGCAAAGCTCATGCCTCTTTTCATTGACATATCTGTTGTGAAATGTCCAGTGTCAGGGCTCATAATTGGAGACACATTGAGGAAACCCCACGTTCTGCCTCACTAAGCTGAATTTTGATCTGCCCTTTTCAAAATATTAGAGGCTTGCTTTCAGCTTGTAAATGAACAGCACAGTCAAAATAGTTTTTCGAGGGAATAAAAGGGGGGGACAGTATCACAATGTCAGCCACAAGATTCAGGTGTGCTCTCCTCTCCTGGAACAGAGGTTAGGGCTCTGTGGGTACACCAGCAGAACCAATCCAGAACTTCCAGCAGTGTGTCAGAGAATCATGGGAACTGTAGTTCTTCCCCTTACAGAGAGTGCTTTTTCTGGAGGAATTTATTCATAACTTAACATTTCTGTAATGGTTCTTGTCAAACTTTCTGCTCTCAGGGAACGATTTCCATATTAATTTGTCTGCCAATGATCCTTTGTGGCTTGCAGAGGATTAGGAATGGGCAGATCTTTCGATCTCTCTTTGTTTCTTGTTTTTCTAAACTTCAGCTCTCTGCATTTCTACATCAGTTTGTGAATTGTTTTTTTTAATCTTATGAAAATTCAGCAGCATTTTGATGTGGATTCTGCCTAATAAACACATTTTTGTATGCCCTTCTTTGGCGTGTTGCACACTTTAAACCAGAATGTGCATTTTGGTACACATTACTTTGCTGGAGATCTGCATGGCAAAATTTGGGTAAGTGCAAATTTCAAACGATGGCTGTGTTTCGGCTCAAATCTTGTTTCAGAAATTGTGAATTAGGTAAGTTTGCCTTTAAATGCCAACAAAGTAAACTTCCTACAGAGAAGTTGCATGAGAAACATTCAGGGAGAATACTCAGTTCACCCAGGGGAGCTGGTAGGGACTTTTTGACCTCTGGATTATGCTTTGCTAACTGCGGTCTAAACAAGACATGTTTGGGCTGGTTTTTGTTTAGCAAATAGTTCGCGTTTGGTAGGGGTGGGGGTGTGCAAACTTGGACCATGACATTACAGAGGGCATATAACTCCCCTGCCCCCTCACCAGCCTCACACACCCCTCCATGCTTGCTATTTGCAATGGGAGGAAGGTTTGCATGGGAGCCAATGGGAACTTTCCTTCCCAGGCAAATCACAGCAGAGTGGGGTTTGATTCTGATCAGGACTGGAGCTGGTCGAAAGCACTAAAGCTTCTCGTCCCATCCACACCACCACACCAGCTAAAGAGCAATGCAGGGCCAACCTACTTAATAAAAATCGCTTTAGCCCGCATGAACCATAGTTTCATTTTACTGAACGTGTATGATCAGTTATATGGACGCGGGTGGCGCTGTGGGTTAAACCACAGAGCCTAGGACTTGCCGATCAGAAGGTCGGCGGTTTGAATCCCCACGACAGTGTGAGCTCCCGTTGCTCGGTCCCTGCTCCTGCCAACCTAGCAGTTTGAAAGCACGTCAAAGTGCAAGTAGATAAATAGGTACCGCTCCGGCGGGAAGGTAAATGGCGTTTCCGTGCGCTGCTCTGGGTCACCAGAAGCGGCTTAGTCATGCTGGCCACATGACCTGGAAGCTGTACGCCGGCTCCCTCAGCCAATAAAGCGAGATAGGTGCTGCAACCCCAGAGTCGGCCATGACTGGACCTTATGGTCAGGGTTCCCTTTACCTTTACCTTTACCTTATGAGACATCAGGATATCTTTGCCAGCTTAATGGTCGTTACTGATCTGATCTAGGGACCCTTGAAGCTTCCAAGCCCTAAATAAATTTCTAGGAGTAAGGTTTGAAAGTCACTCCCCACTCCATGTTTGTTTGGGGGGCTTTGTTTTGCTTTTTTTAAAAAAACTTTATTTAAACAAATAATGTCAACTCTGCTTACATCAAAGATCTTGGTAACTAAGGGCTGATCACCTCATACTGATACGTCATTGCAAATGACGCTTTTTGGAATATCAAAATAGGTCACTGCATGACTGTTCATCTGTGAAGAGAGATGAAATCTATCAAGATTCTGCCTCTCCTGTTACCTTAAACAGACTTTCCTCCCAAGTGATATGAAATGACTGCAGCTTGTGAAGAATGCAGCTGCTAGGCTGGTAAATGGGCCATGTGAAAATACTCAGTGCAGGATTAAACCCCGTGGAGGCCCCTAGGCAGTCAAAATCATGGGGTGGTGCCCTCACAAATTATGTCCTAATACTTGATTGTAATTTTCTTTCAAGATCAAATCAATATTATTTTGATCCATTGTCAGAGGGCCCCTAAAAGGCCATAGGCTACTCTGCCTATTTGGTAATCCAGCACAGCTGCCAATGAACTACTGGGCCAAATGCAAGGTGTTCATAGTAGCCTATACAGTGGTACCCCGCAAGACGAATGCCTCGCAAGATGGGAAAACCCGCTAGACGAAAGGGTTTTCCGTTTTGGAGGCGCTTCGCAAAACGAATTTCCCTATGGGCTTGCTTCGCAAGACGAAAGCCCATAGGGAAATCTCCGGGGACCTCTTTTAAATGCTAGCGGTGGGGAGCAAAGCCTTCCCCCCCCCTCCGGCCTTCAGAAGAGGTCCAGGAAGGCTGGCGGGGGCCGAAAGGCTTTGCTCCCCAGCGCCAGCATTTTAAAAGCAGTCCGGGATAGCAGGGAAGCGCTTCCCGCTATCCTGGACGGCTTTTGAAGGCAGGAGAGGTCCGCGAAGCCTGGGCGCGCTGATGTCAGCGCGCGCAGGCTTCGGCATGCCGGCAAGTCTCCGCCAGCAGCGGCAGCGCTGCCGCTGCTGGCGGAGAGGTCCGCGAAGCCTTGGCCGGACAGCTTTTGAATGCAGGCGGGGAGAGCAAAGACTTTCGCCCCCGCCAGCCTTCAGAAGAGGCCCAGGACCTCTTCTGAAGGCTGGCGGGGGGCAAAAGTCTTTGTCCCCCCTGCCTGCCTTCCCAGGGGCTTTTAAATCGCCCCGGACAGCGGAGAAGTCCTCCGCTGTCCCAGGGCGATTTTAAAATGCCGCCCGCCAGCATTTTAAGATCGCCCCGGACAGCAGAGAAGCCCACCGCTATCCCAGGGTTTTTTAAAATGCTGGGGGTGGGAAGAAAAGCCCTTGTCCCCCCCCCCCAGCCTTCAGAAGAGGTCGGGGGACAGACTGTCCCCGGACCTGGTCTGAAGTCGGTTTCCCTAGGAATGCATTAATTGATTTTCAATGCATTCCTATGGGAAACCGTGCATCGCAAGACGAAAAACTCGCAAGAAGAAAAAACTTGCGGAACGAATTAATTTTGTCTTGCGAGGCACCACTGTACAGTGATAAATGGCTTGGATCCCAAGAACATAAAAGAGTACCTTCCCTACTTACAACCATACTGGACTCTATGATCGTCAGGTAAGGCCTTGTTCGTGCCACCCCTGGGAGCTGCCCAATTGGTGGCAGCCCATGACAGGGTCTCTTCAGCGGCAGTTCTCTGTTTAAGTGACGTGAAACTGTCTCCCTTTCATTCTAGACCTTAAGGAGAATTTTCGAATCATTCCTGTTTGCCTAGGCAGTTGATAGCTGGGAGACATTGCTCCTAGTGACCTTTGAGATTACTGGTTGAGAATGCTTTAAAAAAACCACTAAAAAAACTAGTTGCGTGTGTTTTTTAATGTTTTATTATTGCTGTGTCTGCCACCCTGGGCTCCTTTGGGAGGAAGGGTGGGATATAAATCAAATAAATAAATAGAATTAATCTTAATTCCCTTCTCTAGCAAAGGATGATGTGAACTCAAGATAACCTTCCATCTCATAAACTAAGAGAAGGGCTGGGTAAAGGTTAGTTTGTAAAATCTGGGAGAAGGGTCTTCAACCCTGCCTCTCCATTCTCTCTTTTCCTCGCTGTGTCCCCTTGCTGTGTCTCCTTTCTATGAGTTCCTCCCTGTTTGACACAAGCAGTTCCTTCTTATATGTTGGATGTTGGTGAAGTGCTTTTCTCCTTGCCCTCAGCCCCTTCTTTTCTTGCCCTCTTGTGAAACACCAGTTTTTTTCAAAGGATCGTGTACAATAAAGTTCGGTTTATAGTGTGCCCTTTAAGTAATTACCACTTTTGACAAATGCTCATCATTTTATAAGCAGCCTGTCAGACTGAACGCATATGCTGTCGTTGCAGTACGTAATGTGTCATTAACTAACACTTTAATTCTGTAAAGATTATTAAGCAATTACTGACTGCCGCATATTTATGTAATACGTCTGGTAAATGCATGGCAAATACTTTTCAGTTATGTCACCAGAGTGGTTTTTAGCTGATCACCACCTGCCTTTTAAACATATTAAATTTAAATTTGTCAGAAAGCAAAAATTAAAGCACAGTGTCCATAAACTAGATAAATTAGTCTCTCCCTTCAAAAATCTGCCTTTAGTGGGTCATCTTGAGAAAACCAAAAAGGAGCAATCAAGACAGATGGATGTTATTTTTAATTAGAGCTGCCTCTTTAATAATTAAAGAAATAATGTCAATATGAGTGTGAATTAATTAAGGGCTAATAATGTCAATATGAGTCCGAATTAATTGAGAAAGGGCTAAAATATCAAATATCAAGTAGCAGTCCTATTCCTAAATCTCCATTTAAAGTTTCTACTATTTTTTAATGTCATGATTTAGAGAGTTCTTTTACCTACTCACTGCAATGTGCCTCACAAACAGGAAAACCGATTATAAAGTGAAAGAGGCCCATTATGAATTTTGGCCAAATACACAATATAAACCAGCTGCACACCAATTTAATAAAATATTTTGCCTTACTGATCTTCAAATTACTCCAATTTGGATTATTATTTGTAGCAATCAAAACTAATACACCCCTTCTCGCCTCCCAGTTCTCTAATCACTCACAGATTTTTTTATTCTATTTAAACAAATAATGTCAGCTCTGCATGATGATCTAAAGTTGTGCCATGCTCAATTTTTAATATCCTTCTCCCACCTTTTCTGGCATATTCAAAATAGTTTGCCGCAAGACTATTTATCTGTGGAGAGAAGTAAAATCTATCAAGATTTTGCCTCCTCTGTTTTTGCTCATCTTAAACAGACTTCCCTCCCAAATGATATGAAACGGGGGTGGGAGTGGTAGAGGCAGAGGCATGTTGCAGGGATAACAAAATTAATCTTAATTCCATTCTCTATCCAAGGATGATGTGACCTAGAGATAACCTTGCATCTCATAAACCCCAAGAAGGGCTGTATAAAGGTCAATTTGTGTAATGGTGGTTTTTTGGGGTTTTTTTTAGGAAATTGCCTAAAAAGCCATGTGATTCCAGAAGGCCCATTCCATAACCCAGAAAGCTTTTAGGTTATTTAATGTGAAAACTGTGTGTGTAATGTTATTGTGAACTTTGAATGGCTGCTTATAAACATTGAATCTGATAAATAATTACTGGCAGTAAAGCGAGTGTGTTGCATCTTCCCTACAATTATAAGCCAGTGCTATGTTTGCAAATACAAAATCGGTGAAATGCAAAGGCAGTAGAAAGCTGGGGGGGGGGGCTTCTGCTGATTTGCAGTTTTTCAGATAGGAAAATAAATTAAGGGCAAAATGCAAGCTTCAGATTTAAGTGCTCCGCTCTCCAGCTATATTTAGACCCAACTTCCTGTAGCTCCATCCCAACCGCTATACTAGCTTAGCGACAATTCCAAAATATTTCCCCAGTTATGGACCTAACTGTGCAGCTCCATTTTTATTTTTTATTTTTTGGGGAAATGTCTATATCCCTGAGCAGCTAAAGAAGTCTGCAGTTCCTTTGGCTTCGGTGCAATGTTTATTTTTTAAGGCTGAATATTTCAGCAGTCCTCTTTCTGAACCAATCTAGTCTCTCTGAAAAGAGTGGCCTCCTTGTGCAACAGTAGCGCTACCTTTGTTACAGCAAATGCAAGAATCATTGTCTAGTTTACAGAGACCTTGGTTACTCTTTAGCACTGTCCGGAGAATAAGTGTGTCCTAGGAGAGAGGAAGAAGCTATTTTTATTTCCAGATTCAATATGGATAAAGAGCCTCATTTTCCCAAATCTATAAGTGAATCTATTTTTAGCTTTGCAGCCTTGGGCAAGTTAGATTAGGAACTGATCCTCGTTCAGTTTTTATTTCCTCTCTGAGGTTTCTGCTAATATTTATTTATTTTAGAAAGCAGGACAGCTGTGTTGATCCGAAGCTTGCAGTTGGGATCACTGCTTCATGGCTAAAATGTGCTGATAGGAAGGACCACCATTCTCTATCCCTCAATTGTGTATTTATTACCCCTGTTAAGAAGTTCCAGTGATATTTAGCACATGTTTGATATTTGTAGACGGGAGTTTCAGTGGCAATGTGTCTTCTGCATCTGTAGGTGGGACCCATTTAAAGTCCATTCCAAGTGTGCTGGGAAATGTAGTTCACTCCTCACATAGCTGCAATTCCTAGCACTCTTAACTTACCACAGTTCCCAGGATTCTTTGGGGGAAGCCATGTGCTTTGAATGTATGGTGTGTATGCAGCCTTCATCCTTGTGGTTATATTTCTGACATGGTGTGTAACAGAGAAGACAACAGCTCCCACAGGGATGATAGCTCATCTATCAGCAGTCACTCGGAGAGCTGCCACATGCGAGGAGAGAAGCTGGGGGGGGGGGGGAGTGTGCATCTTACAACCCGTTCCCATAGGAGAGAGGTGGAAAACTTTGGTCCTGCAGATGTTCTTGGACTCCAGCTCCCATCATTCTTGACCATCAGCCATGTTGGCTGCAGCGGATAAAAGTTGGAGTCTTACACAATCTGGAGGGCTGCAGAGTCCCCATTGCTGCCAGGAAGTCCTCAGTTTGAATCTCAACCTGCGCTCTGAATTCACAAAGTAGTCTTAGAAAAGCCACTCTCTCAGACTCAGACCCCAGATCTGCAATATGGGCTATAATAATGTTGTCAGGATTATAGTTCCAGGATTTCCTGCTGTGTAGACATAAAGGATTGTGCTTTAAGTCCTTAACCTCAATGAGGGGAGTTGTTTCACACTCATTTAACAGGGCAATCCTATACAAGTCCACTCAGTAGTGAGTCCTGTTGTTTTCAGTAGTGAGTCCTGTTGTTTTCAAGAAAGTGAGGATAAGATTGCTGCCTTGCACAATCTCCCTGTTAAGCATAAACCCTCACAGTAAGGAAGTTAGTACTTCCAGAGTGTCAGTATTTTGTGGGAGGGATTCTAGTGCATATTGGGAAATTTAGGTGTGGGCTATCAAAGGGAAAATACACATTTCAATAACTATGCGATGAGAAACTGCTTAAGCACACATTGCAGATCAAAATACTTTTGAGTTAAAATGTTAGTTGAAGCCACCTTCAAGCGCTCTGTTGTCCTAGTGTAGAAAATCCACTTTGAGAAAGAAACAAACTTTTCATGGTTAGAAAGGTGATGGGGGAACACATTGAGAAGTGTGGGATGAAAAAATGATTATTGGGAAGATCTGAAATCATCCCACCAACAGATCAGAATGGATGCTCACTAAAGACCTGAAATAATCTAACCCCAGCAAAAGCTTTGTGCAAGCAAATCATGAAAAAAAATCCAACAAATACGTCATCTGAAGGAGTCCTAAGTGAATTTCTTAGTCTGAAGAAGGAAACAGTTGCCATTTAAATATATATTTGTTCTAATAGAACTGCAACCCAGTGACTCATTTCCAAGTGTCAGGTCACACAGAAGAGTGTTGTTATCTCTACAGTTTGTCCTAGATGAAAGTCTGATAGAATTAGTTCATCCAGATCGCTATCGTACATGTGGGCTTGAAGTTGTACCGTAGCCACAAAGAGCAGAGAAGAACAGATGCAACCATGGAAATAAGCCAAATGAATAATGGAAATGAAAGCTTGTTTAGCCAACGTCTCTTCTCTGTGGTGCCTTCTCCATAGGGGAGAGGCTGCACTATATACAAAAGACTCAGTCTTTACCAGCAACCTCCCGGTTGGGGAAACAGTTCTAAAAAGACCATTTGTCCAGAGGGACAATAACAACAACAACAAAAGAAACCTCAGCACCTGGCTAACTTGCAATACACAGATTGTGGAAAAATGATCTAAGGGAAGTGGACATGAAACATTAACCCACTGGGCAGCAGACAGCAGTTTCGGAGAAGGATTCTTACGTAATCCCATTTAAGAATAATGAAAAAAATTGGCTGCCTCTCCAGAGGAAGCTGTGCTCCCCAGATTGCTTTGCAACACGAGATTCAGGAAACCATCAATCAGGTGGACGAGATGCGGTCTGCATGCGATTCCATCCAGATGAGATGCTATATTAAAAAAAACATGTTCCCACTGGAAGACCCAATCAACACAATGGTAGACGATCTCAAAAAGAGTTTGTCTCCCCTTCTCTCTTCCACTTTCATTATGAGAGATTTAAGGAATAGAAGTTCTCTTCTCAGTGCAGACAGAATTAAGATAAGAGGTTCTCTCATGAGAATCACAATTTTGCTTGACTCCAGCTGTGTAACATTAGACAACCATAGAGGATAAAGTGTGGCTTAACAATGGCTCAGTTCTGAAATCTCAGCTGAATGATGGAGTCATGTGCAGTAGAAAATAAAGTAAAAGAATTACAGTGTTCCTGGGCATGTGCAAAGTTCCTTTTCTACCCTGCTTATTAAGGGTTTCTGGAGCAAAAAACATGGCTTTCTCGTCAGGTCAGGGCCACAGTATATCTGTGATTGGTTTGGTTTGCTAATAAAAAACAATGTGTTAAAAAAAAAACCCTCAATAGCACAACTTCGATACATTGAGAAAACTTGTCCTGTATTAAAATTATTTTATTCAACCCTTTCTCCCAGGACCTCAAAGTGGTTTACACAGTAACACACACCCCTGCCCATTTATGCTCACAACAACCCCATGAAGTCAGGAGAGACAGAGAGAGGCAGACTGGCCAAGGGTTGCCCAGTGAGCTTCATGGCTGGGTCAAGACATTAACCTAGATCTCTTCAATCCTAGTTCAGTATTCTAACACAGCCTTCCCCAAACTTCATATGCTGTTGGGCTGGACCCATCAACCCCAGTTAGGATAGCAAATGGTCAGGGCTTATGGGCTGGCAACTTCTGGTGTGCATCAATTTGGTGGAAGGCTGCTCTACTCTGCTATATCGCACTGGCTCAACAGGGAAGATAACCATCAACAAATCCCAATCTGAGCATGTAGCTGAAACATTCCTCATTTCCCCAACTCACTCCCTTGAAGCAGGAGCAATGCTAGGTTAAGATGAACAAAGGGGATAAATCATTTAAGGGGAAGGAATAGGGGAGCAGAACAGGCAGTATTCTCAAGCCAGATTACCGAAGGCACAAAAAGAACCAGTTCTTTCTAATCTCCCAAAATCTAGAAAGTACTGCCAAATTTCTTGAAAAGCACTCCTCGTTAGTCAACATATGTAAACCACCCTCTCTCCCTTGCCGCTTCTTCCAGCTAATCACTAACCCATTTCCCAGTCTCAGGGCAGTAGTCTGTTTTGAGCTTCTTCAATATTAGGTACCACTGCAGCCCAAATATAAACCCAAGTGAGCTTGTACAGAGAGACAGAATATGTCTTCTGGATGTGTGCCCCTCCGACAGAATCCGAAGCAGATTTGACAGAAGCACGTTCCTCAGAGAGAGTTAAAGCTGTTCTGTTGGATGTAACTGTGCTAGACCTAGTTAAGGGGATGTAAGGAGAGACTTGCTCAGTTAGACAAAAAGCATCCCATTTCCAGGAGCAACATAAAGGCAGCAGCTCCCTCCTAAATTTGTCCGCAACATTAAAAGATATTCAGTGTATCATGCACTTTCTTCTTCCCTTCTATGCACTCATTACCCTCCCCCCCCCCCAGCTGTATGAGTCTCAAATGCTGAACAAACAGTGGATTTCTCTGTTTGTGGGCGCTGAACAAATAGCTGCGGCACCTAGTGGCTCAAGTTTGGAAGTGCTAAAAAATATTTAGGAAGGCAAAGTATTCAAGCAGGAGGAAGACAATTAAATTTCACTTTACTTGCCAAGATTAATAACCCGGAAAAGTAAAACGCTTCAGGTCTCTATATTTACTTTCAATAAGAAGGAACATGGAGGGGAATATTGATTGTTTTCTGGATTTTTTAAAGGCATGGCTCACAGGAACTTTGTCCACGCTTAATGAGAAGGAGAGAGGGTTGAGATGGGCTTCAAGGAAAGATAGGATTATGATGTGTGCTGTGATTGTAGGTTTTAAGGTGCACAGCAATGGAGAGATGCAGTCATCAGAACACAAGATGAATGCTGCTGGATCAGGCCATTGGTCCATCTATTTCAGCATCCTGTTCTCACAGTGACCAACTGAATACCTGGGGGGAGCCTGAAAACAGGACCTGACTGCAACAGCCCTCTCTCCAATTGTGGTTTCCAGGAAACTGGCATTCAGAAACATACTGTCTCTGGCAGTGGAGGTAGAACATAGACCATCAACAGCCTTATGCTCTAGCCATCCAAGCTAATGGCCATCACTGTGTCTTGTGGGAGTGAGTTCCATAGTTTAACAATGCACTGTAGGAATGACTTCCTTTTGTTCATCCCAATTCTTCCAACACGCAGCTTCATTGGATGTTGCACCAGCCCTAGTGTTAGAAAACCAGTTTTTCCTACCCAGTTTTATCCAGTCTGCAATCGTGCTCTCTTATTCGTATGGAGAAACCTAGCCAGGGCCTCTGTAAATTCTTCAGCATTTTAGTGAAAATTTCTCCCAATGGACACTTTTTTGTATGCAGTTTTACCTAATATACACACTTTTTGCAAACGAATCTGCCTAACATAATTCACTGTGTGGGTTTATGGATACTTTACCCTAGTATATGCGTTTTTGTACACATTACTGGGTGGGAGAACTGCATTGCCAAATTCTAAGAAGTGCAAAATTTAGAAATATAGCCGTGTCTCGGGGTTTGCTTGTAGTTTCAGACTGTTTATTTGGTCTGTTTGTCTTCGGGTTACAGACACTTCAGGTTACAGACTCCGCTAACCCAGAAATTGTACCTCAGGTTAAGAACTTTGCTTCAGGATGAGAACAGAAATCACACGGTGGCAGCGGGAGGTCCCAATAGCTAAAGTGATACCTCAGATTAAGAACAGTTTCAGGTTAAGAACAGACCTCCAGAACGAATTAAGTTCTTAACCAGAGGTACCACTGTATATGCATACTAAATGGAATATCTCTCTCCCAGCCTAACCCAGAAGAGCATTGTGTGATAATGTATAGCAGTTTTGTGGGAAAATTAGCAGCACAGGAAACCTCCTTATGTCATACTACTGGTCCATGCAGCTCACTAATGTATGCAGGAAAAGGAAAAAGCTCTTTGTGGTCTGAGATGGGTCTTTTCTCAACTCCATCTGCAGATGGCAACTATTGAAGATGAGACTTTCTGTAGGAAAAGCATGAGTTCTTCCACTGATCAGTGTTTCCCTCCACCCCTACATATGGGGTTTCCTTCCATTTCAGAAGATTAGCTTCAAATGAAGTAAAGTGTTCACTGGTGTCTCTCCTTTGTAGAAATCCATGGGAACGACTGGTAGATGGTGCCATGTGTATTCTGTTGTGTCAATGATCTGCTAATCCTGAGTTAAACTTTGAGATACCTACAGTGGATATGTGTTTGAATATATTTTTATAGTCATCCATCAAGACAAAGTGACTTCTCAGTTTAAGCTTCCCATATTATAGTCTGGCTTAAAGACACATGAGGCCACCTAAACAGATCTGGATCCGGTCAATGCCGGGATAGGTGACTGCCTGGGAACCACATATAAACTACAGTAATTTCCACAGTGGAAGAAAAGCAGGATATAAATGTGAGGAAATAATAAATAAGCAAAAGAGGAGTGGAAATCGAATCACAGTAGTGAGCACAGAGGTATCAAAATGCATGCAGCTATCAGTGAGAGTAAGCATTCATATGTTCCCGCAGTTCTGGAGGAAGAATGGTGAGAACATTTGGAAGGTGGAAATTTAAGGAAGTGGTAAATATCTTTTAAACGCAGACAAGGTTATCTTAAATGTACAAAGGTACTGCAAATATTTATGTAAGGTGCTAAAAAGCAGGATCCCTTTTACTTAGAATTATTTGGACAAGGAAAGCCCATAGCTCTCATATGTATAAACAGTACAGCAGTATTCTAAACAGATTTATTAGTGGTATCAGTATAAGTCAAATATTTATGGGAGCTACTCTAGGTACTCCAAGAGAACATTTTAACCACTGGTTTTTAAAAGGCTGAGATGCTGGAGAATGCTGTCTATATCCCTCCGACCTTCACTGTATCCTTTTATATATATAATAAATGAGACAGTGATAGCAAAGCTATTATTTCCCTTTACCCAAGAAAAATGACTTTTTGAAGGTCTCTCTATATCTCATGCAGCCTGGGTTTAACATACATGTGCAATTGGGAAGTGGGGAAGATATCTCTTACAGAGATACCTCATAGCAGCACAGAATAATTTTTCACAGAGCACTTTTAAGTGGCAGAGGTAGTAAGGAGAGAATTTCCTCTGTGTGAGCAGGCTACGCTCAACATCAAAAAAATGAAGGTCATGGCCACTGGGCCTATCACCTCCTGGCATATAGAAGGGGAAGAAATGGAGGCAATGGGAGATTTTACTTTCTTGGGCTCCATAATCACTGCAGATGCTACCAACATGAGTTTGACCAAACTGTGGGAGGCAGTGGAAGACAGGAGTGCCTGGCGTGCTCTGGTCCATGGGGTCACGAAGAGTCGGACACGACTAAATGACTAAACAACAACAACAGAGCAGGCTACTGTTTTGCTTCATTCTTTCAGGTGTCTCACGCATGCATGCAGGTACATGAACCATTAACACTTCCCAAAGACAAAAGGAGTTCTGTCAAGGCATGGGTCCATGGCAGGTCAAACTAGGGTCCCTATGGTTCACAAGCCAGGGTTGCTTTGATGGGACATCCATGGAGGCTGCCTAAGGGAAGCAGAGAGCTACAACTGTTCCCCATATAAATAGTGGAACAGGGCCAGATTTCTTGCATTAATTTACAAGGCCCTTAACAACCAGAGTCCTGGATATCTTAAGATCCCTTGTATCACTGCCCAATCACTGAGGTCCTTGATGGAGTCTCTGTTGGTGGTGGCCCCATGGCTCAGATGCAGGTCTCATGACTACCAGAAGTCATGCTTTCAGTGTTGTGAACCAAAGCCAGTGGAACACCCAACTAAGATTAGACAGGCTGCCTCCTTGCTGAACTTCAGGCACATGACAAAGACCTTCTTATTCCAGTGGGTGCATTAAAGTAGTGTTCAGGTTATTTTATGAAGATATTATTCTTTTATTCTGTATGATTCATTTTATGTACACCACTTAGAAGTGCTAATGATTAAGCGGTACATGGATGCCTTAGAGAAATAAATACCACATTCACCACTCAGCTAGCACCCTTGATATTTTGGATCTGGGAGGGTGAACTTTAAAAGACTAAATGAGCAGGCTAACTGCAGTTGTGTTATAAAGTACCTAACAAGGTTGCTTCTTGCAGATTCTCTTGCTTAATCAATCACGGCATTTGACAGTCGAAGAAGCAGATGTGAGTGACCTCAGCTCTTGCGGTTATCTTGTTATCTCACACGGCAATGAAGACGCCACATGCAAGACTCTGCAAAGTGATCCAGACACTGACCAGCGATTCCAACTGACTGCAGCTGTGTGTGTTGAAGTAAGTGTGCAATTTGGAAGGCAGCCATGTTCATAAGGCTAGTACTAATAAGTTTTCCTCTTGGTTATAGGTGGAAGTCGAAGCACTGTTAGCAACCCCCAACCCCCATTTTAAAATAAGTCTTCAGAGATAGTGCTCCATGATGCCAGACCTCCTGTTATTTTCAGCTCTTCTAGCTAGGTGGTGGCACCACTGAGCTTTTGTAGCTATGCAATTAAATAGCTAAACTTCACATTCAGCAACATTACACAGCAGAGTCCTTTGGGGATATCTCCTGCTCCAGATTTCAGCTGGGGATGGAGGATTTTATTTTTAATGCTCTCTTCATTTGTGTTTTTTTGTTGTTGTTGTTTTAAATTGATTCAGTAAATGGTTGGCAATATTCTCTTTTTATTCTTTTTAATTTCACAAATTAATCATTGCACAACAATATAGGGATCAGATTAAAAGTGGGCCGCTATTATTATTTTTTAGGCATGTTTGACACATTTCACTTACTGGTTGTTTGAAAAAGAGCAGCAGCATCATACCATAAATGGTGTTCCAGAAGAACATTTTGCTATATTCAAAAGAAAGCAGAGTTGAGGAACAAAACAAAAACACCGACAGGGATAAGAAGCCAGTATCCTTGAACCAAAATTGTAACAAGAGGTTACAAGAGCACCAATAAAATGTATGACGAAGATAACCCCCCCCCCCAATTAACAAATATGGTCAGTTCTGTTATTTATTCTAGACCAGAGGAACATTTGGTGTCTAATTATTTGTGGCTAGAGAGTTGTACTGGGCTTAATTGTGGGACATGCCATAAAAGGATATCCAAATATATATCTGTTCCTTTGGGCATAAACCTGTGGGATACCCAATCATTTTAACAGAGGGGCTATGAATGTCCTCAATTTCAGTCAATACAAGTTGCCTTAATGGCAACTGAAATTGTTATACTGGGGTGGGAGTCACCGAATAGTTAAGATGCAAGGATGTTTTATGGAAGTGAAGGAATTTAAAAGAGCTGTAAATTAGGTTGATTTGTGGTGGAGGTTAGACCGTTTGGAGGGTCAGGGTTTTCTCACTGATCAGACTTGGTGATAGTTCTAATTAGGGATGTGGCAAGGATCCAAATATGGGAGCCGACATAAGGAAGCATCTTTGTTTGATTCCTTGCGGGGCTTCCTTGTTTGAATCAAGCGGGGCCCTGCGAACAGAGCCTGCTCGGACGGAACCTCCAAGACCTACCTCTGTTCCTCCTCAGCCACCCCTTTCCCCTGCCCAGCAATACATTTGCAGTGGTGATGGAAGCAGCATAAAGAAGAGTGTGTGAGCACTCTAGATCCCCAGTGGAATCTGTGGAGAAGGCTGGAAGCACAAATCCCAGAATTCTGGGATGAAAATGATACTATCCACCTCAACTACCATAGAGAAGAAGGTCTGCCACCTATTCTTCACCAGCACATGGATGCAGAACAGCAAGGGTCACCATGGTGGTGTCCAGGGTCATCAATAAGTCTGCCAGTACCTCCCAAGGCAACTGCAAAAGGTCTCAGTAAACATTCCCTCAAAAATTCTCAATGCACAAGAAATGTATAGAGGATTGTAATTTAAGGGTATAAAAACACATCTGTTCATTGAGCTTGATATTCCATTACAGACATAGAGAACAATTTACTGATAGTATTTAAAGAAGATGACAGAATTTGCTCCATCACTTTTGTTAACTCCTGCTAGGAGTATTTACACGGTTGAATACGGTAGCTGCACCACCATCTACGTAGCGTTTAGAGCTACAGTATGAAGCTGTAAGCTGTTTATATGAATCCTCTGCCTACATTGTGACTGGGCACAGGACAAAACCCACTAGCCCTGCAAGGTAGTCCAGTATTATCACGATACCAACAGATGCATCCCAGGCTGAAAGAAGAGTTGTTTGCCTATGGCTAGCTAGATGGCAAACAATAAAGCTGAAATTACTCAAACTCTTTTTCTTTTTTGACATTCATGATTATCAGGACACATAGCTTGCAAATATGATGGTCAATCAAGGAACAAACACAGTCACGCAAGCATTTGATTGTTTACCTGATATAGCAAACCAAATTTCAGAGAACGTTAACAGCAAATAAGACAACATGACAAATGAATCAGAAAGGAGAGGTTTCAGCTGTAATGATAACCTTGAGCAGCTAGAAAAATAATGTCCTTCCATTGCCCTAACACCAAGGGTGGGGGGACTGCATTTCTTCAGGGGTAATCTGTTGGAGGGGGCACATATTGCTTCAGACAGTGCCAAGCCTAATGGTGGGTGGACTAGAGCCAAAGGCTAGGCTATCATCATCTTTCTTTCCCCATTCCTTTTCTCATCTTACTATTTCTGCCACTTCTCTTCCTTTCTCAGGTGGCCTTGACTCCCAGGATTCTTCCTTAGATTATTAGACAAGACAGAGTCCAACAGAACCTTTGCAGGGCAAATACAACTGTGCTTTGAGAGGTATACCGACAGCTCGATCCTATGGCTGCTTAGTCATTTGCCAAGTCGTAAAGTTATCACAGTGTGCATGTAACGACTTGGCAAGCCTCTCATCTGTGATCTTCTGCTAATCGTGGCAAGGATTCAACATTGCGAAGACTTTACCACACTCCCATGTAATCTGCCTCAGACTTGTGTAATACACGCTATCAATTTGGTGATGTAAAGCCATGTTTGTGGTGCAAGGAAAACCTCAGAAAACAAAAAAAGAGCCAAACCCAGAGCAAACATATTTAGTTTCAGGTCTTGTGAACTTGAAACCAACCTCATTGTTTGGCTGAGTTTGTCTCCTGCTTGTTAGACATCTGGGACTGGGAAGGCTACAATTGTTTAGAGGCAGGCTTCTATGCAACTCCAAATGGTCAAGTACACACAGATGGAGTTTGCCTGACTGGGCCTGGCAGGAGGAGTTGAGTATCTCTGGTTAGTTAGGCTGAGGGATCAGAGTCGCACCTAGGATATCTTGCATCCTTGGCAAGAGGCAACCCTCCACCCCCCCCAAAAAAAATCACTTTACCACAATAACCACTTAAAAATTACTACATTTTACACAACCCGAGTGCTCAAAATGTCCAGAGTGAGGATAAGATGAGGAGGAAGGGTGAAAAAACTCACACACCTTTGTGCCGCAGTGCGAGGATGGAAAGCTTCTTCCTCAGGTGATCTCACAGCAATAGCAGTGTTGCGTCGCCACAAACATTTACTGAAGTGTAGGTGGGCTAAGAAATGACCCATGACTGACACTCAGCTCAAAAAGGACTTACTGGAACATCAGGAATAAGAATGACAAACAGGAGTGCTTGGCCCAGTATATATACCTTAAGCTGGCCAAGGCAAAACACACACCACCTGTGATAGATCGCCTTAATGCTGCAATTAGCAAATCACAACACTGGCCCTATCTCAGCAGGAATTGGGAGCCTGCCAGCTGCTAACAATGTCATTGATGGGGTTTAGAATCCTCTCTGTCTTTTGTTATGCAGGTGATGCTCCTGAGCTCCAGGAAACCTGAAGGCCTAGGCTTGCATTGCAGGCATACATCCTGGCTTCAGCCTGCATACATAACATATACATCATTCGGTGCTTTTTTCTGGGGGTACTCAAGGGTATGCAATACCAAACCCACTTCCCCCCAAATGTTAAAAATGTGGCACTTACTGTAACAATTTCAGGTGAGCACTGGCAGCTCCCCCCCTTTTTTAAAAAAAAAACCCCGCTGCATACACACCATAGTCTCCAGCGGTCTAGCTTCATACTTCGTTGCCATTTCTCCTGCTGCTCAGTTCCCAGTTCTTGTCCTGGGCTGATTTTTGCACTCCCTGGGCCTGCGTCTCAGGAGAGGGCCAGTTTTGCCAACCCCAAGGTACATCTCAGGCTGAGGGTTGAATCACAGAACCCTCTCAGTCCATAGTCATTGTGAAGACAGGAAATTGTCTATTGCTGAGTCAGACCATTGATCTAACTAGGTCAGTATTGCTGAGTCAGACCATTGATCCAACTAGCTCAATCCTGACTTTACTGACTGGCAGTGGGGTCTCCAGGGCTTCAGACATGGGTCTCTCCCAGCCCCAGCTGCATAGGCTAGGGATTAAACCTGGGAGGTTCTGAACACAAGGCAAATACTCTACCACAGAGTTGGGGCCTGTGGCATTTGCCTCCTAGGTGGGTCATAAGGAAAGGGTTAAAATGAGTGTGATGTGATTGGCCAGTGGAAACTGATAGGAGTAGTTTGGGTTAGAGGGGGAGTGGTGTGAAAGACAGCTGAGAGTTGGAGGAGGAGGAGGGAGGAATACTCTGTGGGTTGGTCAAGTTGTGTGGTGAGAGAATGAGAGGAATTGTTAGGTGGAGTCAGATAGTTAGTTGGGATAATCAGTTTGAAGTTGTTAGGAACCAATAGGACAGTTAAGGAACTAAGATTAAGAAACAGCCAAGAAAAATTAACTGAAACCATAAGCTTGTTCATGCCTAAAAATAAACTTGATTATTTGTTAATGTTAACGACTGACTGGACTCCGTGTGTACCCGTGAGGAGAAACGGGTTGGTGGCAGCGAAAAAAACAATCACAGTGGTGGCCCAGGCTCAATAGACCGTCAAACGTCCGGGGGCCCTGTGTGATTGCCACAGGGCCCTTCCCCAACAAGGACAAGGACAATCTAACATGGCTTTCAGGAAGTCCTCTGTTGACTTGTAGTTGCAGTTCTGTGCATATTGTTGTTATGGGAGGAACTCGAACAGGCTTTTAGCTTGCTACCTCAACAGAGCAATCCTATGCATGCTTACTCAGAAACAACTCCCAATCTGTTCAGTGAGGCTTACACCCCCAGCAAGTGTGAAGTCTAGCTGTAGCTTTTCAAGCATCTGTGGCACTCCACTGGCTCTGAATGGGTGGAGGCAACCCTGAAATGCTTGGAAACGATGGGTGGTTTTCACATGCTGAGAGAGTTAAATAAATTGGTCCTTGGATCAGGAGATCGGGTGGTGGTCTTGGACAAGCTGAAGCTTCTTAGCCTGAGTTTCACATGTATAGAACTGGGATTTATATGGACCTACCTCCTTGGGCTATTTTGAAGGAGAAGAAAGGCTTTAAAAGGATGAGGTAAGGAACAGAAATATGTGTGGAAAGGTTGGAAATATTTAGAGCCTATGCTTCGTTCAGATAAGAACAGTTTGCAACAGTTAGTATACATTCATAGAACAGAAACTCTAAAACATCACGATTTACCAAATTAAAGCCAAATTGTGTTAGCTGCTGCAGAAAGCTAATGAGTCATTTGTTGTTCCATTGTCCCTAAAGACAAATGAATCTGTTCCTTTCGCATCTGAAACAGACCACACTGGAATGTTGTAGACCTTCCAAGACCAACGGACTGGGACGCAGCTGAAGGTGTGTGTGTGTGTGTGTGTGTGCGTGTTGGTTGCATGCTGGATTGCTTTACTGCCTGCCTCTTTTCGTTCTTAAATGGGATTTGCCGGAATCCCATCCCAAACGACTAGCAGGAGGATACTTAATGGAGGGACCCAGCAGAGGTTCTTGCCAGCTCTCAGGTCCAGCCAGATACTGAATACTTTGCAAGCTCCCCGAGTGTTCAGTGATGTATCCAGTGCTACAGTAGGCCTTCAAAACAACTCCACAATAAAATAAATCTTAACAGTAACGCAATACTGTGAGTGGAACTACAGCAGACAAAATGCAGAAATTCTACGTACTCTACGAAACCTATCAGGCTCGGCCAATGAATCTGGTGTTCAACAAATTGCCTGACGTGGCCACCCGTTGAGACCCTCCTGGTGGTTCAGCAGCCAATGGAGGTACAACTGATGTCCACCAGGGGGCATGGCTTTTCTCTAATTGCACCCTTCCTGTAGAACCTTGGCAGACACCATAGAATTATAGCGTTGGGAGGAAGCCAAGGGTCATCTAGTCAAACCCCCTGCAATGCAGGAATCTCAGCTAAAGCATCCATGACAGATGGTCACCCAACCTCTGCTTTAAAACCCCCAAGGAAGGAGAGTCCACCACCTCCCAAGAGAGACCATTCCACTGTCGAACAGCTCTTAATGTCAGAAAGTTTTTTTCTGTACGTTTAGTCAGATTCTCCTTTCTTGTAACTTGAAGCCATTGGTTCAAGTCCTACCCTCCGGAACAGGAGAAAACAAGCTTGTCAAACCATCTTTGACTTTATATCTCCTCCTCCTCAAAACATGCTTATTTACCCAGGCTTTTTTGGGTGTATAATTCCAGTTTTCAGTTTGTATTACTCATGCCTGTTCTGGTTTTCTTTTTCTGTTTTAATATGGACATTGCTTTGAGACGTTGGTGAGAGGTGGTATAGAAATGCTTTAAATAAATAGAACCTCCCACCAGGATGGGGTCGTGGTTGTGGCTGGTGGCAGTTGTCGTCATAAACATCTGGAGGCTACTAGATTGCCAGAGGCTGGTATAAACCGTTTGCAAACTTGAATGAAATATACAACCCAAAATCATTCTAATAATCCATCTTTGCCAAGAATAGAGTTGTTGCATTTTGTACTCTTAATGTTAATATAAACACTGAAACAAAAACTTCTTTTAAAGAAAGGAATAGGGTTACAATAAATGCACTGAAAACCATTAATGAATCTGGCTTAATATTGTGTACCTCCCCCTCCTCCCCCAATCTAAATTTTCTTACTGTGTACATTTTCTTCCTTCAGGGACAGGTCAAGAAGTGTAGTCAGTGTGATCAGTGCTTTTTTTAATAGAAAAATAGGTCCTGGTACTCACTATGAAGTTGTTACAGTAAGTGCTACACTTTTTAGCAAAAAGGGGGGTTGTGCCAGTACTGCGTACCCTTGAGTATCCCCTCAAAATGACACTAAGTGTGTGATGGTGCCAAATCATCATTTTACATAATCTTCCATCTTCAAGTCTGGTACTAGAAGGCCAGCCAAGCTGATGGAGATCAGACTGGATGTTGTTTGTCATATTATTATTTTTGAATATTTTATTAGTCGAATATAAGAACAACATATATTCAAATACAAGAAATCAAATACAGTTTCCCCCTAGCCCCCCCCCCAACAGCCCCAACTACATCCAGGTAATTATATTAGTAATATAATCAAATAAAAAATTATTTCTAACGTTGCTGGTTTAAAAAATATCATTCCACATGCCCCCATGTGTCTTAGGTGGTTTAAATGCATGTTCTTTCTTTGATGTAATAGAGGAGGACCACGTTATGTAAAAGTTATGTAGTTTCTCACATTGTTTTCTTTCACGTACCTTTTCTGTTAACTTTTCCATCAAAATATATTCCCAGACATAAGCATACCAAACTTCATATAGGTTCACATTTAATGTCCTCCAGTGTCTAGCAACAGCAAGACATGCTGCAGTTATAAGATGCACAATTAAGTCTTTGTCTCCAAGATTTTGTGCTTTGTCATATTATTGTGATAATCATCACAGTGTTGAATTCTCTCTCATATTTTGCTGTTGATATGTTCAAAAGCAGGGCTTTGTGCATGCACCCCTTTAAAGCGTGGTGCCACTAACCAGTGTGCATGGGCTGAAATTGTGTCTCTTCGACCAATCCTATGCAAGTTAACTTAAACGTAACTCCTTCTGAGTTCAATGGGGCTGGTTTCTAGGCAACTGGAATATAGGGTTGCTGGTCTATAGTTTTGTGCTGCTGCATACAGTCGGGCTTTATAGATGTTTATCATTGCTACTTTGGGTCTCCTTGCCTTCCCAATGCAAATTCCTAATTTAATTTTATTTTTATGACAGTGGGAAGAGCCACGTGATGGCATGTGAATGAACCCAGAAAATACATACAGAGACACACAACATGGCATGGATTTAGACTTCATAGTATAGACAGAATTCTCTCTCTGCTTTCTATAAAAGATCTGGCATCCGATCATTAATTGAAAAGCACAATTTTTAAAAAGATCTATGGCATTTCTTTCTTCTCTGCTGTTTATTTATTTATTTTTGCAGTCCATCTTTTGGACTGTCAAGGGTTATAGCCTCTCTTGAGTGGAGCCAGAAATGTGGCTTGGGTTTGTATACTTAGCACTGGTTTCTATGTAAAATACACATTGCGCCAATCTTCAAGGAACTATTTCTCCCAGCAGAAGGTCAGACGCTTAGTGCCTTTTTCCATATGTTCTCTCCCGAGCGGAGTTGCTGGCTGCTCTGTGTGCATTGAAAAGGACCTTTGGGAAAGATGCGTTCAGGCATATTGCACATCTGGAAATGGTGACGGTCAGTTTAGATTTTAAAGCACGCCGGTCAGTGTCTTCTATATGGTAATAAAATAAGTCAAATGCTAACAGAAGCAAAGAATCGGTGAGGGGGAGTTTCTGAAATATGGGCTGGTTTATGTTTTAATGATGCTTGATTCCTCAACCCTTAATGACTGATAGCAGCGGGGGAGGGGGGTTCAGCCAAAACTTGCCAGAACTCAGTTCTGGCACCTCTCAGGTGAGTGCCATTGCCATTATAAGAGAACAAGGGAGGTATTCATGGTCTGTTCTGGCACCTCTTTTCTAGAAAAATAGCAAAGCATATGTACTGACTCTTAAAGAAGAGGTGCCAGAACTCACCATGAATGCCACCCTTGTTCCCTTACAATAGCAATGATAATAATAATAATATTTATACATACATACATACATACATACATAGATACATACATACATACATACACACCCTGCCCATTTAGATGGGTTTCCCCAGCCACTCTGGGTGACTCCCAACAGAATATTAAAAACACGATCGAACATCAAACATTAAAAACTTCCCTAAACAGGGCTGTTTTCAAATGTCTTCTAAAAGTCAGGTAGTTGTTTATTTCCTTGACATCTGATGGGAGGGCATTCCATAGGGTGGGAGCCACCACCGAGAAGGCCCTATGCCTGGTTCCCTGTAACCTCACTTCTTGCAGTGAGGAAACCGCCAGAAGGCCCTAGGAGCTGGACCTCAATGTCAGGGCTGAATGATGGGGGAAGACGCTCCTTCAGGTATACTGGGCCAAGGCCATTTAGGGCTTTGACTTGTGCTCGGAAACCCACTTGAGAAGTGCCGGAACCGAGTTCTGGTGAGTTCTGGCTGAAAAAAAGTCCTGGTCATGTATGATCTAGTTGAGATTCCTGCATAGAAGGGCTTTGGACTAGATGACCCATGGGGATCCCTTCCAGCGACAATTCTATGAACCTTCCAGCTTTTAATGTTGGATTTGTAACTTGCTGAGCTCATTTTTGATGGGGTAGGCTTACCCATCCCTATATATACATGGCATGTCCTTCAGAATTCTCCGGGCAATACATCCCAACCTTTAGATGTTTACCACTGTGAAAAACAGATACACTGCAGCAATTTGGGAGCTATTTACAAGTGGCCAATCTAATCTACACCCACAGGATTAAACAGTTAAGGGGAGATCAGTTAAAAGCAGTGACTGGACTGGGGCTACTTGATGCTGTAGTAAGATAGAGTTCAATTAGTGTCTTGATGGGAGACTATACAAACGCCTCAAAGCTTGCTAGCAGGAGAGAAGGACATAAACACAATTTATACTCTAGAACTGTAGGTACAACTATAAATTTTAAGAGGAACGCCTAAATACAGAACCTATGTAAATACATATGTTCTGTTGACTGGATCGGAACATTTATTGCTCTTTAAGGCTGAGAGATTATCAGTGGAGGGGAAAGACCTTTTGATCCTGGGAGCTCCCATGTCAGTTGCTCCTGCAAAGTCTTCTGTTTAAAGAAGGCACTGTATGTTTATCCATTTGCCTGAAATACAGAGGGTATGTGGCAGGCGCTCTTTGGACATCCATCAGCTCTCCCATTCACTAATAAACACAGTCAAATTTCAACACTTTCCTGAAGATCAAAGCCCCTTTGAGAATACACTTCTTATAAAAAAGAAAGAAAATAGATTTACTCAGGTTCGAAAACAATAAAATATTAGAAGCTACATCCATACTACGTGCTAAGTAGCTCTGATTTGCACCCAATCTGGCCTATCTATAAATTCACATTTTAAGATGAATCTGTCTTTCCAAAACAAAATGAGAACCGACACACACTTATCCTTTGAAATTTGCACTCAACTGAATTTTGCGATGCAGTTCTGCAACCAAACAACGTTTACAAAAATGTATGTATATAAAAATGAACATGCTGACCACAATAATATACACAAATGCACTATGCAAGGAGAAATTTTTTGCAAAAAAAAAATTGTGTACAAGCTGTGTTTATTAGGAAAAATTTTGCACTAAAATGCTGCTAAATTTTCATGAGGATTTTTTTTAAAATCCAGAAATTGCTGCAGAAACGTGGGGAAAGGGATTTAAGATCAGAAAAATGAGAAACTAAGAAAAGTGAAATGGGCATGTCTGTCCATCCCTTTCTCTGCCTTTATCTAATCCTCTCAGTGACAGCAGGACAGAGGCACCATCTTCTCAAAATGATTGACACGGTGTCCTGATGTCACGCGCACAGCAATGTGTGGCATCCTGGTGTCACAAGGAGCCAGGGGACAGAGCTGAATGCCCTCTGAACATTGAGGGGCTTGAACATTTGGGGGAGCGAAAGTGCCTTGGCCTCTATGCAGCTGGAGGGATTTAGGGGCCCTCAGGCATGCAAACCAAGAACTTGTGCTGTGTGCAAAGTAAGATTTGCATTGTAGACACAGTGAGGCCTTTGCTGGTGTTTGGGCCCAAGTAAATGCCTGAAAAGGGACGTGGGTGGCACTGTGGGTTAAACCACAGAGCCTAGGACTTGCCGATCAGAAGGTCGGCGGTTCGAATCCCCGCAACGGGGTGAGATCCTGTTGCTCGGTCCCTGCTCCTGCCAACCTAACAGTTTGAAAGCACGTCAAAGTGCAAGTAGATAAATAGGTACTGCTCTGGTGGGAAGGTAAACAGCGTTTCTGTGCACTGCTCTGGTTCGCCAGAAGTGGCTTAGTCATGCTGGCCACATGACCTGGAAGCTGTACGCCGGCTCCCTCGGCCAATAAAGTGAGATGAGCGCCACAACCCCAGAGTCAGCCACAACTGGACCTAATGGTCAGGGGTCCCTTTACCTTTACCTAAATGCCTGAAAACTTCACCACTTTCTGGAGCCAGCCCTGAAATTCTTCAATGAAGCGAAACAAAAATGTCTGTCTAAGCTAGTGGTCATTATCTTATCTTGTGGCAGATAATTCCATCAGTTAATTGTGCTTTTTGGGGGGGAAATACTTCCTTTTTGTCCATTCTGAATCTACTGGAAAAACATTTTTTTCAGAGTATGGGGGTACCTGGAAGGTTTGTTGTCTGCATCCAATAGAGTTGTTTTGGAATTAGGCTGAGAATTTCTTAGATTATGAAATCCCTTCAGGGAAAATAGGGATGAATCAGTGTTCTTTGGCAACAGCTACTATTACCCAAAAACCCCATTTTCAATGAAAAAGAGAGAGAGAGATAATGTCAAACCAATAAATTAGTCTGGAAAAGGGGTTGTAATGAAAAACATACAGCTTTGTAAATGAGTTGCATGAAGCCTGATGAGCCAGTTTCGGGACTAGTCACAACAAAAATTCCTCCTCCAGCCAATGAAGTGAGGATTAGTCAGCCCAAGTATTTGGAGGAGAGGAAACCCATTTCAGAAAATAGCCAAACAAGAATGCAAGACCAGATGCTGCAAATTAAAGTATTTATGCACAATTTCCCGGAATGTTCCCTGCATGAGCCCCATGGGAATGAATGGGTGCTCTTACACAGCTATCATTCAGTCCAATGGGGATTACGCAGAGACACGTTTCCACAGAACTGACAGCCATTCGACTGTGAAGTTTTAGATGTGACCCAGTGATGGCTGGTTATCAATAAATACACTGTGTTGTTGAAAACCAGAGTTTCAAACAATGCAGGGAGCCTTCATAGATATAAAAGACTCCCGACAGTCACTGTTCACAAGTTGGAAGCCAAGAAAAAGAGGGATGAAGGGGGCAGAGCTAATGTACTTCTTTTTGCTGCCTCAACTCACATGGTAACTTCAATACAGTGGTACCTTGGGTTACATACGCTTCAGGTTACAGACTCCACTAACCCAGAAATATTACCTCGGGTTAAGAACTTTGCTTCAGGTTGAGAACAGAAATCGTGCGGTGGTGCGGCGTCGGCAGCGGGAGGCCCCAAGCTAAAGTGGTGCTTCAGGTTAAGAACAGTTTCAGGTTAAGAACGGACCTCCAGAACGAATTAAGTACGTAACCAGAGGTACCACTGTATGTAGAACACCTAAATAGGGTTTTAGATAGAACAGGGAGTCCCTAGGTGAATGCTAGGATTCCCCCGCAGGTCTGAGGTCTGGCATCTCTCTTTTTACAAATTAAGTATTTCTCCCTGTCCCCAGCCCAGTACCCTAACTACCTTCTGAAAACTAGCTTATTTTTTATACTGTGCGGTAAGGTTAGGGAGTGCTGTGATAATACCACCACACCACTGTTAAACCTCATGACAGTATTCCCTGCTCACAGGACCAGCACCAGGGGCCAGCCACACTGAGCACTGGATGAAGCCCCAGTGACTCAGATCAGCCCCTCACTGGACTGACCTGGCCATGCCACTTCCTGGTCTCTCCACAGGAGACTTGGACAGCCATTTAACCTGTGGCCCACTGGCAGTTCCACTTTTGAATGGGAGTAAATCTTAATTCCATCTCATTTTTCTCAAAGCACAGTGCAAATCTCTAAATCGTGGTGGGGGTGGGTGGGAACAGGGGTTTCCTTGCAACTCTCAGTTCCCTTAACAAACTACAGTTCCCAAAGTCCTTTGGAGGAACCTATGACTGTTTAAAGGGACACAGGTGGCGCTGTGGGTTAAACCACAGAGCCTAGGCCTTGCTGATTAGAAGGTCGGCGGTTCGAATCCCCACGATGGGTGAGCTCCCATTGCTCTGTCCCAGCTCCTGCGAACCTAGCAGTTTGAAAGCACATCAAAGTGCAAGTAGATAAGTAGGTACCGCTCCGGCGTGAAGGTAAACAGCATTTCCGTGCGCTGCTCTGGTTCGCCAGAAGCGGCTTAGTCATGCTGGCCACGTGACCCGGAAGCTGTATGCCGGCTCCCTTGGCCAATAAAGCGAGAGGAGCGCCGCAACCCCAGAGTCGGTCACGACTGGACCTAGTGGTCAGGGGTCACTTTACCTTTACGTTTTATGACTGTTTAAAGCGGCTTAATACTACTTTGATGCAGATAGCGTATTAGGGGGCAAAGTCAGTTTTCCCTATAAATGCATTCGTTGGGGTAATATTTTGTGTGCTTTTAAAATTTTGTGTGCATCATACCACTATTCAGTCTAGCTTTTGACATGGGATTAATGCAGTCCCTGTTATTACTGTTTGCTTCTGTGCCACCTCCTTGGCTGCATCTGGCTGAAGATTGCAAGCTATGTGGGCTATTCATCTGACTCACAAAAGATGTTCTGCTGCTCCCAAAAATAACTACTGAAGTTCAGTTTGGAACATTAACCATCTGTCAACATAAGACATGCAATGGGGGAAGAGGCTGGATTTCATTTATGAATTATCTCTTGTACAAGCCATAACACAATAAAGGCGCAAATATAAACCAAAACTTGGAAACCTGTGGCCCATCAAGTGTTACTGGACTACAACTCCCATCATCCCTGACCATTAACCATGCCATCTTGGACTGCTGGGAATTGGAGTCCAACAACATTAAATGGAACACAGGTTCCCAACCCCAGATATACACAATGGAGACTGCAAACATTTACTTTAACGTTGCCATATTTCAAAAAGTAAAAACCAGAACCCCCCCGAAAGTTGAGCTATTTTTTAGGAAAACCTGAAAGTTGTCGAACTTTGTTTACACAAAGTTTTTCAAAAACACAAAAAAACCTCATGATATTTCAACTGACTTGCCTAAGATCCAGGACAAAGTTCAGTTCCTCTTTCAAGATGACATTCACCTCTCATGTTTTCCTACATTGGTATACACTTGATTTAAAAGCCCAAGATGCATTGCCATACCAGTCAGTAATGGATAAGTGACATGTAGTTTTCACAATTGTATTCCATGGAGAGGAGACTGTCAGTACCAGAATGCTAACCATACCTGCCCATCCTTCCCTTGCCGTCCTTCTCTTGCGAGCCGATAAGGATGACTGAAGGCCTTTTAGCGTGTTTTACATCAAAGGCTGATGATGGGCTCTGACAGCCTGGATGTCAGTGCTGTAAATAAACCATTAATCACACTGCTATTCCATGGGACAAACCTTTCCCAGAGGGCGTGAACCTTCTTCAGGTCACTAATATAAACCACATCTTCTCTTGTCCAGAAGTGAATTAGTGGGGTAGCTCTGATGTCAAAGCTCTCAAGGTGGCCTGGCTCCATGTCAGGGTGACATGCCATTACTTCAGTTTTAACTCACAGGTCAGTGTCATGATTCACATGATTATACATGGTCTGTTAACACAGGGAGAGGTTCATGGATGTTTGCACAGAACTATTTTGGTTTAAATATTATACGATCTGTACACACACACACACACACACACACAGAGAGAGAGAGAGAGAGAGAGAGAGAGAGAGAGAGACCTCTTGCCATGTAGAATAAAGATTAAGGGCATATCACAAATATTTCAAGCAAAGAAATAATAAGTCCTTTGCTATGGCACACCTCAAGTCAAGAAATGTTTAAGCTATCAGGAATGAAACTTACATGAGCAAGCTGTGTATATATATATTTAGTCTGTTCTTTTATTTAAATTAAAAGGAGACAACATAGAATCACCACAAATATCTATATCTATCTATCTATCTATCTATCTAATCATCTATCTATCTATCTGCATCATGACACCTTAATGGTCAGCATATTTATTGTAGAATATTTTTTTGTGAACTAGAATTTACTTCGCCAACATCTGATGAAGTGGGTTCTTGTTCATGGGAACTTGACCGCAATCAATCTGTTAAGTCATTAAGGTGCCACAGGTCTCTCTTTTTTGTATTTGTTGTAAGAAACTATTGCATCTATCCCCCTCCACCCTCAGATTAATTACAGAAATATCATTCTATGGACTTGCATAGTGACGGGGGATGTTTTACAGTCCTGGAACCAAATAGTGTGGGTGGCCACACTAGCCCTCTTAATCCCTGTCCTGGTGACCTGGTCCTCTTTCAGGTCCACTGTAGATTCACTATGGAGCTTCTCCACTCTTTTGCTGCTTCAGTGCAGTTGGGGGTGGAAACTTCTAGGAAACAGTCTCCTTAAATCTGAGGTCATATATTGAATTGGTATAATTTAAGTCCAGGTCTGTCCGAAGTGATTTTGAAATAATTGGAAAAAGATAAAGTGAGACAGAACAGCTGAATGTTTTTTTTGTTTGTTTGTTTTTAGTAAGCATGCTAAATATTCAACTGAAGAAGCAAAGGGCTTGGTCTAACACAATTGATGTCTCCTCTGGGACCCACAAGGGATGTGTTAAGAGAATTGCCACCACCATCGC
This sequence comes from Podarcis liolepis, assembly GCF_965112155.1. Taxonomy (NCBI): domain Eukaryota; kingdom Metazoa; phylum Chordata; class Lepidosauria; order Squamata; family Lacertidae; genus Podarcis; species Podarcis liolepis. The sequence goes on from NC_139564.1 coordinate 54,008,595, forward strand.
AGACCTTAATCAATTTAACTGGTTGGGTCTGTTTTTAGTCTTACAAATGAAACGTAATACTGCAGGGTATGAGGTTTTTACATCAGCCCGTTCTGTTAAGCTGAAATTTATCTCACTAAAACAACACTATTTAAATTAGGGTAGTCAACTCGTTAAAGGATGGGGTGTAGCTCTGTGGCAGACCATCTGCTTTGCAGTCACAAGGTCCCAGGATCAATCCCAAACATCTCTAGGTAGGACTGAGAATGCCTCTGAAGAACCGCTGCCTGCCAGAGTTGACCGGTTGGACATAGGACGAGAAGGCAGCTCCCTGTGTTCCTAAGGTAGTTCAGTCGATTAGTTAATTTTAATTTATTACATTCATATACCACCTTTTTCTCCATGGAGCTCAAGGTGGTGTACATGGTTTTCCCTCCCCCATTTTATCCTCACAACAACCCTGTGAAGTAGGTGAGGCTGAGAGACAGTGACTGGTCCAAAGTCACCCACTGAACTTCATGGCTGAGTGGGGATTTGAACCCTGTTCTCCCAGGTCATAGCCCAACCCTCTAACCATTGCACCATACTGGCTCTCATCTTTAACAATGTAATTGGGTAAAGCAAAACCAGATAATTTCAGATTATTTTACGTAGTACCAATATCTCGCCAGAGATGCCTTTCTGAAGGCATCAGAGGAAAGACAAACTTTCTCTATACCCTGGTAGATCCTGCCCCCCTCAAATCATCTTTCAGCAATACCTGAACTTATATGTGCAGGTATTTTTGATACCCTCCATTCTAGACTGATGTATATAGGGGTTATCCAATTCTCTGAAGCAAATTTTGAGGATGGGAGGGCATGGGGAGGCCAAGGAGGGGAAAATCCTGTGGAACAACTGAAAGACTGCTCTGCAAGTAGAACAACAGTATTGGGTACAACCTCTGGCTATTTTTTTAAAAAAAGTTTTTCTTTTGAATAGCTTCTTTACATATTGCCCTTTGCATGCACGATATTAATATAAATGGAAGAAAATTACCACAGAAGAGAAATGAGCAGGTTTGAAATGTTAGAATTTCAGATTGTTGTCTCCCACAAACGGGCTTTTGAATTTTCAACACTTTTTGAAAACAGTCCGAGAAGAAGGCGCTGCCGATTTGTAAAAGTTTTCAAAACTAGGAGGGTTAAGATTTAAATTTTTAAAGGTTAAAAAGTTGTGGGAGGAGGGATCCTAAGAGAAAGGTGGGTCGGTGGCTGTGTGTTTACATTTCTAATAAATACAGTTCGTAGTCAGACGCGGACGTCAGCAATAAATCAGAAGAGCTGTTACGCCCTTTCAAACCCAGGCTTCTTCTAAAAAAGATCTGTGAGGTAGGCATAGCAAACAATTCCCAGTAGATTTGATTGGGTCAAAACCAGAGAGGACAGAACCGTAACCCTTTCTCTCTGAACCAAACTGACCCTGAACGGCCCTTCAAGTGAGCTGGGTTGTCTAGGGTCACCGAGTAAATACGAAGCTCTGAGGTGGGTCTTCAGGGAGGTCACTCTGTGGCAAAGGCTACATGTAGTCATTTTCAGCTCGTTTTCGAAACGGCCTTTCTGTTCTGAACCGGGGCGTCCTGCCAGCAAGCACCAGTATTCTCTTACTGAAGCTTACAGCTGGTGCTTTCCATTTATATCCCAATTCTCGGCGTTAAGATTTGTAGGAAAGCTTTCCCATGATACAATAAGATAGGGAAAACTAATGTCAATAAATAAATAAATAAAAACAGCCACAAAAACTAAAAAATAGAAGATGAGGTCTTCTCTTGAAGGTAGTAAGGTAAAGGTAAAGGTAAAGGGACCCCTGACCATTAGGTACAGTCGTGACCGACTCTGGGGTTGCGGCGCTCATCTCGCTTTATTGGCCGAGGGTGCCGGCGTACAGCTTACGGGTCATGTGGCCAGCATGACTAAGCCACTTCTGGCGAACCAGAACAGCGCACGGAAACGCTGTTTACCTTCCTGCCAGAGCGGTACCTATTTATCTACTTGCACTTTGATGTGCTTTCAAACTGCTAGGTTGGCAGGAGCAGGGACCGAGCAATGCGAGTTCACCCCATTGCAGGGATTTGAACCGCTGACCAACAAGCCCTAGGCCCTGTGGTTTAACCCACAGCGCCACCTGCGTCCCTCTTGAAGGTAGTACTTAACCTTTATACCACCCACAGAAAGTAGTAGCCTCTTGTACCTCTCAGCAAGGATCAGGCATGCCAATTCTATGGGGATGAGGCCTCTACAGTGTCCCCCCTCATGTCCACTGGGAGGGGGCTCAGTCCTCCCAGTCTTGAGGGAGCAGACTCCTGGGTGATGCAGATGCCTTAGGCGGTTGAATGCGCATGTGTACTCCATCCGTTTACCTCTCTCCCTCCCACCCCTCTGCGCAGCCCCAGCCGCTGCTAACCCACAATATGATGTCAATTGGTGACATCATAGTGCTTTAAATATATGCTGTGAATGTGGCTGGCCCACCTGTGAGGAAACTAGACGAAAAACTTTATTGCTGCTCTTAAACAAGGGTAGAGCAGCAAAATGCACCTCTCGACTCCATCCAGATGCAGCTAAGTCCAGTGTCACCTAGTGACGAAGCGGTAAGACGTTATCCACACGCCTCTCCCCACTTTAGTTTCATGGATGGCTTTTTTGAATATAACACTGACTTCATAATTTGACCTCTAGCTTCACTTACATAAATGAGTCACATTCTAAAAATAAATATAATGGAATATGGGCCATACACCACATGGTACGGCTGCTCACCTTTCTTTTAATAGCTAGAGGCACCAGCTAACAGTTTTATTACTTTGTCTACTTTCTGTCTTTTCTTTCTATTCACAGATGTGCCGTTTCATTGCGCTTTACTCTCTTCTCTGATCATTGAACTTTCTTTACCCAGACCCTACAGACCCTATTTTCCAGGGACAGTGCCAGATTTAGAGAAGCCATCCTGGTTTCTGATTTGATCCCAGAATGTCCCACTTTTCCATAGGAGGTCCCTATTTTCATGGGAGAAATGTTGGAGGGTGCGAAGTTAGGCAACCCCTGAGTCAAGGAGACAACCTTCAGGAGACATCTGAGTCCAGCCCTGTATAGGGAAGTTTTTTGAAATATTTAATGTTTTTATATATGTTGGAAGCCACCCAGTGTGGCTGGTGCAACCCAGTCAGATGGGTGGGGTGTAAATAATAAAATTGTTGTTGTTGAATAGCATGTCCCTATTGTCATAATAATATATTATGTATACCCCACCCATCTGGCTGGGTTTCCCCAGCTACTCTGGGCGGCTCCCAACAGAATATTAAAAACACAATAAAGCAGCAAACATTAAAAATTTCCCTAAACAGGGCTACCTTCAGGTGTCTTCTAAAAGTCAGGTAGTTGTTTATTTCCTTGACATCTGATGGGAGGGCATTCTACAGGGTTGGCACCACTACCAAGAAGGACCTCTGCCTGCTTCCCTGTAACCTCACTTCTCGCAACGAGGGAACCATCAGAAGGCCCTCTGAGCTGGACCTCAGTGTCTGGGCTGAAAGATGGGGGTGGAGACACTCCTTCAAGTATACTGGGCCAAGGCCATTTAGGGCTTTAAAGGTCAGCACCATCCACCGTGGAGGTTATCAAAAGTTACTTACTGGCCATGATGCTGATGTTCTCCCTCCCCTGTCAGAGACATCATGCCTCTGAATATCAGTTGTTGGGAATCACAAGTAGGGAGGAGTGCTGTTGTGCTAACACCCTGCTTGTAGACTTCCCATAGGCATCCGGTGGATCACTGTGAGAACAGCATGTTTTTTTAAGCCTGTAGCCTGATGCATCCGTGCTCTTCTTACCTTCTTAAGATAGCTGATGACAGCTGTAGCTTCTCGGCCCGGAACCGAGCCATTAAAATACTGCAACAAAGTGGGAAGGCTGAAATTGACCCAGGAGGATCCTCCAGGCCCACTAGCCAAGCTTAGTGGCCCATGAGGAGCTGAATAAATCCATTCAGGCTGCCTTTAGCAGACTGGTGGGCTGCGGTTGACTTGGTAATTCACAAGCTGTCCTGGTCTGACTTAGTGACAGTTTTTCCAAATTCCATCTTCTAACGACAGCTTTCCTGCTGTGGTTTAGCATTAATTAGTTAATGGTGTTTAAAGAGGAAGACACAGTGTGTGGTTGTTGCTTTTCACTGCCACAAATTTTTAAGAAAATATTTAATGTTTCACCAAGCACTCTCTTTTTTTAAAGGCGCAAACCCTTAGAATCTAGTTTATGGTTGCACACACAAAGAATATTTTCCAGTGCAATAGGTTTTAGAGTCCAAACTACAGTAATGTGGTGTAGTTCACTGTCCACATATTTGACATAGTTATACAATCATCATACAAAAATGAGCCAAAATCAAGTACCATGTATGCTCAGAGCCTGCTCCTACCCATGTGTACTCATAAACTTTGTTTAATTAGACAAACTTGTAGCAGTAGTAGTAATAATAAGATAATAAAGAACAGACTTCCAAAATATCAGCTAATATCCATGATGGAAGAGTGAAAAATTACTGTATCAGAGACACCAACAAACTCAAATCCAGTTTGATTTCAGATTAAGCCTCCAAATCACCACAACAAATTATAGCAATTTCATCTAACTTCTTTTTCCTGATTTTGTTGTTGTAGCCATTGCATAGAGGGGCACCGTCTGCATTACAAAGCTATTATAGTCACTCAAAAGAAATGGAACCATTTCTTCCCTGTGTAGACAAAGGTTTCAGAAAATGATCTCTTTTGAGTCGCTGTATAAGGGGCAGGCTAACAGATAATGAGTGATGCATACCCTCCAACATTTCTCCAATGAAAATGGGGTTATCCTGATGTCCTCCACCTGAGGTTGACCACTACAGAGTCTGTCTGCATATGGAGCCTTGCTGTAGCAGCCATCCTAGATTGCAATGGGCATCTCTTGGAAACCCAGCTCAATAAAGGCATTACTTAAGGAAACTCATTAGAGTTTGGTCATGTAACTAGCCCTGTTTAGAGAAGTTTTTAATGTTTGATGTTTTATTGTGTTTTTAATATCCTGTTGGGAGCCCCCCCCCCCGAGTGGCTGGGGAGGCCCAGCTAGATTGGCGGGGTATTATTATTATTATTATTTTAATATAAATTTTACCTTTGTTTTTTCTTAATGTTTTTAAATTGCTTATTGTGTTTTGTGTAATTGTCAAGTCACTTTGAAACTTTTTTTGTATAAAGGAATGAATAAATGAAAAAAATACAAGGGGGGAGTTCAGTGGGGGCTTTGTTCAATGGGACATGCTACTAAGTTCAGAAACTTTGGCTAAACATGGAAATTTGGTGATCAGGTTGCTCACCAGGGCAAGACAGTTTGAGCATGTTACACTGATCCTGACCCAACTGCACTGGCTGCCAATTAGCTTCCAGACCCAATTCAAAATGCTGGTTTTGACCTATAAAGCTTTGAACATCTCAGGACTGCAATATTTCAAGGACCACCTCTCTCCATATGAACCTACCCAGACCCTGAGATCATCCACTGTGTGTTCTTGTCTTTATTACAAGAGGATTTACTTCCAAGAAATCATGGATAGGATTCTCCTTTTTTGAATTCAATGTAGTTCTACCAAAATAAATGGAGACTTTGCCATCAACTTGTATGCAAGGTGGATTAAAGGTAAATTAAAATGAAGTGCTAGCATTGTGCAGCCTAGCAAAACCAAAATCTGTCCTAAAAGGGCAAAATCTGATCCACTGACGGACTATAAAGAATCACCATTAATTTACTACAGTATTATTTAAGCAGCAAGAGAATTTATTTCATTGCCAAACTATAGCTTCAAATCCATACTATGTGGAGGGAGAAAGCCAGTGAAATACCGCATCTTATCAGGATGTGGTCAAGACGGTCATAAAAAGTCATGCTATTTAATGTACATACCAAGGAGGCTTTAAACAAATCTGAAGGATTCAGATGTTGAACCCCACACAGCTCTTTTGAGAAATCCAAGCTATACAGATATATAAAATCAACACCACATATTTCAGTATAGAAAAATGCAGGTCATCCAATGGTCCCCCCCCCATACTCGCCATAGAGTTGCAGAATGTAATCCATTTAAATCTACAAATTCTTAGGTATTCGGGCAATTCACCACATATGTAATAAATGTGCATATGCAGTCAAACACTTCCAAAATCTGAAACATGGTTCCATACATATTCTATATTAAATACCAGCAAAGCAAAAGTTTATATTGAGCTTTCCTGGTCAATAAGCTTAGCGAAGGCTCTTTCACCAAATCACAGAAATCTTCAACCTATAATTTGTAGATTTGAATCTACAATATGTATGGAACCATGTTTCAGATTTTGGAAGTGTTTGACTGCATATCCACATTTATTGCATATGTGGTGGAATTTCCCGAATGCCTAGGAATTTTGGAGGCAAATTGTGCATCATTAATAACAGGATAAACTTTGAGACTTCCGCAGTGTTGATCCTGTTCAGCTGGATTGAGAAGAATATTTATGGTGAACAAAAGTCCTTAGTTAACATTCTGTTGATAGCAGCCAATATAGTTTGGGCTTCCGAATGGAAAAACCCTCATGTCCCATCTACATGAGAACGTTTAAGTGCGCTACATGAGAAGTGTTTAGAATGGACAGAAATGGACAAACTGACAGATGGGGTTCATAAGAAAAATGTACGTTTCCATGATGTAAAGGTTGCTAAGATGTGGTTGTGTTTTGTTAAATACTGGAATTATAGATCGGACTTGAAGGAACCTTATTTTTGTCAACTATGAATTATGAATAAATTTCTGAATCTGAGGAGGAAAATGAATCATAGGAACCAGTTTTAATCAATGAGGGCAAAAATTAATCTGGGGACTGAAAATTAAGGACACACTTGTTTATTTCCAAAGACTATTTTGGTTCTAGCATCTTAGCGGTAGTAGAAAATGGCCAAGTTTGGCTTTTCCTTCTTTCAACGAGCCATGGATTTTATTCCTCAAACTGTAAGTTCTCATATTTCCTTCTAATAGCTCAAAAGTGAACCTAGCAATGTGATCCAAATCATGGCTATGAAGGGATAAGCTCAGATGGATTCAGTGGCACTTACTCCCAGGTAAATGTGTATAGGATTTAAATCTACATGAAGATTGTGGTAATTTTCAGATCTATCTACTCAGTTCATCAAATAATTGGCTAAATGGGAAGTACTTGCCTGCAATAGTTTTTATCTCATGGGTAGCCCTAAATCCTCTTGGCTGCTGTCTTTATTCTGGAAAATATGAATGTGACTTGCGCCGATATCAAAGAAATAGCTGTTAAATTCAGTACAAGACCATGTCACATTTCAGGGTAATTTGCTAAATGTCACTCGCTGCCCCATGTTTACAATTTGCAGAGTGAAAAATGGATGCACAAATCCACAAGCCTGACCTAGAGGGACCCTGCATCTGATTGCCTACATCCTGACTCATGGATGAAAGATGGTGTTGACTTCCATGGTCCTACGACAACTTTGTAATTGATTTTTATTTGACCTCCGGCGTTTAAATGCGTTCTCTGAAGAACTGTAAGGTCATCTGGGCTGTTAGCAAGCTGGACCACTGCACTCTGTATACCACACACAAAACCACAGGAGACTGAGAAAGAGAAAGAGGGCGAAGAAAGAACCTGTAGCTTTGGAGTGGAACCAGTAGCTCACACAGCCACTTCTGGTATGATCAAAAAGTCTAATTCATATTGAAACACAGAAAGTCAATCAGCAGAATGAGTTGTGTGTGTCATTAACAGTCACATGACCAGCCAATCATGCTCACATGACACCCACCTGAAGCTTTTTTCTAGGCTGACTATCAGACGTTATGTGGGAGTGAACATTTTCTGGAAAGTATTTTCACTTCTATATTTTTCCTGGGAAACATCCCCCACCCCCCACCCCAGTTTATTGTTTTCTAAAAATTAGTTACAACATCAATTACGGTAAGCCCTCAACTTATGTGAGCGTTACGTTCCAGGAATCTCTCCTAAAGTCAAAATCAAGCATATGGGTGCAATGGCGAGTGGGATTGCCAAAGTCTTTTTTTCCTGGACACCCACCCCCTTTGGATTCCCTTCTTAATTTTTTAATTTTTGTCAAGTGGGTAAAACTGAACGTGCACAAGTTAAATGTGGGCTTACTATACTACAACACAAGTCAAATTGATGTCTCTCTGTGTAGCACTGAAATCTGCAAAGGAAACCTCAGCAGCTGTATGTTTAGATGCAGAGGACCAGTTGAGTGCATGTCACAATGGGTGGATGCAGCAGTGCTCCACCATCTCCATACTTGTGCACTCATGGAACTTGAAATACAAGAAGATCTTGGATGTTGGTTATTTATTTAGAATACTTAAAACCTGTAGGGACGCGGGTGGCGCTGTGGGTTAAACCACAGAGCCTAGGGCTTGCCGATCAGAAGGTCGGAGGTTTGATTCCCTGCAACAGGGTGAGCTCCCGTTGCTTGGTCCCTGCTCCTGCCAACCTAGCAGTTCGAAAGCATGTCAAAGTGCAAGTAGATAAATAGGTACTGCTCCAGCGGGAAGGTAAATGGCATTTCCATGTGCTGCTCTGGTTCACCAGAAGCAGCTTAGTCATGCTGGCCACATGACCAGTGAGCTGTACACCGGCTCCCTCGGCCAATAAAGCGAGATGAGCGCCGCAACCCCAGAGTCGGTCACGACTGGACCTAATGGTCAGGGGTCCCTTTACCTTTACCTTATTTAAAACCTGTAGTCTTCTGAAGCCACCTCGTCCCCCTCAAGCTGCCCAGGAAGGTCACTTTGGTACTGCTAATGCAGCAGTTTGACTTCACCCGGAGGTGCACTCCATTGTCCCTCAAGACAGAAGATGTTCTTGACAGCAACATGACAATTTGCACTCATGATGATAATGAGGAAGTTCCACACAAACCTGCTTCCATACTGTTTGCACCCGCAAAGGTTTTAGGGAAGCCATACTGCTCTATTTCCAATCAGTGCCATGTCCTGCAGCTTCCTGCTCCTAAATCCCATAACTTTTTACAACAGAAATGCTCTGGTTTATATATGTCCAATTTTTGTTGTGCTGCAGCTGCTTCACCCAGAAAGAATGTGGCAGCATTGGGGCAGCCACATTCCACGGCAGAAGAACCACCAATGAACTATCAGTGTGTAAATAACATGTTGCAGAATATGTCAGCAACAAAACATTGCCCCAGAGGGACCCCATAATCCTGCTACACACAACCATCCATTTAGTAAATGTAGCATGGGACTATATGCCATATGGGTAGACCAGGCATCCCTAGGGAACTCTGGTTTAGAGGACTTAGAACTATTTAGGAGAACAAAGTTTTGAGGGAGGGGGTTTCCCCCCTATGTCAAACAACGAAGCATTCTTTCAAATGAACATTTGGGTGAAAAGTGCCAAGTTTATTTAGACTGGATAAAACAAGATTCTCCAGTCAGGCACCAGTTGAGCCATAATTTGCATGAAATAAACAACAATTTTCAGATGGGGGGAAAAACAAACACAGAGAGTAAAATAAATAAATAAAGCCTAATTATAGTCTAAGTAAGCATATGGTGCAGCTCCATTTTACAGGGAAATCATATCCATGTGGCACAAACTAGATTCTTCAATGGCTAGTTGTATGACCAGCGCTTTTTTCCTGGGGGTATTCAAGGGTATGCAGTTCCAGCACTGTATATGACTGAGCCAATGCTCTCGCATGCCTTGCCCACAGAATGGAGTACTGCCATGCATGCTTTTATTTTTATTATTTATTAAATTTGTATACTGCTTCTCATCTGAGGAACTCAGGGCAGTTCACAGCATAAAAATACAAAACACAAACACAAAATCCATAATAAAAACAAGAACAAAGAAACCCAACAAAACCTAGAGGGCTATGAGTTCTCTATCCCAGATTTAAATCAGTTTGCAGGGGGTGATTCTGAACAAGAGCATGGACCTGAAGGTTGAAGATGATGAGGTGATGCTCAGTTGCCTAGCTGCATTGCATCTCTTTTCTCTGAGAGGTTTGGAGGAAAGCCGCAATGGGGGGTCTGCAGGAGGCCTTAAGAATGATGATCCTGTTCCAGGGGCCAAGCCAGGTTAGCAACAGAAGGCTAGGGGAGCAGGGCAATTGCAGAACAGCTGCTGCACGACTTTTCATCAGAACACAGGAAGGTGCCTTATACAGTGGTACCTCGGGTTAAGAACTTAATTCCTTCTGGAGGTCCATTCTTAACCTGAAATTGTTCTTAACCTGAAGCACCACTTTAGCTAATGGGGCCTCCTGCTGCCGCCGCACTACCAGAGCACAATTTCTGTTCTCATCCTGAAGCAAAGTTCTTAACCTGAGGTACTATTTCTGGGTTAGCAGAGTCTGTAACCTGAAGCGTATGTAACCCGAGGTACCACTGTACTGAGTCAGATGATTCATGGAATCACAGAATTGTAGAGCTGGAAAGTTCAAACAGCTCTCACTGTCAGAAAGTTCTTCCTGATTGTTCCATTCAACTTAGTATTGTCTACACTGATGCGCAGCACATCTCAGAGTTTCAGACAGCCCTATGTGGAAACGTGAGAGATTGAACCAAGGACCTTCTTCATGCAAGGCAAATGCTTTACCACTGAGCTATGGCCCTTTCCCCCTTCAGGCCTGTCTCCTACCAGAAACAATGAGAAGATGCACGATGCACAGTGCCTGCTGTTTATTGGGAGGCTGTAAGTGTGTCTCATTTCAATAACCAAGAAGGAAGCCTGTATCTGGGTCCATCTTAGCATGAGAGCTGGAGGGGGTAGTGGGCTAGCGAAGTGTCCCATCCTCTCGAAGCATTCACCCCTTATCCTTACTGGCGAATGAGCTCCAACAATCTGGCCTCAACTACTGTGTGATTATCAACTCTTCGGGGGCATGTGTACAAACAGGAATTCATTCAGCAGCTGATAAATTGCCCACAATATACCAATTTCAGAATGCCACATCTAAAGAAGACAGTAGAGTAATGTTACAGGCCACCCCAATCCCAATGGGATTCCGGGGTATTTGCTCCTTTGGAGAATTGAAGATGCAGTGGAGACTTCTTTCATGGCATTAAGAAATATGATTTATTCTCATATTTATACCTGAATTTAGATGGAACGAGTCCAAATGTCATGATCCGGTTCACGGGCGATTGAAGTCCTGGCAGGGGACATCAGGACCGGGGGCAAGATGGCAGGGTGGGAGCAGGAACGGGGTCCAAAAGCCAGGAGTCAGGAGCCAAGAGTCCGAGGGTCAGGAAGCAAGGAGTCACGAAGTCAAGGGTCCGAGGATCAAGAAGCAGGCAGTCAAGAATCCGAGGTTCAAGGATCAGGAAGCAAGAAGCCAAACGCAGCAAGGCAGGAAACGTGTTGCTGTGGCAAAGAGCCGAAGGGAAATGCTGACCTTATAACCCTTCCCAGCTCTTGCCACCAGGTGCTGTGAGTTACCAATCGGCCTCACCTGTGCAGCCGCACCTTGCCTCTTCAGAACAAACTTAGGGAGGCCCCAGTCCTGCAAAGTCCTATTGGTCACAGGGCCTGGCTCCTGCACGCGCACCTGACACCAGATCTTACAGCGTGGTCATCTCAAGAGGGGCTTGTTCCCCATAGCAGTCCAGGCCTGGAGTCCAAGGCATCTGTCCCAGCCTGCCTTCAGCCAGCTAGCCTATATCATTCTGCCTTTTTCCGTTATCCCAAACCTCATGCCAAAGGGCCCAAACTGTGACATGATGCCCAGTTACCCTGGCAACCTTCCAAATCTCCCGTGTCTGTTCAACTCTTAGGGCAGGGGAGAAGGATAGTTGTCTCATGTGGTCAGTACTCCTCTATAGCCCTGTATTGTTTCTTAATGGCCAGGTCATTTGGCATAGGGTGGCCCAACAATTACTCTGCAGCTTGTATTTCTCCCTTCACATCCCAAAGAGTCAAAATCTTACCATTTATTCATTTCTTGGGTTTAAGGGAGTCTCTCCGCCCCCGGCCGCATTCATAGCAATAATTTTAAAAGAGAAAAAATAGACAAGTGTCATGGATGAGAAAATGCAATGTGATTTATGAGAAATACAACCAGTATAGCTGCAACTGATTTTATAGACAAACAAGAAAAGAAGAAGAAATTTCCAGAGACTCTTACCACTACATCCATCCATTATTCAGACAAATAGTCATCTGAAGTCAAATGAAGATTCATGCAACACTTAAAAGCTTGCCTGAATCAGCTAAATGAATGCACCAGGCTCATTTGGTTAACAAGCATGCATGCACTATATTTTGCTTTCCTGAGTTCTCCGGAAGAGGGCTATGTATTCTGTCCTGTGATGTCCGCCTACTGTTTTTATAGCAAAATTATAATATACCCAAATACTTATCCCCCGGGCAAACTAATTGTTAATAATGAAAGAAGCTGTCAATTCAGTTCTAGCAAAAATCATCATGAACCACTCAAGTCTGCCAGATCTCTCCAAACATGTCAAATTTCATTACCCTGTTTAAGTGTCAAGAGAGTTATTTCCTCTAGAACAGGGAGAGGAAGTGACTCACCACTATGAACTATTTGGGCAGCTTTGAATGAGCTGGAGATCATTTGCATATGCAGTCAACACCAGAAAAGCATCAGTTGGCATGTTGGGAAATGGTGACAAAGATTCCTCTTGCCACCTCAGGAGGACCAAATGGGGTGAAACTCATTCGGAATGTACAAAGCAGTTGCCCACACTTAGTACAAAATTATATTGCAGTGGTGCTGGGTGAAAGCCAACTGCACACAAATGCTTGAAAGTAGGTTTTCTGTTCGAGTCAGTTATCACAGCACCCTCACACATTAGAAGGAAAAATCAGGTAGGCGCCAACATATCTAAGTGTCCTCTCTCGACATTGTTGATGTAGGGATGTGCGTAGGTGCTAGGAGAGGTTATATTTACAGTGGAACCTCTACTCACAACCACAATCCGTTCCGGAGACCCATCCTTATGGCGAAACGGGTCACTGGGAGAGGTGCCGTTGTGTGCAGGCACGGGCGGCGACTGCCCACTTCTGCGCATACGTAAATGGTGGCAAACCTGCCAGTTACTTCTGCGTTTGCCGTGGTCGCAACTTGGATCGTCCATGAGTGGAGGCGGTTGTAAGTACAGTGGTACCTTGGGTTACAGACGCTTCAGGTTGCAAACTCTGCTAACCCAGAAATAGTACCTCGGGTTAAGAACTTTGCTTCAGGATGAGAACAGAAATCGCGTGGCGCCAGCAGAAGGCCCCATTAGCTAAAGTGGTACCTCAGGTTAAGAACAGTTCCAGGTTAAGAACAGACCTCCAGAACGAATTAAGTTCTTAACCCGAGGTACCACTGTAGAGGTTTTACTGTATTACGGTAGATATTATCCTTCCTTCCTCACATTTGTGAGTTCAGCTAAGTACAATCCCTTTGCAGCTTAAAGGGAAGCTTAGATAGCCTCGTTTTAGCCTTTTAATTTAAGTAATCCAGGATGTTTTAAGGCAGACTGGGTCCTCCTGGTATTTCCCCCCTTTCTCCCCCTTAAAACAAGAATCACACAAACAAACTTTACTCACTTAGAGTACTTGTTGAAGAGTTACAGATAAAACAGCTTTGTTCAGGCAGGCTTAAAATAGCAATTTAGTCACAAAGCCAAGCTTAAGTCTAGCTTAGTTTAAGATGGTACAGGGTGCCAACTTGAATAAAATATTGTGGGGGCCCAGGTAAGCCCTGCTGCACATAATTGATCACATGATGTGGTGCACACACACCATTTGAATGGCAATGCCCATTAACCTTGGTGGGCAGACCCCTCGAATATTTTATTGCAGGGGCCGAAGTCTCCGAAGCCCCTAGAAGTTGGTTCCTATGAGATGGTGTCTGAGCAGTGGAGCTCAGACATGCAGATTGTTCTCAGATTTCAGTTTATATTTCCATGCTTTACTTTGCTGAATGTTTTGTGATCTCTGCTGGGGCTCTCTCTCCCAAAGTACTTGCCCCAAACCTGGATCTTAGGCTTCCAGGGAATTCTCCTTTCCCCCCCTTTTTAACCAAGTTGCTAAATATCAACAGCTGGCTGCCTTGGAGCCATCCTAGGCTCGAATGCCCCTTCCTTATCAGTACGCATAGAATAAACTAAGCCAGCACAATCAGAGAAGCAGAAAGAAACTTTGAGGAGGGTTTTCTGGCAAAGGATAAAAGAAGGAGCAGCCAGCGGCTAGACAGAAGATACCGTAAATGTTTTAGAAGCTGTTTCGTTTTATGAGGAAAGAATGGGCTGAAGGTGATGATACAAAGTGATAAGACAGCACTGTCCACATTCTTTGGTCAATAATGATCTGGTAAATCAGTGTTTTAAGAGGCCTCCTGGTTGCTTCGCACACCCTTTATTCTGTCAACCATTCCGACTGGTGTGGAGTCTTCTCTTTAGAGAGCATTGATGTTGTCTGATGTGGATTATGTTTGTCCCAGAAGTGGGTTCTACAAAGGACACAAACATGGGGGTGCTTCTACCCAGATTTGCATTGGCTCCCCCACCCACCCCCACCTCCCCGCAAGCATCCACCCCAGCCCTTGTTCTTTCTTTAGTTCACATTTCCGTTTAAGTCATTGCTGTCGGTGAAAAGACAGCTAAACATGAAATGTAAAGAAAAAGAAGGTACCTTTTGCCATATGTGGTGGACCTGCCCCAAGGTGAAAGACTTCTGGGACTTCTGGGAGAAGATTTATAATGAATTTTTTAAAAATGTTGAAATATACATTCATTAAGAAACCAGAGGCCTTTCTTCTTGGAATAACAGGCTTGGAATTGCCCAAGAAAGATGTTAGACTGTTTTTGTATGTCACAACTGCAGCTAGAATTTTGTTAGACAAGAACTGGAAAATACAAGAAGTGCCAACAGTGGAGGAATGGCAGATGAAGATGATGGACTTTTTAGAGGAAGCCAACCTCACCGGAAGAGTCCGCGACCAGAAGGAGGAGGAGCGCCAAGAGGAATGGAGGAAATTCAAAGACTATTTAGTTAAATATGCTAAGATAATTTAAATAGAAATACTTGCAAACACCAGATAAGCTTAGGATTTAAATATGTGATGTTATAGAATAACATGTTTAAATTTAATATGAAATGAAAGAAATACATCAATTGATTATGTAAATTTTATGAGAAATTTGTTTTGGAAAACTGTTAAAATGATATATATTGAAACTCAGCCAGGGGGATTCGAGGAAGTCACGTAACAATGTTATTAAGACTAGAATAATTACAGTTAGGATTTTTGTTTGTTTGTTTATAAATTTTGGAAAATCAATAAATAAAATTGGGGGGGAAAGACAGCTAAACACGGAGGATAAATCGGAACTGAGCAGGGGAACGTTGCGAAACATTTGCAGCTTGTCTGGAGCTTTCCACATGATTCGTGAGATGCTGAGCGAAAACATGCTCATCAGGTCCTCCTGACAGCAGTTGCAGGCCTCACCTTTGGAGACCGAATTCCCACACTTTCCCATCTGCTCGCTGCCATTAAGTTCAAAGTCAGAGTACAGAATCTGTTTAATCAGATGGGACTGCTTGCTGTTAGGCGTTCAGAGGGGTGTTCTGTATCCAATGACTAATCCTTACACTTGGCAAAATACAACATTTGTTTTCCAGAGACTCTACAGGTTTTTTTCTCTCTCTCTCTTTACATGTAATATTCCTTAGCAGGGGTTAGACTGGGGGGGGGGGAGCATATCTGAATATTTCAAAAGTAGTCTATTGAAACCTGGTACAAACTGCATTTCTGCAGGGAATTTGGCTAAGCAAACCATTTCTGCGGTACTTATGTATTCTTGGTTTTTTATGACACAGTTGCTTATTATTAAGCAGAGAAAATTCACAGACACAAGGTATCAGTTTCAAATAAATATGGTAATTGGATGTAGTAAAAAACAGGGGGGTTAACAATACCCCCTTCAATCTTACTTTATTTTATTTTTAGGTCCAATTCACATGGAGGTTTGTGTGTGATTTCTGCTGAGTTTTAAGTCAGGGGTGGGATCCCCTCCAGCTCATCAGCTGTTCATTAGGGAGCAGGAAAGAGGTAAAAGGATGTGGAAGCTGTGGAAAGTTTTCAATTGAAGCTCCTTCCTCGGCAAGGAGATGTGCTGGAGAAAGATCAAAGCACAGTGGGAAAACAGTCTCAGCAGAGTGGCGGACTTGTAGAGATGCAGAAACTGTCGATGCATTTTGCAGGCAGTTTTTGTGATGCAATTACATTTTGCCACTTGAGGCTTTGAACGGCGGTAAGGAGGGGCTTGCAATTCAGCTGCACATTGGCTTTTATCTGTATTGTTGCAAGCCACCCCAATCTCCGAGCAGTGCTTACTAGGTTCCAGGTGCTTACCCAGGGTTCAGTTTCCTTGGAATGAGGGACAGTGGAGACTGTGGTGCCCTTATGATATATAAAAAGGTAAAGGTAGACCCCTGACCATTAGGTCCAGTCGTGGCCAACTCTGGGGTTGTGGCACTCATCTCGCTTTATTGGCTGAGGGAGCCGGTGTACAGCTTCCAGGTCATGTGGCCAGCATGACTAAGCCGCTTCTGGCAAACCAAAGCAGCACATGGAAATGCCGTTTACCTTCCTGCCGGAGTGGTACCTATTTATCTACTTGCACTTTGACGTGCTTTCAAACTGCTAGGTTGGCAGGAGCAGGGACTGAGCAACGGGAGCTCACCCTGTTGTGGGAATTCAAACTGCCAACCGTCTGATCAGCAAGTCCTAGGCTCTGTGGTTTAACCCACAGCACCACCTGTGTCCCTTTATGATATATATTTACACATATATTCTGTGAACTGCACAGAGACCCTCGTGTATAGGGCAGTATATAAATTCAATTAATAATAATAATAATATACAACTTGAGGGATTCACAGCACCCTAACACCCCAAGAGAGTCTTGCTTCTCCCACAGCTACAGACTTGGATCCCAGCAGAACTCAGGCATGGCTGGGTCTCTGATCTGCCCAGCCTGCTTTCTGCTTCTACCTCACACACCTAAATTTGACTTTTGCCTTTCTAACTAACAGACTTCTGTTTTAGTGTATCTGAAGAAGTGTGCGTGCACATGAAAGCTTATACCAAGAACAAACTTAGTTGTCTCTAAGGTGCTACTGGACATTTTTTATATTTTTTAAAATATATTTTAACCAACAGTTGAGGGAGGGAGGCCTGCCCATTTGTTTTCTGGCACAGAGCCACTTGCTTTGTATTCTGAATGGCCCATACTTTGGAGGCCATTACCAGGAAACTTGCCTGAATCCTTGTTAGATCCAAGAATTAGAAGGGACTCAGGCATAAAACTGCCTCCACCCTTCCCAAATTCACATCATTATTCTTCTGCTCAAATTACTAAATTCCTTTTTAGGCATCAGCATAGGCAGGGGAGATAACAAGATGAACTTCTTCTAAAAACCAGAAAGAAAAGTTAATGGAGAAATGGAAAGTGAAACTTGAGTGGAATTGCAAGAATTAAATATATGCCTCTGTTTCCATGGAAAATAGATCTCTGTGTGTATTTGTGAGTGAGTCTGGTACCTCCCACTATTGGAATGTGCCCCTAGGACCAGAAAAGCTTCCCTTCCTCATGGACTGTGGTCCCCCCCGCTCTGCAACTGCCCTTAAAATTTATATTATGGGTATGTTGGTGCTGCAAACTGGTTTAGCCCAATATCGGATATGGATCGTTTAAGCAGGTCCACTCATGGCAAATGACTGCAATATTTTTTCTCTTGATACAAGACAGGCAATGTGCAGGGAACCAAGTGCTATGAGCCAGCAGCCAAGAAGTTCATCTTTCCCCTGAGCTTCCCCCTTTCCCTGCTCTTACACTTGAAATATTCATTGAGGCCGGAGCAGTGGATTTCTATGATGTCAGTAAAAGGAAGCCACACGCATTGCTCTACAGAAAATAATAATATTTAGAACTACATTCACACAGACCTGAGTAAATAGTTCTCAGTGTCCTTTTTTATTGTTTAACTTCTTTTATTTTTAAAACTTTTCCATAACTGTTTTATTATATTTTGTGCAGTGCCTTGAGACATATGTGGAAAATAATTAACAAATAACAATAATACTAATGCTACTAATGGTCTAGGTCCTGGTTAGATTATTACCCCAGAAGTAGAAGCAATCCCACCAATTTAATCTCATTTGCCTAGGTAAAAGGTAAAGGGACCCCTGACCATTAGGTCCAGTCATGGACGACTCTGGGGTTGCGGCGCTCATCTCGCTTTATTGGCCGAGGGAGCCTGCATACAGCTTCCGGGTCATGTGGCCAGCATGACTAAGCCGCGTCTGGCGAACCAGAGCAGCGCACGGAAATGCCATTTACCTTCCAGCCAGAGTGGTACCTATTTATCTACTTGCACTTTGGCGTGCTTTCAAACTGCTAGGTGAGCAGGAGCAGGGACCGAGCAATGGGAGCTCACCCCGTCGCAGGGATTCATACCGCCAACCTTCTGATCGGCAAGTCCAAGGCTCTGTGGTTTAACCCACAGTACTACCTGCAATGCCATTGGAAGGAGAGTGGAGTCTCTAGAAATGGATGTTAATTGCAATGTTAGTTGGAATGTAATTCGTTAATAATTTTGAAACTTAATAAAAATTAATTGGCAAAAAAGGAAGTAAAGTAGAGTCAACACATGCACAATAAAGTCCTTCTTTCTTGGTGCTTAATTTTGTTTCAGTTAACAGATTTAATTTGCCCAATTAACAGATTTCTGAGCTAAGCTCTGCCAGTTACAGGTTAATGGACCTAACAATCCTTTAAGTCTTTCAGGAAATGTTTCTTTGCTCCCATTCAACCAATAAGTGATAAAACTGAGATTCAGCTACATCTGCCAGGAGTAGATTGGGAAAAATAAACTCCTTAAAGAATCTTAAACTTGGTATCATATTAATCTTCCATGGATAAACTAAGTTTTACAAGATATCCCTTTAACCCATATTGCCGCCTGCAATGTGGGTTGTCTATGATACAGCACATTTTCACCTTTTCAATTTATGGTAGAAGTAGAGAGTCTAACCCACTTGTGTACATTGGGAGTATGGAAGCCAGGGTAACAGAAGAGCAGCAAAACAATGGGACTAATCCAATCACATGAGTTGGATAACTTTTTAACCAAACACGCACACATTTACTCCAATCTGTCACAGATGCAAGCCAGATAATGCTAAGCTGAAGTACAACATCCCATCCTTTCAAACTCCTCTGGAAGGCCAAGACTTCAGACAGTTTTTCGACCCAAGCCACTGAAAATAACTAGACCACCCTTGTTATTTCATAAATAGAATCAAAGAAGGTTTGTATGGCAGCATATGCTGTATGGCCAGCAACCCATTCTTACTCTGAGAGCAGCTTGGTGTGTTTTTAAGCTGCCCTTTTTCGCACAGCAAGCTCCTTATTAAATACAGATTTTGCCGTGGAAAATTGGTGACTTTCTTTTTCCTTTAAAGAGAGATCTTGCATTCCAAGCGGCAACTGAAGTGCTGTGCTTTGTTTAATGCTTTCACACTTAAGGATACACAGGTCAGTATAAATAAAGCATACCTTTAGCAGGAAAAGCCATTTTACAGATTTGATATAATACTCGAAATTGTGCAGTGATACGTTGTTGAATGCCAAAAAGAAAAGGGAAAAAAATCTAGACATGTGGGACCTTAAAGATGAACAGGTTTATTCTGGGATTTTTTTAGTTCAATAGGGCTCACTCCAAAGTAACTGTATGGTTGCATTCACACAATCATCCCTTGGTTTCATAAGCAGAGGTGTGCTTTGCCTTTCGCTATGTTTTCCAGTCACATGCTATCCCCTCCCCCCCTCCATGTGCTGCACTAAATCAGGAAGTCTTCAATTAACCACAACTTCCCATTACATCTAAAGTGGGGGACTTTGGCTACCAACTTCCAAACAAGCTGAGTTCTGAAACCAACTCCAAACCACAGTTTAAGATCCCAGCTTGTTCTGAAATGAGAAACCTTTGTTTCCCAGTTCAGATGTAACTGTTAACGGAAGACTTGGGCTAACTGCAACACGCCAAGAAAGGAGAAGGACTACCAGGCTTATTATAAAATCTTTGCTATACCTACAATTGCTTCTTCAGGGGTATACTCCTGACAAGTTTAAATAAAATATTGCCTCCCCCACAAAACCTACTGATAAAATATTATTTTTTGCTGTATGAGTCTGAGTGGGCAACAAATGCATGACATCTACTAGACTCATTGATGCGGTTTGTGGATTTCCTCCCTTCTAAATAACAAAACAGCTTACTTGCCAGCAGTCCCACCAGCTATTTTTCCTCTAGCTACAGTTTTCTGATGGAAGCAGTAATTCATTGCTAGAGCAAATGTATATTAGAGATAGAGATGTGCCGTTAAATGGCCATCAGCAGTTTAAACAACCACTTCAGGTAGACACACAGCACATTCTGCTCTCATCTAGCTAAAGAATCTGCAATGATTCGGTTACATCCACCTCCTTTGAATCAGTTAGAACAAGTGCCAAAGTGATCAAATGGACATAAGAGGGCGCTGTTTGGCTTCATCTCTTGGAAGAGAGCTTTGTTAACCAAACAGTGAATAACAGCAGTGCCTTTAAGGGCTGTTCAGTGTCCAGCATTTCATAAAGCAGGAAATGGGGTTGTGTGCTCTAGAAGATTAGATACTGAGCCCAACATTTGCCAAAAATAAGACAAAAACTGGTGTCTGCTTTAAGAAAACTCTAAGCAAACTGGGACGTCTGTCCCATATTTGTACTGCTGTTTTGCACACTGTAGTTATTTGGATTTAATGTTACTTATAGACATTAAAACATCCAGGGCAGATCTTAAAAGTAAACATTT